>NW_023425364.1:0-678813 GCF_014108415.1 Molossus molossus | reverse complement strand
CTCGGCTGGGCCTGTGGGTCTGTGGGTCTGTGTGTGTGAGGGTCTCGGCTGGGCCTGTGGGTCTGTGGGTCTGTGTGTGTGAGGGTCTCGGCTGGGCCTGTGGGTCTGTGGGTCTGTGTGTGTGAGGGTCTCGGCTGGGCCTGTGGGTCTGTGGGTCTGTGTGTGTGAGGGTCTCGGCTGGGCCTGTGGGTCTGACTGTAGGTGTAGGTCTTTGCCTCAGGCCCTGGCCTCTGCTCTGGGAACGTGCCCGTGGCCTGGGCATCTTGGTCAGCCCAGGGCTCCAAGGTCTCAGTGTGGACCATGTGCAGGGTCCACAGTGCTTTCACCTCGGGGCGGGCTGGCTGGGCTCGCCACACGGCCCTGTGCCTGGCGGAGTGTGTCCATCGGATGGTCACCACAGGGCGCCTCTGCCAGCAGCAGGGTCCAGGCTCAGACAAGCTGGGGTCAGAGATCAGTCTGCAGCAGGGGCCAGACGGTGGTGTGTGGCTGGGGACCACGGCTGGGGTCAGGAGTCCATCCATGGCAGAGGGCAGGGGTCAGCAGTCTGTCTGTGTTGGCAGGCCTTAGCCACACCACTGCTCTCAGCCTCTTGGTGGCTTCCTGGCCAAGAGTGTGGATTTGAGCCCTGGGGTGGACCTGGGAAGGCAGGCATGGGCGGAGAAGGCCCTGTGGGACACAGGGCTCTGGGAACCACTCTGTGTCTGTGACAGGGTCCCAGCCAGGTCAGGTGTGCCGGGCGTGGGTGACCTTGGTCATACCCAGAGCCAAGGGGGCCCTCTGGACCCAGGGCTGAGGCCGAGGATGTGGAGTGGGGCTGCGAGGTCCCTGTGTGTCCCTCCTGGTTTCTCTGGTGCCCCCCTACCCATTTCTTCTTTCTCATTTGCTCCTTTTCTTCTCCACTGTTCTCTCATCTCTCATCCTCCCCTCTGTCCTTTCTCTGTCTGCCTTTCTAGCTGCCCAACCCTTCTTTCTCCTTCACTCCAGCCGCCCTCTCCCCAGCCCTGCCGGCAGCCACAGCTCAGAATCCAGGGCCGCGCCTCCTCAGAGCTCAGGGTCACAAGCTCAGCATCTTCCAGTGAACTCAGATGCAGACAGACAGGTGAATGCCAGAGGGGCGAGCTGGGGCCTCCAGGCTGCCTGGCAGGGGTGAGGGAGGCCGCAGGGGCTGGGCTGAGAGGTTACAGAGGGGTCGAGGTTTCTCTGCCCAGAGAAGAGGGCCCCGGTGGGTGGGTCTGCCCTATGGACTCTGAAGTTGTATGACCTCATCTGGTGGTCTCCCACAGTCTAGTAAAGAAGGATGGACAGACAGATGGCAGAGAAAGCCACAGACAGCGGAGATCAAAGGCAGGCAGAAAAAGCCCTGGCCTCAGTCTTTGGCATTGGTGGGCAGAGCCCAGCCCAGCCCTTATAGGGCGAGGGCCCAGCCAGGCAGACGCTGACGTCCCCCCCTCCCCCAGCTGCTGCAGGAGAGGTGGATGCCAAGCAGCCTTTCTCCTGAATGGACTTTGGCCAGAAACTAAATAGGGAGATCCCAGATTTTCCTCTGACCTCGGCTGCCATCCCCTGGAATCGGGGAGCGGGGGACAAGCTCACCAGCTGTTTGGAAAGACTGTAAAACGTAAGGGAACGTGGACATTCATGACCCTGACGCCCACCACCATGCCCAGCTGCAACACCAAGGTCTTTGCTTTCAGAGGGGAACCTTCTCCATGTTCACTCGGTCTCACGTGCTGGGGTAGGCGGTGTTGGTGGGGAGGAAGAGGAGCAGCCTGGGATTGCTACAGCAGCCAGCCATGAGGGCAGGGAGGTGCCTGTCCACTGCTGCCTCCCGGGTGCCGCGATCATGCCTGACACTGGGTGAGTGCTCCAAAAACATCCCCAAAGGAGAGGCTTGTGGAGTGGAGATTTGTAGAGGGATCTGCTCGGCTGGTCTGGGAACAGGAGCCATGAGGGAGAGAAGGCAGACAGAACCCTTGGCCTCTGACCGGGCCCAACATGTCCTAAGAAGGGGAAACTGAGGCTTGGAGAGGGAAAATAACTTGGCAGGTTACTTGGTGCCGACCCAGGCAGGACACTGCTCCCAGTACCTCCATGAAAAATGGGGCCTCTTCGGCAGATTGGCCTGAAGGTCATGAACCTGTCAGAAGGGGGAGAGGCTCCTTCCTGAGCACTTGCCCTCCCACCAGCCCAGGGAACCCGCCCCAGACCACTTACCATGGAATGACCGACTGGCTGAGTGCAGCAGCTCCGTCCTTCAGCTCGAGACAGATGTGGGACAGATGTGTCGGCTAATCCTGTTAGCCCTGCCTCCCAGAGAAGCCCAGAATCCATGCCTTCTCAGCTCTCCGTGGCCCCCACCCTGGCCAGGCCGTCATTCCTGCTGGGATTGTGCAGGGGCCGCCTCAGTGGTCTCCCGCTCCTGCCCTAGCCCCACACCTGTTCTCTCTGCAGCAGCCAGGAGGACACCATGAGGACCTCAAGGGAGATCATGTCCCTCTTATGCTCAAAACACCACAGAGACCTCATCTGACTCCAGAGTCCTTACAGAGATCTGCCCTCGTCTCTCCCACTTGCCCCTTGCTCTCTCCGCTCCAGCAACACTGCCTCTGCCATTCCTTGAAAATTCCACCGTCCCTGCCTCAGGGCCTTTGCACATGCTATTCCCTCTATCTGCACAGCTTTCCCCTCACCTCAGATAGCAGTCTGTTCTCAAATGATTTCAAGTGTGAGTTTCCTAAGCCCCCAATATGAAACCAAAGCCCTCCCCCGTTGCTCCCAGCCCCCTTCTCTGGCTTTATTTCTTTACAGCTCTGCTCCCCCTACAGGTAACATAACTACATAATTTACTCGTTCATTCTATTTCTTGTCTGGATCACAGCTAGAAAGACTGGCAACATTGTCTCATTCCGAGCTCTGAAGCCTCAACCCTTAGAACAGTGCCTAGTACCTAGTAGGTGCT
The DNA here is from genome assembly GCF_014108415.1 of Molossus molossus. Lineage (NCBI taxonomy): Eukaryota > Metazoa > Chordata > Mammalia > Chiroptera > Molossidae > Molossus > Molossus molossus. The sequence continues at coordinate 675,854 of NW_023425364.1, read as the reverse complement.
CAGTAAATATTTGCCAAGCAAATGGATGAATATTTCTGCTACACTCAAGTTGTGTGACCTTGGGCAAGTTGATTGGACCTCAGTGACCCAATCTCTGAACTAGGGAAGGAGACTGATTTGAATGAAAGGTAGAGATTTGAGATCACTGGCTGACTACTCCATCAATGTGCAGAATCGATGTTAAACTTGCCCGGCCCACCTCTGCCCCAGGGCTTCATATTTGCAGGTCAGGTGCCTGGTGCTCTGTCTTCTCCTTGGAAAGGCACAGAACCCCAAGGCGAGGAGGGCCCGAGGGTTACCAGACCAGGGCTGACCTTGAATGCAACTTCCGGATCTCAGTGGCACCTGCCTGGCCTGGTGGGTGGAGTCCAGACTTCTCTGCTGCTTGTGCCCGCCTGGGTGGCCCCTGGCTAACCCCTGCCCCTGGTAGCCTCCCAGTGAGCCTGACATCTGGCAGCCCTGCTGTCTCCGTTGCCTGCGTTCCCCAAGTCCATGCCTGGCGTCTCCTCCCTGGCTCCTGTTTGCTGTTTAACCCTGGAATAGCACTGGGACACAGACTTTGCAGGAACGCAGCTCTTTAGATAGTGCTAGGCCAGCAAAAAGGCGACATGTCCTGGTCCAGACTCTCCTGAACACAGCCACACCTCACCGGAAAAGGTGGGGCCCTTGGAGGCCTGTGAATATCCCACGGTGGCCCACCAGGCACGCAGCAGAGTGGGTCCCCTCTCCCCACTAAGCCTGGTTAGGACCATTGGTGGGTGGTGGAGTCAGAACCCTGGCCAGAGCAGGGATCGTGCCAGCCAGGCAGCCTCCCTGCGGGGCATTCCCCCAGCATTTACGGAGTGCCCGCCGGGGGCTGGGCGCTGCCGTCATGAGCCCATGGAATCCTGCTCATAGAGGCCAAGAGAACAAGCGGGACTTGGGGGCTATGCAGACCGATATTTGAATCTTGACATTGTCACTTGATTCATTCGCTTGCTAAATGCATATTGAACACCTACTCAGTGCCAGACAGAGGTGAGCAAGGTCTCTCTGGAAACCTATAGTCAAGTAGGAATCAGATCGTCTTGCTGTATGTTCTTGCCAAGTCCTCTGATGTCTGAGCCTGGGCTTCTCTCAGAGATGAGCAGATCCCTGTTTGGGGGGCTGTCCTAGTGACCTTCCATCTTAGCACTTCAAGAAGGGCCCTGGCCAGGTAGGTGGTTTCTGTTCCCCTTTGGACCCCTACACCAGACTGTCCCCGGGAACAACACAGAGGGCTCTGCTCTCCTTGGGGTGTGCCATCTCCCACCACCATCTCATCCCTTCAGACCCCCTAGGGCATTTGATCCTAATCCAGAATCCGTGAAGGGTGCTCACGGAGTGGACTCTGCTGAGTCACGTGGTCTTGCCCTGGTGGTCTCCATCCCTACCCCACCCATATTGTTCTCCAAAGAGCTGTCGGTCAAAGAAAAGAAAACTCTGGACTGGGTCATGTTGGTAGGAGGAAGGCTGGGGTCAGCCTCATTCATTCATTCATTCATTCATTTATTCACTCACTCACTCATTGATTCATTCAACAAATACTTATTGAATGTGTGCTGGGCACCATTCCAGGTACAGAGGATACACCAATGAGCAAACAGACAAAAACAAATACAAAATACACAAGTAAATATATGGCACATGAGAAGCTGGGGGGAGAGCATTCCAGGTAGCAGGACCAGCAGACACGAAGGCCCTGAAATGAAAGGGCCTGTAAATCCAAGGGGCAGTGGGACCAGACGGAGGGGACTGAGGTCAGAGAGGCCTGATTCTGTGGGATCTCATCAACAGATGTCGGGGCTTTCTTCTGATCACTCTGAAGCCAGGGGGAGCCTGTCCCTTACCCCAGGGGAAGAGGGCAAACCCTGCCCTCCTCATAGTCCCACCTGCCCATCTTGACCTTTTGTGGGCAGCTACATGGAGGAGGTGACTGAGGCAGGATGTGACAGGGACAGTCTGAGGCTCAGGGTCAGGGGACACTGGGACAGGTTATGGGTCAGTTTATGGCTGGGTTGGTGGTCACTAGCAGAGATTTGGGCATGTTTTGTCCAATGGTGCACACACTGGGCCTCTCCTGGCTCACCCAGCGGCCGTAGGACTGAGGGACCCTGGTTCCCAGGCCGGGTCACTGCATTTTAAAGATGGGGAGCCCAGGGCCTGCTGGCTGGGAGAAGGTACCTGCACTGAGCCCCTTGTTTTCACTCCATCCTTGACAGGTGAGTCAGGGTCAGTCAGCCCAGAGGGCTGTTTGGGGTCCCTTTCTGGGAGAGAGGCCTGCTCTTTGTCCCTGGGCAGCCACACTCAGGAGTCCGGATGCTGCAGGCCTGGCAGTAAGGTATTGATTCCTTGGCAGAGGGAACAGCAAGACTCTGGGCACTTGGATTGATTAGGCTGGGCTGGAGCCCAGGAATCTGGGTTTTGTTTCCCAGGTGAACTGTTTGGGATTGAATGCAGGCCACCGGGTACTAGTGGTCTCTGCCACCAGCCCCTGCACAGCCCTCAGCCAAGGACCTGGAGGCACCCCGCACCCCAGGCCAGAGGGGGCTGGGCTGAGGGAAGCCCTGGAGCAGTGCCCCGGAGGGGGTGGGGAAAGCCCCTACCCGGGGAGTATGGAGACGTCAGGGGTGGGAGGATTAGGAGTTGGGGAGAGAGCGTTGGCCCATCACTGACCCACGGAACCCGAGCCCCTCGTCTCTTACCAGGACAGAGAGGGGTCTGAATGGTGACGCATAGGTGAGGATTGAGGAGAGGGAACCAGACTGGTGTGCATCAGAAAGTGGAGAGAGCCAGGTCTAACAAGTATGTGTGGTCCGTGGCTCAATAATCGATAATGATGATCGATAATAGAGTAGACGAATCCCGATAGGTCGGACACGTGTCTGGAAGGAAGGGTGAGTGGGTGGATGGAGAGGCGGTTGGATGGATGAATGAATGAGTGAATGGCTGCGTGGGCGGTGAGCAGCCCAGCAAGGCGGTGGCCAGCTCAGCGCTCAATCACGGCGGCTTGGCACCACGCCCTCCGGAACGCTCCGAACCCCACCTACCGCAGCCGCCTGGGGCGCATAATTCCATGCCCCCCGGGCTCTAGCTGCTGCCCGCGGCTCTGGGACTGAGGCGAGGAGGGGCCACACCACTGGCGTGGGGCTCTAAGCTCCAGCCTTTAGCAGGCTGGCTGGGCCACCCCCTCAGTCCTGGTTGGGGGGGGCGGGGCGGGGTGGGAGGAAACCTGGAGGTGTGGTCCGCCTTGAAGTCCCCGACCCGGCTCTTCTTTGTCTCCGGCTAGTCCTTCACCGTCTCCCCACCATGACCTGCTGCTTCAGGCTACCCTGGCTGCCTGTGCTTCCCGGCTGCGGTCTGCTCCTGGATCTCCCGAGCGTCAGCTCCCGCTGTCCCCAGCCCTTAGGCAGCTTCCGCGGCCTTGCAGGGTTCTCCAAACCCAATGCCTCTAGGACCGTGGGGCTCGAAAGTGCCAGGATCTCCAAGCTGCGTCTCCAGTGCAGAGAGAGGGGGCACAGAATGAAGTCCCCCTCTTCTCTGCCTTCTCTCTCCCGCCCCTCCTCTGCCACTACTCGGCGGCGCTTTGCGCCCTGACCAGCCTGTTCGAGACTTAAGTAGCTCTTCTGCGGTCGTGGGATCCCCGAAGCCACTCAGACCCCCTTCCACCTCGCTCGCCAGGCCTCTGACCCACACTCAGAACACAGCCCCACGCAAGGCTGCCCGCAGACACACACCACAGCCTTTCGCGGACCCACAGTCCTGCACAGGCGCACTGCCCCCTGCGTGCACAGCCTCACAGCCCCAACAACTGCAATCCCACTCGCAAACAAGCCCATACATACACACAACACCCCTCAGACCCACGCAGACACAACCCCCCCACAACCTCAGACAGCTCCGCACAGGCGCAGTGACACCCACGCAGTCACACCCCCCCATAAACAATCGCATACAAACATGACCCACGCAGGCACCGCATCACTCAGTCCCTCCGAGACCTAGAGACACATTCACAGCTCGCAGCCATTCACAGCTCGCAGCCAGACCCCTACACCCCGTGACATTCACACGTAGGACAGACCAGAAATATACAGCCTCATTGATACACGCACGGACCTAAACGCGCAGCCAAGAGCTCACCCACCGGCTCGTAAGTCCCCGGAAAAATATTAAAGCGTTCCCTCCCTCCCCTTTTATCTCTGACAAGCGGGGGCGCGCGCGGGCGCGCTCTCTCTCACACACACACACACACACACACACACACACACACACACGGAGACATTCACCCCCACCCGCAGTCCCTGAGCGCCACCGAGCCTCCTAGCCGGTGACCCGGAGCCCCCGCAGTGAACCGCGGGAGCGTCTCCCCGGCGGCCCCCCCTTCCTCCCTCCCCCTCCTTCGCTTCCCCTCCCCCTCGTCTGGGGCGCAGGCTGCGCGCAGTCAAGCCCCCTTGTCGAGCGCCCCTCCCCGCGTGCGTGTGCGCGCCCCCCGCGCGCCCCCTGCGCCTGCATCGCGCTTTCCGAGTGGATGCGGCCACGGGGCGGTCTCTAATTACCTCCTGTCCCCTGGCGACCCGTGAATAATGGCTACTGAGGGCGCTCGCAGGGGCTGCTGAGAAGGAAACGCGGGGCGCGAGAGGCGCGGCGCGCGCGGGAGCGCGAGGGAGAAAGGAGCGAGCCCGGGGCTGCCGCGAGCGGCAGGAGGAGAGAAAGGAATCGTGCGAGCGCTCACATTTTTTTCTCCCAAGGATCTCATCTGGTCGCCGAGTTCTGGAAGAAGCGAGGGGGAGAGCAGGCGCGCGAGGAGGAGGAGACTGCCTGGGGAAAGGGAGACGGCAAGACGCGCAGCGCCGGCGCTTGGGAGACCCAGGAGGAGCCCGCAGGTATTGTTGGCGGCAGAGCTTTGTGCCTTTGGGGAGCCGTTCTGGGGTGCGAGGGCTCCCGGATCCCCCAGCCGCCGCGGCGCTCAGCCCTGCTCCAAACCCGGCACCCCTCCCGCACGCCGCAATCCTGGCTGGAGTTGCGGATTTGCCTGTTCGGGGGTTTTCCATGCCGGTTGAGGGAATTGGTCTCAGGAGAAGGAATTTCTTTCTTTTTTTTTTTTGCCGCAGTTTGGTTGTGCTGGGGATTCCCTCCTCCCCTTTTCTCCACGGTCTTGGCGACAGTGGTACTGGCAGAAGGCAAGGGGACGAGATGGAGGGGCTGGTGGCAGCGGATGGGGAGTGAGGGACGCCAGAGAAGGAAGGAGTTTTTCTGCTCAAGTTCTCAGTCTGTGCCCCGGAGCTGGTCAGGCCGGCGAGGGCCGTCTGCGCGCCCTGACCTGCTCCTGGCAACCGGTGGGAAACTTCCCGAGAGCGCAGCCTCCCGGGGAACTTGGCGCCCGGGTTGCCTCCGGGTGCTTCCTCCGGCCGCCGGCCACGGCCCCTCCTTGCCGCCCGCGAGCGCTTAAGGTCGTGCTCTCCCACCCCCGCCTTCCTCCCACCCCCAGCAGCTTCCGGATCTGGACAGAGCTGGAGCAGCAGCTTCAAATACTTCCCCTGGAGACCCCTCCCCACTGCTCGCACCAGCGCCTGCTGGATCTTGTGCCCGAGTGGCTAGGCTGACAATGAAATCTTGCGCTTCTGCTGTCGGGGTGGGGGTTGGTGGTAGCTTGATCTCTCCTGGGGCTACTGACCCTGTGCAGCGGGAGGAGGAGGGGGAGGGGACTTAGTAGAGGGAGGGGCTTGTTGGGGTTAGAGACATTGACGTCGGATGGCGCCTTGAGGGGACGGGGCGGGGGCAAGGTGAGCTGCGGGGAAGGCCAGAGGCCTGGGTTCTCCGCCCCGGGTGGTGGATTCTAGCCCTTCTTGGGCTTGGTGATTGGTTGGTGACTTCAGGATCATCGGATGGCCCCCCCAACCTCAGCCTCCTCCCTCCAACTCGGCCTCCTCCCCTCGCGTACAATGCAGGCTTCAGAGGTGATCCCGAGGGTGATGTGTGTATGTGTGACGACGTGTTTGTCTCTCGCGGTCCACAGCAGATGATGCTCTGGTGACCGGGTGATTTGGACACCTCGTCCCCTCCCTTAGAGGCGGGGGTGGGGGTGGGAGGGGAGTGGTGGGAACTTCTTTTCCCACTGGGGCCATGGGAAGGGAGCGCTAGCCCAGAGGATTTCTGGGGATCGCAACCCTGAGAGGGGCTCAACTCAAAGTGGGGGCTTGAGGTCACAGGTTTCTGGGCACTCAAAGCTCCCCAATCCTTTTGCTCCTTTGGGGGTTGTGGAAGGGGTGAAGGGCTAGTTGGAACCAAGTGGAGGTGGAGGAGAGACCATGGAAATCCGCTTTAATTGTATTGCCAGGTGTGCCTGGGGCAGGGCTCCCCAGGGACCCTCCTGCTGGACACCAGGCAGGTGAAGGAAATCCTCCCTACTTAGACAGAGGATGCCTGAGGGAGTGGGGAGGCACCTCGGAGGGGTGGCAGCAGTTTTCCGGCCAGTCTGTGGCTTGGTCCAGGAACAGAAAGGGTTGCCCATCTCTCTGTCAGCCCCCCACACAGCAGGAGCGGGGGCTTTGCCTCCAGGGAGGGGAGCTGGCAGATTCCCTGGTCTTTGCTCCTTTCCAGCAGCTGCAGCTGAACAGGACCTGGTAAGGGTTCAGGACCTTCGGGAAGGCTGGAACCCGAGCCCAGAGAGGGTGTTGCAGTCAGGTGTCAGGCTGTGGCCCTGAGGCTTTGAAAGGGTTACTTGCCAGGACCATGGGAACTGGAAGTAGAACGGCCATGGGGACTGGGGGGCACCCAGCACTTGCCTCATCACCCCATCCATCCTCACCACCCACAGCTGGAGGCTTGGTGATTAAGGGTGAGTTTCTGACACTTAGGCTAGACTGTGAGACCCTAGGTGCTGAGGGCAGAGCTGGGTGAGGTCCTGGGTGGGCAGGCCCAGGAGGGAGGCAGGGCCCACCGGCAGAATTGAAGTCTCCTCACTCAGGAGAAAGGGCCCCATTACTGCACAAGCTCCTTGCTGTGTAGTTATTCGAGGGGCTGCCTTCTCTCTTCTCCACCCACCCTGAATTCCGTTTCCTGCAGGTGAGAACCGTTCTCTGCGGACCTCGGAGCCCTGGGGCCTGGCATGTGATGGGCTCTGGGCTTTGGCTGGACAGACTTGGGAGTGAACAATTAGTGATGAATGAATGAATAAGTGAATGAAAGGGGAAGGTTTCTCCATTGGAGGCATTCAGCCTTCTTTCTTTTTTTCTTTTTAAAGGAAAAGACCTATTTGATGTATACATTTCAAAATATGGTTCATAGGAAATCTGAAAAAGAAACAAAGACGGTTCCTGACCGTCTGGGGGGGGCTGTGACACGTTGATATTTGGGTGCCGTCCTTGGCCGTCTTTGTGGACGTGGTGGCTAGTTTGTTTGTAAAGGCTTTGTCGTCATCCTGTGTCCGCGGTGGAGCCTGCTCTCTGCTGGCTCTCAGGAGTCTTCCTGTTTTGTAACCGGCTCTTCATCAACACTGTGTTTCAGGCTCTTCGTGGTGGTGCCATCGCTCACTTGATATTCCCCCTTTTGTTCGGCGTTCTGGATGCTCCCGGTGGGTGAGGGAGTGGGTATATTTTTGTATAGAAAGCCTTTTTTTTTTTTTTTTTGATGTTTAAGATGATTTCCTGGAAATGATTCTGCTGATGCCAGAGGCTCCAGCGTGCCTGCAGCAGAAGAAATGGGTTTCTCGTTTCTCCCGGAGAAGGGGCACGTTACTCTTTCCTTCCGCGCAATCTAGAGCCTTCTATCAGGACCCAAACGAGCCCTGGTGATGAATCACCTGCCTGACCCTCCTCTGACAGAGGAAGAAACGGGGCCCAGAGAAGGGAAGTGAGCCCCAAGGTCACACAGCAGTTGCCAGATCTTGACGGAAGCCAAGAATGGGCTGCTGATCTGCCGTGTTGGTCTCTGCCACCTGAAAGATCCCGGGGGCTCCTTGAGCCTGACCTTGCCCATTTCACAGATGGGAACACTGAGACCCGGGAGAGGACGAGGACCCAGCATGCCCACCAGTTGGAGAACCAGACAGGCTCCTAAGCCCCCTGTCACACTCACTGGCTGTGTGCACTGGATCCGGGGTCACCCAGGTTGCCAGCTCGCGGTCAGCCAGCCATGCGATCCCCGTTGCCACCCCCCCCACACACACATCTAGCCCTTTCTCTTTGCCATCCTGTTTTTCAGAAAGAAAAGCTGAGGATCCAGAGCAGGTGCAATGAGAAGGGTGGGACAGCAGATGTCCGAGGACCCCAGTGGCTATGCCCCTCCCTTCGTGCCTCAGCTTACTTGTCTAAAGAGCAAACTGGACAGGAGCTGGGGCAGGTGTTGGCATAGATACCCACTGTGGGGAGTGGCAAAGGACCTGCTGCATCTTAAACTCTCCCTCAGATCTCAGACTGATCCCAGGGGCTCCCTGGGGAGGCAGGGTAAGAGAGGAAGAGACAAAGGAGAGAGAAGAATGGAAGGGGAGACAATGGGAGAAAGAGGAAGGGATTAGATAAGAGGGAGGGGAGGTCGGAAGGGACGAAAATGGGGGAGGAAGGGACCTATTTAAAATGAAGAAGGAAGAGACAACATCGCCCCTCCCAGCCTCAGTGGGCACCAGAGGAGAAGTGGGGAACATCACTCCCAGTGTGGGTATTGGGGATGGCCAAGGCTGGATGGCCAAGAAAGGTTACATGTCTGCGGGCTCTGCCAGGGCTGTTTGCGGGCTCTGGGGCTCAGAAGGATCCAGGCCGGGTGCCACCCAGGCGACAGGGAGGTAAGACCCTGGTGGCTCCTCTGTTCATTGGTCCCCCAGTGGGACAGGTGGCCGGGCACCCAACATTGGATGCTGGGCCTAGGTGTCTGCGAGGTGTTTTTGGCTCTGACTTTCATCCACCCCAAGGAAGGGGCCTTTTGTTTATCTCCTGCCAGCCTGCTCACTGGCCACAGAGGTCCAGAGCAGCCCTCCCACGAGCGTGGGTATTTGGGCATTGCCGTGGTGCGACTTCGTGCTTGGATGTGTCCCTGTGGGCGCATGCACACATCCGTGTGCGCCTTTGCGTGTGTCTGCGTCGGGTCCTGTTTGTGTATTCTTGGGGGTTGGTGTGCCTGCCAGCCTGGGCATGTGTGTACCCACATTTGTGTGCCTTGGATTCTGTCGGCATATTTCTTAAGGAGTCTCTGTGCCTTCCAGCGCGTGCGTGCCTGCATGCCCGTGTGTGCGGATCTGTGTGTCCCTGCCTGTGCCCTGTCTGCGTCTGGAGAGCGTGCCCCCGAGCCCAGGCACACTCACATGTGACTGTGTGTGAGCACACACTTCCCTGCTGATGGCCCGAGAGGCACCTGGGCAGCGGCTTCCTCATGCCGCTCCAGGCTTGCAGCTGGGTGGGGGGCAGCCTTCCACTTGGAGGGGCGCATGGAAGGAGGCAAAAGAAAATCTTAAAAGACCATCTTTCCTCCAGTCTCCAAGGAGATCAGCCTGTGAAGTGATCTGCACGTTAATTAAAAATGATTATATCCTGATTGAGCCATTGCTGCTCCCATCCCCCAGCAAGGGAGAGGCTGGGGCTGAGCCGGATGCCACCCTGGGCAGGTCCCACCGCAGGGCACCGCGGGGAGAAGACCCTGGTGGGGCTGAGTGGCCAGGTGCTGGGGGGTATGTGTTGATTTGAGCTACTCCATTGAATTTTTAAAATGCCCCTCCTGTAGGTGGTGCTCTCTGAGGTCCCAGGAGCTGGGTGGCGGCCACCAGGCCTCATGGATCCCCACTCGTGTGCTGGCATCGAGCCTCATTGTTTTCACAGATCCTGCGAGTCAGCATTTGTGACTGGTTTTACAGGGAAGTGACAGGCTTGAGGTCACAGAGTCAGAAGTTGGGGACCCCAGGCTGACTCTTCCTAGTTCCCAGCTATCCCCAGACTCACTCCCTCTGCATGGCCCCTGCAGACCTGAGGCTTCGAGGACAGGCCCTCTCCTGCTCCATGGCACCCCGAGATTTTTCCTGTCTGAGGTATAGGCTGGATATCTGTTCACATGGGAGTTGGTAACTCGCTGGCCGCAGCAGCCCTGGTTCGCTCATGCCACCTTGGCCAGCCTGGGTAGGGGCTTCTCCCACCCCCCACTGTCCCCTGGGGTGCTGGTGATTCTGCAGCTGACCAGCCACTGCGTCCCCACACCCCTAGGTCTTTCTGGGGAAAGTCTGCGCCTTGTCATCTCTGTCTCGCCGGGTTATCTCACCCCCAGTCAGCCCTGGAAGGATGGCAGTGGTAGAAAAAAGTCGTCACAAAAATAAGACTGGGTGGTCCCCAGTCTGTACCCTGGTTCCTAGGAGGACAGGTGCCGAGGGAGCGGGTTCCCCTGGGCGTTCGGGCTCGGCTGAGGGGCGGCGCCTCCAGAAGCACTTGAGAGCTCTGGCCAGAACAAGGGCTTTTCCTGCCTCTTTGAGCCTCAGTTTCCCCTTTGTTCAACGGGAATCTTAGCTTTTTGCTGGTAGGACTGTCAGGAAAGTAAGGAAAATCAGGTCAAGTTTGTCCAAGTGCCTAGCAGCAGCAGCACACAGAGGGGCTCCTAGGGGTCACGTGTGCCTCTGCCCATTCAGGGTGGCTGTGGGCACGGCGGCCTTGAGTCCATGCGTCTGTGGAGGGAGACACGGCGTTACTCCCTTTGTGCTTCCTGGGAGACAGCCTGGGGTTGAGGTGACTGTCATCTCAGTAGGAGCCTCCAGAGGCCTAAGAAGTTCATTGGATGCCCCCCCCCCACGTCCCCCGAAGCTGCATTCGAATGGGAAGGTCGAATGGGAAGAGGGAGGGGTTGTTTCTATTGGACCAGGTTTCTCAGGGGACACGTGGCCAAAGGTAGGGTTTGGGTCCAACAGTGTTAGGACGAATCAGAGGGGCAGACGGGACCAGAGAAGTGGGCATCCCCACATTCCCAAGGGCAGAAGTGGGAGGGAGACTGGCACGTTGGCTCATTCCACAGAAAAGCCCTTGGCACTGAGGCAGACAGAGAGACCCTGCCTGCCCATATCACCCCTGCAAGGTGCCATCTCGAGCTGTGGGTGTCTGCCTTTCCCGGGTCCTGGAACGCTCCTGTCCTTATAGCCAGGGGTCAGCGCATCAGAGGCACTGCTTACGATGAGGACGTGCACCGGCAGGGTGACCCGATGAACTCGTGCACGTGATGCCGGGAGCACCACCCTGTAGACCCGCAGGGCCAGCGGGCAGTGCTCACGGGCAGGGGGTGCACCTGCTCTCCTGGGGTGTGGCAGCTCAGCTTTGCCAGGGTGGTATATGGGATGTCCATCCACATTCTCAGGAACAAGAACTCAGTGTTTACATGACATCTGGTTTGTGTGTGTTGTAATCTGACCCAGCAATCCACCTGTGGCTAGGTTTGGACCCACCCCACCCGGCCACCAGTTTGCAGCCCCCAGGGTCACTGTTACCACCCCGTGCCTGGCTTTGAACCGCAGCCTGCAGGCCCTGAGGCCTGTGCATGGTGCTAGCCTTGTGCACATCCCCCTCGCTCCCTGGCCTCATCGGGGTGTGGCAGCAGAGGGCTCCCCGGGGATGCCAGCACCCTGCTAGAACTGGTCGGCCTGACCCAGTCCTCCTGCATGATGACCAGGTTCCGACGGCTGTTCCCGTTGACGGGATCCGCAGAGAGGAGTGTCGGGGGGCATCTGACGGGCGCCTGGTTCACAGGTCGTTTCACTTCCTTCAGACTTGGTCAGCTCTCGGCCTCGTGGTCTGACCCAGAGGAGGCACATCGGGAGGCAGTGTGGATCTCCCGGAGGAGGATGGCCCGAGGCTGCAAGGGGAAGCAGTGGACTGCAGGAGGCAGCATGCTGGGAGGCCCGGAGGTGTGAAGGGCCGGAGAGGTCTAGGTCAGATGGTAGGTGGGAGCAGGGCGTCCGTCACAGCAGGAGCGGAGGCTGCCAGTGCTCTGAGGCCCTGCCAGCTGAGAAGGGGTTGGTGTAACGGCAGTGGGAAGAGGAGGGTTCCCCGTGGAAGGTCCGTGGCCAGCGTGGAGGTGGGAATGGTGGAGGGGATCCAGGAGCACGAGAGGAGCCCTCGGTGTGGCGGTGACCTGCGGCTCCTCCCTCTCAGCTCCCTTTCCTCCCTCGGAATGGCTGATCTTCCTGAGTCCAGAGACTCCGTGTTCCCGACCTCAGACTCCTTGGTTCTCCATTCTGCTCACAGGGCCAGACGGACACAGCTCTCTCCGGCACTCGTCCCTGGACCCGCCGGAGCTGCTGTGTGCCCTGCGTGCCGCTCCAGAGGGAAGTGGGGACCGCCCGCCTGCCCTGTGGCTTGTCACCTGGCCCGGAGGAATTACTGAGACTCCACTGTAGACCAGGTGGTGGTCCTTTGGGACCAGTAATTAAACACAGCAGATTGTAATTCCCTGAAAGAAGGCTCCGCGCAGACAGGGAGAAATGTACCTGAGCCCAGGAAAAAGCAGGAGAACTGGGGGGGAGAGCATGAGGAGGAGCAGGGGTGCAGGCAGGAGGAGGGGGAGCAGGGGTGCAGGCAGGAGGAGGGGGAGCAGGGGTGAGAGAAGAGGAGGGGGAGCAGGGGTGAGGGAGGAGGTGGGGGAGCAGGGGGAGGGAAGAGGTGGGGGAGCAGGGGGGAGGCAGGAGGAGGGGGAGCAGGGGGGAGGCAGGAGGAGGGGGAGTAGGGGGGAGGCAGGAGGAGGGGGAGCAGGGGGGAGGCAGGAGGAGGGGGAGCAGGGGGGAGGCAGGAGGAGGGGGAGCAGGGGGAGGCAGGAGGGGAGACTGGTGGTGTGGCTGTGTCCTTTCCTGTGGAACATGTTCCGCTCCCTGCCTTGCTCTGTGCTCGTGTCTGGCCTGCACCTCCCTCCCAGCTGCCCTCTGTGTGACCTCAGCTCTCAGGAAAGGTGAGGCCTGGGTTGAGGCCTCAGGCTCTGTGTGGCCTGCCCACTGCTGGCATTGCGCCTTCGGGCTGTGTGTGGGGTGCCCGCTCTGTGGGGGGTGCCCCGGCTTCTGCTCATGGTGGGCAGCTACATCTTTGAAGCTCCCCTATGAAATTTCAGAACGGAGGAACTGGGGAAGGTGTTTCCCACAAAGTCTCCAGGGGGGAGCACTGCCCCCGGGACAGGGAGGCTGGAGGGGCCGAGTGCATGGGCGGGGCACCCGCTCTCCTCCTGTCACACGGTGACCACGTGCTCGGTAAGGCCAGGCCACCCTGATGGACACCACTGTGGGCTTTGCCCACCCTGAGTGGGAAGCGGGGGAAGTGGTGTGCCTCTGGCAGGGAGGCGGGGGGCTGACAGGAGCCCTCTTCCTGACTCTCCGATCGTGCTCATCTGACCCGAGCTACGTGAACACCCTCTCGGGCAAGCTGCCCCCGTGCGTGTTGGAAACCGGTTTTGGTCAGTGTGTGGGAGTTCAGCGTTCTCCAGCATAACGTTTGCGGAAGTGACACGTGTGTTGAGAGGGTCCCAGGAGCCAGTGCGATCTGGGATGTGAGGGACAGGGGTACCCACGCCGAAGTCTTGCAGAAGCCCAGCCGAGGGGGCTCTTGCTGCTCTGCGCTCTGACCGGCCGTCTCCCCCATCCTGCACCCCATGGCCAGGCGTTCGTTCTGATTCACATGTGACCACTTGGCTTTCTCTCCTCACGTTTTTGAGAGTGTCTTAGCTCCTAGAGGAGGAGGGAGGTCTAGGTAGAGAAAACAGGGGTTTCCAGGACTGAGAAGGATTCAGGGTGGCGGGGAGTGAGGGACAGGTGTGGACACCCCATTTCTAGGCAAGAGCCGGCCAATTGTGTGGCAGCAGACAAAGGGGTCCACACTGCGGGCAACTTGAAGGGCGCATTCAAGGTCTGTTCACATCTGCCCTTGGCCCCAAAGGATCCGAAAAGGGGCCCTAAGAGGTTCCCATTAATTCAGGCTGATTCTAAATTGGGAACATTAATAAATGGTAATTGTCCTCCCATAGGAGCAGACCGCAGCTAACCAATGCCTCTGGGAACCAGGATGAGGAGTTTAGGGCGTTCCCTCTCCCACCTGTCTGGAGGCGCTGAGATTCCCTGGTACCACCGAGGCATCGGGGCCCCCTCTTTCCTTCCTGGGTGTGAGTCCAGGGCATTGAGGTGTGTCACCTGCCTGCCCATGCATGTGTCTGCACCTGAGGTCCTCAGACACAAACGAGCACGTCTGTGTGTGTGTGTGTGAGCAGCTGGTACCACTCACCCTCCATCAGCCACCGACAGGCCTCCTTCTGGAAGAACCTTGTCCCCTTACCTCCCCCACCTGTCAGAGGACAAGGAGAAGAGGCTCTCCATGGGAAATCTCAGCGGCACGTGGTCTTGGCGACTTCCTTGGTGAGCAGTGCCTGGCTCTTTGCACAGAGATGACATCACAAGGCTTCATTTCCACCCCACGAGGAACGTTGTGGCCTTTAGAAGTGTCCCAGAAGCGGCCTGTGCTGTTCCAGGTGGGAGGGAACACCCCCTCTCGGTAGGTGTGCAATCAGAGGCCAAATGTGCACCCTCCTCTCTTTTTTGGTCCTTTCCAAGGCCAAAGACCGGGAGCCCTGACTTTCCCCAGCTGACCCGCAGCCGTTACTGAGGTTGCCCTGACTTGCTGATTTAGACTGGTTGGAGAGACTGTCACAGGGCTTACGCCCCTCAGTGTCCCCAGAACTTGACCCAGAGAGACCTGGGGTGTGTAGATGAGGGTGGTAGTGTGTCGCATTTGTGTATGTTCTGTGCATTTGTGTGGATGAGGCTGCAGGTGTTGCCTGGATTTTTACGTTGTGAGTGTGTGTGAGAGTGAGGGGTGGGGATGGGTGTGCCTGTGCACTGTGCAGGTATTGACCAGACTGGTGTACGTGCACTTGGACAGGTGGACATGTTAGTGGTGAGGGTGTGTCTGGGGGGCGCTGTGCCGAGGCCCCACACAGTCTTTTTCTTGCCTATTTCTTTTTTTTAATTATCGGAGGGTTCAGCTACCTTTATTTTTTTTAATTTATTTTTAAATTCTCACCCAAGGACATTTTTTCATTTATCTTCAGATAGAGCCTGAGGGAGGAAGAGAGAGAGAGAGAGAAACATCAATGTGAGAGAGACACATTGATTGATTGCCTCCCACACGACCCCAACCAGGTCCAGGAAAGAACCAGAACCAAGGTATATGCCCTTGGCCGGAATCGAACCCGGGACTCTTTGGTCCGTGGGCCAGTGCTCTAACCACTGAGCAAACTGGCCAGGGCTCTGGCCCATTGGTTCACATCCCAGGTCCCTCTCTCTGCCCCTGCCGCCAGGTCAGGCAGGCCCCCAGTTGCCCTAAACCTTGGCCGTCCATGCCCCTCCTTCCAGAGACAGACACCTGTGAGCCCAGCGCCTGCTCCTGTGAGCCCATCAGGCAGCCCAGAGCCACAGGGACCGGGAGGGAGAGCCCGAAGGAAGTGGGTTTCTGCGATTCTGCAGCGCCGGGCCGCCTGGGAGGCCTTCCTGGACACTGTGGCCTTTCGGACGCGAGCTGGAGCATTGCCAGGCACGGGCTGCTTTCAGAAGTGAGACGTGGTGTTTCTGGAGCCGGGTTAGCACATCCCTGGAGACGGTGTGAAAGCATTTCTGGAGGAGAGGTGTTTCTGAGGGTGAAAGCCGGGCCTGCTTAGAGATGAAAGGAGAACCTTTCTGCACACCGGAGAGGGCGTGTTCTGGGGACAGGGGGCGGCCTTTCTGGATTCCGATATCCAGCGTTATGAGAGGTGAACTGTTTCTGGAGCCGGACCGTTTCTGAAGATAATGTACATCTGGAAATGCCGCGGTTCTGAGGGGATGCAGAAGTATTTCTGGCAATGAGATAGGGCGCGTCTGGGCTGGCGGTCTGGGGGATGGACCCTCGGAGAGGCCTGTGCTGTTCGGGGCGTGGGGCGTTCTGGGGGCTGCGGTGGGGCCTCTCAGAGCTTTCGGAGACGGGTTACAGCAGAAGGCGAAAGGGGTATTTCTGGAGGCTCAGCGGAACATTTCGGGAGAGCCAGCATTCTGGAGCTGAGAATCTGGATGCAGTTGGAAATGTCTGGAGAGAAAATGGATCACTTTCAGAGAAGGGACGTTGTGGATGGAAGGTGGGACGGTCTGGAGATGAAATTGTTCAGAGATGAGGGGGCATGGCTAAGGGTGGCTGTTTGATGACCTCTTGAGTAGATGGGGGAGGGTCTCCCAGGGCCCAGGAAGGCCCCCCAACCTGTGTCAGTTGTTCTGCAGCAGATGGGCCCGAGTCCCTGAGGGGAGGCCCCTGCCCAGGCCCCACCCCTGTGTGGTAGGGCAGGCCTTCCCGGGACCTTCCCAGAGCTGCCCCTCCCCCAGGCCCTGCTGGAATCCGTTCCCAGGGGGCCAGAGCCCTCTCAGCCCTGCTCTTGGAGCCCACACCCCTCTCCTTGTGGGGCCCAGGCCTGCCTTGGGCTCACCGCGCAGGAGACAGTGAGAGAATGGTTACATTTGACTTAATTCCACTTTCTTGAGCCACTGGAGCTCACCCCCCAGCTCCCCTGCCGGAAGCCTCCACCCTTCCTCAGGGCCCCCAGTATCCACCCCCTACCTTAGGCAGCACCGAGGTTGGTCTTGCTTCAGCAGGGTGGTGGGGGTCCAAGACTGAGTGTGAGTGAAGGCCCCAGTCCCTGCCCGGGTCCCTGCTGCCCGAGGGGTCCCGGTACCTCCCCACGGCCCGGGTCCCTGCTGCCCGAGGGGTCCCGGCACCTCCCCCCTGCCCGGGTCCCTGCTGCCCGAGGGGTCCCGCCACCTCCCCACGGCCCGGGTCCCTGCTGCCCGAGGGGTCCCGGCCACCTCCCCACGGCCCGGGTCCCTGCTGCCCGAGGGGTCCCGGCCACCTCCCCACGGCCCGGGTCCCTGCTGCCCGAGGGGTCCCGCCACCTCCCCACGGCCGGGTCCCTGCTGCCCAAGGGGTCCCGGCCACCTCCCCACGGCCCGGGTCCCTGCTGCCCGAGGGGTCCCGGCCACCTCCCCCCTGCCCGGGTCCCTGCTGCCCGAGGGGTCCCGGCACCTCCCCCCTGCCCGGGTCCCTGCTGCCCGAGGGGTCCCGGCACCGCCCCCCTGCCCGGGTCCCTGCTGCCCGAGGGGTCCCGGCACCTCCCCACTCCAGGGAAGCGGATATTGAGGCCTGTCATCTCTGGAGCGGCCTGGAGCCCTGGTGTAATTCTTTCTCTTCCTTAATTGAAAGTTCAGCCTCAGGAATCCCGCCCTGGAAGTGTGAGACAGGGGCAGAGACCAGGCTGGGGGAGGATGGGAGCCCCCTCTTCTGTCCCCAGAAGGAGCAAGGCAGTGGCAGCCTGTGTCCCCCGGGCCAGGGGACTCCCCAGCCCCAGCACTGCTGCTCAGGAGATGGGGGGGCTGTGTTTGGCGGTTGTGCCGACTGCAGCCAAAAGGCTGCCATCCAACCCTGGGAACTCGGGGAAAGGTTGAGAGGAGACCGCGGCTGGCCTGAGGCAGGCTTGAGATTGGGGGCCGCCTGTGTTGGGAGCGTCAGCTCCGGCAGAGAGGGTGCAGGGATCAGAGGGGTGGGCTGGGGCCGTGAGTCAGGCAGAGCAGGTGGTGGCTGCAGGCCCAGTTCCTGGTTCAGGGCTGGGTGAGATGGCTGGTGGGGTGGGGGGATGGGCAGCTGAGGAGCCTGTTTTCCCAGCTGCGGTCAGGCTGGGCGGAGCATCCAGACTGGACTGGGCGCTGGGTCACACCTCTGTCTGCTGTCTGTCTCACTCTCTTCTCCTGGGTGGTCCCTGCCACCCCTCAGGGCCTGGGGCCTGTCGGCTGGCGGGGAGGACTCCCGGGGCCAGGCGGAAACGGAGAGCCATGGACTCCAGATGGCCAAGGGCCCACCCCTCCTTGAGCTCCTGGGGGTGACTGTGGGGTGCCAGCTTCCGCCGCACTTGTCCAGACTCAGTGAGTCTCTGGGCCCTGGGGGCTCAGTCTCCCCACCTGGGAAATGGGATCTGGGGTCACTTGGGAGTTTTCAGGGCTGAAATACCAGCTGAGGGCTCAGCTCTGCCGGGGCTGGCTGTCCTCATCATCGTTGTTGTCGTCAATAGATGTGCACGGCCTGGGCGGACCCAGCCCAGCACCCCAGTTCAGAATGATAGCCATCTGTAGTGCTTCCCCGACACCCGGAAACGGAGGGACTAGCTCCCAGCCCAGGGACACTGAGGCCATTTGGACCCAGGAAGGGGTGGGGGCTCGGGGAGGCGGCTGCCCCCTTCTGGCACACACTGGACACCCACATGCTCATTAGGGGCTTTTCGGAAACCTGTGAAGGGGAGACCGTGCGCCCAAGGCCTTGGGAGCTGGGCTGGCCCCTGGCTCCTGGGAGCTCATTGCTGGTCTTTGGGGCGGGGGCTGCTGCACCTCCAGGAGGGAGGGGAACAGAGGTGGCGGGGTGAGAGGGACTCCTTGGCCCCAGGAAACAGGGAGCCAATGAAAATGCACCCTGTCATCTGCAGTTGTTTTCCTTAGAATGTGAGGAGGGCCGACACAGGGAGAGGGAGAGGGATGAGATGCAGAGACAATCTGGCAGAGAGGAGTGAGGACCTGTGACCACGGAGACCTGAGCCCGGAGCCCGAGCCTGACCTAGTGGGGAGTGCCTGCCTGCGGAGCTGGGCCCCTCCTGCCTGCGGAGCTGGGGCCCTCCTGCCTGCGGAGCTGGGCCCCTCCTGCCTGCGGAGCTGGGCCCCTCCTGCCTGCGGAGCTGGGCCCCTCCTGCCTGCTGAGCTGGGCCCCTCCTGCCTGCTGAGCTGGGCCCCTCCTGCCTGCGGAGCTGGGGCCCTCCTGCCTGTGGAGCAGCCCCAGCTCTGCTCTGTCTTAGGTCCAGACACATCCAACACTGGCTCCTCCCCTGGCATCAGCCCCCCCCCACCCCCTGCTTGGGTATTTTGAGGCTTTAAGCCACCACCTGCCCTGAGCTGAGCTTGGTCCTCCCTCTAGGGGGGGCCAGTGTTCTGGAGCCACAGAGGCCTCCCGGTGCTGAGTTGAGCTTGTGGCCTTGGGCCCAGACCTACACAGAGCTGAACTGACGTGACTCATCTCCCTGGTGCAGACAGCTCCCTCCCCCCGCTGTGAGGGGTCGCAGCACCTCCTGGTGCTGCCACCCCTCACCCCAGGAACCAGACCAGGTGGAACCCCTTCCAGAGGGGACAGCCAGGGGGTCCAGACCTCAGCACCCAGAGGATATGGGGTGCCTGTGGCACGGGCTTGGTGTGCACCTGGAGCCTGGGAGACCTCTCAGGACCTGCACGTTGGGGAGAGGTGCAGACCCCTCAGGGCCAGGCCGGGCTTCTGCCTGCCCCAGGCTACTTCGTGGCCTCCTTTGGGGAGGACCGTGGCCAGGGGTCTCCAGCTCTTTCTCCAGTCGGAGAAGCAGTAGGTTCCAGGGGTAATGACGTGCCCTGTTCCCCCGAAACACCTCCCTGAGGCTCTGAGCCCTGGGCAGCTGCCTTTGGAGAATTGGGATCCCTGTCCCTGGCTGTGCCTTCCCACCCACCCTCATGGCAAAGCTCATTCCCTCGGGGCCCTGCCGACGGCCAGGTGGAGCGTCCTGACTGCTGGGGACACCCTGCGGGTTGTGGTTGTCCTGGAGCCAGGCCGTGTGGCCGGCAGTGGCCCCTCTGGGACTTGACCTGGCCTCCTCACACTGGCCCTTTGGCTATGCCACCCGGGACCTTGGCTCCAGTACGGGTGTTGTACTTATTTCTGACCCCGGCGCCTGCAGGCCTCAGGACAGACCCCCATCCGGCTGTTCCCCAGAACAAAGCTGCTGCTTCTAGACACACCAAAGCCAGAGCGGGGCTTCAAGGAGAGCAGGTGACAGGGGACCCCTCTCACCTTCTGTCGCTCAGGGGGTGCAGGGAATGGATGTGCCCTAGGACAGGGAGACATGCAGGAGAGCAGGTGTGTGGGGGCTTCTGGGGAGAGGGCCGGGCAGACACACCTGTGGTGAGACACCCACCCCCATCAGAGCAGCAATAGCCTGAGCACCATTTTAGCATTCAGCGTGCGCACACGCACACACACACACACACGTCACTCCCCTCTCTCCACCCTCTCTGAGGTCCCCTCTAAACCAGGAAGGTAGCGTCTGACCAGCAGAGAAAAAAGGAAAGAGGAAAAGAGATTAGTGGGAAGAACATCTGATGGAGTTCCCTCAGCTGCTGGCTCGCCCACCTCCCGGCACAGGAGGACCCCCCCCCCCCATGGGCCTCTCCGTCACCCCCTCAGTGAGACATGGCCCTTGTTCTGCGTTCTGCAGCAGGAAGGGAAGAATCAGGGCTTTTCAATGAGCAAGAACTCCCTGGGTGGTTTCAAACAGTTGTTTTCCGTGTCAGCGAGTGACATCCTGTCCTGGTGCTCTGCCCTGCTCGACACCCTGGGCCCCCTGCAGCCTCCTGCTGCGGGGTCTCTGGATGGGTCCGGCGGTTTCGTGGGAGGGTCAGTCCCGTGTTGTTCTTGCCTGTCCCTCCTGGCACCCTGGGCTGAGCAGAAGCCTTGCACCCCAGGAGAGCAGAGCCCCTGGGGAGTGGGGCTCAGTGCAGAGGTCACTGTGCAGGGAAGCCAAAGCATGGTCCCTGCCATCGGCCAGGCTCACAGGGCGGTGGCCTTGGTGCCATTGGAAGGGGTGTGGAAGGAGGAAAGGCTGGTGGAGGAGAGATGATGCTGGAAAAGGAGGGAGACTGGCAAATCTGTTTTATCAGAAGCTGCATATCTTAGAGCACATTTCAGCTCTTTTGGCAAGCTGTTCCTATCCTTTAATTTTCTAATAAAAAGGAATTATGTTTGCTGAAGAGGCAGTAGTAGTCACCAGCTTGTAGAGATCATAATTCCTGTCTTGGGTGCCTGCTGGCTCAGAGCTGGGGGGTAGTCTCCCGTGACCACAGGGGATACTGTACACAGGCCAAGGGGCAGGAACATTGGGGCGCTCAGGCTGCAGGCAGTGCCGTGTGGCTTTGCTCTGCCCACCTGCCCTGGGCTGTCCACCCCAAGCCCAGCCTCAAGGTATGGTTCCAAGGTTACTGCCCAGGCCCCTGGACTCACAGCGACACCTAATACATGTCTGTGGCAGGAATGAATGAACTCTTACTGCTGAGCCCGGGGTGGCTGGAGGCTGATTCGAGGTGGGGTCTTTGTTGAACACAAGCCCGGCTGCCCTGGAGAACCCGCAGTCACCTCTCCGGAAGGGCTTACCAACCCTGCACACCCTCCCTCAAGCCTCTCTCTGGCCCTGGATTGACCGGAAACTTTGCCAAAAGTCATATCCTTAGAAAAAATAATAACATGTGTTCATTGTTTTTCAAGAGAGAGAAAACAGCCTGGCCAGTGTGGCTCTGTGGGTTGAGTGTTGTCCCATGGACTGAGAGGTCACCGGTTCGATTCCCGGTCAGGGCACATGCCCGGGTTGCTAACTTGATTCCCAGTAGGGGGAGTGCAGGAGGCAGCCTGTCGATGTTTCTCTCTCCCTTTCTCTCTGTCTAGATAACCAATAAAAACCTATTTTAAAAAAAGAGAGCAAGAAAACAGAAGTGTGTGAAGTCAGAAGTCTCCATCCTCACAGCCCGAGTCCCTTGGAGTCACCGGAAGGGTCCCATCCTTAGCTCTTCCTTCCGTCACAGGAATTCTGTGTTCCTCATGAGTGTGGAGTTTCGCTCCGCGAGCCGCCTCTGCTGTCCCCCTGCCCACTGCAGCCTGGGCCCAGGAGGCAGGTGGCGTGGTGCGTGCCCGGTCTCTGCAGCCTTTTGCCCTTATAATTACTTTTATCCCAGTCCCAGTTGCAGAACACTTACCACGGGTGGGCACTTAATAGATGGGAGTCTGTGATTGGGAAGGAGTCTTTACTTCGTTCCAGCCCCCAAACATTTCTTGTACCCCTTCTGTGCACCAACCCCCCAGGCAGAGGAACTCTGGTTCCCAAGGGGCAGGGAGCACATCCCAGAGCCCACCACGCCCTCACCCAGGCACCATCAGACTCGACTGTGCTACTGCACATGCCCGCTGAACATGGGGCCCCAGATCCCACTCCCAGCATGCTCTGGAGATGCCTCTGACCCCGGCGTGGAGCCCCCTGCCTGCCCCTTATCCAGCTACCGGGCACTAGGGAGCAGCCTGGGGCTCCTCTGGCCAGGCGTTGGGGAGGACACACAAGGAAATGTCCAGCACACCAGTCCTGTGCGTGGGCCTGCCTGAGTCAGAGTCCCAGGGGATGGCCCAGGAATGCGAACTGTAACCGGCCCCTTGGGTGCTGCTGATGCCTGCCGGGGCCCAGAAGCAGCAGGAGTGTCGCAGGATCCGGGTGTCCGTTAGGCCGCAGTGAGAGCGCCGTGCTGGGAGGGGAGGGCCCGCGGAGGTGGTGTTTCCTGCTGGTTTGGGCCATTCTTGGCGCACGCTGGATGCTGAAGAGACCTGGCTTCCAGACACGAGTGGTAGTGCATATGCTGACTCGGGGTACCCGTGGGGTGCCCGTGGGACGGCCAGGACCAGCGCCCACGCCGCTGCCCTGCGCTCGGCCTCCGTGGGCGCCTGCTCGGTGGGACGCGCTCCCGGCAGGCCTCAGGTGGCTCTGCGGGTTCGCCGGCGGGAAGGCAGAGGCCCTTGCCCAGACCAGGGCCCGTAACAGGTGCTGTTCCCTGAGCCTCTTGGGGTAGTTTTCATTCAAAGTCATTTCTTAGTTGTAAAAGGAAAGAGATGATGATTGTGAATAGAAAGGAAAAAATGGCCCCGGCCCGTTTGCTCAGCGGTCAGAGCATCAGCCCGCAGACCAATGAGTCACGGGTTCAATTCCGGTCAAGGGCAGGTACCTCAGCAGTGGTTCTGCCCCGGCCCTGGTCGGGTCATGCGGGAGGTGGCCAGTTGATGTGTCCCTCTCCCATTGATGTTTCTCTCTCTCCCACTGACATTTCTCTCTCTCCCTCCCTCCCACTCTATCTGATGATAAACAAAAATATCCTTGGGTGAGGATTTTTTTTAAAAAGGAAAAAATGACGGAGGGACATAAAATAATAGGTCATAGCCTTCTCCAGGCGTCCCTGAAGGTCACTGCTTTTACTAGTTGAATGTGGGGCTTCAGGTTCTCTTTCTGGTGCATTCTGGGTGTAGGGGGTGCTCTCAGACCCGTTCGGGAGACTGAGTCACTGATAAACTACTTTTGATGGGGAGCTGGCTGTGAGGTGGGAAGGTAAGAGGGGTGAGCTAAGGAAGGGGGTTTCTGGGGTGGCAGGATTGGATGAGAAGTCAGAAAGGGCTTGGTTGGGCCGAGAAGAGGAGGGGGCACGGAACAGCACTCGGAAAGGGAGGGCTTGGGACTGCCAGGTCAGCCCCTCCATGCGAGGCCACCGTGTGTGCGCCTGCGCGCTGGAGGGCAGGCTGGGGAGGCGCGGCCCAGAGGCCTGGCCCGGAGACTCCTGTAAGTGGTTGGATCCAGTGACCTGATCAGTGTTTGAAACTCTCTCTCCTGCAGAGTTTGCAGGATGGTGAGGGTGTCAGGACCCCCCAGGCTAAGGCCAGTACCTGGTGGGAGGGTCAGGACCCCCCAGGCTAGGACCAGTACCTGGTGGGAGGGTCAGGACCCCCCAGGCTAAGGCCAGTACCTGGTGGGAGGGTCAGGACCCCCCAGGCTAAGGCCAGTACCTGGTGAGAGGGTCAGGACCCCCCAGGCTAAGGCCAGTACCTGGTGGGAGGGTCAGGACCCCCCAGGCTAGGGCCAGTACCTGGTGGGAGGGTCAGGACCCCCCAGGCTAGGGCCAGTACCTGGTGGGAGGGTCAGGACCCCCCAGGCTAGGGCCAGCAGGCTGGTGGGATGGGCAGGGTCAGGGACCACAGAGGGACCATGTGGGACTCCTGATATGGACGCCAGATGCAAGGGACCTGCCTGCAGGGCCTTCTTCCCAGGCTCAGGGAGCCCCCTGCCCATCAGGCCTCCCTACCCCTCCTGGAAAGACTGCCCCACCCCAGTCAGCCGTGGGTGGAAGCCTTTGTACCTCCCCAGGCCTCCTCCAGGGCCGCTGGGGCCACTGCCACCACCCACCACCTCTGACACTCAGCTGCTCCCCAGAAAGAAGGACCTTGTCATGGAGGGGGGAGGGGGGAGGGGGGAGGAGAGGATTGCTTCTGTGACGCAGCCCATCTGGGAGCCAACGCTATTCCCTGATCCAAGGAAACATCTGTTCGTGCCCCTCCTAGAGGCAGGCCAGCCACAGACCCAGGACAAGGGCGCTAGACGGTGAGCCAAGCCCCCGGCTTCTCTGCCAGGTCTCCACCCACCACTGCCTGGTTCCTCTGCAGACCCCGGCCAGGTGCCCCTGCCTCCTCAGGTCCTAGGACTCTTACTGCCTCTCCCCGAGTAGCACGTGATTATTGAGGGACCCGTCATTATTTCTCTCCCTCCCTCTCACACATGCACACGAGCCATGTTTTTGAAAGCTAAGGCTGCCCAGCAAACTGCATTTATTACATAATGATTAATTCATCGCCCCCATTTCTTATTAATCAAAGACATCCAGAACTGCTTATCTGAGCTCCGGGTGAGGTGTGCAGGCGGGCGGGGGGGGGGGGGCGGTCTGCAGCGTCTGGCCCAGAGCAGGGACACACTGCATTGGCCTCCTTTGGGTAAGTGGACCCCCACACATCGCCTCCCAAATCCCTGGGACTACCTGAGATGTTTGACCAGCCCCTCTAGCCAGCCCTGAGCTCAGGCTGGCCACAGGGCGCCCGGCCACTGGCTGATGGGCAGCTTGGCAGAGGACCGGCCCCATAAGCTGGCCCTAAGTCCAGAGGCTGAGCACTGGGTTCTGGGGCATTTGAGATGCTCATCCTCTTACCCTCCCCCCCCCCCCCCGGGGACATGGCAAGCTGGTATTTAGCCCTTGGGACACATGAGAGGCTGAAGTTGGGCCTATGCAATCCACCTCTTCTTTACTCATCTGACTGTGTTGCCTGGCATCCCCAGGAATATCCCTGCCCTCGAGGTATTCACATTCCTGTGGAGAGAGGGGAAGAAGCTCAGATAAGTCATTGCTGTCCCCTGTGTCATGCCAAGGCTAGTGACCAACAAGAAGGCACCTAACCCAAACTGGGGGGTGTGGTCAGGGAAGGCTTCCTGGAGGAGGTGTTGCAAGAAGATTGGTTGATTGGGGGTGATTACTATTAAAATAAGTACTTCATGCCACATGCTGTTATATGCTCTTCACATAAGCTGTCATGTATAATTTGTACCAGCAACTTGGAGGCAGGAAGTAGCTTGTTCTCCGTGAGAAAGCTAAGATCAGAAGGGAGGTGGCTGGGCCAGCTTGCTCAGCCAGGATTAGAACTCCAGGTAATTCTTCAAAGAGGACAGAGAAGATGTAAAGATATGGGAGGTGAATTTGGCGAAACAGTGATGCTAAAGCGTGGCCGTGGGAGCAGCTGTGGCGTGATGGTCTGTAGTGCCGGAGTCAGTGGAGGTGGGCTTGGGCCACGGAGGGCCGTGGATGGTGGCAGCAGAGAGCCGGGGAGCCACAGCAGGTGTGAGCTGAGGGAGTGACGTGGTGCCCCTCCCCGTCACTGGCAGCTCCTAGGCAGACCTCCCCTGCCAAGCGCCCTCCTGCCTGCCCTTTCAGGTGCCCGACAGTAAGCACAACTCCTAGGCCTGGTGCCTGCTTTGGGCCCCTGACTCAGAGGACAGCACACAGGCTGGCATCGAGCATGAGGAAACGCCCCACACAGCCCCGGGGGCCTCGGCAGTGCCCATCTCACCGTCCCTGTCTGGAAAGAGGATGAATGGCAGCCCAGTGTCTGCTCATCAACAGTTCCAGCTCTTAGCACCAGCTCACTGAGCTGCCTCCAGGGACCGCGCTGCCGCCTCCCCAGAGCCCGCGTTTCTGCTGACTGAGCTGGCGACGGCATGGCATGCAGCCTGCGTGGCAGGAGCCTTGGCGTCGGCTTTCCCTCTCTGCTCCTGCCTGCTGAGCCTGAGCCGGCCCTGCTCACCTTCCCCATCACCTCCCCACACCTCACAGGCATCAGGCGGGGGCCTCTCTGCCCATCTAGGTAACAGCGGGAATGGACAGGCATCCTGAGCTCTTCTCGTGTGGTTTTTCCTCCTAAGATCCAGAGATTTCCTGTGAGTGTTATTCGCATCACCTCCATTTTACAGATGAGAAAACTGAGGCTTAGGAAAGGGACCTGGTGAAGACAGACCGTGTGGCCTCATCTTTCCCTCTGGGTTCCTGGAAGTGGAGCCGGTCCCTGCCCACCAAGGACCTTCACCTGCTCCCTGGGACTCGACTCTCACTTCTTCCTGTTCTGTCTTAGATCCTGTCCCAGGGAGGCACGCCTGCCTTCAGGATTTACTACAGATGTGCTTCTCCGCAGCCTGACCTCCCCGAGGGCAGGGCCCGCCTGCTGCGTCCCTAGCACCCGCAGGAGGCCTGCAGAGCCCACAGCCCTCAGGGGTTACTGAAGGAGTCAGTGGTTGAAGGGGCATTTGCTCATGAGGAAAAGGCAAGTTGCAGGAACAAATGCTAACACTTTCAGATGTTCCTTCTTCACATGGGACAGCAGCGAGAGATTTCTGTTGGTGGATGGTTCCCTCCATGTGGTGTCATGGCTCTGCCGTCCGGTACCCTCAGCACCGCCCTCGTGCCAGGGAGGGCGCACCACTCCACACATGCTTGCTCCAGTGGCTGCCACTCAGTCATGTGACCACGCTCGGCTGCATGGGAGGCTGGGAAATGTAGTCCAGTGGTGACCCCAGGGACTGTTGACTCTGCAGCCTCTGTCCAGGTTACTGTGTTGGTGCCCTTACATTGGCCCATTAGTTTCACAACAATCCTGGGTACTATTGTATGAACCCCGTTTACAGATGAGGTTGAGGCTCCAGTGACCCGTTCAGCTGACTGAAAGGCCCATGTTGCTGAGTGCAGCCTGAGACACACCACCGACCTTGGTCCAGGTGCGATTCTCCCCAAGTCTCTGCACCAGACCCCTTGGTATTTAATAGGCCAGTGTCCAGAAGAAGTGACCGAGTGCGGGCCAAGCTGCAACTGTGGCTCATTTCCTCCTGCTCTTGACGAAGGCTTTGCCTCTGCCCTGGCCCGGGGTCCCTGGGTCTGGGGGCCCCGCACTCTCGTTTCCGCTCTCCATTTTTGGAAGGCTTCTGCTCCTTCCCGCGGCACCAGCTCTGGGCCTGTGCTGGGCACCCAAGGGTGACAGGGTGAGGCAGGAGCCCCTCTCCCATGCAGGAGTGAGGTGCACGGGGGCTACTGACCATTGGCCATTTTCTCCAGCTTTGTCTTCCTGGCCCCTTATGCTTGACAAGTGCTCCCTGCAGGCCCTTCTGCCACTTAGCAGCCTCCCGGTCCTCGACCCCACGCCGGAAAGGACAGCTGCCCCCGTGCAAAGCTGCTGGGGTACTGGTCAGTGCTGTATGGGGGCCGCTCCTTACCGGGGGGTGGTGCCTCACTCTGCCAGGTCGCCCAGGCTTCCTGGAGAAGGTGCCACTGATTGACCCCTGAAGGGGAAGGCGGGTTTTGTTAGGCGAAGAGATGGGAAGGGCATTGCAGGCAGAGGGAACAGCTTGTGCGGAGGCGGAGAGCTGCCTCCTTGGCTCCTGTCTGCCTTCGTCCCTGGAGCCGGGTGTGTGGCTCAGGCCACCGATCCAGGTCCTTCTGACCTACACCAAAGACAGAAGGTCCCTTAGCCTGGAGGAGGGGAGGGGGCAGGGGAAGAGAAGAGGGAGGAGGGAAAGCCGGAAGAAGGAAGAAGGTGAGGAGGGGAAGGAGCAGATACTGCCTGGGCGGAGTACCCGCTGAGGCCCAAAGGGCCTGGCTCTTTTTGCCGTCACCTCTCGGGCCTTGTCTCTCGTCTCCCCTGTGTCCTCAGCTGTGGCCGCAGCCACCTTGGTCTCCTTCCTGCACACAGATGCCTTAGGACCTTGGCACTGGCTCTGCCCTGTGCCGTGCCGTTCCTGCTGGCGGCCATCTCGATGAGGCTACCAGGTCACCGGATCTGAAGACACCGGCCACCTCCCTCAGCCCCTGCTCTCCTCGGGCCAGTCTGTTTTCTGCAGAGTGCGTAGTGCCGTCTAACGTCGAGTACAGCTCACGTCTGTCTCTGCTGCTGCCGCCTCCCTCCTGAAGCCCCTCCTCCAGTGTGAACCACACCAGGGCAAGACTTGGTTCTGTCTGTCTTTAGTGGTGGACCTCTGGCCCCAGGGCACAGTAGTCACTCAGTAAGTGTTGAAATAGAGGAGCGAACTCAGCCCTAGGCAAAGTGTGAGCCATTCCACAGACAGCGGAACGGGGCCTGGGTCCCTGGCCACGCGGTGGGGCCGCAGCATGGCCCTGCTGAGGGGCATCGCCAGGCTCCAGCCTCCTGCGGGGCGGAGGGCGCTCTGGGCTGGCACAGGCCGGGCGAGGGCGCAGGTAGTCATGGTTACATTGTGGGAGGCTCCTTGTACTTCCTGCCTTTTGTGCTCTCACCCGTCCTGAACCCCACCCGCCCAGGAAACGGCTGTGCCAAGCCGTGTGGGAGGGGCAGAAGTGAGGTGTGTCGCCTCCCTGGGTGGTTGGCCTATGATTAAGAAGTGGGGGGCTGGAAAGCGGTGGGGCTTCTGGGACAGCCGCCACCTGAGTGTGTTGGGGGGTGCACACTGATGGTCCCCAAACAAAAGGGGGTGCCTCACATCACGGGCTCAGTCTCCTATAGTTTTTCCTGGTCGCCCAACTGGGCCAGTTCTCCCTAATCCTAATGTCAGCTCTTGGTGCCCTGCTGACCTGTCCATAGGGCCAACCACCCTACTTACCATGCTGGCCTCTTCCACCACAGGGCCTTTGCACATCATGCTGTGTTCCTGGGCACTCTGATTCCCTACTCTCGGTCGATGCCTCACCCCTGCTGAGGGTCTTTCCACAGAAGACCTCTTATCCTGCCCCGCTCAGCACTTGTCCCCCTTGTAGTTGTACCTCTATCTGTACATCTTCTTTCCACGCCAGACTGAGCACCATCGGGGAGGGGCCCTGCCCGGGATATTGTTGAATGAACCCATTCACCCAGCTGCCCTATAGGCTCCTTGGCAGGCCCGGTGCTGGATGTGGGGACTTGGGAGAAAGGGAGACAGATGCTCCTTCACTCCCAGACACAGAAGAGCTTGTGCCCAGGGCCAGGCCATGGGGTGAGTGTCTGGCCTGGACCCCAGGCCAGAAGAGGCTCGTTTGGTGTGTACCCTTGGTGAATGGTCCACTGTTCTGTCCAGATGGGGAACCCTGGGGCTGGCCCTGCCTTGAGAAGCAGGCACGATGCATACATGGGCTGGGGAGAGCTGCTTAGCACACTCGGGGCCTGGGACCCCAGGGAGGCCCAGCCGCGGACTCCTTGTCTGTGGAACACTTCCTGTGCCTGTCCTGAGGCCCCTGCATACACCCACCCGCACGCACCTGGCGACAGAAAGGGAGCTAGTCATGAAACAGTTACAGCGCCCTAGCTCTACACCAGTGATCTGGGGATTCCATGGGCTTTGGGACACTGATTCCCCACCAAGACCGGTATATACATTGTTCTGCGAAGCCAGTAACAATGTATCAAGTCAGAGGAACCTCGGCACATTTTATAAACCACCCTGTGTTTGTGCCAGGGGAAATCCTTGGACACTGGCCACCCCCACAGCACAGATTTTAAGGTATATGGCCCAGAAATTGCTTTTTCATGTCTGATGGTTTTGATGATCACAATGTTCAGTCCAGTTTTTGAGAAATGAAGGACAAATGTTTGTGTCCCCAAACACACGTGAACCCCTTCCCAAGCTCTAGCACGGCCTCTCTGCCACTTCCCGCCCCAGACTCGGGGCTCAGATTCAAGCCCAGATTGCCGGGACGGCGGACCCTTTGGGTATTGGGGGACGAGCCCTGCATCCTCTGGAGAGAAAATGTGCTTGTACACACACAGACACACAGACTTGCATTTGATTTCAGGAAGCCCTCACACCTGGGTGAGGGAGACTCGTCGGGGAAAGGCCCCCATGCCGACACCTCGGGCCAGAGTGCCGTTGTATCGGTCGTCCACCGCACGGGGTCCTGGCGGGAACCCGGCCTGCACACCACTGGCCAGGTGGTGCAGCCCGGCACCTGGGGCGTCTTCTCCTTTTGTGCAAACATCACATAACAGCCCTGACCCCTGCCTTCCTTACCCCTGCCTCGACCCCTGCCTTCCTTGCCCCTACCCGCCATGACAGCTCTCCTTAATATTCATGAAGGTGCAGAAGCCATGTACAGTAGCCCTGATGGACTGACCTTCTGTGAACTCCATTGTCAAAGCCCTTATGAATGACCTGGCAGTCCTCTCCTACTACTGCTTGGTTCCTGCTATTCCAGAGTCCTGGGCTTTTACTGGGCAGTGGTCGGGGGGCTGCCCACAGGCCGCAGGTGGGATAGGAAGGTGGTCAAGGCAGCGCGGCCTGGCTCTCAGCAGAGAGGGGGAAGAGTGGGGAGGGTAGCTACTATGTAAGTACGTATCTAATCAACCTGAGTGATTCATTGGGTCCATTTTATGGATCGGGAAAACTGAGGTGTATCTGGAGTGTGGGTGGGTATTCTAAGGGCTGCTGAGTCTGTGTGTCCCCAGCTCACCTCGGGACGAGAGCTCCAGGGCTGCCCTCTGGGGGTACTCGAGCCTGGGAGCAGGGGCCTGGCACTGAGGGGCCTGGGGTGCGAGTGAGTGATGAACGGATGTTGCCAGGAGGGGGGGGGGAAAGAGCAGTGATTGTACCCAGACACCCCCCCAGCTGCTGGCCTTCGGCCCTGTTTATGGGAGGGGGGCTGGATGAACACCCACAAAGCACAGTTTACTCATTATGTGTTCACCCGCCTTCACCAGGCACCCACTGAGCGCCTACCACGTCCCAGGCTGTCACAGGGTCTAAGGGCACCACGGTGACCAGAGACAGACCAGAACCTTGTATGTGAAGCTGATGCTTGAGTTGGGGGCACTGAGCAAAGCAGACTGGCCGGTGGGTGATGAGGGGGCGGCTGGGGAGGAACCGTGCACAGGTGGTCAGAGCAGCACTGAGGAGGCGGTTGTCCCCCAGGCCTCAGGCTCCCCACCTGTTGAAAGGGTGGTCGGCTCACGCAGGAAGAACGTTGCTCTGTCTTAACTGTGGGCACCGCTGTGAGCAGCATGTTCACGGTCCCTTGGAGTTGGTGGGCCCTCACGGGCAGCTCCGGAGGTGTGGGCGGGCGGGGTGCGGGTTCTTGGTAGTCACTGTCTCCCTGTAGGCCTCATGACTGCTCGTGGGTCCACGCTGGGCCTGTGCTGAACACTGGGCACCAAGGCCCTGTGAAAACTTCTCCTTATCCCTATAGGGGCAGATGGGGGCGGGGAGGGGGCAGGGTTCTCCCACCTGCCCGGAGACAGGTCCACCAGGGCTCCTGGATGTGTTCAGGGCCTGAGGGATGAAGCAGGAGGACCCTGAGCCCGGACACACCCCCATTTGTAAGATGTGGCTTTGGGGACAGGGCTGTGGAGGTCCAGGTGAAGATTTTGGTCTGGGCATTGGGGTGCCCAGCCCTGGGCCCCCGGTGTCTCTGGTGCAGAGACTGGAATCGGGGGTCCAGGGAGGCTTGGGACAGGCAGAAGAGAGCTCCAGGTGCAAAGACCAGCATGGGCGAAGGCTTGGAGGTGGCAGAGGGTGGGAAAATCCAAGGGAAGGTCCCCACCCCCCAAGACCCGACCAGTCTGGAGTCACCGCAGAGCGTGGGGGTGGCCTGTGCCTGCTCAGTGGGCCCACGTGGCACGTCTGGTCGTGTGGACGGGGATGTGGTGCGGCCTGGCCCTGGGGGACACTCTCCCATTGGCCCCCCACACCTAGGGCAGCCCTGGCGTCCTCGCCCCAGCCCTGCCTCCCTCCATCGGCCGGTTGGCAGCCCCACTTCCTGCCCAGCTGCAGGCATGCTCTCCACCCCGACTCCACAGCAGCCCCCACTTGTGCGCGGCAGAGGGAGGACTGGCGTTGCCTCTGAGGGGCCTGTCATCTGCCCCACATGCCCTGCTGGAGGTGCCCACGAGGGCCACTTCCGGAGACTGCTCGAGATACACCTGCTCGAGCTCCAAGGAGAAGCAGTAATCCATCAAAACAGTCCGGGGCGTAGTGTCTCCTGCGGACCCGGGCAGGGTCGGGCGGCGGAAGCCCAGGGCCTTGACATCCTGGAGCCACGCGGCTGCAGTGCTACCCCTCGGCCTCCGTGTCCCGGCTGTCACGGGTGCCAGGGTGCACAGCTGCCGGTTCATGCCTCGGCCTCCTCCTCGCCCCACCCTCGTCTCTCCCTTTCCAGAGACATTATAAATCAAACAGCTTAGAACGTAAGGCATCAAAAATTCTGAAACCTTCATCTATTATTAACGCTGACAGTAAATTCCCCCTCTGAGCGTTTTACATAGCAACTGTTACCAAGACTTGCTGGGGGAGCTGCCACTCCAGCCCACCGCAGCCCACAGCTCTGGGCGGGATGCGGCCGTCACCACGCCTGCACTGGCTGGCCGCCACCTGGGCACCCACCAGGCTGTGCCTGAGGTGGGTGGCAGAGGGCCCTTGGTGGGGAATTGGTTGCCTTCTGCTCAAAGGGGACAAACTGCTCCTGTGAGCCCTGCTGAGGTGCCCGGCAAACCTCAGCCCCTGCAGATGTGGAGGGAAGGCCCCCTTGCTCTTGGGAGCTCCAGTGGTCAGGGATGGACCTGGAGGGCCCCCCCGCCCCCTCCCCCACTGCCCTGAGGAGAGGAGCCCAGTACGATGGAGAACGGGAAAAGGCTTCATAAACTGTAAAGGGCTGTGCAGATGTTGTTTACTGACTTTCCCACCTGTCAGCTAGACGTTCCTGAGAGCCTGTTTGTTTGCTGGCAGTATCTGGGCACCAGGGATTTAAAACAAAGACAAAAGGCCCTGTCCCTGTCGAATCCGGTCTGGTAGGAGACAGACACATCAGCTCCTAATTGCATTGAGTGTGATAATCGATGTGTGTACAAGGAACAGGCTCAGGAAGGGGAAGGAGCTTAAAGGGACTAGGGGAGGGGGAGGGATCAGGAAGGGTTCTTCACAGAGGCAGGCGCCCAGCAGGGATGAATGTGGGTGGGTCTGCCTGTTCTGGACCCCGGCACTAGCATGTGCAAAGGCCCTGGGGCACAAAGCAGCCATGTTGGCAGGTGGATCATAGAGTGACCTGTGTTGGTGGAGAAGGGGACCTAGAGGAGGAGAAGGTATCAGAAGATGTAAGAGCTTGGATGCAAAGCTTGGGTGGATTTATCTGGGGATATCGGGGAGCTGTAGGAGATTTTCAAATGGAAAGAGAATCATACTTGGGTTCGTAGGTGAGCCATAAATGTTACCTCTCTTTTTGCAGTGTTTAGGGGTCCTGGGGTGGCGGGGGTAGCTGATATCTCAGGGCTGTTATTAGCATCTCATTGGCCTGGAGAGGGGAGAACACCAGCCCAGGCGGGCCTCGCTGCCAGCTGCCATTATGCACTTGCTGTATGCCCAGCCCATGCTGGTCCTGTGGTCCCTGCCCTGGGGACCTTGCCATTGCAATGGGGGCCAGGCCAGTCCAGGGCCCACGAGGGAACAGCAGCCTGGGCCGGGCGTGAGGCTCTGCTCCTGGGACCCGTGGGGCTGGGTGGTCACTGGAGACGCGTCAGGTCAGTCGGTTACCCTGTGAGGAGTCAGCCAGTCCCCAGAGGACACAGACTGGGACACGGGCTTCAGCCCAGCTCAGTGGGGGCTCTGTTGGCAGACATTCCCCCAGTGACTAATTTCCCCCAGTTGTGGAAAACTCAGCGAATGCACAGACGTCCCAGGAACATTAGGGTCCTAGGGGATCTCACCCCACCAAGGACCCTGCGGCTTTCGGGCCCTGGCTGCTCTGCAATCTGGCTGGTTCTGTCTTTCACAAACAGCCCCCTGCGTCCCTTCAATGAGCTGCTTTCCTCACCTCGGTTGGGAGTAGTCCCTGTGCCTTCACACGTCCAGGGCTGCCTGCAGCCAAGGGCCGAGCTACCCGGAGCGGCCCAGCTGACCTAGTATCTGGAGCTTGTTTGGGCAGAGGCTGTGGCCGTCCTAATGCTTTATGTGGTCCCCAGCACCGAGGCTGGCCCCCAGCAAGTGCTGAGTGAAGGGCTGTAGAAAGAGGTGAGCGCTTGTCCCTGAAGGGAGTGAGAAGGTGGGTCAAGCCCATGGCAGTGCCGCAGTTTGGATCCGAGGCTGAATCTTTGGCTGAGATTGTTTACTGAAGGCTCTAGATGATTAGGGTAGAGACGTAGAGTGTTCAGGGAGGGCTTCCTGGAGGAGGCAGGCCATGGGTCATTATAGACGGGAAGTAGTGCGTAGGTCCAGTTAGTCCTCCAACAGACACCTGCTGAGGGTTCCCTCCTGGTCAGAGCCCCACGTGGCAGGGTTGGGGACCCAGACAGGGTTCTTTTGCCACAGCGCTGCCAGGACATGTGGGTGTATGTTCAGCGCTTCGAAGGTAGAAAGGTAGCAGTGAGGGCCCGGTGACCCTGAGGAAAGCCTTAGAGGCCAGAGAGCCAGAGTGGATCTGCATCAGGGTCAAAGGCACCTGGACTTTTCCCAAAGTTAGGCTCAGTCCAGTGTCCCTTGCCGTCCTGAGAGCTGGGTGCCGGGAGTTGGTGGCAGGCAGCTCAATTGGTACCCTGGCTTCCTTCTCTGCCTGGGAGAGAGACCCCCGTGCCCAGTGCGCACTACCAGGGTCCCACGTCAAGGTGGGCCCACACCCTCCACCCAGAAGCTGCACAGCTTCTCAGAGCCAGAGTTGGAACCCAGCTGTGTGACCTGGGGCAAGTCCCTTCCCCTCTGAGTCCTGGTTTCCTCAGCGGTCAGATGGCCTGCCTTGCATGGCCCAGGCCCTGGGAGCCCGCCCTGGTGAGAACATCTCCAGGGGAAGCCCCACCTCCAACCACAGGAGGTGGGCCCTGACTTCTGGGAGGAGCTTCGGCAGCCTGGTGTGGCCGCAGATGGGCGTGAGGAGGCGGACTGGGAGGGGGCCGGACACCAGCCCCTTAGAGCCTTCAAACACTGCACGTCCTGGTGCCGGCAGCTTGTCACAGCTGAAGGGCGTTGTTCTGGAGTCACACAGCTGGGTTCAAGTTTCACTTTGGTCTGCGTGATCTTGGGCTCGTTCCTTGTCTTCTCTGTGCCCAGCATCCTCACTTCTGCACCAGGATACGTCGGTGTTGTCCTGAGGGTTGGAGGAGGTGACCCTCGGCCAAACAGCCTCAGCGCAGCGCCTGCTGTCACTTCTGTGAGTGCCCCGGGGCCGGGGTTGCAGCTTCCTCATCCACCTCTCCAACCTCTGGCTCATGTCCAGCCACCAGCTTCAGCCTCTGGAGTCCAGGCACCTGTTTATTCACCAGCCGTGCGACCCACTTTCTCACACCTACTGTGTGTCCCTGCCGGGGGCACCACGATGGAACCAGGCACTGCAGGCTCACCAGGGAGCGGGCAGCTGCAGATCCCGACGGCCGAGTGACCGGTGCCACGGGCGGCGGCAGCAGGGAGCACAGCAGGCAGGGACCTGTTCAGAGGGCATGGAGAGAACTGGGAGGCGGCCTGAGCTGAACCTGGAAGGCCTGTGGGCACTTTGCCCAGCACACACAGAAGGGAAGGTGCACCCAGGGTGTGCCTGGCCGTGCAGCGGTGGGGGCACAGGAGAGCTGGTGGGGGGGCAGGCTCCTGGTGCTTCCGTGTTGCAGGGACATGCGGTTTGGGAGCGGGAGAGGCGTCAGGGTCAGGCCTGCCGTCCAGTTGGGGAGGCAGAGACGGCATCTCCGTGATGGGGCCGGGGTGTGCTGAGGGCAGGGCTGGATAAGCAGTGTGGGGGACTCAGAGGAGGGGCGGGAGAGGTGGAGAGTGCTGGGGAGGTGGGCCAACAGGTGCCCAGCGAGGAGAGCGAGGGCTCCTGGCGTCCAAGCGCGCCTGCGGGCTGAACCAGGAATTCCCGAGTGGGGGTGCCCTGGAGCCTGGGGACGCTGTGGGCCTCTTCCTGGCCTGAGCCCGTGCCTGGCTCAGGGCTGGGAGTGCACCCCTACCAACCACTCAGTAAGCACGTGCCTGTCTGTGTCTTGATCAGACAGGACCCTGCCCTCACTGAGGTCACCATCCATAGGGCAGGCAGACAAGAAGCCGGTCAACAGATCCATGAGGGAGGTGATCTCAGAGCGTGGCAGGTGCGGTGGGGCAGGGCCCCTGAGCAGGAGGCCTGTGGGCGGAGGTGGCTTTGAGGCAGTGAGAAGACCCAGGGGGATGGTGGCCAGGCGGAGAGCGAAGGTCTGGCGCACCTGAGGAACCCGTGTGGCTGCAGCGTGCACAGCGGGAAAGGCAGATCCACGCTGGAGGCGGGTGCCCCTCACATGGAACAGGCTGGCAGTGCGGGTGCCCCTCAAGGCAGGGGAAGAAGGGGGTACTTCTCTGAACCCTCTTTGGGGGGCGCCTTTTGTGGAGGGGTAAGTGGCGGTGACTGAGTGGGACTCAGAGCCCTCTGGCCGATTGACTCCTCCATGCACCCCCAGAACCCTGCCCACACCATCCCCATTCAGCCCCTTCCTCCTGTGAGGCTGGAAGCAGTCATGCCAAGGCCCCCTGGGCTGTTGGTGATTGGCACCTGAAACCCTGCTGCTCCAGCAGAGCCCTTGCAGTATGTGTGGCCGGGAGTCCAAGCCCAGCACTGGGCTGGGTCATTCATTTATCACACACCCTCAAACCGAAGCCGTTCTGGAATAAACGTCTTTCCCTGGGGTTCCCATCACTGCTGTTTAAAATAGATTCATTGGGACACCATTTCCCCTGAGTTCATCCTTCCTTGACCCCCGACTTTCCCCGGTCAGCAGGAGACCGGCAGGAGTGGCAGCCCTTGGAGATGCAGGGAGGGAGGGCAGGTCCCAGACGGTCGTGCTCTGCGAGCCGGCCACGCTGGGCGCTGCGGGAGGCCATGCTGGTTCCTGGGACGGCCGGGCTGTGCTCAGCCTCCTCGGCTGCACCTGCTTTGTGGTCCAGGGAGAAGCTGGAGGTCACATGGTGAGCCTTGCTCCCCTCCTGGCTGGTTCCTGTGGGAATGGCTGCCCCTGCAGGTGCCCGCCCGCCAGGGGCGCTGACGGCTCAAGGGAGGGGTGCCAGCCGGGGCTGTGGCAGCAGGAGCCCTGCCTGAGTGCTCAGGGAACAAGTGGCAGCCTGCCCAGGAGGCAGGGCAGGAAGGGGTGCTGGTGGCGGCCTGAGGCCCCGGACGTGAAGGAACAGGGCTTGCTGAGACAGCTGGCATCCCCGCCTGCCTGGAGCATGGGATCCACGGAGCTCACAGCCAGGGTGCACTTTTTTGCAACGCCAGAGAGGTGGTCAGGGACCAGGCCACAAAGAGCCTTGAATGCCTGGTGTCCTCGTCAGGGTGGACATGCTGCATAACAAGCATCCCCCAAAGCAGGGTGTATCCCCCACCGCTCTGAGCCCTGACAGCGGAGGACTGCTCGTTGCCATTTCCCAGGACCCAGGCGGATGCAGCAGCAGCCTTCTGGAGGCCTGCAGGGCGCAGCAGGGGAGAGGGACACGTGGGCTGTGGAGCAGCTTCCCTACAGGGGCACTTGTCAGTTTCACTCAAATTTCATGGAGCAGAGCGTGTGCAGCCACCCTGACTTTGTTGGGGTGCAGACGGGCGCTGCCCTCGGCGGAGGAGAGCAGGTGATATCCGCACAAGCCCAGGCGGGTTCTAGACTTCCGTGTGAGGCAAGTGGAGAGCCTCGGCAGGCGGAGTGGGAGGCCGAGATCTTTGTTTTCCGTGTGAACTTGTATTGACTTTGAGCCGCTGCAAGCCGACCGCGGGCCGAGTCGTGGAGGCAACGCAGGTGCCTGCGCCCCAGAGGCCCCGCCTGCCCACATCCGGGATCCGCCAGGCGGCTTTGGAATCCCATCCGCGTCTGGTTCTCCGTGGTCCTTGGTTCTCTTCCATTGCTGTGTGACTCCATTGCATGCGTGTGCTGTGGGCTGCTTATCCCTTCCACCACTGACAGACACCTCGGTGGTTTACCGTGTGGGGATCTCAGGACAAGCCTGCTACGAACACTCTGGAACACGGTGTGGTGTTGGCTGGCGTTCCCGCAGGCTGTGCGCCTGGAGGTGCAGTTCCCCTGGACTGGGTGTTTCAGACGGCTCCCCTGGGCGGGAGAGACCCAGGAGAGGGGAGAGAGGGTGGGCCAGGCCCTGGCCCTTCACCTCAGGTCCGGAAACACCCTCTGCGCAGTGGTGTCTTCCTTGGGCTTTGGAAGATGCAGTCACCTCCAGTCAGTGCCGCTGAAGCCCTGGAAGCGAGGCCCAGACGCACGGGGCTGTGTGTTTGGTCCGCCTGTGACATGTGGGCCTTCCTGTATGAGTCGTGCTGTGACATAGCATGTCAGCACCCAGGGCGAGGGGCCACATCATATGGGTCATACATGATGCACAGACCTCACAGCGGCTGGGTGCTGTGTGAGGACCACCCCTGTCGGCCAGTCCACTGTGCCCACTGACACAGGAGGGTGGACTCGGCCAGGGAAGGGACCCCACTCTGTTCTCTGCTCGGGGCCACTTTCTCTGTTACGTCCCTGGGGGGGATGTCTTAATAGAGGGGCCAAGAGAAGGTAATTCCTTGCCTAGAACGAAGCCAGGAGAACAGTGGGGTTTTCGGCTTCAGCCTTGGGAAGACAGGACTGTGGGAGCGTCACCTGGAGCCCGGCCAGGCCTTCGCATGGTCAGCCCCTCACCAAGCAGCAGAGGCCGTGGGGACCGCAGCTGACGCCTGCCACGAGCCTTGCCACGGGCTGCAGGGTCCGCCACGCGGCAAACGAACCGTGAGGCTGCCATGCGGCCCCCTCCTGTGAGGAGGCCAGGGGAGGCTGAGATCCTCAGCCGGTGGTCGGCGCACAGCCCAGTCCCCGAGCCGTTAGAGTTGGTCTGTTCGGGCTCCTGTTCTTATAAAGAAACAGGTGGCTGTTCCTTGAGCTGGCCTCCCGGCCCCAGAAGTGACCCGGGCACCGCGTGGTCTGCAGACACCCCCTCGCCCCGGGGAAGTGGACCAGGCACTCCACGTGGGGAGATTCCGACGGCCGTGAGAAAATGCATCTTTGTCTCAGACCCATGTGGGGCCTTTTATTTTATTTATTTATTTATTCATTTATTTATTTATTTATTTTTGTCCTCACTCAAGGACATTTTTCGATATTTTGTTCAGATAGAGAGAGAAACATCCACGTGAAAGGGACACATCGAGTGGCTGCCACCCGCACACCCAACCAGGGCCGGGGACAAACTGCAACCAAGGTACCTGCCCTTAGCGGGAACCGAACCCGGGTCTCTCTGGACTGCAGGCCGACGCTCCAACCGCTGAGCCAAACCAGCCAGGGCATTTTTATGTAAATAGTCTCCGTGTCTAACAGGAAGAGGAAGGAGGCTTTGATGCCAGCCACCACCTCTCTGCCGGCGCGATGTCACTCTGGCTTCTGTGGCCCTGCCGGCAGCTCTTCTCAGAGACCCCAGGGGCTCTGGGGGCAGGAGGTGGCTCAGAGCCGGCTGCAGAGGCCCAGCACCAGCAGGGGGCATGTCAGGGCCACCCCAAGGAGCCGAGGCTGAGGTGACAGATGCCCACAGCTCTCCTAGGCCCCAGGGATGACCCCAGGCCCTTAGGTCCCAAGGAGCCTTTGAACCCTTGACAGTGAAGGAAGAGCCTTCCAGACAACACAGGCCCCAAATCAGTTTGCTGTGCGCTGGTGTTTCCGGGGCCTGTGAGTCCCCACTTGGCGTCTCTGGCAGCTCTGTTGGCCGGAACTTGGTTCCACAAACTCCTGGTCCCTGTTCCTTTTGAAAATCTCCCGCTGGAGAAAACACTGTGAAGAAGTCACTCTAGCTCCTCCGACGGGAAGACACGGATGTTAGCGTTTCTCCGTTTTACCTGGTTGTTTAACAAAGTTGGGATTGTGCTGAACGCCTGCTGGCTGTCCGCCTTTCTCCTTCTGCGTCGCCTGAGGACAGCTGGGTGGGGGTCCTTCTGTGCGGTTGATCCTGTCTCTGAGCCTGTTTCTGTGCTCTGCCGCCTGGCGCGTGGTTCTGGGAGCCAGCCCCTGACCTGGGCAGCCTGCTTCTAGCCGTCCTATCACCCCCGGGAACCCCTTCTCCTGGGCAGCTGTGGTCACTTGCTGACTTACTATGTGTAAAGCACTCAGCTAGCACCCAGTAGTGCTCAGTACATAGGGACCCGTGTTACTCTCGTGGTTCCTGTGACCCCTGACCTTGCAGGTAGGCCTGTGCATAGAATCAGGATCTCCCTGCAGGGCTCCGCCGAGTGCCTGGGAACCGCTGCAGGCATGCCGCTGGCCGCTGACCTTCCCCAGTAAGGTCTGTGTACAGCTGTGCCCTGAGCTGGGTCTAATGCCCTGTCACTGTCCTGAGAGTTATACTTTCTGAGCAAGGGCCCTACATTTTCTTTCTACATTTGCACCCGTCCGTGGGGTCCGGCAAGGACTTGAGGTGTCCGGAAGGCCTGTGACAGTGCCAGGAGCAGTGTGGGGGCCAGAGCGGCATCCTAGGACAGGTGGGATGTGGGAAGGGTGTCCAGGACATGGGCAGACGGGCCAGCAGGGCCTTCTTATTGACTTAGAGGGAGCGCGAGAGAGAAGCATTGACGTGAGAGCAGAGCATGGCTAGACTCCTTCCACACGCCCCTGCCAGGGACTGCCCTGCAACCCGGGCGTGTGCCCTGACCGGGAATCAAACCAGCGCACAGCGGTGCACTGGACGATGCCCAGCCAATGGAGCCACACCGGCCCGGCCTGCTGTTGTCTGGCGCTGAGCCCACGGGTCTGCAGCTTCTCCCCCAGCTCTGCAGTGGGACTCCTGGCAGTAACCCCTCGGGCGCCTTGTTCGGCTGCTGCGTGTGCCGTGCTCAGGACCTGTTTGTGGGGTCAGGGCAGGGCCAGGGAGGCTTCCACATTGAGGACACTGCCTGGGGGGTCCGGGCCATGCCCGAGGCAGGTGCCAAGCAGCGCTCCGATGGTCACTCTAGGAGCTGCCCATGTGGCAGCGAAGCCTGCCAAGGGCAGGAGGTCGTCTGGTGGAATGCCAGCCAGGGCGGGCAGGGCAGAGCGGAGGGCCTGCTGAGCTATGGCCAGACGTACCGGGAAGACGCAGGACAGCTCAGGTTGGCACCAATGGAAACTGAGCTACCTGCTTGGGCCCCGAGTGCCTGTGCCGGGGGCGGGGGGCAGCGTGGACATCGGGACTGCTTACCCCGCTGTGCTCAGGGAGGCAGGCCTGGGCATCCCTAGCACCCGCCCGCGGGCAGGCAAGGACTTGAGTGTCCGAAGGCCTGCGGCGGTGCCAGGAGCAGTGTGGGGGCCAGAGCGGCATCACGGGACAGGTGGGATGCAGGGAAGGGTGTCCAGGACATGGGCAGATGGGCCAGCAGGGCCTTGGGCCTCTGGCTGACAAGGTCACCCCAGCAGAGAAGAAGAGAGGTTTGGGAAAGAGAGAGAGGCAGTGACCCCTGGGCCTTCACCAAGTGTCGTCTGTCCGGGAGGAGCCAGGGTATCTCTGAAGGGGGAATCCGTGCCTCCCTGCTGAGTCACCCCCAGGGGAGTAGCGGGGGGCATCTCTGGAAAGAAAAGGGAGCTCCAGGCCAGGCTGTTCCTTTCAACATTCCGTGCCGGCCTTTGTGGGTGATTCTGACGCAGGAAGCCAGGCCTCGTCTGGGGAGCCCCAGGCTGTAGGAGCCACAGAGGGACCGCATGGATCCAGAACAGGAAGAATTGCTTCCAACCGAGGTAGTCAGGAAAGGCCCTCAGAACCCTGCTTCCTTGGACGTACACCCGCAGAGATAGGGAAGAGTACCCCAGGGGGGTGAACTGGCCAGGAAATGGGAGCGCCTCCTGGGGACAGCTCAAGTCGGATGTCGGGAAGTTCAGGGGCAGCAGGAGCCAGTCCTCAAAGTGCTGGAACTAGGGAGGGCTGAGCACCGCCCTGAGGATGGGAACTCAAAGTAATGGGGAGCCATGGAAGGCTTTAGAGCAAGAGAGCACCCTGAGCAGAGCTTGTGAGAAGCCACATGGGCCAAAGGCTAGGAACCAGAAAACCCAGCTCGGAGGTGGTCATGGAATCCCTGTGGGAGGTGAAGAGGCCGGATCATGGGCTGTGGCTATGAGGATGGGAAGGAGGGGTCTGATGAGGAGACCGTGGGTGGGGCAGGCTGTGGGGAGGACTTGGGGGCCTCCTCAGAGGCAGGCAGGAGGACTGGGGCAGAGGGGAGGTTTGTGGAGTGTAGGGGGACTCAGGACCCTGG
The DNA here is from genome assembly GCF_014108415.1 of Molossus molossus. Taxonomy (NCBI): domain Eukaryota; kingdom Metazoa; phylum Chordata; class Mammalia; order Chiroptera; family Molossidae; genus Molossus; species Molossus molossus. The sequence continues at coordinate 633,487 of NW_023425364.1, read as the reverse complement.
ACACGTTGGCTCTGGGAATCTGGAGCTGCAGAAGGGCAGTCTGTGTAGGGCAAGGTCGCTGGGCTTTGCCCTCAGGAGGTGGCCAGGGCTCTGGGGAGAGAGGCAAAGGCATAACCACTCTGGGGAGGGGCGTCAAGACCCTGATGCTGACCATCTAGATGAGACCTGTTATGGGAAGATGAGGGGGGGGGTGTCAGGAGGTCCTGGCCACCAGCAGTCCCCCCCAAAGGGCTGTCTGTGCTGTGCCCAGCCTCCTGCTGAGGTCCTTGTCCACCTGCGGGGTGAAGACAGCCTGTCTCCCAAAGGGCAATGGGGCCGATGGGCCTCAAGGACAAAGGCGGGCGGGGGCAGGGGAAGGAGCCTGTGGCTGGGAGCTTAATGGCCCCGAAAAAAAAAAAAACATAAAATTGGAGAATTATGGGGAGACATAAACAGAGTGTCAGGCATTAGCTGCAGGAGACTGCTCAGCCCGGGAGAGACGCCGTTGGCTGAGCCGGATCCTTGCGTGCATAAAAAGACAGAAGTTATAAAAGGAGGGAGATTAGGAAGATATTGCCTCCACGCTTGGGCTCCCTGGGCTCCCTGGCTGTTCTCTTCTCACGCCCTGGCGGAGGCCTCGCCGCACTGACCTGGGCCTGGCCCGCCTGGCCTGGCTGCACGGACGAGTGGGGGCAGGGCGGAGGGTCTCAGGGCCCCGGCTGGTGGAGGGGCTGGGGAGCCGGGCCCCAGAACGAGAATTTATGGGTGCTCACACACCCTGCCATCATCGTTTTCGCTGTCGCCGCTGATGTCATTAGTCAAGCACTAATGGGCTTAAATTTCACCTTAAACTATACCCACTGTCCTCAGCAGATGACAGATGCCTGGTTGCCGCTGCCGCTGCTGCTGCAGAGCTGCTGGGTGGGCTCTGGGAGGCAGTGCTCCGCCCTCCTCCGACCCTTCTGGCCCCCAGGCTTGGGGACACTCACTGGTCAGGGGGACTCCTGGGGGTCTCTGGGAGCCCCCAGCAGGGTAAGGCGCAGGAAAGGGAACTTCTAGTCGGGGTTTGGAGGATCTGGAATGACCGGCATGGGGAGGGGAGCCCAGGAGCCGCCCGGGCATCATGCAGGCAGCCGGAGAGCGGACCGAGAACCACCTGTACTGTTCTGAAAAGCCTGGGAGAAATCGCAGCTCTCCTCAGGCCAACAAAGATAGCAGTGGCTTTGCCTGGGGATGGAGTTCCTTCCACCCACCCATTCATCCGCCCGCCCACGGTTCATGTGACAAGCCTGGCCCACCAACCCCTGGTTTGCTCTTGTCCATCAAAGGCTCAAGTGGCTGTTGGAGCCCCACAAGGGAAAACACGTCTCAGCGCAGTCTGTTTGGGAGACAGAGCCCTCCCAGTGCTGCTCCTGGGGGAGGGGGGCAGCGGAGCCCTGGGGACCGTGGGCGCGTGGACCTGCGCCCGGCTGGTCCGGGAGGGCTGTGTTTGCCCGAAAAGGAGGAGACAGGAATAGAGACAGGAGCTACAGCAGAAGAAATACAAGGCCAGCTTGCTCGGGGGTGTCCCTGCTGTCTGCACATGCCCGTGGCCCCCCACAGCCTCTGTTCCCGTGGAGGGACAAGCGGCCCGGGATCTTGCTGGGGCCTATCTGCCATCAAAGTGGGCCTGTAGGGGGCTGGCGCTCGGAGCGGCCCTTTCCCATGGGAACCTCCCACCCTGCCCAGTCTGCGCCTGAACTGTGTCCCACCCACACCCAGCAGCATGCCAGGCCACCCGGGCCACAGGGAGTCCTCGGTCACTGTCCCCGAGGTCAGGGAGAGAGGAGAGGCTGGTCCTGGGTGGGAGAGGGGAGGCCGCGGCCGAAGGCCAGAAGGAGGGGGCTCTGAGCCACAGCGCTGCCTGGCCTCTGCCCTCCCCGGGCCTCAGACCTGCCATCTGCCACCACAGGGCCTCGGCCCTCCCCAGCTCTGTCATGCTGGGTGGGGAGCTGGCCTCGGCTGGCTTTGTGTGCTAGAGGTACGGGGGACACAGCCCCTCTGGCCCCAGGCTGGGAGCTTGGGCTCTGGAGAAGCCCTGAGTATTTAGAATCGGCTGTTGAGTTCTGAGGTGCTCTATCCTGATGTTCCTCTCCAGCTCTCTGCCACCATGTCTGGCTTCCTTCACTGGTCTCTAGGAAACAGTCCCAGCCTCCCTCAGTGCCCCCCGGCCTCCCTCAGTGCCCCCCGGCCTCCCTCAGTGCCCCCCTGGCTCCCTCAGTGCCCCCTGGGCTCCCTCAGTGCCCCCTGGCCTCCCTCACTCCCCCTGGCCTCCCTCAGTGCCCCCCGGCCTCCCTCAGTGCCCCCTGGGCTGCCTCAGTGCCCCCCGGCCTCCCTCAGTGCCCCCCGGCCTCCCTCAGTGCCCCCTGGGCTCCCTCAGTGCCCCCGGCCTCCCTCACTCCCCCTGGGCTCCCTGCCCTGGCCCCCGGCCTCCCTCACTAACCCCCGGCCTCCCTCACTCCCCCTGGCCTCCCTCACTCCCCCTGGCCTTCCTCACTGCCCCTGGCCTCCCTCACTCCCCTGGCCTCCCTCACTCCCCTGGCCTCCCTCACTGCCCCTGGCCTCCCTCACTCCCCCTGGCCTCCCTCACTCCCCCTGGCCTCCCTCACTGCCCCTGGCCTCCCTCACTCCCCCTGGCCTCCCTCACTGCCCCTGGCCTCCCTGCCCTGGCCCCCGGCCTCCCGCACTGGCCCCCGGGCTCCCGCACTGGCCCCTGGGCTCCCGCACTGGCCCCGGGCTCCCGCACTGGCCCCTGGGCTCCCGCACTGGCCCCTGGGCTCCCGCACTGCCCCTGGCCTCCCTCAGTGCCCCCGGCCTCCCTCACTGTCCCCGGCCTCCCTCACTGCCCCCGGCCTCCCTCACTCCCCCTGGCCTCCCTCACTGCCCCCGGCCTCCCTCACTGCCCCCGGCCTCCCTCACTGCCCCCGGCCTCCCTCACTGCCCCCGGCCGCCCTCACTGCCCCCGGCCTCCCTCACTGCCCCCGGCCTCCCTCACTGCCCCCGGCCTCCCTCACTCCCCCTGGCCTCCCTCACTGCCCCCGGCCTCCCTCACTGCCCCTGGCCTCCCTCACTGCCCCCGGCCTCCCTCACTCCCCCTGGACTCCCTGCCCTGGTCCCTGGGCTCCCTGCACTGGCCCCTGGGCTCCCTGCCCTGGTCCCTGGGCTCCCTGCACTGGCCCCTGGGCTCCCTGCCCTGGTCCCTGGGCTCCCTGCCCTGGTCCCTGGGCTCCCTGCCCTGGCCCCTGGGCTCCCTGCCCTGGTCCCTGGGCTCCCTGCCCTGGACCCTGGCCTTCACTCAGTGCTTCACTGGTCCCTTTGCCATTGCTGCAACGTTTGAAACTCGGTGACCTGTCTGACCGCGTCACTCACTCCCTGGCTGTCTCTCAGGTCTCAGGTGCAGACCCTTGGGAAGTGTCTCCGGCCCTGTTCCCACTTGGGTATGATGGAGCGTCCTTCCTCATGCTCCAGGGAGCTCCAAGCCCACCGCTGTCTCTGGCTGAGTCCCTATCACTTGAGACACACGGTAGGCTCGTAGCCCCTGCTGGTGGACAGACAGATGGACGGTCTCGTGGGAAGGTGCAGGAAGAGGCTGTGTGGTTGTGAGGAGAGCCCCTAGGCACCAGGAAGTGGAGTTGTGAGCCCTGGGCAGATCCTCCCTCTCAGCAAGCCTCCGTTTCCCCATCTAGATGGTCTGCCCAGCTCCTGTGGCTGTAGGAGGCTCCGAGTGAGCAGGGCGAGGCCTGGCCGCAGCGGCCGGGTGCTCAGGGACCGTGCGTGGCCAGAACGAGCTGCCCCGCCGTTCTCCAGGGGCAACACTGATGCCCTCTAGTCTTTTTTTTTTTTTTTTTAATCTTCACCAGAGAATATGTTCTTACTGATTTTGAGAGAGAGAGAGAGAGAGAGAGAGATCAATGTGAGAGAAACAATGATTGGTTGCCTCTGGTGGGTGCCCTGACCGGGGATTGAACCCACAACCCACGTATGTGCCCTGACCAGGAATCGAACCCGCAGCTTTGGGTGCAAGGGAGAATGCTCCAACCACTGCGCCACCGCCAGGGCTGATGCCCACATTCCCGCTTGTGCCCAGGGTCCCCGCCCTGAGAGCAGACTGGAGCCAAATAGGCCACGTTCAACTCCAAATGCTGCTGCTCACCAAGAAGTCCCTCTGCCTCCAGGCCTTACTATGCTGTCCGTAAGGGGGCGTGCTGTGGTCTGTAAAGGGGGGAGCCCTGTGGTCTGTAAAGGGGGGTGCACGGTGGCCTGTAAAAGGGGGTGCACTGTGACCTATAAAGGGGTGTGTGTGTGTAGTGTATACAGGGTGGTCTGTAAAGGGGTGCCCGCGTGGTCCGTAAAGGGGTTGCTCTGTGGTCCTTGCACAGTCACTCTAGGGTTAAATGGTGAGACGGGGAAGAAGGCACGTCTCTGACACTCAGCACGTGGAGGGCACCCAGGAATATGGCCTGAGAGTGACTTGTTCCCTAGTACCCGCCAGGACGGTCCCTCTCAACCACAACACAGTGCCCCCCAGCCCTTCACACTTCGGCCAAAGGGGCCTCCAGAGCCGAGTGTGAAGCCCCGCACCCTGGGCCCGCCCTGCAGCCATGAGGGGTGGCAATGCCAGCACGAGGCCCCCCCGGTGTACCTTGCAGCGCTCTGCCCACCAGTGTGGGCTCTGCCGCCTCCTCCCCAGGCGAGGACCACCTGCGGACTGGAGCATGGCAGGGGCCTCACACAGCCATGGTGGGAGGGCTGCCTGTGAGGTGACGGTGACAGAGGAGGTCTGTGTCCACTTGCTCACTGGCTCTTTGGTCAGCCCCGTGAGGTGGAGACTCACCACTGTCCTCTTTGCCGGGCGGGGAAGTGGAGGTCGGGAGAGGTGGGCTGACTCACCTGAGGTCACACAGCAAGGCGGTGGCAGGGCAGCAGGTACTGGGTGTTCTTTTCAAAGATCCATGAGGCTCTGGTCTGGAAAAGCTGCCGTGGAACTGGATAGAACACTGGTGCCTTTCTGAGCCCTTCCCACGGGCCTGGGGCTGCAGGGGCCTGTGGCCAGCTGGCCAAGTCGGCCCCACCCGGCTGCCAGCCAGGAACACAGACGGCTGAGCCCTGCGCTGGCCACGGCTCACCAGGCCTCTGGGCCAGGACAGCGCTTCGGCCCACTGGGCAGGGATCAGCTGCTCCCGGGGCAGGAGGCCAGAGCCAGGGGCCTGTCACTCAAGGAGCCGCAGGGTCCTGACCACACCCCCCTCCCCTCCAGCCAGGACCAGGAGAGGGATTTTCCTGAACTTTCCCTCTGTTATATAAAATGATACATTTACCTTTTAAAAACAGCAGCTCACTGATTGGTCCCTCCTCTGCCAGGCATTGCTCAGATGACTGTGCATCATCTCATCTAATCCATACACCACCCTCTGAGGGACATGCTCTCTCTCACGCCTGTTTCACAGATGAGGAAACTCAGGCAGGGTGCTGGAGTCACCTGCCCAGGCACTGCAGAGGGGGTGCCCCAGCCAGGATTCAGCCCCAGATATCCCTGCAGTCTATAAGCCATGCCCTTACAGCCCAGTACTGGGACCCCATAGAAGCCCAGAATGGCCTCTGCTTTTTAAAAAATATTTTTTCTTTATTGATTTTTTAGAGGGAGAGGGAGAGAGAGATAGAAACATGATGACAGAGAACGTCGATTGGCCACCTCCTGCATGCCCCCCACTGAAGATCAGGCCCTCATCCTGGGCATGCGCCCTGACCCGGAATCGAACCAGCGACCTCTCGGTGCAGGGGTCGATGCTCAAACACTGAGCCACACTGGTCGGGCTCTGTTTATACATTTTATAACATGTTGCCTTTGTTCTGACGATTAAAGGAGAGTGTGTTGCTGGCAGGAAGAGAGGAAGAACAGTGGTGTGAAAGCAGGAGCGGACCCTGTGAGGCTGACCGGGCCTGTGGTTCCCAGCGAGCCTGGCGGAGGGAGCAGCTTAGGGCCCGAGCCAATGCTGGCTCGTGTGGCCCCAAGACTGTGCATCTGGGAGTGAGGACACAGCCTATGTGGGCATTCACGTTTGGGCCCTCAGTTTCTCATCTATAGAATGGGGGGATGAGTCTTGTCCTGCCCTTGGCCCAGTGCAGGACACAGGTGGGCTGACTCCTCTTGGCAGCTGGGACGCATCCCTTCTGACCAATAAGGACACAGCTCACCCCTGGCCCAGAGGCAAACAGCTGTGAGGTGGCCATGCCAGATGGGAGCCTGGAACCAGGCTCTTTCTTCAACCATTTATCCAGGGAGGTTTTCACATCTTTACCAGGTGTCAGGTGTCCTGATAAAAAAAGAAAATCAAATACCCTCTTCATTTTTGCACACGGGGCCTCTGCACTTTCGACGTTGATGCTGCGCTTTAGTCAGCCAGCCGGAAGGGGGCGCCCATCAGCACACGAGGCTCCTCTTCACCCCTCCAGTGCTTCCCTGAGGAATCCCCGCCGGACTCCCTCCTCCCTCCTCCCTCTCAGGTGGAGTTAGTGGTCCTGTGCAGACAACTCTGCATCTGGCTGCGAGCAGAACGGCTGGGTAGAGGGCACATGTAGTTTTTTGGGGGGTCCATATTGCCAAAAAACTCTCCGAAGAGATTTAGCAACTTCCCCCACATCCCCAGCTGGACTGGCACCTCTTTCCCGACACCGTTGCCAGCCAGGAGATGCTATATCCATACTTGCTCTACACCACGAAAATCAAAGGGCCGTTTCCCCAGGGGAAACCCTCGGAGGCAGGGCCTGTTCCCGGCCAAGCCAGGCAGTGGACGTCAGGGCTCTGGGCTGTTTCTTCATAAATTGAGGGAGGGAATGGCTCCGACCCCACGGGGCTGTCATGAGAGCGGGGTATGTAGATGGCGGAGCACGTGTTAGGGCCGCTCCGGGCAGCGCCTGAGACCTGGCTGCTGTTTATTTAGTCTGGGTGAGACCGGTACCCAAGGACTGCAGCCCCTGGGGTTGGTGCTTTGGTCTCAGACGTGGGGGCCTTTTGAAGAGGTCAGAGAAGGGAAGAGGGAATGGGGAACTGGCGAGGGAAAAAGCAGGATCATCATAGTGGGGTCCTCGTATCCCAGCTCCCTGCTGTCCTGATGGGGACACAGGCCCAGGAGGTCTGGACAGGAAGTGATTGCTTACCAGGCTGGGATGCTGAGCCCAGCCTCCAGGACTCTGAGGGACCAGAGGTCGCAGAGGTGACCACAGGCCAGCGGTGTCGGCCTTACCTGGGAGCCTTGCAGATCGCAGCGTCCCAGCCTGACCACCGCAGAATCTCACTGACATGCACACGAATGGGAGAAAGTTAACCCTCAGCCCTAGCAGCCTTCCCCAGCTCTGCAGGTGTCATTTTCCCTCATAAAGCCTTTTCTGAAGCCCTGCTCTGTCCAGACACCCACAGCTCCCTGGGAGACAGAGAAAGTGCAGCCTTGGTCCCCACCCCACCCCAATGAGGAGCAGAAAGTCACTGCCCCTCATGGAGCCTCCACCAGGTGCCAAGCACAGTGTCTCATTGTCTCCGGAAAACTCTGTCAGTGTGGTATTAATAAGAGCAGGTCTTGGCTGAGGAACATGAAGCTCAGAGAGGTTAAGCAAATTGCTCGGGGCCACACAGCAGACAGTGTGCAGAGCTGGGATGTGAACCCAGAGCTGTCAGGCATCAGGGCCTTCGGCATTTAGTCGGGGTGCAGCGGGGGTAAGTGACGCCTCCCCTCACCCTAAAGCCACACCGCAGCCAGCTACCCGAGTCCTCACAGTTCACTGGCCTGGCTGCTATAATTCTGACGTCTCTAAGGTCCCCCTCCCCGCACCAGGACTGCTCTCTTGCCAGCACCACAGAACCGGCCAGGAGGGAGGACTCTGCAACTTTCCGAAGCAAGCCAGCTGAGGGGCAGGCTGGGTTACCTGTTCCGGCTGGAGGAGGCTCTCCCCCAGATGTTGAGGGACAGGAACCAGGGGGAGGAGCTTCTGGAAGGTTTGGTGCCATTGGAGATGGGCCTAGGCAGGGTGAGCGGCCTTCAGCTGAGGGTGCAGCAGGCTCCTGTTCGCCCTGGAAGAGGACAGTGCTGTTCAAGGCAGCCAGCCCGGCTCAGCAGGGCCCCGCCTCTCTCTGCTCTTCCATACCTCCACATGTGACTGCTCCGAGGACAGTCGGCTAAGAGGAGGCGGCATCCGAAAACCAAAGGCACATGTTTTCCATCTTGAGGAAAGGCTCCCCAGTCTGCCTCTGGAACCCAGCTAGTAGTTTGCTTTCCCTAAAGGTTAGTGCCTCTGGTGACTAGTCTACGTGTCTGGCAGGGCTGGCAGGGTCCACCCGCACCCAGGAGCCTGAGGGCAGCAGGCTGTCCATCCCAGACATGGAAGCTCCTTCCCTTCACAGGGGTGTGAGGGAGCCAGGACAAGGTGGTCTCAGCTGTTTGGGGACAGGGGTCCTCCCCCACTGAACCCAGTCTTGAGATGGAGAACCCCTATCAAAATAGCAGCTGTCTCTTAGTCTGTGTTGGGGGGAGGGGAATACATACCCACCCAAAGCTGCCAGCCCTAAATGGATTTGTAATGTAGTCACCAAAATAGCTACACACATCTGAAAAGTGGTACATTTAGGCTACAGACGAAAAACGAGCCCTGTGGACAGGAGGCTGCACTACCCTAACCCTGCAGCCCCAGGGCCTACCCCTCACCTGGGAACCCTCAACGGGGGATGGAGGGGGCTTAGGATCTGCTGGAGGAAGCCAGTGGGAGAAGTAGTTGGCAGTGTGACTCCTCTCCAGCTTCCACCACACAAAAAAACAGTTTTCTTACATTTCTAAAGGCGCAAACCAGAACCTCATTGTCATCTGTGTCTTATGCCCTCAAGCCTCAGGGCAGCTCCCGATGCCCAGCTGCTGAGCGCAGAGCCAACAAGCTGGAGGCCCTGCCCAGAGGGCCCAGAATGGCCCCTCTCCACCCTGGAACTGTTTCCACGTCTGTGAAAGGAGAGGTGATGTCACCTCAGAGAAGGGCAGTGGAGGGTTACAGGTGCGATCTATCAAGGCACCTTGGCGTGGAGAGGACCAGACAGTATGCTGCTGCTGCTGCTGCTGCTGCTGTTATACCCACAGAACCTGCTAGAGCTGAGGGAGGCCCAAGCCCGGTGTCTATGCTGGCGGGAGGCTGAAGGCCCTGCGAACCCACCAGGCCCTGCCTGTGTGCTCAGGGAGCCTGCTCTCCTTCCTGACCCACCTTGCCTTCAGGGCAGGCCGGGCCCAGAAGCTGGCCCAAGGGTGTCATCAGGCATGCCCAGGGCAGCTGCTGTCCTCACATCTGTATGCCACGTGCCTCTCCTGCCCCCAGCCCACCAGGCTTCTTACCTCTGGTCATCCCGACCAGAGTGGGCCTTGGGGTGGGGGCCCAGCCCTCCCCCACTCTCCGCTGAGCTGGGGAGAGAAGTCTGACCTAGGCCCTGAGAAGGTGGTATTCCTTCCCGCCACCTCGCCAGGCAGCTCCTTGCCGCTGGAATGCCTTTTTCCTTCCTTCTCGGCCACATTTCCGCCCGTGTGCCCCCTCTGCTTTGCAGTGGGTGTCTCACCCACCCCCACCTCACACGGGAGGGGCTGCTCAGGGGCTCTAGGCTGTGGGTCTCCAGGATTGAGCAAGTAACAGTCTGGAAAATGTCAAGTGACTGATTCAGTCACAGCCTGCAGGGGGTTTCTGCTGCCCCCTCCTCCGGGGAGGACAGGCTGGGTTTTGGGTGGGTGGCCTTTTGGCGTGCAGGGTAATGGGAGTGGACATGAACTTCCTGCTGTCTCATTCCCTTGAGGAAGGGGGCGGAGCCTGAGCTGCAGGGCCAGGAGGGGAAGGGGCTGGCAGGGAGGGGCGAAGGTGGGCCTAGAAGGGGGGTGGGGGACCCCCGGTGCACCCTGACTCGGGAGCGGGCGGAGTTTGCCTTGAAGTTGGTGTGCTAGCCCACTGCCGTTTAAAGACTGTTTGTTTGGAGCCGCGTAGGGAGGAGGCTGGAGGTGGGGGAGGCAGCGCCCCACTTGGCGGCGCCGCCTGAGGGTCCTTGTGGTAGGAGCTCCGGCTTCGTCGATGTCTGAAGGGTGGGCGTTGAAGAGAGAAGGCCAAAAGCCAGAGGGTTGCTCAGTGCCAGGGCCGGCAGCCCCCGCGTGCCGAGCGGTAGCCAGAGCCGCCTCTCCAGCCACTCTGCGCGCGGGAAGGGAGGCGAGGGGACCACGGCGCTGTTCTCCCCGCCCCCACCCCACCCGGTTCCAATGTTTCGCAGAAAGGCACGCGGCTCCTAATCGGTCCTTTCCGGGCTGAGATTTAGCCGCGCGATGCCCGCGCAGGGGCGGGGGCCGCGGGCCAGGGGAGGTGCTCAGAGTCCGGAGCCCCCGAGCGAGGTGAGGAGCCCGCGGCCTCGGCTGGCGGAGCGGGCGGGCGGGCGCGCAAACCATAGAGGCAGATATGGAACGGGGGGGGGGGGGGATTAAAAATAATCCTCTCGGCTGGGAAGCTCGCGCGCGCTCTCTCGCCTCGTTCGGTGCCAGAGGACTCCAGGGGAGGTGGCGTTGGGGAGGGCAGAGCGGGATTCCCCCTCCTCGGCGGGGCGGGGTGCCCGCCTGCGCGCCGCGGCGGCACGTGTGCTGGGCCGCGCGCCCGAGCCCCCTTGCACTGGGCTCAGGGCGTCCCCTCCCCAGGACCGGGCGCAGCTGGCAGCGGCCCCTGCCCGCATCCTCGCGCTGTTGGAGGGAAGCGCGCCATTATTTATTATTTACGAGCGTTAATAGGTTTGAGGCCCTGGGGGTGGGGGCCGGGGCACTGCGGGGGACTGAGGCGTTAGGGGAAGGGGTGGAGCGGGAGGGACTGCGGCGCCGCCGCGGTAACCAGGTCTGCGCTTTGGCCCCGCGTTCGGGGCGCACGTCCGCCCAACTCCTCGCCGCCGGGTGCTGGGGAGGCCAGTGCTGTGAACCTTCGGTTTTGCTTCTCCGCCTCTGTCCTGTGCGTCCTCGCCCTTCCCAGGGCGCGGGGAGGGGGCTGCAGGCTGTACGTCCAGCCCTGCGCGCCCCTCGCGGCCGCCGCCGCCGCCGCCGCGTCCCCGATGCAGCCTGGGCCTCATTTATCATCATCTTTGGTCAAGTGGAGTGTGCAAGGAACAGCTGCTTCACTCGGCTGACTTCCGAGGGCGGCTACAGCAGGAATCAGGGAGATGAATGACGGGGGCCGGGGAGGCGGGGTCACGGCTCAGGCTGGAGGGAGGCGCGGAGCGTCCAGCGGCGCCTCCGCCTGGTGGCGAGTGCAGCGCCCCCTTCCTCTCCCGGCGCCTCCAATTACCTTGGCTGGCGGGCGGGGGCGCCCCAGGAGGCAGGCGGGCGCGCTGCTGGCGGAGCCCGAGGTCGCCGTGACCTTGCTGGGGTCAGCGGGTTGGGCTGCGGAGGAGGTGGCGCGGCGACTTTGGTGGCGCTTTCCGGATTGGAGCAGAGGCTGGGAAACGGGAGGGGCGGGCGGGGGTGTGACGGGGGAACACAAATAGAAGGTGAAATTTTACCTGCCCCTGAGGGAGTCCTGCGGACATTCTCCCGGCAGCAGCAGGCACTCTGCCTTTGTTTCACGCGGCTGAAACATCTGTTGCAGAGGGGCGGCGAGGCCGCCAACAGCCCCCACGCGCCCTGCGCGGCTTCCCCATCCCCAGCTCGGCCCTGCCGGGCTTCAGCGCTCGGGCGGCGCGTTAACCCTGTTCGAGCCGGGCGCACGCCTGGGGCCCCGACGCAGCCCACGCCTCGGGGTGGGTCTCCTGCCCCCGACCCTAGAATGGCCTTCGCGGGGGCGCCCGTGGCCCGCCCCCACTCTCCAAGGTCGCCACGGGATCGATGGGGCGGGAGCGGGCGGCGGAAAGGGTTAATGGCCTCGTCGCAGACCCTAAATTGTCAGACCTGGGCCCGCTTCGTTTCAATTACCCTAAGTAGAGACTGAATGCGCAATTAACGAAGTCAGCTTGCCAACTGGAAAGCCGTCCGGGCTCCACATTGAGCAGAACACTCCACCAGCTGACTTGGACTAAGCAGTTTCCTCCCTCAATGCCTTTCTCTCTCTCCTCCGACCTCCTCCCTTTTTCTCTCTCCTTAATAATAAAATTATACCAAGCCGTTTGCGGTGTGGCAGGCGGCCAGAAAAGCGTTTCTTTAAATGCCGCTGTCTCACAATTAGGCAGCAAGAGGATTTGACACGCTGTGGCGGCTGACAGGAGGCTTCCTCCCCTGGGGACTGGGGGAGGGAGGCGACGCCAGTTCCCCCGGCTCCTCCCCCAGGCGGAAGGGTCTGGTGTGCTGCGCCTCCCAGGCTGTCAGGCTGCTGCAGACCGGGGTGTCAAAGGCAGGGAAGAAGGAGTGGTTCCCACCCAGGCTGGGAAGGGGAGGAGGGGGACTTTCCCATTCCTCCGGGAAGCTGGGGTGGCCAGGAGGAGGACTCCCCACCACCCTTCCTGGCCTCCAGCTCTGAGTTCTTTCTGGTTGACAAAGGGCACTCTGGGGCAGAGCGGTGGAGGGATCTCAGCCCTGCTGGACCTCTGGACAAGTCACTGGCTCTCTAGGCTTTCATTAATTCCCCTGCAAAACGAGGGCGAGGTTTGGCTTAGAATCTGCTCCGCAGACTGTGGCTTCTAGTGGGCCCTCTCCCTTCCTGAGGTAATTAAGGTCCCTTTCTCCCGGCTTCCCCTGACTACCCATTCTCCCTGCTCCCATAGCCTCCCGGGTGTCACACCCTGGCAGTTGTCTGTGTGTCTGTCTGCTTTCCCCTGCATCCTCAGCACCCAGCTTGCCCCTCCCCCCGCAGACTGTAAGCTGAGCAGAAATGGACTTGACAGGTGAGTGGAGGCAGGCACAGGAGGGACCATGGTGGGGGGTGGGGGCTGTGGAGTGCAGAGCCTATGGCTGGCCTTTCTTCAGGATTGGCTGTAGTGGTTGTCCTGGCCTCCAGGCCGTCTTAATCAACCCTCTCTCTGGGTGGCACCCTTGAGAGCTGTGATGAGGGGTAAGGAATGCACCCGGCCAGAAGCTGACCCCTCATGCATCCGGTCCATCCATCCATCCAGGCAGCAGGCAGAATTTAAAAGGCACCTGCATGGGCCAATTTCCGGACTTGGAGCTTAGGACCTAATAGACGAAGCCCCTGCCCTCATCAGGCTATATAAAACTAGTCCCGAAACCATTGATTATATCATTACTGCTGTGATGAGGTGCCACCAAGGAGCCCTGCAGGGACCCCGCAAGGCAGTGGGCAGCAGGGCTCCTCCAGGTGCTCTGTGGGCCTCAGGGCCTCCTGGGCTCTGCAGCCTCCACCCTGCACCTCCTTTTCAAAGCCGCTGGGCTCCTCCACCACAGGGCCACAGCTGCCCGGCCAGCCCCGAGTCCTCCCAGAGCCGGTCGGCTTGCCCCTCACTCCACAGCTCCCTGGTTTCCGCTGGTCTCAGGGCCTCTGCCAGGGGTGCCTCTCCTGCTGTCAGTCTCCTCCCGGGAGCCTGCACACTGGGTTCCAGTGTCCACCCACGGCCCTGCCTTTACCCACGAAAAGTTCTCTGTGGTTACATCCAGGCGTGACACCTGGGAGCCTGGGATGGAATCCAGCCTGCAGACAGACGGCTTCTCTTGAAGTCCGGCATGTTCAACTTTTTACTTGGTTGATAACATTTTTTATTTTTTTTAATCCTCACCTGAGAATATTTTACCATTGATCTTCAGATAGAGTGGGAGGGAGGGAGAGATGGAGAGAGAGAGAGAAACATCAATGTGAGAGGGACATTGCCTCCTGCATGGCCCCAACCAGGGCTGGGGACAAACCGTAACCGAGGTCCATGCCCTTGGCCGGAATTGAACCCGAGACTCATCGGTCCGCGGGCCGACGCTCTACCGCTGAGCCACACAAGCCAGGGCGCACTTGATAACATTTTTTAAAATGAGAGATTTTTCTTTTTATAAAATCCTGATTTCTGGCTTTTCAAAGGAAAAAGCAAGCTTTGGCACCCTGGGCTCTCATTCCTATAAGGCAGCAATTCACTGGAGGTGAGTGGGGCTCCCCCATTTTCTCTGTGACCAGGATCACGCTTGTGCCCTTCTCACCTGCCCCCTTGGCTCAGGTGCATCGGCGCCCAGCCCCAATGGAGGGAGAACATTCTTGATTGGATGAATGGGGAGGGGTTGTGGCCACAGCTTCCTGTCGCCACCCAGATGTGCCCTATACCGCTACCCAACTGCTTGTTCTGGATATTTCCATAGGGCTTATATGACATCTGACGCATTTAATAAATATTTATTGTGATGGAACATGGAGATATCACTGAGCAAAACAGGCAAAAAAACCCTTGCCCTCATGGAACTTTTGCTCTAATGAGCACAGACCAATAGCACAGCTTGTCAGCTAGCCACAGTGTATCACAAGGAGACGAGCACTTTGGAGAAGGAGGAGAGCAGGGTGCTGTTTCACACAGCGGTTAGGGAAGGCTGCCCCAGAAGGTAACATTAGTGGAGGTGGTGGGCAGAGCCATGTAGACATCTGAGAATAGTGTTTCAGCAGAGGAAACAGCAGGTGCAAAGGCCCTGAGGCTCAGGGAGGTGAAAATGCCTGCCCAAGGCCAGAAGGTCAGTCATCAGCCAGACATCCATAGGTTTGGTGCTTCCATTTCCCAAGGGAAGTCATGGTCTCTGGGCACATGGGGTGATGAGGAGACCGGTGTGAGAGGTTGGACACGCCTCAAGTTCTTTGCCTCCTCTCAAAGCCAGCAGGCACAGATTCTGTCTCGTCCAGAACTGGGAGTCTGGTGGAGGGAGGAGAAAAGGGGTGGACTGGGACCCCCTCTGTGGAGCCCCTCAGACCCCCAAGCCAGCCTCTGGGCCAGCCTTTTGATCTTACTGGCCTGGGGCTCTGAATGTGTGGGCCGGCCAGACCCCCAGCCTTAGCTGTCTGCCTTCAGGCAGTTGGTCCCACCCCCACTTCTGTTCTTTAGCTCATTTTTTTTTTTCCTCACCTGAGGACGTTTTTGCATTTATCTTCAGATAGAGCGGGATGGAGGAAGAGAGAGAGACACACATCGACTGGCTGCCACCCACACAACTCACAACCGAGGTACATGCCTTTAGCAGGAACCGAACTTGGGTCTCTCCTGGTCTGCAGGTCGGCACTCTAACTGCTGAGCCAAACCAACCAGGGCCTTTAGCTCATTTTGACAGAGATGGGCAGAGGGGTGATGTTTCTGTCGAATAATCTGAAAACAGTTATGTCCACAAGAGCTTGATCTGTCTGGGCTGATAATAGGGGAGCCCCGCCCTCGACCCAGCACTTCATAGCAGGGGGGGCCGGGCACCTCTGGCCTGTGGCTCAGGCCCCCGACTTGTTGATCCCTGCATCCCAGAGGGCCCCATGGGGGTGAGCAAGCTCAGTTCCGTAGAAGTTAGATGTCAGTTCTGCTGCCCAGCCCCTGTGCGGTGGGAACTCGGCACGTTGCTGACCCCTGACACAGCATCACCCAGCAAGCGGTGCCCCGATGAGCCGTGAAGGACCAGGAGGGTCCTCTTGGTGAATTAGACCTGAGGGAGCCCGAGGTCTCTGCTGCCTCCAGGTCTGGAGATGTCATGGGGAGGCCCTGTCATCTGACAACACCAGCAGCCTCTGCTCCTCACTCAGATATCCTCCAAAGAACCCCGAGATGCCAGCTCACCTGGGGTCCCCAACCTGGACATCTGGAGAGAGTGCTGGGGTGGTGGCCCTCCCCCCGCCTGCCTGCTGGCCTTGCAGTGGTTGTTGGACCCGTGAGTGAGCCTGGGTGGGCCCGAGGAGGGGGTGCTCTCCAAGTGTGTTGCTCACGGGGATGGTCTCCAGAAGCCTGGAAGTGGGGCTGCCTTTTCTCTGGGAGTCCTGATGCCCCAGGACGGCTCTTCCTCCACCTCAAGCAGGGCTCCGAGCTCTGGTTCCTGCCCCTTCAGGAGCCTCTGGCCCAAAGACCCCGCCTGTCCCAGAGGCCTGTGGGTCTGGGCTGTGTGTCTTGCAGGCTCCTTGGAAGCTCTCCCTCCCCCACTCAAACCAGGCCTTTAGGGTTCAAAACACTGTACATGTGGCTAAGGATATGCCATCTTAGGGGAGGCCTCGTACTTGGTGCTCATCACCTGTGGGCCCGGCTCAGCGCCTCCTAAGACACCCCCAGCCCCAGCCCCAGCTTCCTGACTCAGGTGACTTCCCCCTTCCTGTTCCCAGGCCTTGAATGGGTTGGGTTTAAAAATATTTTTCCTGCAGCTACAAATCAGGAAGCAGGGAGCAGAAGCCCCCCCCCAATCTTCCTCTCTCTCTGCCTCCTCCTGCCTTTTCCCCTCTTCCTTCTCCCCCTTGCTGTCCTCCCCTCCCTTTGCCCTATCTGGCCCCCACCACTCCCTGTGTCTCAGGAAAGGGCCTGGCCACGGCGCCTGGCTGGGCCCCGACAGCGTCCTCGGTCGGGCTGCGGCTGCTCCAGCTCACACCCAGCTTCCTGACGGGGTCTGGAGAGGCTGTGGGCACAGCCTCCCTGAGGCTGCCATGGTGACCGCAGGTGCCCCCATTGCCCATAGGTGGACCTCCCTACGGTGGGTCTGTTCCTCCAGTCAACGTGGGGCCTGGCCTGGCTGTCGGGCCTTCTGGGTCGCAGGGGGACCTGGGAAATGTCAGCTGCCAGCACCCATTGCCTCTCCTTGCAGCACCCTTGCTGTGGGGCTCGTGAGATGCCGCCCTAAAATGGGAATTCCTGGTGTGGGGTGCAGGTGAGGGCGTCTGTCCTTGGTCTGGTCACTGCTCCTGCTGGAGGCACCCAGTGAAGAGGTCTTCCCCAGGGACTCATGTGCAAGAGGCTAATCTCACGTGTTTTTTTTTTTTTTACAGAGGGAGAGAGGTTAGAAACATCGATCAGCTGCCTCCTGCACACCCCCTCGTGGGGATCGAGCCCGCAACCCGGGCCTGTGCCCTGCCTGGGAGTGGAACCGGGACCTCTCAGTCCATGGGGCACACGGCTGGCTCGCCTTGTTCTGTGAAGGGCAGGACTGTGGCCATTCACTGAGCAGTGTGGCCATTCGCAGCCAAGGGCGCCCCTCACTCTGGGGGGACAGGGAGAGGGCTGGGGTTTGCCTGAGAGAGCGGCTGAGGCCACGTTCAGCTGCCAAAGGCCCTTGGGGACTGCTTGCCTTGCATTGTGGCGGAGTGGGGTCTGACCCCGTCCCAGCTCTCCACTCCCCGCCCAGTTTATGGCTGGGGGGGGGGGGGGTTGCAGTGAGACCCACAGCTGTGCTCAGGGAGCTCCTGGGCCTTGGATGCCAGGCGGGGCCCTGAACCAGCCTCCAGTGCCTGTTCCTGAGCCCGGCTGCTTCCTGGACCAGTGCCTGGGAAGGCCATTCCCAGGAGCTGTCGGGAGTGCACGGCGTCTGCAGGACGGACTTCCTCCTGTCCCTCCTTCCTTCCTCCAGCCCGGGTGCCCAGACCTTCAGAGACAGGCCTTGACCCTGTGTCTGGGAGAAGAGGCAGGTGGGGAAGCTGGGCTGGCAGGAGACCTGTGAGGAGTGTTAGGGTGCCCACCCCGACTCCGACCGTTCTCCCTTCGGCATAACCCGCGGAGGTCAAATCCCCAGTCTGCCCCTCTCCCCTCCCCAAGTTCAAAGGTCACCATTTTTCTGCCAGGGGGACCTCTTTCTGCCCCCTCCCCATGATGCCGCCCCCCCCCCAGCCCCTCTGCCTGCCTCTTTCCTTGTCTTTTCCTGGTGTTCTTGAAAAGTAATCATAATCATAATAATTAATGACGGTGCCCATGGCCGCTCTTAAAGACACAGAGCCCTGTTTTCTGCTGGCAGAGCGGCTGCCCCTGAGTGGGCCTTTGATGGCATGCCTTTGTTCCTCCTCCCTGCCCCTCGGTGGAGGTTGGTGCCGGCGAGGGTTTTGGCTGCTGCTCCATCAGGCGCCGGGCCTTTCGTATTTTAATTGAACTGTCTCTTCTTAGAGATAGATGCTCTCACCACATCCCGCTGCTTGTGTGTGTGTGCTGGGAAACCCGCCTGCCGTCCAGCTCGGCTAAATTAAAAGACACAGCAGCTGGACTGATTAAAGCTGGGGGAGGGGCCGGACACCGGTCCTCGCACTTTCCCTTTTTAAATAATGTTTCTGGGTAATGCGTTTGGAGAATGTGAAAAAAGAGAGCTGCCGAAACGTTAATGATATCCACAGGACGCTCAGCGGGAGCGGAGGGCGACCCGACTGATAGAAGCTGGAACATAATTCGTGCAGCTCCGCGAGGCGCAGCCCTCAGAGTGGGCCCGGGTGTGGCCTTCCTGGCTGTAAACTCGCGTGGGCAGCGGGCCGTGGGTGGCGGAGTCAGCGGCTAGGGGGTGCTCTGTCCTGAGCAGGGGTGCCTCCACCTGCTGGCCCAGGTGTGGGCACGCCTGCTGGGGCGAAGGGGCCCTGCCTGGGCAGCCCTGTGGGGTCTGGTGGGCGGGTCAGGAGGCGCAGGGCTGTCCACCCGCAGCTCCTCTGGGCTGGCGTGTCACACGCACCTCCTGTGGATGATCTGAGCCGGCAGAGCTGGGGTTGAAGTGGGCCAGAGGGCGGGCAGGGCTCCCGTTGCCGGGAATGCTTGAGGAGAATCCGGGAGGGGCGGGAGGGGAGCTGGCCTGGGGGACAGGGAGGTGGACCTTGGGGGCCGTGTGGCTGCCCTGCTAAAGCCCCCCTCTGCTCCCCTCTCCAGCCAGCCCCCAACACGGAGTGTCTGGGTGGGATCCTGGCAAAAAAGAGGGGTGAGCTGGACCTCTTGGGGGCAGTCCCTCCCTCTGTCCTTCCATGTGGCTTTCTGTCTCCTTTCCCTTCTCACATCTGTGTGTCCGTCTGTCTTGCCGGTGTCCCCTGATGTCGTGCGGGTCTGTCCTGCAGCCCTGGAATCTTGTAGCCACGGCCGGCGCCCCAGTGCTGTCCTGGGGGCCTGGGGGTGCAGGCATGGCTGAGTCCTGGTCTCTCTGTCCCCCATCCCCGACCCCAGCCCTGGCTGTGGGTAAATCCTGAGCCTTTTGGGGTGACCAGGCCCTCGGCCAGCTGGGAGAATCTACAGCCTGGATGCTGAGGCGGCCGCTTTGTGAGTCGTCGCTCTGCCCCGGGGTAGGTTAGACCCCAGCCCCTAAAATCACAAACAGATGGGCTCATGACCTGGGCCTGACCCTGTGGAGGCCTTAGGGGCTGCCAGGAGGGCCACCGGGGGTGGGGGCTCCGTCAGCAGGCCCTCCCTCACGGGGCCAGCGGTCTGCTTCAGCACCTACGACATCAAAAACGAGGTGGGGGGTGCCACCCTGCGCTTCTGGGAGTCCGAGGGATGTTCACGCCCCCCGCGTCCCTGCTCGCGTGGGCTGGGAGGAGCAGAGGGGTCCGGGGCAGCAGCGGGCGTGTGCCGCAGGCCAAGAGCAGCCCAGGGCCTGGGCGAGCCCTTTCCGTCCTCAGGCTGGCCTGGGTCGTGCTGCACTGCCGAGCTGGGCCGAGATCACAGGATCCAGCGGCCCCGGGGGACAGGGGAGCGGGAATTGCTGTGCTGAATGGTTTTGAGCTGTCAGGAAAGGGCTTGGGGTGGCCGGATGGGGAGAGCTGGAGAGCCGGCCAGGGGAGGGAGGGTGGTCTCACCGGGTGGCCTGGAGCGTTGGGCATCTGGGTGTCAGGGCTCGGCTGCGGGGTGATGTCGGTGGGAGTCACAGAGCGTCCCTCCCCACCACAGAAGCTGTCAGTGTGCTCAGCTGCGGGGGCGCCCGGGCAGAGGGAGTTATGGGGAGAGGGCAGGGCGGGGTGAGGGGGGCGGCAGGTTTTCTGGGGTAAAAGGAGACGGCCCATCTGAATCACTCTCCCTCTGCCCCTTTCGTACCCGCCCCTGCTCCCTGTCCCCCTCCTCTCTTCACAGATAACCAGCCCGAGTCATGCAGTCTTTTCGAGAAAGGTGTGGTTTCCATGGCAAGCAGCAGAACTACCAGCAGACCTCACAGGACACCTCGCGCCTGGAGAATTACAGGCAGCCGAGCCAGGCCGGGCTGAGCTGTGATCGGCAGAGGCTGCTGGCCAAGGACTACTACAGCCCACAGCCCTACGCGGGCTACGAGGGCAGTGTGGGCGCTCCTGGTGGCACTGCCCGCGGCGGCAAGGGGCTGCCGGCACAGCAGGCCCTGCAGGGGCGGCCGGTGTTCTCCGGCTACGGCGTCCAGGACAGCAGCCCTTACCCAGGCCGCTATGCCAGCGAGGAGAGCCTGCAGGCCTGGGGGGCCCCCCAGCCGCCAACCCCCCAGCCACAGCCCCTGCCAGGGGGGGTGGGCAAATACGAGGAGAACCTGATGAAAAAGACCGCGGTGCCCCCGGGCAGGCAGTACCCCGAGCAGGGTGCCCAGCTGCCCTTCCGGGCTCACCCCCTGCACGCCCAGCCCCAGCCCCCGCAGCCGCTGGCCTATGCCAAGCTGCAGAGGCAGAAGCTGCAGAACGACGTGGCCTCGGCCCTGCCCTTTCCGCAGGCCAGCCACTTCGCCCAGCAGTCGCAGTCCTTCCCCCCATCCTCCACCTACGCAGCCGCTGGCCAGGGTGGCGGGCAGGCCGCCCACCCCTACAAGAGCTGCACAGCGCCGGCTGCCCAGCCCCAGCCCCACGACAGGTCGCTGACGGCCAGCGCCAGCCTGGGCTCCGGGCAGGGCGTGCAGAACCTCCATGCCTACCCGTCTGGCCGCCTCAGCTACACCCAGAAGCAGCAGCAGCAGCAGCAGCAGCAGCAGCAGCAGCAGCAGCAACAAGCCCTTCAGAGCCGACACCACGCCCAGGAAACCCTCCATTACCAAAACCTTGCCAAGTACCAACACTACGGGCAGCAAGGCCCGGGCTACTGCCAGCCAGACACGGCCATCAGGACCCCGGAGCAGTACTACCAGACCTTCAGCCCCAGCTCCAGCCACTCACCCGCCCGCTCCATGGGCCGCTCCCCATCCTACAGCTCCACCCCGTCACCCCTGATGCCGAACCTCGAGAGCTTCCCCTACAACCAGCAGCCGCTCAGCACCGGGGCCTTCCCTGCCGCCGGCATCACCGACCACAGCCACTTCATGCCCCTGCTGAACCCGTCCCCGACGGACGCCACCAGCTCCGTGGACGCCCAGGCCAGCAACTGCAAGACGCTGCCGAAGGACAAGCTGCCCGAGAGCCTGCTGTCTGACCTCAGCCTGCAGAGCCTCACCGCCCTGACCTCGCAGGTGGAGAACATCTCCACCACCGTGCAGCAGCTGCTGCTCTCCAAGGCAGCCATGCCCCAGCGGAAGGGCGTCAAGAACCTGGTGTCCAGGACCCCCGAGCAGCACAAGAGCCAGCGCTGCAGCCCCGAGGGCGGCGGCTACTCGGCCGAGCAGGTGGGCACGCCGCAGTCCAGCCACGAGCCTCCGGAGACCGACTACCTGAGCGGCTCCGAGGACCCACTGGAGCGTGGCTTCCTCTACTGCAGCCAGGCCCGCGGCAGCCCTGCCAGGGTCAACAGCACCTCCAAGGCCAAGCCCGAGTCCGTGTCCACCTGCTCAGTGACCTCGCCGGACGACATGTCCACCAAGTCCGACGACTCCTTCCACAGCCTGCACGGCGGCTTGCCGCTCGACAGCTTCTCCAAGTTCGTGGCGGGCGAGCAGGACTGCCCGCGGCTGCTGCTCAGCGCCCTGGCGCAGGAGGACCTGGCCTCCGAGATCCTGGGCCTGCAGGAGGCCATGGGCGACAAGGCCGACAAGGCCTGGGCCGAGGCGCCCGGCCTCGCCAAGGACGCCGGCAAGCCGCCCTTCGCGCTGGAGAACCACAGCGCCTGCCTGGACTCCATGGCCAAGGGCGCGTGGCCCCGGCCCGGGGCGCCCGAGGCCCTGCCGACATCCTTACAGCTGGACGAGGGAGGCAGCGCCAAGGACGTCAGCCCAGGGCTGTTCGAAGACCCAGCTGTGGGCTTTGTCACCCCGGACCTGAAGAAGACCCCTGGGCCCCTCTCCTTCGGCCCCAGGTCCGCCCTTGGGGCTGCCCCTTCGGACCCCCCCACAGCAGCTTTTGACTGCTTCCCGGATACCACCACCGCCGGCTCTGCAGACAGCGCCAACCCCTTCTCCTGGCCCGAGGAGAACCTGGGGGACGCCTGTCCTCGGTGGGGGCTGCACCCCAGCGAGCTCACCAAAGGTCTGGAGCAGGGTGGGAAGGCCGCGGACGGCATGGGCAAGGACAGCGCCCACGAGGCGTCCGCCTGCCTGGGCTTCCAGGAGGAGGCGCCCCCTGGGGAGAAGGCCCAGGACTCCAAGCAGGAGGAGGTGGGCGGGGTGAAGGAGGAGGCTGGCGGGCTGCTGCAGTGCCCCGAGGTGGGCAAAGCCGACGCCTGGCTGGAGGACGGGAGACACTGCTGCTCGGCTGCGGACTTCGGGGACCTCCCGCTGCTGCCGCCCTCCGGCCGGAAGGAGGACCTGGAGGCCGAGGAGTACTCCTCCCTGTGTGAGCTGCTGGGCAGCCCCGAGCAGAGGCCCAGCTTGGACCCCCTGTCGCCGAAGGCTCCGCTGATGTGCACCAAGGAGGAGGTGGAAGGGGTGCTGGACCCCAAGGCCGGCTGGGGCTCCCCATGCCACCTCTCGGGGGGCTCCGTCCTCTTGCTGGGCCCCACCGTTGGCACCGAGTCCAAGGTCCAGAGCTGGTTTGAGTCCTCCTTGTCCCACATGGACCCCGGGGAAGAAGGGCCCAGTGGGGCATTGGCTCCAGGGGACCCCAGCACCCTGGCCCCGGAGGCCGCCTTGGTGCAGAAGCCAAACAAGCCTGCGGTTCCCGAGGCTCCCATCGCTAAGAAAGAACCTGTACCGCGCGGCAAAAGCTTACGGAGCAGACGGGTACACCGGGGCCTTCCTGAGGCCGAGGACTCCCCATGCCGGGCGCCCGTTCTGCCCAAAGACTTCCTGCTCCCAGAGTCCTGCACAGGGCCCCCCCAGGGACAGATGGAAGGGGCAGGGACCCCAGGCCGGGGCGCCTCAGAAGGGCTCCCCAGGATGTGCACCCGCTCCTTCACAGCCCTGAGTGAGCCCCGAACACCCGGACCCCCAGGACTGACCACCACCCCTGCCCCCCCAGATAAACTGGGGGGCAAGCAGCGGGCTGCCTTCAAGTCTGGCAAGCGGGTGGGAAAGCCCTCCCCCAAGGCGGCATCCAGCCCCAGTAACCCTGCAGCCCTGCCCGTGGCCTCCGACAGCAGCCCCATGGGCTCCAAGACCAAGGAGACAGACTCGCCCAGCACGCCCGGCAGGGACCAGCGCTCTATGATCCTTCGGTCCCGCACCAAAACCCAGGAGGTCTTCCCCTGCAAGCGGCGGCGGCCCTCGGAGAGCCGGGTCCCCAGCTGCCGCACCGCCAAGAAGCCCCTTACCATCAACCACTTGCCTGCCCCGTTCAAGGTCCCTGGCAGTTCCCCGAAGGAGGGCAGGGCCAGCCAGCGGGCCAGGGTCCCGAAGCCCAGTGCAGGCAGCAAGCTTCCTGATCGGCCCCTCCACACACTCAAAAGGAAGTCAGCCTTCATGGCACCGGTCCCCACCAAGAAGCGGAACCTGGTCTTACGGAGCAGCCGAGGGGACGTGAAGGAGGAGCCGGCCGAGGGTTCCCCCACCCTCTTCAAAAGGATGTCTTCTCCCAAGAAAGCCAAGCCTGCCAAGGGCAGTAGCGAGCCCGCCTCGAAGCCCCTCTCCCCAGACACCCCTGACTCCTGTCTCAAGCTGGCCTCACGGGTGGCCTTCCAGGGGGCCATGAAGACCAAGGTGCTGCCGCCTCGGAAGGGCCGGGGCCTGAAGCTGGAGGCCATCGTGCAGAAGATCACCTCGCCCAGCCTGAAGAAGTTCGCGTGCAAAGCGCCGGGGCCCACTCCTGGAAACCCGCTGAGCCCCACCCTCTCAGAGAAGGACCGTGGGCTCAAGAGTGCCAGGGGCAGCCCTGTGGGGGCAGAAGGTCTCCTGAATGTGGGCACCGGGCAGAAGTTCCTGGCCGCTTCAGGGACCGACCCGTTCTGCAGAAGTGCAGCCAACAGATCCTTAAAAGGCAAACTCATAAACAATAAGAAATTGTCCTCGAATGACTGTTTCAAAACTGAGGACTTCATGTCCCCAGAGGCCCTGCCACCTGGGAGGACTGTCCTGGTGCCGAAGAAAAGGAGCCGGAAGGGCAGAGCTGGGGCCCTAGGACTCCCCAAAGGTCCCCTGGAGAAGCAGCCCCATCTAGGCCCTGCTCTGCTCTTGACTCCCCGAGACAGGGCCAACACCATGCAGGGTGGCGGTGAGGACAGCTCTGGTGGAGGAAGTAAGAAGCCAAAGATGGAGGAGCTGGGCCTGACCCCCCAGCCCCCCGAGGGCAGGTCCTGCCAGCCCCAGATGCGGGCACAGAAGCAGCCCGGCCACGCCAACTACAGCAGCTATTCCAAGCGAAAGCGCCTTGCTCGGGGCCGGGCCAAGAATACCAGCTCCTCCCCCTGCAGGGGGCGTGCCAAGCGGAGGAGGCAGCAGCAAGTGCTACCCCTGGATCCCGCAGAGCCTGAAATCCGCCTCAAGTACATTTCCTCGTGCAAGCGGCTCCGAGCAGACAGCCGCACCCCAGCCTTCTCGCCCTTCGTGCGGGTTGAGAAGCGAGATGCGCTCACCACCGTATGCACTGTTGTCAACTCCCCGGGGGAGGAGCCCAAGCCCCACCGGAAACCCGCCTCCTCTGCCTCCTCATCTTCGTCCTCCTCCTCATCCTCCCTAGATGCCGCGGGGGCCTCTCTGGCCACACTCCCTGGAGGTTCTGTCCTGCAGCCCCGGCCCTCTCTGCCCCTCTCCTCCACCATGCACCTGGGGCCCGTGGTTTCCAAGGCCCTGAGTACCTCTTGCCTTGTTTGCTGCCTCTGCCAAAACCCGTCCAACTTCAAGGACCTCGGGGACCTCTGTGGACCTTACTACCCTGAACACTGCCTCCCCAAAAAGAAGCCAAAACTCAAGGAGAAGGCGCGGCCGGAGGGCCCCTGCGAGGAGGCCTCGCTGCCCCCCGAGAGAACACTCAAGGGCCTCGAGTGTGCAGCCGCCGCCACCGGAAAGCCCCCCCGGCCAGAGGGCCCGGCCGACCCGGCCAAGCCGGGCTCGGGCTCTCTGCGCACCAGTGCCCGGGGTCTGTCCCGGCGGCTGCAGAGCTGCTACTGCTGCGACGGCCGAGGGGACGGCGGCGAGGAAGCGGCCCCCGCCGCTGACAAGACCCGCAAGCACGAGTGTGACAAGGGGGCGCCCGCAGAGCCCGGCGGGGACACCCAGGAGCACTGGGTGCACGAGGCCTGCGCGGTGTGGACCGGTGGGGTCTACCTCGTGGCCGGAAAGCTCTTTGGGCTGCAGGAGGCCATGAAAGTGGCCTTGGACATGGTAAGAGGCCAGCCCCGCCGGGGCGGGGGCTCCGGTGCCGCAGGACTGGCGGGTGGGCGGGCGGCTGGGCAGGGAGCCCCTTGCACCTCCAGCACAACGGTTTGGACCCCACATACCATAGTGACAAGTTAATGTCTGAGGATCTTGGGGGCAGTTGAAACACACCCCAGGTTGAGACAGAATATACTCACCCAGCCCTGTCCCAGGCTTCCACTCGGGTCCCCTGGCGCCTCCCAAACCGGTGCCCACCGTACACACCTGGCATCTTCCAGCTCCAGGCCCACCTGGCCCTGTCTGCTCATGTCATCAGCCGAGATCTGAGGCCCAGAGGACGAGAGGCTCCCTAGAACTGAATGTCAGGGTGCCCCACAGAAGCAGGCTACCCTAGCTCGAGTCCCCTGAGATGGAGCTGGGCAGGGACTGGGGACAAGCCCCGGGACGGCAGAGCCCTCAGGCGGGGTGGTCAGGGGCCTCTCCTGGGCGGTCCTGCGGGGCCCCTTGGCGATGTCTTGGTTCAGGTGCCAGCGCCCCCCTGGCCATCTGTCCATCTCCTCGTCTCTGGGGGGCCGGGGAGCTCCAGCTCGCGGGCGGGCTCAGGGCGATGGCTGTGGAAGTCACCGAGACCTGCCTGTGCCGTTGATGTTTCGGGTCCAGAGCTGGTGACAGGACAGGGCATGTCACCCCCCAGTGACTCCACTCGGTCACTGCTGGGCTGTCCTCATTCCCCCCTCTGCGGGGTGCCAGGAGGCACTTGGGCGGGGCACGGGGCAGCGTTCTCTCTGAGGCCCGAGCTCGGCTGCCGGCGGCCCGTGGTCTCACAGAGGGACACGGGCACTGCCCCGCCCCCCATGGCCTGTGCCCTGCTCCTTGGCTACCCCAGCCCCGCCCAGCCACAGACTGGCCGTGGCCGCTGCGGGTGGGTGGCTGCCAGGGCCCCTGTGGCTCCTGTACCCAGCCCGCTGCAGGGGACACGTAGAGACGTCTCCATGCCCAGGGGTCCTGCCCACAGTCTCCGTCCTGACCTAGGGAACCTGGCCCCCACAGGTAGGGCATCTGCCACTTTTCCGGGCCCTGGCGTGCTGCCCTCTTCCCCTCAGTCATTATTCCCTCCTTCCTGCTGTCCCTGGTCATCAATCCTGAAGCAGGTTCAAGTCACTCCTGTCCTTGGAAATGACACCAGCCCGCACATCCTGGCCCCAGTGGGCAGCTGCCCCGCCCCCGCTGCTCAGAGCCGGCTCCTGAGGCCTCGCCCGGTGCTCAGCCAGCCCCCCCCACACCAGCCAACAGCATCTCCCTGCCCCCCTGAAGCTGCTCAGATGGGACCCAAAGGGCGTCCCTGCCAGAGATGGTCCTGGGCCCTGCTGGGGTGGGTTCTGGGACCCCAGGCAAAGAACCACCCTGTGAGCCTCAGATGTCACTCCCGTTAGCAGATTGGGGGTCTGTGTAGATGGCCTGCCCTCCCCAGCTGCACCAGGCTCCCAGCCCACACCCCATCCAACCCAGTGCGTGAACCCCACTTCTCTCTGGAGGAAAGTGGGTCCACGAACACCCTTCTTCTATGTCTCCTCCTGGGAGCCCCACTCAAACCTGCTGTCCCGAGCCCTGCCATGCCCGCCTCCTGGGACCTGTCCGCCCGTCTGCCCGGAGTCCAGCCATGCCCGGGACGGCGGACCAGCCTCCTCCTCTGAGGCCTGGCGGTGGATCCCTGAGCAGGTTCATGAGCCACACCCCTCTTAGCAGGGGGTCAGAGCCCTGCACCCCCATTTCTTTACATCTGCAACTTCTCAGGGTTTTGGGGAACCTCAGTGCAGCGAGAGGGGCTGTCACCCCAAAGAGCCCCTGGTGACTACCCTTCTGCGATCAGGTACCCGAGGGCTTCTCATGGGCTGGACACAGGCCTGGTCTGGGGCCTCCACTCCTGCTCCCTCTCCCCTTTTCGGGCTAGGAATTGGGGTGGGAGACATGGGGCCGCAGAGCCCAGGAGGTCTCAGCCTGACCAGAAGGCAGCTGCCTGTTCAGAGGTACCATGTGAACCCCATGTCCCCGAGTGTACCCTGCCCCCTCCGCCCCTCCCTACCCCCCACTTGCTGCAGAGGAAGCTGCCAGGCATTTCTCAGGCTAGGTCTGTGAAGGATGGGAGAAGACTTCATCTCTGCCTTTCTCCCCGCTGGGGGGGGGTCTCCCCCAGTCCTGGCCCCACCCAGCAGTGTGGGGTGGGGTTCACCAGCACCCAGTTGCAGGGCTCAAAACCCAACCCAGCTGTTCATGGGCTGTGTGCCCTCAGGCCAGTTACTCAGCCTCTCTGAGCTCTCCTTGGTAACCGGGGTGAAAAAACAGTAACACCCACTTCAGAAGGTGGTTAGGAGGTGGCTTCCCAGCATGCCTGGCGCGTCGTGGCTGCGGGTGCTTGTCCCTGGCCTGGCACCTTCGGTGCCTCCGCCCTCTGCCTCTACCTGAGCGTCCTCTAGGCTGCATGGTTTGGGGCCCACCTGCCCTCCCCACCCCAGGGTTTGCGTCCCGTGTCCAAGGGCCACCTGGCCTTGTCATCCTGTCCTGGCTGTTTCGGTCCAGGCTGGAGCAGGTGCGGGTACCCCCGCTCAGCAGACCACGGTCTGAGACCCAGGGTGGGCACCAGGAGGCCTTGTCATCCGCGGGGCACACACTCTCACGTAGTGTCCGTGCCCATCCCTGTGGGAGGCACGAGCGGGCGTGGCTTCAAGTCAGCGCAGACTGCAGAGCTGGGATCCACGCCCTGGTCCACCAGCAGCCACTCCTCCCGCCCAAAGGGCTCCCCGCCAGGGCAGCATGCGGGGGCTGGCATGCCTCATCCTGGGGGCATTTGCACCTCATTCTGAGCCTCCTTCCAGCTGGTTTTCAGGGACCACTTTGTGGGAAGGAGGGGACCGGGCAGGGCCTCTCTGTGAAGCCCCTGCCCAGCCCCTCAGTGGCACACTTACCCGTCTTTTCTTTGCTCACAGACTTGTTCCAGCTGCCAAGAAGCCGGGGCGACCATTGGGTGCTGCCACAAAGGATGCACCCACACCTACCATTACCCGTGTGCCAGTGATGCAGGTAAGAGCCAGCCTAGGGGGAGGGGAAGTCCCTCCAGGGGGACCCTGGCACAGTTCCTTGAACCTGGCCCCCCTTGAACCCTCGGCGTCCCCCCTCTCCTGCTCCAGCAGCCCTTCCTCTCTTCCTCTATATCAGACCTGTGCCAGGCAGAGTTAGGGACACGGAGATGAGTCTGTCCCCAGCCACCAGTCTAAGGGATGCCCAGAGGCATAAACTACAAGATGGAGAGCTGTTTGAAAAACTGTCATTGCCAGGGTTCCGATCTCACAGAGGAAGTGGTCCTGGGGCTGGGGCTTTGAAGGATGAATAGGAGTTTGCTGGGCAGAGAAAAGGGGGAAGGATCTACTTCAATAACAAAAGCCAAAGGAGATGGGACGTGAGGTTGCAAACAGGCTGTTTTCAGAGCAGGAGGTTTTAACCAATACTCAGAGACACCTCGTTTTATATGAGGGACGATATTGTTTATGGCGGGATTTTAGTCACTGCCAAGAGCAACAGTTTAAGGGGCTCAGAGGCCGCTGTGGCCTGGATTCCGACCTTGGTGAGTGCTCAATGTGTGGGCTTGGCAAGTCTGTTGTCTCTGCTCAGTTTCCCCACCTGTGAAATGGAGCCTTTGGAGAAGTGAGAGAATGAACACGTCCACACATGCAGCCTTGGCTCTGCTCTAGAGCCGACCCCATGACCTCGTGTCTGCACCCGCGCTCCCTCACCCTCCCTTCTCTGGCCTGGGAGGGAAGTGATGTTATCATGATCCTGCCCCTTGGACACCCTCCACCACTCGGGGCCCAGCCCCTGCTTCCCACCTGAATGCCTTGGTCTGTGCCCTGGATGGGCCCCTCCCGGGCTGCTGCGGGCACACACAGCCATGACAGTTCTCTGGCTGGGGAGGGTGAGTGCGGGCGCCCGGCAGGGAGGGAGCTGGCTGGAGGGGGACATGGGTGGGGAGCTGGCTGGAGGGGACAGGGGCGGGGAGCCGGCTGGAGGGGGACAGGGGCGGGGAGCCGGCTGGAGGACTGGAGGGGGACATGGGTGGGGAGCCGGCTGGAGGGGGACACGGGGCGGGGAGCCCGCTGGAGGGGACAGGGGCGGGGAACTGGCTGGAGGGGGACACGGGGACACGGGCGGGGAGCTGGCTGGAGGGGACACTTCTCGCTGACTCCCGACTCCCACTCCGAGCAGCATGGGGCAGATTTTAACTGGACTCTGCCTCACAGCAGTAGCTCCTGAGTGTCCCGCCCCTTCTGCCCTGTTTCTATGCCAGGCCCCACGTCCGGCCCTGCCCTGTCCAGCGGCACCGTATAGACACGTCCCCTTACCCATGGCTGCAGAGTGTAGCACAGACGCACAGAGGCGTGACCCTTTGTCTCCACACCTTGCGCTGTCTCCACCCAGGACTGTGCAGCCCACTGGGGAGCTCACACTGAGTGGGACAGACAGGAACCCGGGGCCCTTGCCCGGAATTGCAGAGGCGAGGAGAGTGTGCTGTGGGAAAGATTCTCTCTGAGCTGGGAGGGAATCCAGGAGGACTTCCAAGAGGAGGCAACATTTGAGCCATGCTGGGAAAGGTCAGGGGAGGTGGGCAGCCACTGGTTAGTGATGCTGGTTATGTTCCAGGTGGGCAGCAACTTTGTGTCCAATGAAGTCTTCAGCAGAGTTCAATAAAAGGGGGATCTCTGTGGAACCCTGGGACTGCGACACGAAGGGGCCTGAGGCTGGGAAGCTGAGATCCTGACACGATCAGACTTTGGGAGAGAACTGGTGGACAGTCCATCCTCCAGCAGGAGAGGAGGGTTCGGGGGCCGACCGCCCGTGTCCCAGAGACCAGGGTGGTCAGCCTGGCGTCCCGCGCGAGGGCAGGTCTGAGGCTGTTGCCCAGCTCCTGGCCCTCCCGAGCACTCGTTGCTTCAACGCCAACCCTTCAGCACTTCTCGGGCGGGCGGGAGTCAGCAGGCGGGCTTTTCTGCTGGCTTCACCCCGGTGGCCCTGGTCAGCGGGGGCGCCCCAACCTGGCCCCAGCTGAGCCTCTGCGTGGGACCACACGGTCCCTGTCACTGCGCTCTGCTGGCCGAAGCTGGTCCCAGTCCAGCCCGCACTCACGGGGTGGGGGATGTGCACCCCGACGGGAGGGGCCGCAGAGCCACCCTGAGAGGACAGTACCCCGGAGGTCTTTCAGCTGTTTTGGCAGCCCATCCCCCACACATGGCAGCTTCTTTTGGGCAGGCTGCATCTGAGGTGTCTGCAGACACAGGAGGGGACCGTGTGGAGGGTTAGGCACCACATTTAATAGTTGGCAGAGGAGGGAGAGGTGGAGCCCGGGCACCCATGGGAGAAGTAAGCCTGGTAGCCAGCAGGAGGTAAGGGAAAATGGGCTTCAGGAGCCACGGAAGGTGGAGGGAGTGAGCTGGGCGGGCATGAGCCCCAGGCCTGTGTCAGCACCTGACCCCTCCCCGCCCCCACCCTTGTCTGCCAGGTGGGGGTATATGGGGCTGTCCAGGGTCTGGGTCAGGCTCTCAGAGACAGGGCCCAGGACTGCCTGCCTGTCCTGCCCCCATTGTCTCGAGAGGCACCGCCGCGGAGCTAGGCAGTGATTTCCAGGGACTGGCAGGGATGCACACTGTGGCTGCCTCCCCACACTCAGCTAGGCCCAGGTCTCCTGGACAGACACCACAGTGGGGCCCGGCACCGAGGACTGGGCTCCTCTCCGTGGCTCCCACCCCACCTGTGTGGACTCTGAGCAGCCAGCTCAGGCTTTTGACTGTAGGGCTTTGGCAGGTGGTCTGTGTGTGGTGGTGGGGGTGTCCTGTGTGTGCGGTGGGCCAGCCTGGGGTGTTAGCCTGTGCTCTTTGGAAAGTGTGACTTTAATCCCAGAAGCATGTCCTGCTGGCCTGAGCTCAGGGAAGGGGAGCTGAGAACCTGCCTCTAGTTGCTGGGCCTGCAGTTCAGGAGCTCTGGGGCCTGAGGTCCCGCAGGGTGGTGGAGAAGGGACACCGCCTCAAAGAGGCCTGGGGCTCCCAGCCTGCTCTCAAGGCTGCAGGTGTGGGGTTGGGGGTTGGAAGATGGATATTTTGTAACCTTGTGTTAAGCACTCTCAACCTTGTGTTAATGCATTCTTGGAATCCTAGCCCGGGGCGGGGGGGGGAGGGGGCGCGGACCTGGCCCACTCATGTGCATTGGGTGCTTCATTTGCATGTGAGTAAGGGTTTGTTATCTTTTGGCTTCAAGGTCTCTTTCCATAAAAAGCAAGAGACAAAGCTAGGGTGTATGTTTGCAGTAATGCCATCTCAAAGAAATAATTTACTTAGATCCACTTGTGACCTGGGGGTACCAATCTGCAAATAAATGGGACTGCATCCAGAGATCTGGAGCATTTGCTCCCTTGCAAAGCTCCCCCTCACT
The DNA here is from genome assembly GCF_014108415.1 of Molossus molossus. Classification (NCBI taxonomy): domain Eukaryota; kingdom Metazoa; phylum Chordata; class Mammalia; order Chiroptera; family Molossidae; genus Molossus; species Molossus molossus. The sequence continues at coordinate 601,580 of NW_023425364.1, read as the reverse complement.
CCAAGCAGCGTGTGATCCCAGCAGGCCAAGAGATGGCAGCAGGCTTGCCCCCACGGCCCCACTCTGCCACCATGCTGCCACAGTGCCACAGCCACGGCCCAGAGCCGCCACAGCTGGCCACGCATGGCAGGGGACTCTCACTGGCCAGCTTGGGCCTCTGGTTACCTGTGGGTTTGGGGGGGGTTGTTCTGAACAGTGCCAGGTGGGCATGGCAGGGAGGGGAATGAGCCCAGGACCAGGCTCACCAGGAGTGGTGGGTGGGGATTCCAGGGGAGGGCCAGGTCCCCTGGCCGGCAGCAGGCCGAAGTGGGCTGAGACTGCCGTGGGCGCGCAGGGGCCCGGTCAGGTGGTGGGTCACCAGGCAGTCGTGACAAGCGTGGCCAGGCGCAGTGTGGGGGCTGAGGGCGGGATCTGTACAGCTGGGGGGCCCCGGGAGGCCCTCAGAATAACCCCGAGCCCAGCGGCCAGGTGGGCCAGAGGACGCGTGAGCAGGCGGCCAGGGCCCACGCTCCGAGTTCGGGCTGGGAGGAGTGCGGACAGCATCCGGCTGCCTCTCTGCGAAGAACCCGCAGTGTAGGGCCTTGTGGGCAGCAGGGCCCCTTCCCGGCCCCACAGACACCGCCAGCTGCCCTGACCACACGCACTTGTCTTCACCACAGGTTGCGTATTCACCGAAGATAACTTTTCTTTGAAATGCCCCAAGCATAAGGTAGGTGACACAGGCCTTCCCGGGAAGGGGTCTAGCCTGGAGGGGGCCCCTTCCTTTCCTTGTTCCCTTGGGACCCAGTGGAGAGAGCTCTCCTTCCCCCATTCCCAGGGCACCAGCCCCTCTGCTCAGGGCCACCAGACTGCTCCAGCCTTCCTGACCCTGAGGCAGCGGTGCCTGGGCAGGCTGGCCCCTCTGGTCCTGAGGACTGCTCACAGACCTGGTGGGTCCTGGGAGCCACTCCAGGTGGGATGCGAAGGGAGGACTGGCAGGGGACTGGACACGGCCGGGTGAGGGCTGGAAGGAAGGAAAGCCTGCGTGGGGCCAGCCGCCTGGCGGAGGGACCCAGCCCCGCTCCCCGGGAGCCTGCTGTGGGTGGGTGGGTCTCGGGGGCGCTAGCCCCTTGCCTGGTTCGGGGGCCAGTAACCAGGGGGGCCGTGTACTCTTCCCCTGCAGAGGCAGCCGTTGTAACACACCCCAAGGGCTGGGAGAGCCGGCGCCTGCCCTCCTGCAGAAGGAGGGGCCCCCTGAGCAGCCCCAGGCCTTTCGGATGCTCCCAGAACTGGTCCATGATCTGTCCCCACCTTGGATCTGGCCGCCTGGGCCCGACCGCGCGTCCCTGCTGGGGAAGGAAACGTCCTGGAGCTGCCTGCTCCCGCCGCCACGCCGGGGCCTGCCCACACCCGCGCCAGGCTCGCAGAGGGAGCCTGCCGAGCAGCCCAACTCCTTGGGGCACCGGGTTCCAGCAGGGGTGGCACATGCCTTGAGCCTGGGAACTGGCTTCTCCACTGGAAGTTCCGAGTCAGTGTGGCACACGTTCCCCGTGGGTGCTGCCGGGTGCCCTGGGGGTGGGGGTCCAGAGGGCCCTGGAAGTGACAGGGTGGCTCCTGGAAGGAGGTGGGGGGTGGGGGGCTGGAGCCGAAGCCTTTCTGGAGAGGGCCAGGCTGAGAGGGGAGAGGGCTGAGCCTTTGGAACCCCAGGGCCCTTGCCACCCAGCATCTGCCAACCCCTCATGCAGTCTGGACAGAGCCAGGGATGTAGGATCCCTGGGTATAAGCTGGACTGGGGGGTACCCCTTTTGCTTCTGTTCTTCCCTTTTCCCATCCTGCACCCCACCCTGGAGCTGGCCTGGGAGCGCACGGAGCTGCCCGAGAACAGCACCTGCAGTGACCGTCCCTCCGCACAGCCACCTTCTCCAGGGACCCAGCCCCTCCTCGGCTGGAGCAGAGACCGCACCCGATCTGTGTACAAGCCTGTGTACCCCTCTATATATATGTTGCATAGAATGTATATATGTCGGGAACATGCTCGCTTCTCCCGTGTCGCTGCCGTCCGCCGTGCTCTCCCCAGCACAGGGCCCTCGCCTGAAAGGGGACCACCACCGGACAGCCTTCCCCAGCAGCCACCACCAGCCCAGGCCCGCCCTCCGCCAGCCCCTCCGCCCTCAGCTCTGTCCGCGCTTTGATAGGCCTGAGGCAGCCCCAGACCGGGCGCCCTAGCAACTTCCTGTACATAGGACTGTAAAATGGTAACCGTGTGTATTATATCTGGCCTCGTTATATAGTGTATATATATGTATACATATACATATATATAATATATATGAAGACTGTAAATGTTAAGACTAGTGTTCTTATTAGTATATTGCTTCACACTGAAGATTGTGTGTATCGAGCTGTTTCTAAAAGATGTTTATTTTCCTTAAGAGTAAAAAACAGTCATTGCATTCAGAAAAAAAGTCAATAAAGATACGATTGTTTTGGAAGTCTGCAGCCCGTGCATTCCGACCAGATTCTGCTGGGAAGAGGGGCCAGGCTTTGGGTGTGGGGTGGACGTGGACCGGACAGCGCAGGGCACGTGGTCAGATTCTGGCTGTTTCTGCAGGAACAGGAATCAAGGCCCTGCTGCAAAATGCACGCCCCTCCCCCGTGCAGCCTCGGGGCAGGGGGCGTGGAAGGCTCCCTCAGGTGTGACGGGTGACCAGAGGACGGGGTGGGAAAGGTGGCACGGACACCCCAGACAGTGTAGCTCTCGTCAACAGATCAAGGACATGGAGTTGTCCCCCAGGCCGCCCTGGGAGTGGGCAGGTAGGAGCTGGCAGGTGCGAAGACAGCTGCGATCATAAGGGCCCAAACACCCGGCCCAGAAATCAGTGGGATCCAGGTCAGCTGGAGGTCATCAACCCCCAGGCCTCCCAGGACGTCAAAGGGGGACTCGAGTCCCTCATGGGGAGGGGTGTAGGGCAGCCTTTGCCGGGGTGCTGTGGGGAGACCCAAAGGACCCCTTCTGGTTGGCAAGTACATCAGCTGAAGCACATACCCTCCCCCAAGAAACAAAACCCAGATTATAAATAATTTCATTTTTTATTCTCTGTATAAAACTCTCAACCTATGAAAATAGTTTGCAAATAGCAAAGTAACACTTGAGCCAGGAGGCCGACGCACCCGGTCTACACTGTGCACAGATCTTTCCAGAAGGGAAGAGGAGCCCGGGGGCAGGACCCCTTGCTCGCCAGGAAAGCCAAGTTGGCCCCCCTCCGCTGAGGGGCCCGTACCCCTATCTTCCCTCTAGAAGAGGGAAAAACCTCTGCGTGCCTGCAGGAGCAGACCGATGGGCTCCTGCAATCCCCCAATCGGCCACCAGAGGTCAGCACCACCCTGCCCGCCTTTCGTAGGGTTGGGGAGCTGGGGGGAGGGGGTCGTACCCCCTCGGGCCTCCCAGGTCAAGAGGCAGAAGCCCCAAGGAGCTCTCATTTCCACCCCCAGCCCCTGCCGGTGCAGTGCAGTCCCTGGGTGAGCCGTGGGCACCGGGGTCTCCGGCGCTGCCTTGGTCATGCGAGGCTGGCGGACAGCCGCGGGGCCGGCCTAGCTGGAGGTGACGGTGGTCCCGCCGCCCAGGCGCAGGAGCAGCTGCTGGCAGTCGTGCAGCAGCCGGCGGTCTCCCAGCTTCTCGAGCATGCGCTCCGCCTCGGCCAGCATGCCCAGGCGCTGCCCGGGCACCGGCAGGAAGCACGGCGGCAGGCAGCAGGAGGCCAGCAGCAGGGCCTCGCCGTGCTCCCGCCGCGTGGGGCGCGGCTCCAGCTCCCGCGTGCCTGCCGCCCACACACGCCCGCGTCAGGAGCGCGCCGCGGCCCCGCCGCTGCCCTCCCACTCCGCCCGGGGCGCAGTGCTCCCCGCCGCGCTCAGGCCGGCACAGAACAATCTCCATCCCGCAAAGGAAGGTCGCCTCTGGGTTTCTGGGAACCCCTGCAGGCCCCGTCTGGGTCGGTCACCCCCACGCGTCCCGCCCCGCTCACCTCCTCTGCCGCAGGAGCCTGGCCTCTTCCTCAGGCTGCGGCCCAGGAGCTGCTGCGTGCGCGCGGGGCTGGCCCCGGCCATCAGCCGGGCTGTGGCCTCATGGAGGAACACCTGGGCGGGAGGGGGCCCGGCCGGTCAGGGTTCAGGCCAGGCGCTGTCCCCCCACGCCGGCTGTGAGGCGGGGGCCGTGGGCACTCACCCTCCGCATGGCTGGCGGGAAGCTCTGCGCCAGGCGCCTCAGGCCGCTCAGATCCCGCTGGAAGCCACGCAGCTCCAGGGCAGAGGCCTGGGCCCCGCTGCCCGGACCCTGCGAGGCCTGGGAGGGTGCAGACGGCTGCTGCCTGAGCCACAGGCTGGTGCGTGCCACAAGGAGCAGGTCACACAGGAGCAACTGCATGGCCTGGGGTGGGCAGAGCAGGGGTCACGGGGGCTCCGGCTCTGGGGGCGGGGCCTGCGGCGCCAGGGGCCGGCTCCGGGCTGCACTGCCGAAGCACTGCACCCCTCACACACATGCAATGCAACAGCAATGCACCTCGGGACCGCCCGCCTCTCCAGGCCCCACCCCTGCCAGGGGAGCCTCCTAGGAGGGCCCTGCCCCTCACCGCACCCACCTCAGGGAGGGAATCTGAGGCTAAAGGGGTAACCCCTCACCCCTGCCCCAAGCCTTAGCCAGAGAGCAGAGCCAGCTGCCCCCAGGCCCGTACTGTCGGGCTAATCCCAGAGTCTTCTGCAGCCCAGGGGGGACCTACCAGGGCATGCCAAGGCTGTGACCCCACTGACCTGCTGGACCCCTGGCACCCCTCACCTTGTCAATGGAGCTGCCAGGCGAAGTGGTAGCCAGGCTGTCCTGCAGACACTCACTGGCCTTCTCACAGACGGCCAGGCTGGCTGGGCCGGACCCTGCCTTCCCACGGCCCAGCAGGGCCCGGGCCGCCTTGAAGGAGTGCAGAGCTGCCCTGGGCAACGGTCTCCTGTGGGGCCAGGGCAGAGGAGTGCTGGTCAGGCCCTCGCCGAGCTCCCACTGCCGTGGCGCCAGCTCCCTGGCAGATGGGGGGTCCCAGCACACAGAGCGGGGCCGAGAGTCCCACACTCACTCGGACTCCTGCAGGGCCCGCGGCAGACGCTCCACCAGGGGGTACAGCCGCTCAGCGGCCTCCTCATCCCGCTGCAGCCAGTGGGTCACCACCGCCACCAGCGAGGCCCACCACTTGGCGACCGGGTCTGTGCCTGCAGGGAGCGGGACGGATGGCGTGCTCCCTGAAACAGCCACACTGCACCTGGGCTGGGCTGCTGAGGAGCAGGGGCTGGGCGGGCGGTCACAGGGCAGGGCCAGGGACTTACCGGGGGTGGCCGTGCTGGGACTGTTGGGGAAGCTGCAGGCTGGAGTCCCAGCAGCGTCACAACAGCTGTTCAGCAGCTGGAGGTGCCCGAGGGCATCTGAGAATTCCCTGTGGAAGGAGACGAGCTGTTAGGACAGGTGGCAGGGTTCCTGGCGTCTGGGAGGGCACTGGCCCTTCTCACCCTCCCACCAGAGCACAGCCTGACTTCCTGGCTCTACAGAGGGGCACCACCTCCTCCTGCCAGGCTGAGGGGGAAACAGACCCAGAGAGGAGCTGAGGGCAAGTGGACAGTCACCTGGTTCTGGCCACTTCCACAAGTCGCTGGACACAGCCACTCCCAGATGCCCGGCGGAGGGCTCTGGCCTCACGTGGGCATGGGGACACTCACCGGTCCCTGTCAGCTGACGCAGGGTTGGGGCTGGGCTGGGCCATACAGTTCAGTGCCCGCTCCAAGAGATGTTCTCGGAACAGCTGTGTCACCTGGGCCAAGGGGTCCACTGTGGAGAGGAGGGAGTGAGTGGGGAACTCCTGCCCTCTGCGGTCCCCTCCACACCAGTTCTTTCCTGGGCACATGCACGTCGCTGGATAAAACCCTTGCCCCTGCCCTTGGATGGGACAATCCCTTCGGCCAATGTGACCTGCTCCCTGACGCACCCCCATCAGCTCAGTCGTCCCCCAGTCCGACCTCCTCACTACACAGGATGTTGCCTGGGACCACCTCCCAAATCAACCACCTGCCCCTACTCTGTCCCCATTTGCTTCTGGAGAGGTCTAATTGAGACTAGACCCAGCCCTGAGAGCAACGACAGATGGCCAGGCAACTGGTGGGGGTGGGCAGGGACATCCAGAGATGCAGGGACAGGGACAGGGCAGGAGTGAGGATGAGACACGGGATGGAGCACAGGGAGGACGGGACGGGGGAGGGTGGGCAGGGACAGGGACAGGGCAGGAGTGAGGATGAGACACGGGATGGAGCACAGGGAGGACGGGACAGGGGAGGGTGGGGTGGGCAGCGGGGACAGAGCACCTGGGTCCGTGGCCGAGCTGTACAGGCTCTCCCGTGGGGGACCGCGCACAGCCCAGTCCCCATCCATGAAGAAGCAGTGGCCCGCAGGGTGGCAGAGCCACTGCAGGGCCGGGGGCGCTGAGCCCCTCTGTGACAGGCAGACCTGGCGGGCGCTACTCAGGAAGAAGCGCTGTGGGTGAGGGAGGAGGGCTGTCACACGGGGTAGGGGCTCGGCCCCAGGCCCCAGGCTGAGACACCAGCTGGGCCCGGAGCCCACCCTGTGTGTGGCCCTGTGCCCCGTGCCCTAGGGCGGAGCTGCAGACACGCCTCAGCCGTCCCCACCAGCTTGCCGCCACTCACTGTCAGGAAGTGCAAGGCCCGCGGGAGACTGGTCTTGACGGTCAGCGCGGCCGCCACGTAGATCTCAGCCAGAGTGGCCACAGACATGGTGTCCCCCGCACATTCTGCCAGGTTCAGTGCACTCAGCGCCAGGTTGGCCCCAGCGAGGTGCCCGCCTGTGTACTTCCCTGGAGGAGACGGCACGAGGTCAGGTATGGGGCAGAGGTGGCCGAAATTCCACAGGCCAGCCCCCTGCCCACCATACCCGTGGCGTGAAGCTGGTGCAGCTTGTGGTAGACCAGGGCCGCGTCCCGGGCACTGGTGCGGGCATCTGCTTGCAGGCCCCCAGCCCGGCCTGCCAGCCAACGGCCCACCCAGAGGCGTTGCAGCAGGTGGCGGATGAGGTTCCAGAGCAGGCTGCAGGCCAGGTCCAGGTGGGAGGTGGGCAGGGGCCGGCCCAGTGCCTGAAGGGCCAGCCACAGCTGCTGGGCAGCCTGGGCAAAGGCCCCCTGTGGATGAGGGTTTCCGGGTGAAGCAGGGTCCGAGCATCCTGAGGACATGACGCCCTCCAGCTGGGGCTCCCTGCTACGACCCAGGGCCCCTCAGCGTGAAGCTGGGCCGGGGCTCGGTGGGAGGCTGAGCGCTGCAGGAGTGCAGAGGACAGGTTCCCGGTGCGCCCAGAGGGCGGGGCCAGCACCTTCCCCTGCGCCCAGGGCTCTCCCTGCCCCGCCCCCGGGACAGCCCTCACCCTGGCCAGGTCCAGGTCGGCCTGCTTGCGGTGCCTCCAGAAGCGCACGGCGGGGCCCGAGTGGGGCCGAGTGACCGGCTCCCCGCAGACGAGGAGGAGTGCCAAGGAGGCCAGCACCAGCAGCCCGTTCGCCAGCCAGACCAGTGCGGGCAGCAGCCTCGGGGCCCAGCCAGGGCCATCTGGGGGCAGACAGAAGGCTGGGGACACGGTTCCCGGAAATGCAGAGCCCAAGCCCACAGGCCTAGGGTCTACACCCCCGAGCCCCCTCCTACCTCTCTGCCAAAGAAACCCATGCTGGCCTGTCCTACCTCTGTCCTCAGTGCCCAGCACGGTGCGCCCAGCACCCGGGTGGACACTGGTGGCATCCGAGGGGCCAGGGAGACCGCAGCCGCCCAGCAGGGAGGCCAGAGGGTTGCAGGAGAGACAGAGGAAGAGGAGTGTGCACAGGGCCAGGCGGGAGCGGTCCAGCAGGCCCCGAGTGGGCGGGGAGCACACCTGGAGGACAGGGCGGGGTGGTCCTGAGAGTCCGCTTGGGGAGGGCGGGGCCAGCGCTCTCCCCCCCTTTCTATGGGACCCCACTGGCCCCAGGCCTCAGGTTTTGTCTATAAAACAGGAGGTGGGATACGTTAGGGGCTTCTTCCCGACCCAGGCCTAGGGTTCGGAGGGTATCGCTGGGAGACAGGAAGGGACCATGCTGCAGGCCCAACCTGGCTGTCCTCGAGGGCTGGGCTGTCAGGCTCTGAGTCACTGCTGCTGGTCTTGCTGCCCAGGGACAAGGGGCTGCTCTGTGAGGGCGAGCCTGCGTCCGAGGGGGGGGGGCTCAGCGTGTCCACCTCAGGCTTTATGCCCTCCATGGGCACGTCGGAGTTCCCTCCACTGCCACAAGCTGGCCCCAGGTCCTTCAGAGACTCTACAGGCAGAAAGAAGCAGGGTTGGAGGTTAAGGCTAGAGAGCCCACCCCACCCAAGTCAACTTAGGGCTGGAAGTTGGCCTAGCTTCTGAGAGCTAATTTACGGGGAAAAAAAGTGAAGCTAAGAGCCCTTGTAGGGTCAGAGCTTCAGGTGAGACCAAGGCTGGAGGCGCCGGGGCCGTGGGAGGCCAGAACTCACTGCTTTTGTGGGCAGCAGTGCGCAGACCCAAATTCTCCTGCTTGAGTTTCTGGTTGCTCTGTTGTAGAAAGTGAATGTAGTCAATGGCCTTGCGCAAGACGGCAGATTTATTCAGCTGCAGGGGGTAGGAGGGAGAAGGCACAAGGTGGCCAGTCAGGCCTGGCAAGCAGGCACCTAAGCAAGGGGTTAGGGTGGGGCTGCTTTGAGAGACAGCTGCCTCAGGACCTTTGCACTTGCTGTTCCTTCTACATAGAATGTTTCTCCCCTAGTACATCCTCCCTCACAGGACGGGCATAAAGATTAATATGTTAAGTGCATACAGTAATGTCTGTCTATTATCGTCTTCGTGTCTCACTCTCTCACCTCCTTCAAGTCTTTGCTACATATCACGTCGCTTTACAAGGCCTTTCCCGACCACCTGACCCAGACTGGCCACTCACCATCCCTCTTCCCGCTTTGTTTTCTTCCATCGAATTCAAAACTATCTGGCGTACTCTACCCGTTACTTCTCTGTTTGCCACCCCCACCTGGCACTACAGTTCCTCGACAGGGCTTCTGTCTGGCTGCTCACTTCCTCAGCCCCAGTGCTTAGACAAGTCCCTGGCGCGCCGGGGCCCTCCGTGAAGCTAGCCAGGCCTGAGGCAAACCCTTGTCCTTCCAGTTGCCCTCCCCGTCAGCCCACTCTGAGCCTGCACGGGCCTCTGCTCATACCTTCGCTTCAGTGCCCACCACCAGGTCCTTGAGCTCGATGATCTTGTCATTGATGGAGGAGCGGTAGCGCTTCTCAATGGCATTGTGGGCTGTGCGCTTCTCGCCGCGGCTCTGGGCCGAACCCGGGGCCTTCCCACTGGCCACCAGTCGATTGATGGGCAGCTTGTCAGTGTCCACTACGAGCGGCACTGTCGCCAGGATGGTCCCACCACTCACCAGGGTCTGCAGAGCCAGGCATGGGTTACCAGGCGGGCATGCGTGTGTGCAGACCCAACACCCTTCTGCCCTGCCCATGCCACCCACCTGCAAGGGCCCGGTCTGCACAGCTGTGCCAGGGGCCAGGGAGCCAAGGCCCGCCGCCTTCACAGGGGAGCCCGTGTCTGTTTTCATGGTTGTCAACAGCAAAGAGTCTGCTTTGATGAAGTGGGGCTGCAGCAGGACCTGGGAGGAGGGTGGTCTCAGTCATGAGCTATGTCTGGGCCAGGAGTTGCCAACTCCCCAGGCTTGGCCAACCCCCTTACCGGGACCTGCTGGATCTGCGAGGTCACAGTGGTTGTTCCAGGGGCCATGGTGGCAGTGGCGGTGGCTGTGAACAGTTGCTGGGGGGCTGCACTCTGAACCTGGGTGTGCAAGGAGATGGGCGGGGCCCCTGGCGGGCCAGGCAGTGGCTGTGGGGTGCTCCCTGGAGAGGTGTCTGCAGAGACGAAGTCTGGCTGTGGGCACAAGCTGCCCTAACCCACTTTCAGCCTGCTCTCAGGTTCCTATCACGGTGTGACCTTGGATGAGTCATCACCCTTGCGACCTCAGTTTCCCATCTCGACATTCCCTGCCTGGGGCTCTGCCGTGACTGTCCCAGCTTTCCGGCCAGGGGTGTCTTTGGAAAGGCTGCAGAGTGGGAGGCAGCACTTATCAGCCCAACAAGGACAGAGCGCTGCTCCCAGGACGGACATCTAAAGCCTGCAGATTCCAGTACAAAGCCAACAACAGACCCTCCCGGTGCTGCTGCGGCCCCTCCCTCCACACGCCCCCTTACCTGTGGAAAAGCCCCCGGGAGGGCTGGGATAGCCCAACACAGGGGCAGAGCTGAGCTGGAGTGGGGCTGGGGCTGGACAGCTCTGGGGCAGCAGGGCCCCTGGCAGAGGCTGTGGGGTGGGGGGCTGCAGGATGGTCAGCGGCACTGGCTCCTCCTTGATGTCAGGCGTGGGGGAGAAGGCAGGCACAGATGGGTGCATCTTCAATGTGGGTGCAGGTTGGGGAGGGGGCAACAGTGGTGGTATTGCCTTGTGCCCCTCCAGAAAGACTTCGAGTGGGGAGCTCGCAGTGGCATGAGGTGGAGACAAGCTGCCTGGGGAGCTGGCTTCAGGATTTGTGGGGTCGGCACCCCCTGCCCCACCCCCAGCATAGGGTGGGTCGAACAGGCTTGGAAAGTCACTGTCTTGGTTGTTGATGAGCTGAAGCATGTCTGGGGGAAGGAAAAAGGGCTGTGAGCAACACTGCAGCTGGGCTGGCCCTGCAAAGGGCACCGCACACTATGCCCCTGTCCACATGGCTGAGCATGGGCCACCCCACCCACATGAGCCACTGCTCGGGCACCTGTGACATCAGGAAGCAACACCTGGGCCCTTGCAACACGTGGATGAGGTCAGTGCCATGTGTGGCTAAGGCCCCACAAGGTGGAGGCAGAGCTGGAGCTCGGGCACAAGACCAGACTTCGGAGCTGCTGTCACCAACCATTACTCCGTGGAGCAGACCGAGGCTGGGGGCAGAGTCGGCTGCGGGCCATGTGTGTGCCAAGTATGTCTGCATGCTCTGGGCATGAGCCCAAACTGTCTACACCCAGGCATCTCGGGACCTGGCCATCCAGGGCTTCGGCTCCCCTTCTATAAGGTGAGTGTTGTCTGTCTGGACTCCTGCCTTCTTGCACACACTGGGACACACCCCAGCCAGCCACAGGCCCTCTCCCCCAGCTGGTGACAAGCAGCTTTGCTGGGTCAGCCTAGGGCCCTCTAACCCACTGTGGGCAGCTACCCACTGGGTCAAAGTACCCTGCAGGATCCATGAACACAATCCTGGGAGCTCCAAAATCCGCAGCCTGAGCTCTGGGGCCCTGTCCACACGGAGGGGGGCTGGGGCCAATGGCCCCCTCTCACTGGGTCTCCGTTTCCTCACCCCTCACATGAACCACGGAGATAAAACCCTGGGGCAGGGCTAAGAGGCTTTGCAGGCAGGCAGATGGCACAGACTGGGTGCTTGATACCCCAGCTCCTTCCTACTGATGGGTGCCCTGGCAGGAGTTATACAGGACTCCCTATGGCCCCCAACAGAGCAAGGTGGGGGCGCCAGGCTCAGCCTTCTGGGTCCTCAAACATTTGTGGGCCCCCAGGTGTATCAGGGACACCAGGGACTTCCCCTGGCAGGACCCCCATCCCTCATCCCGGTCCCCACTGAGCCTCAGTGGCAGACGGGCAAACTGAGGTCTGGAGGGAAACAGCGCAGGGCTGGGCTTCCAGATTTGGGCAGTCCAGGGCTCCCCCTCCTCCGGCTTCTCGCCCCTCCGCCCAGCGGGGAGCAGAGCGTGCAAAGCCGCCTTCTCACCCCAGACGCCAGGCGGGGTGGACGACAGGCTGAGGGGGGGTCCGCCGCCCTCTGGAGCCTGCTCGCAGTCTGGCAGCCGCTCTCCCCCCACCAAGGAAGCGGGGTGCGTGGGCCCGCAGCGGAGACGGAGGCTCGGTAATGAAGGGGCGGGGTCCTCCGAAAGTACCTTCGAAAGTGCAATCCATGGCTGCGCGGCCCGCCGCCCCCTCGGGGGTCCCGGCAGCTGGCCCGCGGGTCTCCGGCCGACTGGCCCGCGCGCGCGCCCGGGCCTTTAAAGCCGGGGGCCCCGCGGCCCGCCCCGCCCCGCCCTCCCCCGCCGCGGGCCGGGCATGGGGTGAGCGCGCGCGGCCAATCAGCGGCCGCGCCGCCGCCTCGCTCGGGCCCCGCCCCGGCCCGCCCCGCCCGCGGCGCAGATTCGGGTTTCACCCCGCGACTCGGATGGGGCCGGGGTTACCCTCGGGCACCCGCCTTTAACCTGCTCGGCGCCGACACCCGCCCGGGTTACTGGCGGTCACCCCGGCACCGACTCCGATAGGTGCCCGGGGCGGGCGCGGGCTGGCAGGACCGGGCAGGACGAGCAACCCCCGCGCTCTGCGTTAGAGCCGGGGCGCTGGGCCCCGGGCAGGTGCCCGCCGCCCAGCCTCGGGGGGGCCCTCCGGGAAATGGCCAGGAAGCAGCAAAGGAGCTGTGCCCACAGACGCGCTGAACTAAGGCCCAGGGTGCGGGCCCGCCCCTGCCCGCGGCGGCTGCAGCCCGGGGCCCCCTCCCACCCCAGGAACATGTGATGGCAGGTCACTGCCGAGAAACTGAGGCCCAGAGTGAGAAGAGGAACCCCTACCCCAAATACACCTCCAGATAATACTGGAGCCTCCTGACACCCAGCACAGATGCCCCTTCACAGACGGACCTGGGATTGGGGTGGGGTGTATGTGTGTGAGGTCAGTGACGTCTTCCCTGTCCCCCAGAGTCTCAGCCCCCCAGCAGTCCAGGTAAAGCCTGACTCATTCACTGTAGGGTCCTGGGAAGCCAAGGGGCAGCCTACCCTAGGACAGGAGAGGAAGGCAGGGTGTCAGCCCGAGGCTGACAGGCTCTGGGGGTACCTGGGCCTGACTCCCCTTCTGTGTGAGGTCAGAGTTCAACACACGGATGAACAGAGCCTGGCCAGCCGCCCAGGTTACCAGCTCAGGCTTTGGTGACCAGACCGACCACCAGCAAGGTGGGATGCAGCCTCCAACCACAGCACCAGCGCCCCCTCCTGCCAACTTGGAGGGGTGCCAAATCCAGGGCAGGCAGGCATGGTGACAGCAGATGGTGTCGGGGCTGGAGCCCTCCTGGCCCTGTGTCTCTCCCTCACCAGGAGCCTAAACGAGGCAACTCGACCTCATCTCCTTCACACAGAACCAGTTCCCCCTTTTTCCAGGTCCATGGCCTTGTAGGGGGTGCCAAGGGCAACAGAATTCTCCTCTAGCACCTCCACCTTCCTCGCTCCTCGGCCAGTGGGTGCTCACATCCTCAGTCACCTCAAAACACGCAGCCGAACACAGCTCGGGTAAAGGCCCTGGCCTCACCCCTCATCTTCCCGCCCCATCCTTCTCTTCACATTTTCTTGCCTCTGTTTCCATGTCTCACATCTTTGTGCTCTGCCTCCATCCCACCCAGAACGAGGAGGCAGCAGGAAGAGGGCGTCACACAGAGACCCTGAGGACAGCAGGAGGCAGGAGGCAGCTGAGGGGCGGGCTGGCCTCGGGCGGGCGGAAGACACAGTGGAGCTAGGGTGCAGCACCAGGCAGGCCTGGGGAGAGCCCAGCCCTCCCCTGAACTCACAGCCTGACCAGCCCTGGCTGGTCTCTGCAGCAGCCGGGACCAGGGCTCAGTCTTGGAGGTGGACATTTGAGAGCCAGCCCTTAGTCCCCCACCCCACCCCAGATACAGCCAAGGGGGCACCCCGCCCCCATCCCTCACTTGCTGTGTGATCCTGAGCAGGTCAACCCCCCTCTTGAGCCTCCATCCCTGGTCTCCAGAAGGGCTATTCAAGGAGAACAAGTACCTGAAGCACCCACCACTCAGCATGGTCCCAGCAAAGGCTGGTCCCTCTGCAGCAGCTGGAATGGTCTAGAACTGGGAAGTCAGGAGGTGAGCTGCCCAACACCTGGCATGGTCAAGTTGAAAGTCCATATCCATTTGATGGAGATTGTTTTTACTGAGTTGACAGGGCTGAGACCAGGGTGAGGCAGGAAAGGCACCCAGGGTACACAGTTTAAGGAAGCTCCTTTCCTGCCTCACCTAGTCCCACCTCTGGGAGCCGGGACAGCAGGCCCAAAAGGCTGGCAGGGACTCCCGAACCGAGCATGGGCTCCGGCGGGAAGGCAGAGTCAAAGGCACCCGTGGCTCACTTGAACCTAGGGGAGAAAGGAGCAGACTCTGGCCTCAGTGGGCCCGTCTCCCCCAGCCCCCCACCCTGCCCTGCCTCCAAACCCAGCCTGCACCCCTCCTTCGCACACTCCTTCCTCCTCCTCTGCCCTGACTCTATCAGCACCCAACAGGAAACCTGAACCTCCCCTCCCTCCCTGGCGCTGCCTTCAAACCTCCCTCTGAAGGCAGATTCGGGTCAGCCCTCTCTCCTCTGACCTGTTTATTCTGAGGCCACAGTGGAAATCCTGGGAGGGCTCCATATCACAAATAGGCAGGAGCCCAGCTATGACCATTACAGAAGCCTCCAGCCCATCCAACCTGCACGAGGTCTAGAATCCCAACTCTGCTTGCATGCCTCCCGGAACAGAGAGCTCACCATGTACACGGCATGGCCTGGTTCATGAAGCCCAGATCTGTTTCTCTGATAGGAACTGCTGCCCTACCCTGATGTCTACTGTGTGTCAGGCATGGAAAATACAGGGACACCACACAAGGACCTGCCCTCGTGGGGTTCATGTTCCTGGGAGGGAGACCAGCGGTTTGCACACACATGGAGAAATGTGGGTATAGATGGTGATGAGCACATGAAGAAACTGGGGCACAGCAGAGGGTGTGAGGGGCTGCTGCAGAAGAGGTAGCCAGGGCAGGTCTCTCTGTAGAAGAGACCCTTGAGTAAGACCTGAATGAAATGAGGGAGTGGGCCAGCAGGGAGGGGCAATGCCCTGGGTAGAAGAAAGCCATTGCCAATGCCCCAAGGTGGGAGCATTCTTGATGCCAAATGGAGACAACAGGGGCTGGAGTCGGGAAGGGGTGGGGGGCAGCCCAGGAGCTGGGCTTCCCATCCCACCTGAGCCAGGGACACCAACTCTCCAGGGTATGGGCAGGAAAGGGATGTGCACTGTCCTGTGCAGTGCGGATTACAAAGGCGGCGACTGTGAAGAACACTTTCCAAACATGACAAAGCAGTCCCAACATGAGGCATAGCTCGTGGGACCTGGGGCAGTCCGCCTGTGCCTGCTTGATGGGCTCCCCCAACGCTGCGGGAGCCGGGACTGCGCTCTGCCCACATCCATCCCTGGGCTCCCACCCGGCCTCCTTGATCATCCCAAGGACTCAGGTCAGCGGGTTTGCGTGCCCTCAGCTGGCCATGTATGCAGCACTGGCTGCCCCTTTGTGTGCTCGGGCTGCCCCAGGGGTGCAGGTGTGCGCCGGCTCTTCCTGGAATGGAACGGGCTCTGCGATGAGGAGGAAACGAAGATTCAGAGGGCAGCCGCGTGCGCAAGCTTCCGCCACTGCCAAGTGGAGAGTCTGGGACTCAGACCCAGGACCACCAGCCCCAGAACCCACCCGTCACCCCAGAGCCCCAACTCCAGCCTGGTTCTGCCCGCCTCACCACTCGTCTCAGGCCAGGACGGCAACACAAGCTCTTTAGGCTCAGCTTGGGCGCTGCCTCCTCTCCGAGGCCTCCCGGGCTGCAGCTGGCCCTGGCGGCAGAGCCAAGGCCCACACCAACTCTGTGACCCTGGTGGCTGTGCTGAACAGAGAGGAGCAAAGTCAAGGGCTGCACAGACTCCAGCCACCAAGCTACTGTTGCCGGTCCCCGGCCAGGAGCCCTGCTGCCGCAGCTCCAGGGGGCCTCGCTGCCCTTGTGTTTTCTGAGCACACCGTGCCTTCTGTGCCACCACAACGCGCCCAGGCTAGTTCCCTGCCAGGAATGCCTGCTTCACTCTCCTCTGTCCACCTGCAGCCACCTGATCCTGCTCTAGAACCTGCTCCGTCACCTCTAGCCTTTCCTCTGGGTGCCACTCCCCACCAGCTCCCACACACAGACCCAGGGTCCCTGCACAAGGCCCGTCCGGTGGCCACGATGCTGGTCAGCACCATTCAGAGGGCTTGTCCTCGGAGTGGCATACACTTAGGATGGCAGCTGAGATACAGCCCACGGGCCTGGCAGTTTCGGGGACAGTCCCTACCACGGAGCCATGTCCCCAGTCTCAGTGGGGGCTGGGTCCCTGCAGCCCACTTCACACGT
The DNA here is from genome assembly GCF_014108415.1 of Molossus molossus. Taxonomy (NCBI): domain Eukaryota; kingdom Metazoa; phylum Chordata; class Mammalia; order Chiroptera; family Molossidae; genus Molossus; species Molossus molossus. The sequence continues at coordinate 585,286 of NW_023425364.1, read as the reverse complement.
GTGGTTGAAGGACGGCTGCTTTAGGACCACCGGGCCTCTCTTGGAAAGATAAGCCCCTTTACTGCCTTCCCTGCAGTGTGTCCATTTCCTCGTCCATCACCAACTGGGTGCCACTCTTTGCATTGACTTTGTGTTGCTTGGCGTGCCTGAGCTGTGTGACTGTGTGACCGAACCCCCAGACTCGCATTTCCAAGCCTGCCTTGAGGGGTTCTGTGTAGGAGCTGTCACTGTGGCCAGAGGCTCAGCAACACGGCACCTGAGCAGGCTCCTCTGTCTGGGCCGCAGTGCCCACGGGCCAGCCTTCCCCAGGGCGCCTCCGGCTCCAGCGCCCTCACGCCCCTGCTGCCACTGGGCCTGACCGCCGTCCGGGTGGCAGGGGACTGCGGAGAGTCAAGCACCTTGTGGCCTGTTACTCATCCACACAGATTGGGGCAACGACAACGGCGTTTCTGAGGTTCCTTCCCGCCCAATGCTGGATCTTCAACCACAAGGTGGGGGTGGGGCAGGGAGCCCCCCCGCCCCCACTGGCCTTGACCAGCCCCACTTGGTCTCCCAGCCAGACATCCAGAGTCCCCACACGGTGGACACACAGAACTTGGAACCACAGCCCAGAGCACCCTCGAGACGCTCCACACAGGCTCCTGGGGCCGCCACTGCTGACATCTGTTCAGCCAAACACACTGGTGCCGTCCTCGCTAAGTGCTGCAAACGACACTCACAGCTCCGCCAAGGGCCAACTGTGTGCCATGCCCTGCTCAAGCCCTTGACCCGCACAAGTTCATCCGACCGGCCAGCACTCTGAGAAGCTGGTGCTGCGTTACTCCCAGCGCACCGATGAGAACTGAAAGACTAGAGACAGTAGGCTCCTCTGTCCACGGCCACACACAGGCTGACGTGAAGACCCCTGGACCCCGGCCTGTCAGACGCAGGGCGAAGGGGCGCTGGAGCCCCGGGGAGGGCAGGCCTGCAGTGGGACTAAGAGGGGCAGGCTCGCCGAAGATGGCTGGGGGTCAGACGGGAGATGGGGGGCTTGAGCAGGGTTCCAGGTCAGAGTGGGCCTCTCCAGGCCACAAACTCTCCCACGTGGGATGGCCCCCCAGCCGCGTCCACCTCCCACCAACCCAGGGGAGACTCACAAGCCTGGAACCAAACTCAAAGCCCCCCCTTCCCAGGAGCCCCCTTGTGGGGCCGGGCGGGACACAGGTCTCAGGTGTGTGCAGTCCGTCATTCCCAGGGTCAAAGGGCACGTCCACAGGGCCTGTGCTGGCAGGAGACAAGGCCAGAGACACTTCCTCTGGCCAGCACGGCCACCCACACCTGGGCTGCACTTGCAATGGGGAAAAGTCCAGATCCCAGGCCTCTGCCCGGCAGTGACCCTGCCTGGGGCCGACCAGGTCATTCGGATGTTTATGTCCAGCGAGGTGACCATGGAGCAGGAGGTAGCTCCCAGCCACCTGCCTGTCTATTAGACCCACTCCCAGCATGCTTCTCTCTGTCCCCCTGCCCGTCCCCTCAGCGTCATCAGGGCTCAGGGGCAGAACATCTCGCAGGGTCTCCCGTCTGCTCTCCAGGGAAGCCCCTGAAGTTCAGAGAGGGCAGGTACTCTCCCCAGGAGGAACGCAAGGCGCGGCCCTAGGCTGTACCCCCGGGGGCTCTGGACAGGATACAGGAGGGCGGCATACAGAGCAGAGGGGATGGAGGCCTGAAGAAGAGGGTCTGGACGAAGAGGAAATGTCCCAGGAGGGGCAGGTGTGCAGGCCCTCCAGGCCTTGGATGGCGTGCTGAAACGGAACTCTGCTTGGGGGCACTGGGGAGCCATGGGTGGTTTGGGAGCTGGGCAGTAGGCAGTCTCGTCAAGATGCTTAGTGGCACAGACCTCTCAAAAGGTCTGTGCTTAGTGGCACCCGGGAGAGGAGTGGGCACGAGATGTGGCGGGTGAGGCGCTGGAGGGCAGTGTGACCTGTGTCCTCAGCACCAGGGCTGGCCGGGAGCCAGGAAACAGCCTGACACACATGGGCTGGGCCCTGGAGGCAAGCACCCCGTGGTGGCTGAGGCACCGAGAAGGGACCCAGGGCACAGAGTGGTGAAAGCACTGCCGGAGGGTGAGGGAGGCAGGCGCAGGGAACAGGTCCTGGAAGGCCGCACTAGCTCATCCACCCCAGGGAATCCAGGCTGAGAACCAGCGGTGCCACCGACGGCTGCGAGCAAACCAGAGGCTCCGAGACCCCTCAGCCAGGGGCGCCCCACAGCGCATGCTGCACCCGGAAGCATGTGCAAGATCTGATCAGCTCATCAGTGGGAAGGTGAAGGCTTATGACTTAACAATTAGTATTGTTATTTAATAATAATTATTACTTAACAATAAACCCAAACACGCATGAGAGGACTGCCCAGTTTCCTCTGCCCAAGGCTGTGGACTCCCCAAGCACGAAAGGAGGAGGAGGCAGAGCTGGTGGGAGGCCAGCGCAGCTCCGCCCAGGACCTGCCACATGACCAGGGCTTGGCTGGCAGGGTGAGGCTCCAGGACTGTGTGGCTCCCTGGTGCCAGACCTCAGGCTCCTGACTCCAAGGCCACTCTGGGCTGGGAGAAGGAGGTGGCCTTCTGGCCGCTGACCCCTCTATGGCCCACTCCCAAGCCCCAGCATACCCCCACAAAGCAGCCTCTGGGGTTCCCTGCTCTGTTGCCCCCACACCCACCTCTAACCCCACTCTTCGGAGCCCAGAGGTGAAGCCTAAGAGCGTGGGTCTGAATCCTGACTGCCGCGAGCTGGCTGTGTGAACTCAGGCAAGTCACTTACCTCCCTGTGCCTCAGGCGCTCATCTACAGGGCCCTAAGTACCCACTGGGGCTGTGGAGGGCTGGATGGTCAGCACCGTGCCTGGCACCCAGGGAGTGCTCGGTTAGGCCCTGCTTGTGCTGTGGTCCTCCACCCAGCAGCCAGACGGGACTTAAGACAAGTACCCCGAGCACAGCAATGCTCCCCAACCCCTTCCCAAGACTCCCACTGCTCCACACAGGGGTCTGCTCCGGCTCCCTGTGCTGGCACCTCTCAACCCTTGCTCCGCCCGCGGCCCTGGAGGCCCCTGGGCCCTGCCCTCACGCCCGCGAGTCACCGCTCCCTGGACTTATCAAACCTGCCTAGCCCCCAGCAGCCCAGCCCCGGACCAGCAGCTCCTCTCCCAGGGCTTCAGCCCGTGGGACTAAATGAAGGCCCCTCTGCGCAAACCCCCCCCATGGGGCGCCCGCCACAGGGCGCCCACCGCAGCGCAGTCGATGAGAACAAAACCAGCTGGATGTCCGTTATGGGTACAGGTGAGGAAGCCAAGGACCCTGGCTACTGTCTGGCTGCTGTCTGGCTGCTGGCAGGACACAGAGCAGATTACAACAAACTATTCTCATTTATGAAAGTACGGATCAGTGGTTGCCTGGGGCGGGGCGGGCTGGGGAGTAGCTGAGAATCAGCCTGAGTGAGCTGGGGTAATGACAATGCTTTTCAACTGGCTGGTGATTTCACCCAACTTGGGAAATTTAATGAAACTCATTGAATTGTACACTTAAAATGGATAAATCTTATGACAGATGAATTATACCTCAATAAAGCTGTTTCTAAAAGGGGATCAAGAGTGTGCAGGTAGCCCGGCCAGTGTGGCTCAGTGGACTGAGAGGTCCTGGTTCGATTACCGGTCAGGGCACATGTCCGGGTTTCGGGCTCGATCCCCATTGGGGGCATGCAGGAGGTGGCCAATCAATGTTTCTCTCTCACATCGATGTTTCTATCTCTCTCTCCCCTCCTCTCTAGAAAAATTTTTAGGAAAAACATATATGAGGCCCGGCTGGTGTGGCTCAGCAGTCGAGCATCGACTCTGCACCAAGAGGTCACCAGTTCAATTCCCGGTCAGGACACATGCCCAGGTTGTGGGCTCGATCCCCAGTGGGGGGCATGCAGGAGGCGGCCCACTGATGTTCTCCTTCATCGATGTTTCTATCTCTCTCCCTCTCCTTTCCTCTCTCTCTAAAATCAATAAAGAAAAAAAATAAGCCCTGGCCGGTTAGAGTGTCGGCCTGCGGTCCAGAGACCCGGGTTCAGTTCACGCTAAGGGCACATACCTCGGTTGCAGTTTGTCCCCAGCCCTGGTTGGGTCGTGCAGGTGGCAACCACTAGATGTTTCTCTCTCTCTCTCTCCCTCCCACTCTATCTGAACAAAAAATGAAAAAATGTCCTCGGGTGAGGATAAAAAAATATATATATGAGAAAAAAAATATGTACAGGAAATAACCCCCATGTAATTAACAGAGCTTATCTGTGGGAGTGGGTTTAAGGAAGGTTGAATTTTCTTCCTTTTGCTCACCCCTGCTTTCTCATTTTTCTATCATGCAAAGAGATTAGCTGTATAATTGGGGAAAGGAACAGAAAAGTCGGAAAGAAAACAAGAAATCCTCTGCTGCAGTGGGCAAACCTCACGTCCAACCCAGTGAGAGCCCTCCTGCCACGTGTGGCCAGCCGTGGTGGCTGTGTTGTGGCACTGTGGCAGCTCTGTGCTGTGCCACACGTGACCAGCCGTAGTGGCTCTGGGCAGTGGCTCTGTGTTGTGGCATCATGACAGCGTGGTGGCAGAGTGGCAGTGGGGGCAAACCTGCAGCCTCGAGGGGGGCTGGAGGAGCCAGGCCCCTCTGAGGCAGTGTCCCTTCTCCACCCACCCTTGCCGGAAGCCAGGGCCTGAGTCCTGACAGCGGCCCCTGAGCTTCCGCACTCACTGGCCATGATGAGCTGCAGCCCCGGACACCAGAGCAGGTGCAGGGAGGCTCCTCGTGGACTGAACCCCCCTAGCAGCTGGCAGTGGCTCGTCCATTTTTCCCCTCCCTGAGCTCAGGCAAGCCAGACAGGGCTCTGGGGCTGAATTCACCCCGGGGAGAGGTCCAAGTTGTTCCCTTTTCTCAGATTAGAGCTGGGCCCAGTCTGATCTCCAATTGCCCCCACCCCTAATGGCTGCCCAATCCTGGCCTTTGGGTCCTGGGGTTCGGGTCAGGAGAACATTTCTATACAGGTGTTAACAAGAAAGGTCTGTGCCAGACCTGAACCCAGATACACCTACTCTAATATGAAGGGAAGCATTTGAATACAGAGGGCACAACGGAGGATCAGGGCGTGAGGGCTTGTGCAGGATGGCAAACTGAGCAGTGTCCAGATTCAGGTCCTGACCCCAGCGCCCAGGTCTGTACCGCTTGGTCAAAGTGCCTTCCAGGCTCCACCCACTGAGCCCAGTACTTGTTAACTGAGTCAGGTCTGGAGCTTCCAGGACGCGGGCAGCAATCAGGGTCTCCCCTCTCGCCCTGTCCTAGCCTGGCCTCAGAGAAAGCAGGCTGATACGCCCCCAGCTGGGCTGACCTGCAAGGCTGAAGGAGATGCAACTGTAAAGCGAACCCCAGGCCAACAGACTTCACGGACATGTCCACCCAGGTTGTGGGAAGTTGGAGTCCTGAGCTCTTAGACTCAGTTTCCCTATTAACCAAGTGCAACTTAGCCGGTGTTGCTGAACCTAGACAGCAACCATGGGGGGCAAGTCGCTGGAGTTTCAGTGTGCCCGCCTACAGTGAGGCAACGACCTCCTAACGGGTACCTCCTACGCCACAGTCCCCAAACCCCTTCTCTGTGTAACTGGGGCGTGAAGGTTTCAAAGCTGTAAATAATCCAGCATGGCCACTGTCCCGCCCTGGCCGACAAGGCCGGGATCCTCTAGTCTACCGTCGCAACCTCACCTCTTGTGCATCCCTCCAACTCCTCCAGCTCCGCACCTTTGCCCTGGCTGTGCTGTGGCGGGGAAAACATCCTTCTCACCTGGCCCCAGAGGTGACCCTAGGTCTCAGCTGGGCCCTGGTCGGTGTGGCTCAGCGGTTAGAGCATCCGCCCGCAGACCCAACAGTCGCGGTTCGATTCCGGTCAAGGGCAGGTCAAGGGCACGTACCTCGGGTGCGGTCTGATCCCCGGCCCTGGTTCGGGTCCTGCGGGGGGCAACCAGTCCATGTGTTCCTCCCTCCCTCCCACTCTCTCTGAAAATAAACAGGACAATATCCTCAGGTGAGGATTTTAAAAGTCTGCTCGGAAAGGTCTTGCCCATCGCTGTACCCAAAGTAGCCCCACCTCCGCTCCACCCGAGGTGCAACTAAACATCCATATCCGTGTCGCCAGTTTCCCTGGGGAATCTCGGGCTCCCCAGAGGGAGGCAGCCCAGGTCTCCGACCCTCGAGTCCAGGATGGGCCTAGGGTCCCACAGATGCCAAAGTGCTGCGGGCCTTGAACTAGCTGAGCCGACTTGCGGGGAGCGGCGGGGGGACGAGCCGCGCGCACGCGCAAGAGCGCCAGCGCGGGGCTGAACTCTCGGCCCGAGGGAATGACCGTGAGTAACCCGCGGTGACGTCACGGCGGAGCAGGGGCGGGGCCCCGGCCACGCCTGAGTCCCGAGCTCCGGCCGCAGCCGCCACGGGGCTCAGGACTCCCCGGGCGCGCGGCGCAGGGCCCGGGACGCGCAGCCACGCACGTGTCGGGCCGCGAAGCCCAGGCCGGCGCGGCGCAGCCCGAGACGCCCAGCAGGCGCGGGGGCTCCGCGCGGACTGAGCGCAGCGCGCGCGCCGGAGACGCGGGGAGCCCCGCGGAGCCCCGCAGGCGGCACCCCGCGCGCAGCCCGGCGCCCGCCCCGCCCGAGACAAAGGCCGGGCGCCGCCCAGCCGGCCCGACGCACCTTCGATGTCCGTCAGCAGCGCCGCGTCCAGCGCGCACGGCTCGGCCAGCGCCTGCTCCAAGGCCGCCTCGGTGAAGGGCGGCTCGTCCATGGCGCGGTCCGCCTCGGGTCGGGCCCGGCCGGCACGCACTTTCGCCGCGAGCGCGCGTCCGCCGGCCCCGTCCGCACGCTCGCGTCCCGCCCTGGCCTCGGGGACGGCCCGGCCCCCGCGAAAAGTTCCTCGGAAACTGGGTTCCTCGGCCGCGGCTCGGCGAGGGCGGGCAGGGCGGGGGCGGGGCCTCGCCCGCAGGCCCCGCCCCGGAGCCGACGGCCCCGCCCCACCTGGACGGAGCGGTGACCCGGCCTCGGGTCGGCCCGAACCGGCGCTCCGCCTGCGCCCCCGCCCGCGCCCGCTCCACCTTCCGTCGGATCTGGTCTCCTGCGCAGCTGCCTCGGGCTGACTGCTGCGGGGCCCGGGCAGGCTCGCCCCGCTCGGCGCTTATTCCCACGGCGCCACGCAAGGGGCCGGATGGAAGCCCCCGGACTGGGCCCATCCCACAGGTCTCCGGGCTTGGCGGGAGGACGGAGGAGGAGGTGTCCGACAAACTTCACTTCTTAGATCTGGCTCTTTAGAACCGGACAGACCGGTCCAACGTGCACCCCAACAACTGCTGTGTGACGTCAGGCAGTTACATCACCACTCTGTGCCTTAGTTCCTCCGCTCTAACAGGAGCCTGATGATGCCTCTCCAAAGGTTGGCTGGGATGTTGGTGACGACATGGAGGGGGCTAGGCCTGTGAGATCAGCCTGTTCCTCTTTAGTCTCAGATCACATTGGCCTCCCTGCGGAGGTGAGGTGCCCAAGGGGAGCCTGGAAGAGGCTGACATGTTTGGTCCTGACTTAATGGCTTTCCTCCCAGATCCAGCTGTGGGGATGGCCGAAGGGCTAGGGGTCAGCTGGCCCAGTCCCCTAAGGTGGGCTGACCTCAGTACCCAGAAGGACTGGAAGACCCAGAGAGTTCTAAGGGTCCAGCCTACCCAACGTCACACAGCCACTCAGGGACAGCAACAGGGTTGGGCCCCAGAGCCGTCTGGCTCCAAATGGTGCTTATTGTCCTTGGGAACAGCCAGGAGGGGTCATGAGAAAGAGGCAGACTGTGCTTTAGACCTGAGACAGGTTGCTCTGATCATGACAGGCTGGGGCCTGGTCAGTGGGCTGGAGACGAGCCTGGGCCCAGTGGACTGGGACAGAGCTCAGTGGTAGGAGGGGGACTACAATGAGACGGATTGAAATAAACCAGAACATTCATTATCTGAAAACAGAAAGACAGTGAGCCGGCTCCCTATCCCTGGAGGTATGCAAGCAGAGAAAGACACCCTTGGTGGAGGGCAGCCAAGACTTATCAGAGGTCTGGACCCCAGTCCCTCTTTGCCTCTGGCCTCAGTGAGTCATGTCTCACTGCCTTGCTCAGATTCTAGATTTAGCCTGCCTGACCACATCCTCTGAGGGAGTAAAATTAGTGGCGTACTTTAGAAGGGGGGGTGCCCAGAGCCAAGAGAGGCCTTGAAGGCCCAAGTCCCTGAGGCTCAGCCTGGACACCCAGCTCTCTGTTCCCCTCCTGGAAGTAGCTGCTGTGGAAAATTACCCAGAATGGGTGGCCAGGAGCTGTGGGGGACTTCAAGGCACACCTCCCCTCCTGAAGTGGCCCTGCCCAGGAACCCATCCTGGGCCGGGCCCTCCAGAAGGCTTTGGCCATCCGGTGACTTTCCTGAAAAATTCTAGCAACCCTCCCCAGGGAGAGGAGTGGGGAGCAGAGGGGCCGCTGACTGAGCCTCTGCAGAGTCAGGAAGCTGGTGTTTCACCTCCTTGCTGTGTGATTTGGAACCACTTACTTCACCTTTCTGAGTCCCAGCTAGAATGAGAATAACCCTTCCTAGCATCACTCTGCAGGGGCAGGCAGGGTGTGTGGGAGCATGGCTCAGATAACACGCACGCTACCTGCAGGAGTTAGGGGAGAGAGGGTCAGGCCGACAGGAGACGCAGCCCAGACTAGAGAGGCAGTTGAGACTGAAGCCTGGTGGACACCTCTACACAAGAGGCGTGGGCAGGGGGTGGGCAGGGGCCTGTTAAATCTTTGCCACCAAAGATCCAGAACTGTGCTCTACAGCCTGAGCTGACCAGGGCAGTCCTCTAGGTGAGGACAGGGACAGCCAGGCTGGGAACTGCTGCTCTTCGGGGGAACCTGCTTCCCTTGGAAATCCCCAGACCAGCTCCCCAGGCCCCTCTTATAGGAGAGCTGAACTCACACAAGCAACAGTTGCCAGGGCACTGAGTGGCACAAGCCATGGTTGGGGACCCTCCTGGTGTGCCTAGAAGGGGCAGGGGTCCCCGCCTGGCCAACAGGGGAGCTGCAGGCTGCAGTCATAGAGTGTTGACTCATCAGCCCATTTAGCCCTCCCAGCAGCCGTAGGAGGAACTGGGCTGTGATCATTCTCAGTTCACAGATGTGGAAACCGAGGCAGGGGACGGTGGAGACCGCTGCCTGGAATCATGTCAGTGTGGGCAACCTGAGGAACTGGGCTGGCTTGTCATCCAGCAGGCCGAGGCAGGGCGGCCACTGGAGACCCAGGGGGATTTGAGGCACAGAGCCAGACAAGCCTCGCCCGGAAGGCCCCAGTACAGCCAATGGGCTCCCTGCCTGGAGTGGGGTGACATGGCATCAGGGAGAACTCCTGGGAGCCAGGCCCTGGGTCACATGCCTTGGGCCTGTTCAACCTGGGGGGTGGGGAGGGGCCATGGTGCTGGCTGGCAGGGTCTGGGGCCAGTTGGGCCTGCTTTCTCGGCAGGGCCTCCGGGCCCAACACCTGGCTGGGATCGCTGCCAGGTGTGTGCTGGACACTCAGGCAGGGCTGCTCCAGGCAGCCCCACCCTTTGCCCCAAGGCCCCCAGCCCTCAGGACTGTGGTCAAAAATCCTGGCTCCTCCCTGCATGACCTCAGCTTTGCCAACTGAAACAGAGGGTGACATCTTCCCCCTTCCTTCCCGGGCATTCTTGAGCACCTTGGAGACGGAGAGGCATCTTCTGTGAGCTCCAAGCCATTTGGGGCAGGTGTCCAGCACGGACAGGGGCTCTGCCAAGGCCATCAGTGCTGAGCCAGGCCCGCTATGGGCAGAGGGGCAGGCGGTGCCCAAGAAGGCTGGGCTTGGCCACCCTGGACATTGCTTGGGAGGCTACTGAGACCCCTCTCCACTCCTGGAGGCTCCCTGCCCGTGTACACCTCCTCCTGCCGCAGCCAAGTCAGACCTGCCCAGGTTCTGTCTGAGGGCCCCTGCAGCACAGACAGCCTGGAGCCCTGGGCTCTCCTCTCCCTCTCCAGCCGAACATCATGGCACTAGGCGGCTGTTGACATGGATGATTCTGGTCCTAGAGGACCCTGACTCTCATTCCATTGGCTGCCCTCTCCACCCCTCTGGGTCATCCCCAGGGTCATCATGAGTCACTCAGTAGACCCTCCACAAAGACCTGCTTGAACTCACACAAAGTCTTTTTTTTTTTTAGAGAGAGAGGGATAGAAACATGGATGTGAGAAAGATACATCGATCAGCTGCCTCCTGCACGCCCCCTAAGGGGAACGAAACCCACGACCCGGGCATGTGCCCTGACCGGGAATCAAACCAGGACCTCTCAGTCCGTGGGACCACACTCCATCCACTGAGCACACTGGCTGGGTGAACGCCAAAGTCTTACAGAATGAAGAATGAGGCTCACAGACATGATGAGTGAAGGGAGACATCTGTCCCCTGGGGACTAGCTGGCTATTTGGGGAGAAGCCAGGTGTAGGCTGAGGGGGTGTCACAGAATGGGGTGTCGAGTTGGTGGCAGGGAGACTGTATGGGAACCCCAGGCATCACCTGTCCCCAGCATACCTACGTCCTGCTTTCGAATTAATTGTACAGTATAGATTTCACCGGAAGGCTGCTTCCGGTGTTTCTGTAAAAATGGGACGATGGTCAACACTGGCCTGCACAGGGTCCCCCTCAGTTCCCGTGTATCCTTGCACCAAGCCCACTTCACGCACTGTAAGCGAGCATAATAAAAAGACCCCCGTTGGCAATGGGTTTACCCCCATGATCCCCTTTTACAGACCTGGAGAGTAAGACCCGAGAAGGACAGTGACTTGCTCAGGACTCCAGTGAGGCCTGCAGCCCCAGGCGGGGCTCCCAGAGCAGGCGTGGAGATGGCTCCCCACGGAGGGGTCCACCCAGCTTCCGGAACATCCCACTGACTGCCTAGTGCCTAGAGCAGGGATTCTGCTCCGGATGCTGAGGGCCTGGGCTGGGAGGGCCTGGCCAGAGCCTCCACCGGCCACCCAGACCTGGCAGGGGCTCCTCGGAAACACACTGGAATTACTGGGTGACTCATGCCTGTTGATGGCCTCTGGTTCTGCCCACCTCCACCTCCACCTCCTCAGGACTCAAAAGAGTCCCCTTTTTAGAAAAGAGGTGGGAAGGAAGAAGACTCCTCAGGTGCTTCCATGGGGGACGAGCCGGCAGGAGACCGTGAGCCATGACTGGCCCATGGGGCACCCACACGCCCGCCCGGAGCTCCGGACAGGAAGCTGTAGCTGGAGAGCAGCTCCCAGGAGCCTCGGCGGGCAGTCAGCCCAGGGCTGAGGGGGCACTGACACGGAGCCCAGAACGTGTCCCTGTGGGTGGCACTCATTGCTGGCCCTCTCCAGCACACTACATTGACCATATATTGTTCACGCCTCCCCAGACTTCTCCCTCCCCCTGCTGATAGTGGGTTCTGGGACTTCTGCGGAAGTGACTGGGAAAGTCCCCCTCCCCCTGCTGGTACTATTAGGCTGGAGCGGCAAGCAGCCTCCTCAACCAGAGGAGGCATCGCCTGAACACAGAGAGGCAGATCCCGACAGACCCTAAGCACCTGTATCCAGCTGTACCTGAAGCCGAACCACCTGAACCTCAGTTACATATGCCAATATATTCCCCCTTCTGATAAAATCAAAATCTTTCTGCCACAACCAAAAACAGTTCCCATATGCCAAATCTAAGCAAAGGGTCTGGGCAACAAACTACTCTTTTTTTTTTAAATCCTCACCTGAGGACATTTTTGCATTTATCTTCAGATAGAGCAGGAAGGAGAGAGGGAAGAAGAGAGAGAAACATCATGCGAGAGAGACACATCGAGTGGCTGCCACCCACACAACCCCAACTGGGGCCGGGGACAAAATGCAACCGAGGTACGTGCCCTTAGTGGGAACCGAACCCAGGACTCTGGTCTGCGGGCCGACGCTCTAACCACTGAGCAAAACCGGCCAGGGCTACAAAGTACTCTCATCTTGGACAAAGAGGTCCTGCTACTGCTTAACTTTACCCCAGCAATCCCCAAACTCTCCCCACAGAACCTCTGTTTAAGGTACTGGGAAATGCATCTTGGCCAGGGCCTGCCAGGGCTCTCGAGGTCCTCCCGGAAGCCCGGTTAGCCAGATCAGAGTTGCACGATCGCCCTCTCTCGCCGTGGCTGGCTGCCTGCTGCAAGGGGCGACAGCTGCTGCTCCCCCAGCCCCACTTCCCACAGAGCCTGGGAGGGGCCCCAGGGCCCAGCCTGAACCAAGCTGCCAGCTCCCCGAGGGCAGGGGCCTAGCAGCCCCCTTTTCCAGCACTGGCCTGGCCCACAGCAGGCTCTCAGGAGTGTGGGCAGGAAGCACGAGTGGACCAGATGTCCTGGCAAGTCCGCGGTGGTGTCTCAGGGCCAACCCACTCTCCACAGGACAGGGACAGCTCAGGCCGCCTTTGGTGCCCACAGTAGCTCACACAGGGCTGGGGCACCGAAAGGGCTCAGGTCCATGCCTTCCATTCACAGGGACAGGATGGCGGGTCCCCACACCTCCGAGGCCCACACCCACGCTCCCCCTGGGGTGGAGCCTCCATCTCACTCCGACTGGCTAGAGACAGGCAGGGTCTCTGCAGTCCCCTGGAGCCCAGGGGCACCTGGCTGAAGGACGCTGGGCTCTGCCACTTCTGGCCCGGGCTGGTGGCTGTCCCAGTGTGGCCCCAGAAGGGCAGTGTTGGGGGGCAGCCTCCCCTGCTGGTCCTGAGGCCGGGTTTGGGAGCTGTTCTGCTGCTGACACTGTGCGGCCTCAGGCCGTGTGCGCTCTCCGCAGACCTCATTCCCTTCCCTGCGCACCCGAGGCTGAGCAGATGTCTCTGCGTTTGTTCCAGGTTTACCTGGGTGTTTGATGAGTCTGCCACTTGAGGTCCATCCTCAAACCCAGGGAGGGGAAGGGATTCAAGGGCCACTCGAAGGGCAGGTGCCCTGAGGGCGTGTGGAGACCAGCGGGCAGCAGGGCCCAGGGGAGGAGCACTGCGGGGGGGGGGCGGAGAAGCAGGAGTGGCTGCTGAAGAGGGGCCTTCGGGAGAGCTGGGAGAGCTCTGGCAGGGACCGCGGGGGCTGCAGTCAGGGCGCAGACGGCCAAGCACTGCACGCTCCGGTGGAACCGTGTGCTGTGTGGATTGCATCTCACTGGGGCTGTTCCTCCAGGGGCGCTCGGAGCAGCAGCTCAGACCAAACACCTCACCCAGCTCTGGCCGATGGGGTAGGGGGTGGCGCCCCAGGCCTGCTGGCCAAGGTGCTGGATGCCGGGCGGGAGGCGCGTCCCCCACACCGGGGCCAGCCCCAGAGCTCTGGCAGATGGTGATGGCCTTCACAGCAGCCACCTCCAGTGCCCCAAGCAGGCCAGGCCCGGGGCCTGCAGCGGCCTCTGCTTGAAGAAAGGGTGGTCAGGCCCACAGCCTTCGGACAATCGCAGCCGACTCAGCAGACATCACGTTGTGTTTATTGTGAATATTTGACATGCAAGGACCCAGTGGAGAGCAGGACCTGGGAGGAGCCCAGCGGGTGGGTGGACAATCTGAGCTGCGTGCCCTGCCCTGCCCGGCCCTGCCCTCCAGAGCTGGCCCTGCTGCGGACACCACGAGCGACAGGACACCAGGCTGCTGGACGACCGGACAGCAAACACACCACACTCATCTCCACTGCCCCCGACAACCTCGGACCTCACACATGAACTGCAAACTCAAGGAAATAAATACGCGTCCCCCTCTCCAGGAGCCTGGAGGTTTTGTAGAGAAGAGAAGCAGCGTGACTCCGGGGTGACCGTTGTTGGGGTGGCGGGTGGTGCTTCAGGGAAGACTGGCTCGGACCCTCCCGGGCAGGATAGACTGCTGAGGGCACCAGGACAGGCAGGCTCCACGGTCGTCTCCGCACACTGGGCTGTGGTGAGGCCGGCTGCTCCGTCGGAGTGGACAGGGAGAGCAGCCACCCTAACGGCAGTGCAAGGCGCAGGGGCTGGCTGGAGGCCGGGCCGAGAGTGTCCTCCGAGGGCCTTCTCCCTAGTTGGCCCACAGCACCCTGCAACCATCCGGAAGGCGGGCTGGGGGAGAAGCACTGTGTGCGGAGAAAACTGTGGGGGTGTCGGCAGAAAGAGGAGGAGGAGCAGGAGTGTGGGCCTGGCTACATGTGCCCCAGCCACGCTGAGTCCAAGGCCTGCCGCCAGTGCCACCCAGGGCCCGCCACCCCTCTCCCAGCTGCGGGACCCGGAGGACAACACGGGCCCACGCCGCTCTGGACCCCCGGGCGAGGAAGGGAAAGGCAGAGCCCAGGCAGCCAGTCCCCAACACAAGATGGACGGTCCCGTTCCCTCCGGCCCAGGCCAGCACGAGCCTTCTGGAGCGCTCTGAACCCGGGTCCCGGGCATGCGGACGAGAGCCGGCACTCTGCTCAGGGCCTGGGGCCCGGCAGGGGTGCTCGGGCAGGGCCCGGTCACACTGCACGGCCGGCTCTCTGCCCACTGCCAAGGCCGCAGGAGGGGGAGGTCGGTCTTCACAGCTCCGCACAACAAACAGAAAACGTTAAACACAACCCCAAGAAAGTATTTTGACAAAATAAATATTTTAACCTATAATCAGGTATAATTAGTGCTTATAAGGACTCCCAGAAATAATTTAGTGTAATTAAGTACATACTGTGTGTGTGATTCTAACACTGGTGGTGAGGCTGGGCTCGCGAGGGGCTCCTGTCCGGGGGCAGGCTGGCCAGCTCCCCCACCCGGCTCTGCCCCGGCCCGAAGCAGGTGGCCCAAGGGCGATGCCCCCCCCGACGGGAGGGTCCAGCAGCCCTGTGGCTCAGGACAGGAAGGGCTGAGCGGCACCCCGGGAAGGGATCTGGGCCTGTCCTCGCTTCCTCTCAGGCTGCCCCCAGGCCGGGAAGGCAGGTGACAGGCCTCTGAATGGGCCAGCCCACAGGACTCCACCACCACTGCCACCCAGTTTGAGATGGGCGGCTCCGGACCATGGCAGGCAGAGCGGCTCTGCTGGGGTCTGCCAAGGCGGGTGCCTGCATCAGCTCCCCTCACCTCAGGCCCCGGGCCCTCTCCCACGGAGAGGGAGGCCAGCCCTGCGCTCAGAGGACGCTGGGCAGCTGCTGTGTGCTGGGCCTCCTGCAGGGCTGGCCACTGAGGCCCAGCTGCCCACCAGGGGCTGGCAAATGGGCTCTCAGGGACAGTCCTGCAGACTGTGGCCACAGGGCCCGGGAACCTAGCTGCGCACTGGGGCGAGCCAGCTGACATCAGCCGTCTCAACATGCAGGCTGGCCTCGTGGGACGCTGGGGGGAGGGGGGTGCATGCTGCCAGAGACGGCAGGCTGCAATCAGTCTGGCCCAGCTCCCAGGAGCTTCCTGGGTGTCCTCCGACGACCTGGATGAAGTGTGACCTCCCCAGCCAGATCCCAGAGCCTCCTTTCTGGAGGCAGCTGCAGCGGTGCTCAGGGTTCTGGGGTGCAGAGCCCTGCTCTCCACCAGAACTGTTCCTGTTGGTGCCCACGTGGCCCTTGGCTGGCCAGGGCCCGCGGCCCTGGTCTCCACCTGTGGCAGCCCACGCCTCTCCCTGCTCAGTGCCGGGGGGGAGGCTGACCACACCATAGCTGGGAACACTCGGCGGCCTGGCCACGCCTGGCCCTAACACCTGGGAGGTGCGTGCTGGAACTCGGCCCTGCGCCTCATTTCCATTTTCTGGGTGACAGTAGCTGAGGCGTGGGTCAGGCTGAACCTGGTGTGGGCCAAGCACAGTGCCCTACCCACAGCCGGGAGACACACCAGCGAGGACTCGGGATGGGGGCAGGCATCCCAGCCCCTAGCTGCTCGGCCCCAGGCTGCTCGCCTTCTTGGTCAACTGTGGCCCAGGCGTCTGGAGTGGGAGGTCAGGGTGCCAGCAGCCTGTGGGGAGGGCCAAGGCCATGGCCAGGAGCAGCGCAAGGACCTGGGCCCGCCGCTGGCCAGAGGCAGAGGTGCAGGGCCCCAGCACGCACGCGCACACCACAGCTGGCCAGTGCCGGAGCAGCCGTCCCGGGGAGCCCGAAGGCTGCCTGCAGGGCGGGTGCGTGCGGCGCAGGCAGTGTTTTCTCCGCAGAGCTGACCGGCGTGCTGTGGCCACTGACCCCTGGCTAGAGGGCCCGCCCAGTGCCCTCAGCCCTCTCCCCACGCCAGCAGGGTGTGGGTCCCTAGGGGCCCAGCTGCTGAGTAGTGAAGGTGATCGGAGGGGACAGACGAGTGTCTGCTCAGGAAGACAGTCCCCAAAGAGCTGCCGGGCCTGAGGCTGGCCCTGCTGCGACCCTGGGAGGGAGCAGGGGAGGGCCTGTGGTAGGAGGGGCTGGGTGGGCTTGAGGGCTTCTGGCCGGGGACACTGTCCCACCACCTGGAGAGAAGGTGGCCGAAGCTGTCCTGACTGGTGGGAGGCCTGGGAGCAAACACAGTGGCATTTCCATGGAGACACGCGGTGCAGCACTGAGGACTGGGTCTGGGCTGGGGTGGGAGGGGCGGTCAGTGCCTGGCATGGAGGGGTGGAGACAGAGGTGACCTGCCACCTGGGGAGCCAACCACAGAGGGCTCACAGGGCGAACAGGGGGTCCTCCGAGCGCTCTGGCTTCTTCCGGCCGGCGGGGTTGGAGGCTGGGGCAGGGTCCTCCCCGGGGGGTGAGGGGAGGTTGGGAACCATCTCAGCAGCTCTGGCTCTTTCTTCAAGGAACTTGTCAAACTCTGTAATACAAAACCAGGGCAGGACGCAGGATTGGTGGGGGCGAGGCCCACACTGAGGCTCAGCCTGTCCTGCCTGCACCCCACAGAGCCCACGCACTGTGCCCACAGGGTCGCCCCAGCACGAGTCCCCACCCTGGCTACGGCCTGCTGGAGAGGAGAACGGAGTGCCGGCACCAGCCAGCCAGGGTGCTTCTGGGGGCTCTGGGGACCCAGCCTTGATCCCACCCCTGCCACCTCCAAGACAGGGTGGAGACCTTGCTGGGGGCAGGGGCGACGTGGACGATTCTTTTCCAGGCTCCTTAGCAGCACTGAGCAGGCAGAGGGCGCTGGAGGGCAGCCCCACCACAGGGCTCTGTGCCTGAGGGGTGGCCCAGGTGGTCGGGAGGAGGCAGGGCAGAGGGAAGGGTGTGCCGGAGGGCAGGTCCCGAGGCAGGCTGGGAGGGGGCCGTGATGGAACTTCCCTACATGACCCCCAGAAGTGAGGTGGCGGGATGCCAGGCCTGGAGAGGCCCGTGTGCCCCTTAGACGGCACAGCCTGCCTCTGCTGGATTGAGCGTTTGGGGGTGGGACACACTGGCCAGGAGCAGGGTTTGGGGTCACGCTGACCTGGATGGCAGTATGTACCTACTGCTCACTAGCTCTGACCTTGCAATAGTCACGTGCTTTCTGACTGCCCCCTCAGCACGAGGCCTGGGTGGGAGAGGGTCGAAGCTCCCGGCACAGAGGCCCTGTTTGGCCCAGGTACCAGACAGGGCTGCAGCAGTGCGCTCTGAGGTGGGGGTGCCCTGTGCACCCCAAGCCAGGAGAGCAGCAGACGGGGAGAGCAGGCTGTAAAGCCACTGCCAGGCCCTACCTTCACTGGTGACACCCTCTTCCAGATCGTCGCCCTTCTGTGGGGAGCAGAGAGAACAGTGTTAGGGCCCCACTGGCCGGCCACCTCCCCCCAGCAGCCACCCTGGGGCAGCTTGGTCCATGACCACCCAAGCAAAAATCCCTACTTCCTGTTCCCAGAGTTCTGTGATACCAAAGTACTGTTTATCTTATTGGAGAAACAGAAACTGTTTTTGTTTTTGCTTTTAGAGAGAGAGCAAGGGAGAGGGGGAGAGAGAGAGAGAGAGAGAAACATCGATGTGAGAGAGAACCATTAATCAGCTGCCTCCTGTGTGCACCCTGACTGGAGATCAAACCCGAAACCTGGGAATGTGCCTTGACTGAGAACTGAACTGAACCGGCAACCTTTTGGTGCAGGACAACACTCAGCTGAGCCATGGGGCCAAGGCCAGAAACTTTGTTTTTTTTTTTCACTTTTTTTTCTTTATTGATTTTAGACAGAAAGGAAGGGAGAGGGAGGGAGAGAGAGAGAGAAACATCGGAGAGAGAACATCGAATGACGGCCTCCTGCATGTCCTCCACTGGGGATCAGGCCACAACCTGGGCAATGGCCCTGACTGGGAATCGAATTGGAGACCTCTTGGAGCAGGGTCGATGCTCAGCCACTGAGCCACACCAGCCAGGCCAGAAACTTTGTTTTTAAAAAGCAAAACATAGCCCTGGCCGGTTTTGCTCAGTGGTTAGAGCATCAGCCCGCGGATCGGAGAGTCCCAGGTTCGGTTCCTGCTAAGGGCACATACCTTGGTTGCAGTTTGTCCCCGGCCCCGGTTGGGGTCGTGTGGGTGGCAGCCAGTCAGTCAATGTGTCTCTCTCACATCGATATTTCTCTCTCTCTTCCTTCCTCCTGCTCTAACTGAAGATAAATGCAAAAATGTCCTCAGGTGAGGAAATAAATAAATAAATAAATAAATAAATAAATAAATAAATAAAGAGCAAAACATAAACTGCTTGAGTAGTTCTAGATTTAAATCCTCTAGGAGGGCCCAAAGGGAAAAGCCAAAGAAAGGTACAAGCTGGGTCTCCGGGCTGAGCTTGGGGCAGGCCATGGAAGGCCTCTGCTCACCCCCCTCTCCCAGGGGGCCACAAGGAGTTGGAGCCCAAGCACACCCAGGGACCCCAGGAACTCTTCTGCTCAGCATTCCTGCACAGCCAGCTGCAGGGCTCTGGGAAGCCAGCGGTTGGGAGCACAGGAGGCCTGGAAGTGGCAGAGCCGGACGCCCGCAGTGCAGCCGACACCAGGCAGTGCTCGGCAGGGGAGCCCCTCCGGCGGGCATGTCCGTGGCCACCTCGGAGCTGTGCCAACCTTCTCCTGTGGCCCGGATTCCACTACCTGTTGCCAGTCCTGAGGAGCCTGAGGCTGTGTGCCCTCCTAATAGTTAGAGTGGACCAGACCTAGTTTGTTTGGAGAGCGCGGTGGTCACTTGGAACCCACGCCACAGACCATGATGAGGAGGAGAGCCGGATGGGAGGCGGATGAGGCCCTCGGCTGAGCCCAGAGACCCGGCTTCCTTCTCGGCCCCGCCACTGACGGCTCTGGTCTTGCCAAATAGATCCCTCCCCTTTCTGGACCTTGGGGTCCCCCTCTGTGAGGTGGGCCTTGGCCCTTCCTGCTTTACTTCTGGGGAGGAGCTCTCTCTTTTCCAGGCATTTCTCGGGAAAGACATAATGGGCATTTCTTTCCCCCACAGCAGGGCACCTGGGGGTCATGAGAGTCATTAGGGAGCTGGCCTCCGAGGAGGTGGCCCAGGGAAGCCGGACCTCAGACCTGTCCTTGTGTGGCCCTGTGATGAAAGAAATTCCTAGTCCAGGGACAGGCCCTGAAGAGGAGGCCGCCAGGAGCAAGAGGTGTCGTGTCTCCAGGTCTGGGGAAGAATCCAGCCAGCTCCGGCCCATGACCTTGGACAAGCCACTTCCCTCCCAGAGTGCATTTCATCATCGTCTTCAGCCAACAACCTCCACCCATCCCCAGGACAGGTGGCTGAGAGTGACATGCTCTGTAAGGAGCAGGGAGGGACTGGCCACTGCTGCCCCCCTTCCTCAGGACCTGCTACCAGGGGCAGACGGGCAGTGTCCTTGTCTCGGCCCTGTCTCTGGGGACAAAGACAGTGGTCTCTGGGGCAGCGTTCTCTTGGACCCAAGATACCAGGAGATACTAGGGAAGGGAGATAACAGTGGATTTTTCTTTTTTTAAATCCTCACCCGAGGATATATTTTACTGATTTTAGAGAGAGGGGAAGGAAGAGAGAAAGAGACAGAGGAACATCGATATATGAGAGAAACATCAACTGGTTGCCTCCTGCCCCAACTGATTGAAACCACAACCTTCTGATATATGGGGCAATGCTCCAACCAACTAAGCCAGCTGGCCAGGTTGACAGAGGGTATTTATTTACTTACTTATTTGTTAGTCCTCACCTGAGGATATTTCTCCATTGATTTTTAGATAGAGTAGAAATGAAGGAGAGAGAGAGAGAGAGAGATCGATTGGTTGCTTCCCCAATAACCCCGACCGGGTCGGGGATTGAACCTGCAACCCAGGCATGTGCCCTTGACCGGCAATCGAACCCGTGACCCTTCGGGCCGAGGGCTGACGCTCTAACTGCTGGCCAAGCTGGCCAGGGCACGACAGTGGGTTTAAAATGAAAACCAAACACTCCACTCGTTCTGTGCATATGTCACCATGAGAAGGAATGAAAACTGGGAAACAAACAAGAACCCTCAAAAACAGAAAACCCCACCAAAAAAAGGAAGGAAGGAAGGAAGGAAGGAAGGAAGGAAGGAAGGAAGGAAGGAAGGAAGGAAGGAAGAGGGAGGGAGGGAAGGAAGGAGGGAAGGAGGAGGGAGGGAGGGAGGGAGGGAGGAGGGAGGGAAGGAAGGAGGGAAGGAGGGAGGGAGGGAGGGAGGGAAGGAAGGAGGGAAGGAGGGAGGGAAGGAAGGAAGGAGGGAAGGAGGGAAGGAAGAAAGAAGAACCCAAGCGCACACATATCTGAAACTGGAAAGTAACTGGGAGAGAGTAAGTGTGTGTTTGGGGGCCGGCGGGGCCCCAGCTCTGCTCAGCACAGGGCCTCTCCCGCAGCCTCCGCAGGCCACAGGTGGCCGAGGGGACAGCCGCAGTGAGGTCCGGTGGCTGCAGGAGCCCATGTGCCCCGTCCCCCGCCCAGGAGCAGCCCCTTTGGTTGTCCCTGAGGCCTGTCTGCCACACCCCACACTGGAAAGAGAAAAGTCGAGTCTCACCAGGTCCGTCCTGAGCCACACCTCAATGTCGTCCATGACAGAGGGCTGCGCAACGGGGATCTATGGAGGCGCAAGCGGTGGGCCAGGCAGCCGCACAGCCAGGCGAGGGAAGACAGAACACCAAACAGAGTAAATCATCAAAGCAACCCCAAATGAAACCAAACGCACACAGAGCAACAGAAGCCACAGCGCAGAGCAGGCGGACGAGGCGGCCACACGGATGGCAGGCGGGGGGCAGTGGGAGGCGGTCTGAGGAGAGGGCTGGGGGTACGCGTTCTTGAAATGGAGAACTTTTTGACTCTGCGCCAGTCCTCACATGGGTCTCCCAGCCCAGGAGCGCAGCTCCTGCAGGCTGGCTGGGCTCCTCTGTGACGACAGCTAAGTGCGGCCACCTGCTGCTGGGCCCAGTCCCTGGGGTGACTTGAGGAGGGCCAGTGGCCCCTGAGCACTGGGGAGGCCAAGGGCAGTCTGTCCAGAGTTCGGGAGCCACTAGGCTCCGGCTCACTGGAGGTGCTTGCGTGCACTGGCCTGCGTGCGGCCTGGCCGGCAGGGGGCAGCACCTCTCACGTCCACCAGAACCAAGCAAAGGCTTGGACAAAGGGGCTGTGGGGCTGCAGCTGCCTCTGTGTCTTCAGGGGACGAGGAGGTCCAAGCGCACTGCTTCCTTGGCTTCACCCTTCCTCCCAGCTTTCGATGGCTGAGACCTGGGGAGCAGTGTCCGCTCAGGGACGGACACCTGCCAAGGGCCTTGCAGGCAGTGTTCTGAAAAATGCACTTCGCTAGAAATATTTAAGTTGCTGTCAGATATGATATCACAAGAAGTAAAGAGAACATTAGCCTGCTGGAAGTCACGGTACTACAGTGCTGGTTCCCAGCCTGGACCCGTGAGCTGGCCGACCTCAGGCGAGGCCATCTGCCTTCCCAACTAGCATCTCCCTGGGGCTCGCTCACAAGCCCTCTACTTCTGGAATCACCAGCACCGTGCCTACAGCGGGCTGCACCCCAGCGTCACCATCCTGGCTGAGAATAAAGTTACAGTAGCAGTAAGGGGCCTGCCTCAGTGTCAGCCAAACCTACAACCAACAGGACCTCTCAGAGAACAGACCTCCCTCACCAGCCCTGCCCTGACGTCACGAGCCACGCCTGGGGTGGAAACGCCCCCTGGTAGTCCGGGTGGGCAGTGGACCGAGCAGGTGTCTGATCTGGCCCAGTCCTGCTCACACTCACTTCGTGAGGCCGGGACCCCTCACAGGGGACTGGAGTAGCTTCATGTGCTGGGCCCGACTGCAGACCCAGCGTGGGGCAGTCCACGCACGTCTTCATTAAAGCTCAAGCCAGCCCTGACCAGACGAGTAAGATTCTGTTTTCATTTTATTTCTTTGGCTTACTGAGGACTTAGGAATGTTGGAATGAAAAAAATATCCAGGAGCTGAATCACCCTGAAGTGACTCCTGGGACAAAGAAGGTGGCTCTTGCTCTGGAGGGCACAACGCCTGGTGGGCGCACTGATGGCGCGAGGGCAGCGCCCGCCTCCCATGGAGACAGCGGACCTCGTGCTCACTGGCGTTCCCATGACACGGCGTGCCAACCTTGACTGTCTCGGTGCTGTAGTTGGAATGCCAGGCCTCTGCGAAGACGGGGGCCAGGCCAGGTCCCCAGAACTGAAGCTTGAGAAGACACCCAGCAGCAGCCGTTGGGGTGCAGGCCGGGCCTCTCAGTCCCCAACAGCTTAGTCCACTAGAAGAGATGCAGGTTCCACGGACAAGCCTTCTCGTGTGGAGCAAAAGCTGGAAGAGGTCAGTGAGGGATCACGGGCCTTACACCGAGGCCGGGGACCATGCTCCAGGCTGTCTTCTCTGAGGGTGAACCTTGAGAACCAGCATGGTCAGAGTACAAACTGTTCGCTCTCCACGAGGAACGAATCGATCAGGAGGAAGCCGCACCTCAGCCATGGCAGTTCAAGACTGGAAAGACCGTGGAGCCAGAGGTGGCAATTCCCGCATTGGAATTACTCTGCCCAGTCGTCATGTAAAGTCTGTGGAGAAGGTGTGTGCAGAGGAGAACCTCAGAGTGGAGGGACCAAGTGGACACCCACCAAGGCTCCGAGAGTCACTGTGGGAACAGCGCCCTGGGGGAAGCCGAGACACGAGTCGGCCTAGCCCTCCCGAGACTAGGCAGATCACTCTGTCAGCACTGAGCCAGGAGCGGAGGCTGGAGTCACCATTCAGGTACTTAACTTGACCTTTGCAATAAACTGACTATCAGTTGTTAAAGAGAGAGGGAGAAACCCAGGGACCTCAGAAATGACTGGAACTGACGCCGCCCAGTGCCGCCTCGGGCACGTGTCACTGCGGACTGGGGTGTGGGCTGACCAAAGCTTACACAGAGACGGAAGGTCCAGGGCTGGATGAACACCTCAGCTGTACAAGCCGCCTGCCCTCCTAATCAACGTCAGCGCCACTAGGCCAAAGTCCCTTCTGGCACTGTGGGCGTTATCAGAACGCCCCGCTGCTCTGCGGTGGCCCAGCAGCCTCGAGGAAGGCAGGAGGGCCCTGGACCCTGTCACTGCCCCGTGGCCTCTGGCACGGCAACAGCCCACCCAGTGAGGGCTGGCCCAGTGCACCCCTAAGAGGCTGAGGCTCTGTCCTGCTCAGTTCACGTCTTCCTGGGTGACCAAGCTGAAGGCTGCCAACGGGTTTGAAGAAGAGTGTGAGTTGGAGGAGGAGGCAAAGAGAGGTGAAGAACGGAGAAGAGAAGCTGCTGCTTTGGGAGCGCCCCTAGACCCGGGCCTAGAACTAATCCTCTGAGGAGAGGGCCGTGGCGCGCTGAGCCCTGCCGCCCTCAGAGCCCGCGGAGAACTGGCATGGGGATGCCCTTGGCCGCAGGCAGGCAGCTCTGCAGGGGCTGCAGGGTCATCTATCCACAGGGCAGAGGCGCTGCCCGGCTCGGCACGCAGTGCTCCCTGTGACTTCGGCCTTGCCGTGTCGGGCATCCTCCAGGTCTGAGGAGGGAGCCCCGCCCCCACCGTAAACCTGGGCTCTGGCAGCAGCCTCTTTCTAGGGACCTACTTCTGTCTGATACTTAGAACACAGCAGATAGTTCCTGGCTGGCCTGGCAGGTGGGGGACACCCCTCTAGGATCACAGCAGGACGTGGCCCACGAGCTGGAGGGGTCTCCGCACCAGCCATCTCTGGCCGGCTGGCTCGGCGGCGGTCTCCTTCGGCGGGCCATGAGCCTGCGTTGCTCACTTGGTGCAGAGGTCCGGCAGAGCGGGCGTCTCCCACAGCCGGCCCACAGGGATGCCTGTCCCCCCGACGGCAGGAACAAGCACCATGGTCTGGGTGTGCTGCTCCCAGAGCAGCTGAGAGATGCCCCTTTCAGGCCTCCACTGCCCCATGTGAGGAGTGGTCTAGGAGCCCTTTGGGCTCGCTCAATAGTGCAAAAAGTTTCCAAGTAAAGAATTTGTACCTGGGAGGTTGGGAAGGACTCGGGGTGCTGCGCTTTGGGGAATCAGGCAAAGCAATTAATGGATGTCGTTTAAAACAAAAAACATCGCAGTCAGGCAAGTGAGACAACAGTTAGCTGTTAGTGGCTTGTCTCTGGGAGTCCAACACTGGCACTCTGGGAGGAGACAGGGCAGTGGGGGGCCTGTGTGGGCAGAGCCGGCCACCACCTGCCAAGGCCACACTCAGGGTGGTTTTGTGGGCAGTATCCTTGTTTTGCAGGTGTATGAGGCACGAGCACACATGGCTGCACCCTTCCAATTTGGACATGGGAGTGGATGCGGCCTCTAGGAGTCCTGCTCTGCAGCCACACACACACACACACACACACACACACACACACACACACACACGGCCGGAGCCCCACTAGCCCTGCTGCAGACGAGGGGCTCAGGCGGCCCCACCTTTAGGAGTGGCTGTGCATCTGGTGCAGACACAGCAGGCAGGGGGTCTGCCAACAGGGGAGGGGGAGGGACCCAGCTGTGTTGGTGTGCCCAGGCCTGTAGTCTGATGGCATGCTGGCCCTGTCTGCACGCCCTACCCCTACCACAGCCTGGCATGGCTCCAGGGTCAGGTATGTGCCTTCTCCAGGGGGCAGCCAGTGCCGCCAGCTGTAGGGCAGAGGCCTGGACCCCTCTCTCCCCACTCTCCCGCTCTGCAGCCGCTCCCGCTCCCGGCACCACCTGTGCACAGACCTTTGTCTCCATGTCAGAGGTGCTTGCGGAGGACTGTAGTTTCAGAGGTGAAAGGATCACTCCGAGGTGAGCCACCCGGAACAAGGTCACCCTCTCTCTAGGCACTAGGCTCAGGGCCACTTGCTCAGAAGAGGCAGAGAGACCTGCCCAGGTCTGTGTGTCAGAAAGCCTCCCTTCCTGAGAACTAACTGCATTTATGATATTCAACTCTGCCCACCTTGTCTTCTTTTTATTCTGTTCCTATTGTGAGTGTGTTTCTTTAAGAGATCTCGGCTTCTCGGGGATGTAGTGGGCACGCATAACGACCATGCCGTAGCGCGGAGAGCCCATCAGCCGAGGACTGCCCAAGTCATAGGCTGGAGGGCTTCCCCTGCTGGTCAGATGCTTCCAGTCCATTCTTCTGGAAGCAAAGGCCACAGTGCCCTGTGCTCATCCTGGAAAAGGGGATACTGCCAGCGCTCCGGAGACAGGGAGGAGGGGCTGCCCCCCTCACTCTGAACGCACCCCAGACCCTGCAGGCCCGGGGCCGGCCCTCAGCAGAAAATCAGAGGTGTTTCCTGGGGCTGGAAGCTGTGGCCTAGGAGACCATGCACAGACAGGAGACAATCTGGCGCCCAGCCGGCAGGAGAGCATGGCCTTGTACTGTCTGACTCACAGGGCTCAGCAGGGACACAGGGAGCATGGGTGGACAGGAGCTCTGCTCAGCTGGTGACTTCTCACCATTCCTTGGGCTATGAGCCAGCTGTCTATGGGCTCCAGGTCAGAGTCCCCACCTTGAACTCTCTTCTGGACGGAGGACAGAAAAGTCCCAGAAAGAAAGACACAGCAAGACCATGATATAGAAGCAGTAGCATCTACCGGGGATGGGGAGCCCCGGGCCAGAGCTGTCATTGGTCACGTAAGAGCATGTGGCCCGGTGTGCACCCCCCACCTCCACCGGTCCCCTTTACCTACCTGGAAAAGAGAGGTTTTGTTACCAAGAATCCCAGCAGAGTAGCACTCATGCAACCATTCCCACACACTTGGGAAATCTCCATGAGGTCAGAGATCGCCCAGGGCAGTTTCTCCCAGTCAAGGCTCCCAGGGTTGGCAAAGGGTTGACTTATTGAAGAACCAGCTTTTACAAATCATTTCTACCTTTTTTCTAACTTATTTTTGCTTTTTCTTCCCTTTTCCCTCCTTCTCAGTTACCGGTGTGTTCTTTTTCTAAACTCTTAACTTAAACTCTGTATTTGAGTCTATTACTTTTTTTAATGATAGAATTATTTAAAGTTAAGACAACTGACTTAATGGCACTGTAGAGGTGTGGCTATACAATCCCCCCTCTTATTGTATTCTTAATTTCTCCCTTGACCTAATTTCATTTCCAGGCTAGTGAGGGCTAGTACATGGAACAACATAACTGAAGTACTGGCCTGAAGATGCATGCGAGCCAGCGTGTGAGGGCACAGACACAGGGACACACAGACACACACACAGGGACACACAGAGATACACACACGCAGGCACACAGAGAAACACACACACAGATACAGGCACACACACTGGCACACAGATACAGGCACACACACAGGCACACACACAGACACACGCAGACACACACACAGAGGCGCGCACACAGGCACACAGACAGACACATGCAGACACACACACACAGACACACAGGCGCACGCACAGACGCACACACAGATACAGTCACAGGTACAGACACACACACAGACATACACAGGCAAGCGCGCACAGGCACACACAGGCACGTGCACACAGGCACACACAGGCGCACGCACACAGGCACACACAGGCGCACGCACAGGCGCACACACACAGGCGCGCACACACACACACAGCTAGCATGAGCCCTGCTTCCCTGCACTGCCTCAGCGAGCAGTGAGCGTGGAAAGCCATCTGCCCACCATCATGTGGAAAACATGCTGAAGTCATCAAGACCTTTGAAAATGGAAACAGCCAAGCCACACACCCAAAGGGTGAAGGGTGGGGAGCTGGCCTCATGTCCCCAGCTCAGCCCAGACGAGGGCACTGATAATGGCAAAGGTGTGGTAGGGCACACATGGGCATGGAGACAGAGTGGGAAGCAAACCAGGACAGCTGGTTGAGGGACAGGGCTGCAGGCCAGGCCAGGGAGGGCCAGGCGAGGGGCTCCTCAACCGCAGTGTGTGCTGGTGGGCCCTCAGCCCATCTCCCACACACTCTCCTTGTTAGGTGGGAGGACATTCTAAATGACCAGAGAAACTGAACCGTGACCACTGCAGAGATTTGGGGAGTCTGGGTCTCAGGGCTTTGGGTGGCAATGCCCACCCTTCCAGGGTACTGAGTGAGCAAGGCAGTTGGGCTGGCTCTTCTGTGCCCCCTGGTGGCCAGCGCAGAGGGATGCACAGCTTCCTATCAGGCTGGTGGAGTCTGGAGGAAGGAGGAGTCCCTTCCCCCAGGGCGAGCTTTACCAAGGTAACCAGGCTGCGGCACTGCTGTCGGCCTGGATCCGTTTGACCTGCAGGAGGTCAAACACTGGCACTGGGGAAGCAAGACTCCCCGTCCGGTGGACAGATGAGCACTGCCCTTTCTAGCCCAGCTGGGGGACCTTGAAGGAAGGGCCAGACCTCCCCTGCCCCAGCCTGCAAACAAACATTCATCCAGATACCGCCACACACATGTCTAGGCAAAAAGGGGAACAGTCTCATGAGAAGCACTGACATATGACTCCTCTCCCCTGCAACGCTCTGAAATCTCACGGAAACCAGCTGCATTTTGGAGGTCTGACCAGCACCGTCCTGCTCATCCAAGTACCTCTGCCTTTCACTGCGGTCCTTCCAGATGAGTTTCCCAGAACACCTTCCTCGCCACCCCCAGCTGCCTGCTGACAAGGCTGGTGCCGATTCTCTAGGCCAGCCAGAGCTGCATTCCCTTCCTTAGACAGGCCATGACTTCGCCAGAGCACCGCCCAGCCCCGAGCTCTGTCACACGTGAGGAGAGACCCTGTCTGGCTACAGGAGACCTGTGCCCTGCAAGCTTGGGGCCACCAAGGTAGGAAAAGCAAGATCCTGCAGTCGGACCTCCCAGGGTGGACCTCTACTTGCTGCGCGCTCTCTGGGTGTCTCAGACATGTCGCCACCTCTTTGGGCCGGCTTCCTCTTGGGTGTCATGGGAAAGCTGACTTGGGGTGTCACCCACGGGGTAGAGTGAGGACTCGATGAGGTCTTCCCCAGCGTGTCCTGCCCTCCATGCAAGCCAGCTTCTGCTTCATTATCTAGCTAGCTTGACCAAACTGCCTGACTTGCCCTCCAGGGGACTCCGGGCAGGAAAACGGGGCTAAAGACCTACCACTTCGGAGATCTGTTTCCGACTGTCCAGGACAGAAGCAAGTCCTCCGGCAGCCTGAGGGTCCTCGCAGGTTACCCTGGAGACAAGAGCACAAGCAGTCAGTGCCTGGTGGCCAAGGGGGTGGTGACCTGTGACCGATTTCTATCCGTGGCACCTCCCTCACATGTACTCGGAGCCGTGTTTCTTGCAGCCCGGCATCCGGCAGAGGCTGGGCTCGTCTGTTGTCTGCCGGCCCCTGGGGCCAGGAGGCCTGCCTGGCCCCCAGCACAGGCGCAGCCACTCGTCTCCTCAGGGGACGGGGCACGGAGCACGTCCCTCTCCTGTACCACCGCCAGGCACCGCACGGCCTGATGACAGGGCGCCGGAAGTGCCGAGACTGCTCGCAGGCAGGAGGCAGCAGCCTCGGTGGCACGGGACAAGAAGGCCTGGGGTTGGGGCCTGTCACGGGTTCTGCTCCTTCCTCTGCTCCTTGGCCTCTTTCACTGTATCCGCTTTACAAGCAACTTGTGCTGGTAAAGGGTACGTGGGGCCCGGGGGGGACTGTGGAGCGTGGGCCTCGGAAAGCTGAGTGCTTCGAGGAGCTGAGCCCGGGAAGTTCCTCACCTGCCTGCAGGCTGACGGATGCTCAGGGCCTGTCCCGGTGCCTCCCTGGGATGCCGGGGACTGTCTGTTCTAGCATGAACCCCCACAGCCCACGCTCACCCTGGCCAGAGCGGCTATCAGGGAAGCCTCCGCCCACTCCTGGGCGGGAAAGCCTCAGCGCCTGGCCGCCCTCCTGGCTCCTGGCCCCTCCCACAGACCAGGCTTCTGCAGCAGCAGCAGCACAAGCAGCAAAGAGAACCGGAGAAACCCAGCCACAGACCCAGCAGGAGGGGCTGGCGTCCACTCAGCCCGTCTCCTGCCAAGGCCTCACAGCGCATTTCTCAGTTTTGGCAGTCCCAGGCCTGGTAAATGAAAGGCCTCTCTGTGTTGACCCGTGACCGGGCCTGGATCGACCCTCCCCCAGTATCTTCCAAGAGCCACTGAAACGATCCCTACATACGTCTTGCGTTGCTGGGCCGAGGAGCCCCCTCTCGCCTGGGCAAACACGCCGAAGCCCTCTGGAGGACCACACCGCTGCAGTGAGCTCAGGGTGCCGCTGACGCTCTCTGTGCCCAGGTCTGCAGCAGCGAGAGAAACAAGGCGGGGTGAGGACAGACGTGGATCACGGCCTTCACAGGGTCCAAAGTCAGCCGCGCAGGTTCAAGTTTGGGGGTGGGTGGGGCACAGGACCTCCTCCAGCACCTCAGGTCACCGTGTGGAGTCCAGGCGGAAGACAGCAGCCATGGAGTCAGCAAGAGTGGGAGGGAGAGTGCGGCCACGAGACGGCGGGCCCGGGCCAGCGCCCTACAGACCTCCCAGAATGCCCTTGTTAGGGCTCCTCACTGACTCACTGACAATTTCTAAGGGTCTTGCCATTTACTTATCTCACAAATACCTCGCAGGTACCACCGTGTTCAGAACCAGGTCTTGAGTGGCTCAAATGTAATCTGACGTGGTCCCTGAGATCGTGGACCAGGTGTACAGAGCAGGTGGGAGACAGATGGACAGCAGAAGTACTTAGCTTGGGACACTGGAAAAGACTCAACGCGACACGAGACTGGTCTTTTTTTTTTTTAATCCTCACCCGAGGACATTTTTCCATCTTCCGTTCAGGTAGAGTGGGAGGGGGAGAGAGAGAAACATCGACGTGAAAGGGACTCATCGAGTGGCTGCCACCCGCACAACCAACCAGGGCCGGGGACAAACTGCAACCGAGGTACATGCCCTTAGCGGGAACTGAATCCGGGTCTCTCTGGACCGCAGGCCGACGCTCTAACCGCTGAGCCAAACGGGCCAGGGCACGAGACTGGTCTTAAAGGACGAGTGGGACCCTGCTTCGGGGAGAAGGGGTGGGAGAAGGTGGGTACGAAGGCACCAGCCTGGAGTCGGGCGTGTGGCGTGAACAGCACTCCCGGGACACCAGTGGCGAACGAGGCAGGTGGGAGACGGCGGTGTAAAGCCCCCGATGCCAGGAAAGGGGTTGATGGAAAAACACAAGACCTTTTTGATCAGGGAGGCAGCACAACTGAATTTGAGTTTGGGTCATGAATCTAGTGGCCATACGCTGGATGGACTGAAGGGAGGGAAACTCATTCTGGAAGACACGGCTACAAATACGAGATACCGAAAAGCCAGAAATAAAAGCTCCATTCAACTGAAATAAATGAAGTTATAAAGATGAATATTAAGAAACAGAAAACAGCCCATGGTTGGTACGGCTCAGTAGTTACAGCGTCAGCCCATGAACCAAAAGGTTGCAGGTTCAATCCCTGGCCCAGTTGGGGCCGTGCAGGAGGCAACCAATTGACGTGTCTCTCTCACATCAATGTTTCTCTTTCTCCCCTGCTTTCCTCCCTCCCTCCCTCCTGCCCACTCTCTAAAAAAAATCAATGGAAAAATGTCCTTGGGTGAGGATTAACTAAAAACAAACAGACAACAACAACAAAAACAAAATAAGAGAACTGAAAAGCAGGGTAGAAAGCCTTCTGCGCCCGCCAGTGGGGCTCAGCCCGCTGGGCGTTGTCCGTGCACCCAGAGGTGGCTGGGCTGATTCCTGGTCAGGGCACACGCTCGGGTTCGGGCTCCCTCCGGGTAGGGGAGTGTAGGAGGCAGCCGACAGATGTCTCTCTCCCTCCCTCCCTTCTTCTCTCCCTAAAGTCAACGCAGCCAGCATGCTGAGAGGGCCGTGTGCTCCGACACTGCTCATCTGTCATGCGTTGGCACCAGACCGTGTATCTGCAGCGCTAGAGTCACATCCACACTTAAACCGCACGGACCGTGGACAGCGCTTCTGGTTCCAGGTCTTAGACACCAGAGCACTTCAGGGGGACGCTAGTTGAAGGTCAGGGCCACCCTCCTAGCTCCAGGCCCGTGGCAGACAGCACCCGTCACTCACAGACTCATCTCCCGGGCTCTGAGTGGCTTAGCAACCTCCTCAAACTTGGGAGGTGAAACCTGGAGCTGAAACCTGCCTGCCATCCTGGCCTACCTAGCTGACTGCGAAGGAAATCTCTTCAACATAAGGAACGTTCCAGATGAAGCACAGCAGCCACCTTTAAAAAGCAAGCAACTGCCCGTTCCTTGGCAGCCTCCCACCCCGCTTTGCGACAGAGGTGAGACTTCGAGTCCAGGGGAAGAAGCTATGAATGGAAGGTGGTACAACTGCCCAGGCCTCAGGAACACACGTCTCCATGACTCCCCAAACGCTTCCCTCAGGCCTCCCAACAGAGACAGAACGGGTCCTGGCCCAGACTCACAGCAGGAAGTAGCCCAGAAAGAGGTCCTTCTCACCCCCAGGAGATACTCACCCAAGCCAGCAAGCTGGGATGAGAGGGAAGAAGGGGGTGCCGTGCCCCCCACCATCGGGCTCACCACGGCTGGAGAGCCCGGCCCTAGGTCTATCAAATTGTCTTCAGTCACCTCACTCAGCACCTGTCGGAGCAGAGGCGGCAGTGAGCCCGAGCCCTGGGGCCGGTCTCCGAGGGAAAGCCCGAGGCACGGCGCGGCTCAGCACCGCACGACAGGCGAGGCCGCTCCCCTCGCCCTGACCTCAGGGTCCACGTGGGTGCTGGCTCTTACCAGCCCCTGCGCCCAGCTTTCCCCCAAAGGACAGGGGGCAGAGACAGTCACCAGAACAGGACAGGGCTTCTTTGCCACCCTCCCGCCAGGTGGGCGCGAGCTCCTCCTCGGTACCCCATAACCAGAGCTAGCTGTCCAGCTGAGCAAATACTGAACCCCAGTGGAAGAAGCAGGTGAGACCCGCTGAGGCGGCTCTGGGACACTTACTCCATTACTGGCGTTCTGAACCGATCGGCCCGACCTGTAGCGCTCGAACCTACCGGGAGGAAAGCAGAGTGAGGAGAGGGGCCCGGCAGGGCACGTATCCTGTGCGAAGCTCTGGGCCCAGGCTCCAGGGAGGACCTACCATCTCAGGGCTGGGAGACTGGGCCCGCACGTGCGCCATGCCTTCCGCTGTGTGGGCTCCCCTGAGGGTCAGCCTCCTGGCTTCACCACAGGAGGAAGAGGGTGCTGGCTGGCACGTGCAGGAGGCCACAGAGCACCACAGCCACCCCACCCCCCAGGGGTCCTCTTGTCACTGCAGCGGGGGATTGGGCCAGCGATTTACCTGGGCAAAGCCAGGCAAAAACCCTGCACACAGAGGGCAGGCACCGAGAGGAGGGGACAGGCAGGGCTTCTGGCTGGTGACGGGACCAAGGGGGGGCGTATCGGAGTCTCCATGCCCAGCCTGGTGACTGCAGACTGGCCGAGCATGGGACTAGGCTCACAGCAGCTGCGGAAATCCTCCTCTTACCCAGGTGGGACAGAAAGGCTGTCACAAGGGTGTATGTGGGCTACCATTACATTTGAAAGCTCCTGAATGCCATGGGCAAAGAGGACGTGAGAGACTTCTCCAGCTGGACCCTGGAGAAGACAGGTTTCACCGGGACTCGCTCTCGAACTGGGGGCCCACTTGCTGGAGTCAGTGCCTGGAGAGCAGGGATGGCCACAGGCAACAAGCTGGTGAGGCAGCTGTCTGCCATAAGAACCACTCCCTGCCACACAGTGGTCCAGAGGAAGTGAGCGGCACTCAGGGTCCACTGGGCATCCCCACCCCTCAGCCAGAACACATCAGGGTCCACTGGGCATCCCCACCCCTCAGCCAGAACACATCAGGGTCCACTGGGCATCCCCACCCCTCAGCCAGAACACATCAGGGTCCACTGGGCATCCCCACCCCTCAGCCAGTCACACATCAGGGTCCACTGGGCATCCCACCCCTCAGCCAGTCCACACATCAGGGTCCACTGGGCATCCCCACCCCTCAGCCAGTCCACACTCAGGGTCCACTGGGCATCCCCAATCCTCAGCCAGTCCACACTCAGGGTCCACTGGGCATCCCCACCCCTCAGCCAGAACACACTCAGGGTCCACTGGGCATCCCCACCCCTCAGCCAGAACACATCAGGGTCCACTGGGCATCCCCACCCCTCAGCCAGAACACATCAGGGTCCACTGGGCATCCCCACCCCTCAGCCAGTCCACACATCAGGGTCCACTGGGCATCCCCACCCCTCAGCCAGTCCACACTCAGGGTCCACTGGGCATCCCCACCCTTCAGCCAGAACACACTCAGGGTCCACTGGGCATCCCCACCCTTCAGCCAGAACACACATCAGGGTCCACTGGGCATCCCCACCCCTCAGCCAGAACACACATCAGGGTCCACTGGGCATCCCCACCCTTCAGCCAGAACACATCAGGGTCCACTGGGCATCCCCACCCCTCAGCCAGAACACACTCAGGGTCCACTGGGCATCCCCACCCCTCAGCCAGAACACATCAGGGTCCACTGGGCATCCCCACCCCTCAGCCAGTCCACACATCAGGGTCCACTGGGCATCCCCACCCCTCAGCCAGTCCACACTCAGGGTCCACTGGGCATCCCCACCCCTCAGCCAGTCCACACTCAGGGTCCACTGGGCATCCCCACCCCTCAGCCAGAACACACTCAGGGTCCACTGGGCATCCCCACCCCTCAGCCAGAACACACTCAGGGTCCACTGGGCATCCCCACCCCTCAGCCAGAACACACTCAGGGTCCATCTGAGGTTTCCCCACCCCTCAGTCAGAATGCACTCAGGGCTTTGGCTCTGATTCTGAATTGGTGATGACACTGTCTGGAGCCTCAGGAACATGCCACCTTAGCTCCTGTCACCCTTCTCTAGAAGGGACTAAAATGGGTGTAACAGGTGAAACATCAAGTCCATTTAAAACTGAAACCACATGGCAAGAGCAGGAGGTGTTGGGCTGGGAGTCGAGGCACCTCCGATGGGTCCTGTTCCTAGTGGACACACCCTGCCACCCAGCAGCCCTGCCGCGGAGGTCTCCTCGTCTGTCAGGCAGACACAGGGCCACCCTTCCCCACTGCCCCAGTTCAGCTGAGACAAAGCCCAGGCTGTGACCACCACACAGACTCACCCTCAAGGCCCCTGTGTACACATCTATTGCTCTGACCTTCACTCGTGCCAGGTCATCATGCCACGAGTCATGGAGGGGCTAGGATCCCAAGTCTCTGGAGGACTTGGGCTTACGCTCAGAAGGTTGGCCTGGCCAAGGTACGTTCTGGTGTCGACACAGGCAGCTGGAGAGCCTGCGGTGCCCCCACCCTGCAATGGACGGAGCTGCTCGCTACCTCCCCGAGAGTTCATCTGAAGGATGCTGTGCACCCCTTCTGTGGGGAAGGTGCTGGAGAGGAAGACAGTCTGCAGGTCTGCTCCTCAGACTGCAGGAAGACCTGAGAGGGGCGTGTCCCTGCACAGTGCCCAGGGCTCCCTGCCTGCTCCAAGCACCCTAGGCATGCTGACACTGGCAAGGGAAGGGGGGGAAATCTCCTTATTTTTAAAGTTGGGAAAGAGAAACTCTTTTCTCCTTAGTAGATATTTTTTCCCTTTAATCCTTTCCAAATGCAAAGGATCTTCAAAGCAGCGGGTGCAGAGGCCCCAGGGCCTCTAGTGCCATCCTCCCTCTGGGGCTGGAGCTGGAGCTGGAGGGGCGGGCGGAGCAGCCAGAGGCTTACAAAGGGGAGAGCCTGATTCCCATCAGCTTCCTGCTTCCTGGCTCCCAGGAGAACAAGAGGCATCTTCCCTGTGTCCCATCTGGTAGCAAACTAGCCTCCCTGCTGGGTGCTTTCCAGATCCCATCTCCCCCTCGCCCCCTTTGCATATGAAAGGAACCCTCTGTTCTGCAACACTCCCTCTGGGGAAGTGACAGGCCCTCCACCTCACCTCTCGTAGCGGAGGAAGACGTTGTTGAGGTCGTCGTTGACGTGCAGCAGCTCCTCGGTGACCTCCTCGTTGCACACCCGGGAGATGAGCTCCACCACGCGCTGCTGCATGGCCCGGCAGGTCCGGTTCAGCTCCTGGGGACACACATGCCTGCGCTGTGCCTTTTGCCACATTCCACGTCCTCTGGGAGAATGTGCACTGCTTCTTGAAAGTCGCACAAGGAGCACACTCTTGTCCACAACGCCAGACATGTGTAGGAGGCAAAGTGCAAGGACCCTCCCTCATGCCTCCTCCAGAGGAGACCTGTATTTCTTCAGTACACAGACAAATGCCCATACCTGTACACTGGTGTGTGTACATAACTGCATGTTTGTGCAAAGTAGTTTAAAAATATAAGATACAAGTTTGCAGCTTGCTTTTCTCTTCGACAGAACATTTCAGACACCTGAGCTGTCACTTCACAGGGCCTCATCCCTTCCTGTGCATATCACAATGCTTCCCACGTGCTTCTATTTGGGGCGTTTAGGCTGTGATCTCTCTTTTTTGGCCAACCCAACTCATCAGCAATGAGCGTTTGTACACACACATGCTGATGCATTTGTGCCAGCACCTCCATAGGACGGATCCCTGGAAGTGGAATTTCTGGTGGAAAGGGTGTGGTTATCTAGGAAATTGACTGGTAATAGTAAAAGACCTTTCAAAAAGAAGAGATCAGTTTATTTATAGCCCCAGCAACAGCACACGTGTATTTAATGACACCACGAGGCATTCGTGCGCTGCCGAAGGCTGACGAGTGTCCCAGGCTGAACCCTGCAGGTAAGGCAAGGCAGGATAAGCAGATGGCGGCCAGCCAGACGCGGGCCTGGGTGTGACTTTTGCAGCCACTCTTCCCGGGTGGCTCAGCCTGTGGGGGGCTCCTTCCCGGCACGCAGAGGGAACTGAGCAAAAAAGCCTGGCCCACATAGGTCAGCCCAGAACCACCTCAGTCCAGCTGGATTTTTCAAGACAGAAAGTATCTAGATTTAGACAACTGGGTATAAGAGTCTGGTGTTCGCCGTAAAGAGGAAAAGGCTCCATCTGGAGGTGCCCTGGCTTGCTGGGTCCTCGGCCCCGCTCCCTGGTTGTGGAAACATGGCCCTTGGGCTGGTCTCCCTGCACTGGCCTCTGCACAGCCAGAATGCTGCAGGTCCAGTGTCTGGACCTTCTGGGGTTTTCTATAAGTGGATTCTCATTCTTGCTTCTCCTGACTACCATTCTAGGTTTTGGAGAAGGCAGGCTCTGGAAAGAGGAGGCTTCAAGCAAACACTGGACACTCATGACCCCTCTCTCCCTGCCTCCGACCAGATGCTTCAGGCACTGGCTGCACCCAGGCCAAATCAGCCGGGTAGGTGGTACCACTCCCCCCAGCTGCAGAAATGCGGAGGAGGGGGAGGGCAGAACTGGGCTGGGGCCAGAGGGGGAAGGGAAGACCTTGACCTCAAGTGCTCTGAACCCGTCCTTACTACGAGCTCCCCATCGCTGTCCTGGCTCCCCATCTACATTGACTCTCCAGGCCACCAGCACTCTCGGGGCTGGTTTCTCCCTGGGCAAATGGGGTTGGAGAAGTGGTGAATCTCTGCAGAAGGCCTCTGAGGGGCCCTCACAGCATGGGGTTTAGGGCACCCCACCCTACGGTTCCCCCCCCCCCCTCACCCGAGGATATTTTTGCTTCAGATAGGGAGGAAGAGAAGAGAGAGAGAGAAACATCCATGTGAGAGAGACACATCGACTAGCTGCCACCATGACCCCAACCGGGCCTGGGGACAAACTGCAACCGAGGTACATGCCCTCAGTGGGAACCGAACCCGGGACTCTGGTCTGCGGGTCAACATTCTAACCGCTGAGCCAAACTGGCCAGGGCTGCTTTTATCTATTTCAGCTCTCTGTAGCACTTACTTGTGGAGAAAAGAGTTCTAATCCTTTATAGAAATGTCTGGAACATGGAGGATGGTTTCTGAGACCTCTGCTGGCTGTAACACTGAGGAAGAACGACACTCGAGGTCACAGCACGCGGTGACGTCAGCACAGCGAGCACCAGAAACTCCTGTCTCGGCCTGGCACCTGCTGCTCTCATTGCCTTCAGCCGGGGTGAGGGGAACAGCCCCTGAGCCCCCGGCAGGGAGCCTTGCATGCTCTGACCCCAGGGACACCCAGAGCCGGGCCTGGGGCTTCTGAATCAGGGGTCTCCAGAGAGGTGTCTGCAGAGAGAAAGTTTATCATCTCTGTGCTTTAACCTTTTAAGTTACTGTCTTGAATGCTAAGATTTCTGCCACCACAAACACCAGCCAGCTGCCCGCGTGGCCTCCATGGGGCTGTCCACAGCCAGATCGTGGTCCGTGCAGTTGGGAGACCTCCCTGGCCACCCTCCACCTGCTCCCCGGTCCTCACACGGGGCTACAGCTGGCCCAGGCTGCCTCTCCCACTGCACAGCAGCTGGGACGGGAAGCTCCTCAATGTTGACAGTTTCAGCTTTGGCCTCCTTCAATTCCTGCTTCCCAACAGAGAGGGGAAACAGCTGGCTACCATTCCTGTGCAAAAGCCCTTCATCTATCAGAACTTCTATGACAATATCCTCTCTTTTCTGTCTAATTACTCTCAATGACTTGATCTTTTCTTCAAGGGACACTCACAGCCCCACCTCACCAGACAACCTGTAACCATCGCTGTGGTGCCCTCTGGACCTTCCCCAAGTTCAGAGGAGCATGGGACAAGGGCCTGAAGACCTACTCCTGGAACTGCAGAGAGGGAGGGAGAAGTCTTGTGGAAGAGAAAGGGGGAATGATGAAGCTGAGCACGGAGAGCACACTAGGTTTCTCTAGAGACCGTGGTCCTGGCATCGGTCTTGCTGAAATGAGATGCGAGGAGAGAGAAGCAAGAGGGCACCACGCCACCACCGTCCCCTCGAAGGGACACCATGAGGAAGACCTTTTATCATCTGACGGATGGCCATGTGGAATTGCCCATTTTAGCAGGACTGGATTAAGGAAAAGTTATTATTAATTGAAGGCAAAGTTCAAGAAGCTAATTTGAAAGAGACAGAAGGCACCAAATTACACCATCAGGGTCATTAGAGTCCAACAGACTCACAGGCTGCGCAGAGGGAGACAGAGACGCACACCCCCAGATGCTAGGCTCACCCTCGGGAGCCCGTGTGAGGGTGGGAAGACCGGACATCGCAGCCACGTGAGAGACATGGACGGTGTTCAGCTGATGGGAGCTCTCAGTGCTATGCTGTCTGTCTGCCTCTGGCTGAGATCTGCCTGGTGGTCTACAAGGCAGGTGGCCAGGCCACACCTGCACCACGCCCACACCTGCACCACGCCGAGATGGGCGGGGAAGTCTTCGAACATTCAAGGACCTACTGATGAAAGAGGAGTCTGCCAGCCTTCTGGGACCTGCCTGTGCCCGGCCCTGTGCCAGCACTACAAACAGACGCCGCCCAGCCCTGCCCTGGTAACAGTGACTGCTCCAGTCTCCGAGGGATGAGGGACTGGCTGAGCACCACCCCGCTCATGTCAGGGGTTGGCCCCGTGACTCCTCAGCCCTTGGTCTTCCTGTCCACTGCTTCCCCAAGTCTAACCACGTGTGGCCAAGGGCTGACCTGAACAGCCTGCTGTTGAGCGTGTCGAGGAAAACGAGGCAGGCGAACTGCTGTGGAGGGAACTGAGCAGAGCGGGGGAACTGGCCTCGCTGCCCAGGTCTCTCCCAACTCGGAGCAAGGGTTCGGCACTCTGAGAGGCTGGCTGTGTGCCCTCTGGGCACTCCGCCTTCCTTGCCCCAGGGGCTCCAGCTAGGCTGACACACCGGGGACTGGAGTGGCCTCAGCCTCCCTCCACCACAGGTAACCCCCTGATCCTCAAGCAGCGCCCCAGAAAGCTGCTCTGCCACTGCAGGGCTGTGGCGAGGCTGCCCGACAGTGCTCTGTGACTCGGCGGAAGCAATTGGGACATAGCTCAGCCACAGTGACTGTCTGCCACACTGGTGCATCCCGGGGCCGACACCTCCGGTTTCCTCTCTCCTCACTGCCCCCACCTCCTGCCCAGCAATCTGCGCTCGAGACGGAAGCAGCTTTTGTTGGCATGAACATTTGGGTTGGTGACAAAAGTGTTTATTTCCATGGCCCTGGCCAGCACTGTGAGCTCCAGACAGCTTCCACTCTGAGTGATCTGGCTGCCCTCCAATCGACGGAGGGTCCTCGGGGCACATTCTGATCCTGTCACTTTCCAAGCAGACTGTGCCGTTTTCCCAGGCAGAAGGCTCACTACTGTTTGGTGGGACTCCGACCCCTGGGAGACCCTGCCCGGCTGGCTTCTGAGGGATGGGGAGGAAGAGGAGGGAAGATGTCAGGAATGACTGAGGAGTGAGGCCGGCAGCCAGGGGAGCCGTGTCTGTTCACACAGAGCTGCCTCGCTCCTGAAGCTTCCATGCTGAAAGGACAGCCTCCCGCTGCTACCCAGAACGCTGCTTCTCTGGCTGATTTATAAGACAGCAGTGAGGGCTGGTGGGCTCAGAGCTGGAACAAGACAGAGGGAGGGAACGTCATGGGAAAGCAACCTATTTTTGAAAACTGTGAGCTGACGCCAGGAGATTAGGTTCTGTTTGTCTTGGCTGATGGGCTTGTTTTAGCGCACACACACACGCACGCACGCAGGATACTCCTGCTGTCTGGGTCTGCCCGGCTGTCTGGAAGTGCTTTGTTCGGCCCCCCTGCTGCCAGGAGCTCAGCTCTGTCCACTGCAAGCCCCTGTCAGCAGGGATGCTGATGCTGACACAGCACAGAGCCGCCTCGAGAAGCCCTCTCAGCTTCTGTACTGTTTCTGGGCAGATCTCAGACCCTAGTGCATCGGGTCATGCCTGGAAGAAGCCCAGCCAGGCTGGGAATGGAGGCCAGGGATGCATTAATGGGGTTCTGGCCCCATGGGATGTGGCATGTGGACCCCGGGACCTGCTCGACTGAGGCCGGCCTGGTCTGCTGCAGGCATCAGAGTGAGGTCTGGGAACCAGGGGGGCCACTCAGGTCTCCTTGCTCGGGCTGGCAGAGGGCACTCATGTTGGCTCCAAAAGCAGTCTCATACAGGTTTTGGGAGATGAGCTCTGTCTCATGCACTGAGCTGCGAGCTCTCCAGAGCAGGGATCTCAGCCCACACACCTGTGTCTCTAGGGCTTTGCTCTGTGTTAGGCCCAGAGCAGGCTTCCACCTGTGCTCACCCAGGTGCTGATGGCTCCGAAGGACGGGGGCACGACAAGGAATGGCTGTGTGCACTCCTGAAGGACAGGCCATCAGACCGACCGCCAGGCTGCCAGTGTCAGCCAACAGCAGGTGGGAGGTGTGGCACTCAGGGGCCGAGACTGGCGGCTCGAGTGCCAACCAGAACAGCAGCAGGCCTGTCGTGCCAGCCGCCAGGCCAGGCTGGCTCCTCATTTGTTTACTCAAGCATCCCCCCCACCCCCCGCACTGGGAAGGCCTGGCACTCGGGAGCCTGCAGCGTCCTTTCTCCACCCCTTCAGAAGGTCACCGCTCTCAGGCAGTGCCACTGTCATTTCCTCCCCGTGCAAGGCACCTGATTCGGGAGTGGTGGATCTGGTTGCTGGTTCGGGGCCTGGCTGGCCTGAGGCAGGACCCCTGGCTTCAGCGTGAGGCATCCAGCAGGCTTCCCTGCACCTGGACCCCTTTCTGCCTGCTCCCGGATCTGGATGGTGTCCAGGGGAGGGGAGGCCAGTTAGCAACGGAGCCGCAGGAACCATAAGTGAGCAGCCTTAGCCGGGAAGGCCCAGGGTGGGGGGAGAGAAGGAGTGTCTGCTCCACCGTGGCCTCAGGGATGCTGGGGGAGGTGTGACCAGAAGCTCCTATGCACAGGAAAGGCTGAAGTCCTGTCGCAAATGCTTACGACATTTATGGTGTTGAGGGAGCAAAGCAATACACAAAATCACACATAGAATATTATATCCTCTCAACTACATTTGAAATAAACATAGAAACAAGTCTAAAAGAAAACATATCAAAGCATCGACAGTGGCTATTTGTGGATGCTGGCATTTAAAAAAGTATTCTTTTCTCCTTTGAACTTCCTTTTTCTTCAGATGGGCATGCATTCTGCAACTGGCATTTTACAATCAGGAAAAAATGTTATCAAGGAAAATAACAAAGAGACAGCCTGGTACTGGCCTCTGACCTTTTCTAGGAAGCATGAGGCTGGGGATGGGCCCAAATAGACTCGGTCCCTCTCGCTGCTGCACCCCTGGGCCCAGAGTCCCCACAAGAGGAGGTCCCCTCACCTGTAGCAGCTCCAGGTCGGATGAATCCTCCTGCCCAGGGACCATTTCCGTTAACATCTCAGACATGACTTTTGTGTTTCCTCGAACAATGTCCAGTTCGCTCCGCAGCCTGGCGATCTGTTGGGGCCGGGGTGGGGTGGGGTGAGGGGAGGAAATCAGGGGGAAGGGGTCAGTCACCTGCACCTGGCTGGCGACAGTCATTCCCTGACACCTGGGCCACACTCTGCATGAGCGCAGCAGCAGAAGTCTTCCCATCTCACTCTGTGTGCAGCCTTGAGAGAGGGCTGCGTGGGGGAGCGAGGCCACCCCGAGACAGTAGCCACCAAAAGCTCACCCCTGGGACCCTGCCATGACGCCGAGGCCACGCCGTGCTGGTCTGCAGTGCTGCTTTCCCAGCGCAGGCCTGTGCCTCTGCTCTGCCCCGGAAGGCAGAGTGCCTGTCCCCAAGGTGCTAGCAGCCCTGGGCCCCCAGCTGGGAACCTGACAGTTATAGACTCTGCTCCTGGCAGCTCCTGCTGTGAGCCCTGTGTTCTTCTGAGAGGCTGGCCAGTGCTGATCACATTTTCCTGGTGCGGCAAGAGTGAGGGAGAGGGGCTGAGAGAAGACCACGGGAGACCCTCTCCCACTAAGCCCCTACCAAGGGATACATGACCCCTTGGAGCCACCCAACAGAACTCCCCAGAGCCGGGGCCTGGCCCTCTCTCCTGTGGCAGGAACACCACAAGGACGTCCTCACCTGTGGACAGGTAATAATACCCCATCTCGCCCTGGCCGGTTTGGCTCAGCGGTTGGAGCTTCGGCCTGCGGACCAGAGATCCCGGGTTCGGTTCCTGCCAAGGGCACGTACCTCGGTTGCAGTTTGTCCCGGGCCCCAGTTGGGGTTGTGTGGGTGGCAACCACTCGATGTGTCTCTCTCATGTTGATGTTCCTCACCCCCTCTCCCCTTGCCCTATCTGAGGATAAATGCAGGACAAACAAACAGACCAGTCACAGGGCTGCTGGCACAGAGCAGCAGGGCCCAGGGGGCATGCCCAATGCACCAGGGTGTGCAGAGCGCTGGGCCCTGCTGCTCCTCTGCCTCCCACCTCTTCCTGCAGGCCCCACCCTGCCCTGTGCCCAGCTCCTGGGG
Organism: Molossus molossus; assembly: GCF_014108415.1. NCBI lineage: Eukaryota > Metazoa > Chordata > Mammalia > Chiroptera > Molossidae > Molossus > Molossus molossus. Next base: position 542,490 of record NW_023425364.1, on the reverse strand, counting down.
GCAGAGCCTCAGCACAGGGACAGGGGCAGGGGGCCTCGCTGAATGCCGACTGGATGGAGGAGAGGTCGCCCCTCTCTGCCTCCGGCTCTGTGGACGGCCCGGGCCCCGGCCAAGAACAGGCTCTGGGACAGGGAGGCCCGGGACTGTGACGGTTAGAAGCCACGTGGGCTCTGAAGTCCTCTGGGCCAGGCTGGTTGTGCCTCTGCTTTCATTTCCCCCAGGGGCAACAGTTCTGCTCTCTTGTTCATTCCGAACCCTCTCTCCCCTGTCCTGGCCACTGCAGGGCCCCTCCCAAGCTCCCACGCACTGACTGGGTCAGCAGAGGCTCTGGTGGCCCCCCGACTTCCAGCCTGTGGCCTTCCCCCTGAGCAGGAGGGCAGAGCAGGGAGCCAGAGACCTTTCCCAGGGCTCCCTTTGAGGCGGGTCCTGCCCAGTCGGCGATGAAAGGGCAGGTTTCCGCGAACTAAGGCCCACAGCAGTGTGCGCGCCATGCCCCAGCTGTGGTTCACCTGTCTTCTCAGCAGTACACACAGAACTTGGGTGCGTACTTCCTGCAACCCCCCCCCCCCCCCCCCGGCCCGGCCCGGGGCTGCCCGCAGGTAAGGGGGAAGGATCACTGCCTCGATCTTGGGCAGGGACTGAGGCTAAAGGCCTGGCTGAAGCCTTGCAGGGCAGATGCAGCCGCCTGCCTCCTAGCGGGCCTCTTCCTCCTCCCACCAGCTCCTCCGGACCAGCACAGCCGGAGACGGGTGGGCCTGGCACATGTCCATTCGGGCGGAATCACTTGACCCCTCAGTTTAAATGAGGTTCCATAATAGTGACATTGTTACAGATATTAAATAAAAATGTAAAAAATATAAATATTAGATAGATTTTTTTCTAGTCTGACCAATTCTCAAATTTAACTAATGGAAATTCTAGAGATTCACCTAAAGACCAATCTCCGTCTCACCTCAGATGCAGGTGGGGTTAGATGGCACTGGCTTCTCCGGAAATGGCTCAGAGACGCAGCCATGCTGGGGAGGAAGGCAGGAAGACTGCCCAGAGGCCTCCCTGCCCTGCCTCTGCCTCCACAGACAGGGGCCTCGCTGAGTGGGCCACTGCCTCTGATGGCTCACACGTCTCACGAAGAATCTAGACCTCTCTGCGTGACACACAGGCTGTCTGAAACTCACGCTCTAGCCTCACCCTCTGCAGTTCCCTCCCCACCGCGACCCTGTCTTACACAGACCCTCCAAAGTATCGCCTGCCGGGCCCTGGAGCACACACCCTCCTGCCCGCCCCTCTCCAGCTGCCAGACCCTCAGCAGCAGCAGCGCCCCGGGCTCAGAGCACTCGGGTACTGCTCCCACAGCAGCGTGACCACTGTCCTGGCGGTCTCTGCACCTGTCTCCCCACTCGGCCAGGAGTCCTCAGGAGAGGGGCAGAGCCCTTGCATCTGCGTGCCACTGATACCTGGCACTGTGCCTGGCCTGGGAGACCTCGTCCATGTCTCCTGGCGGGTGAATGAGGACTGCTGGCTGGCTGGCCTGTGGCCTAGAAAATGCAAATACCTGTTCTGAGTTGGCTGTGATGGGACCGGTCACACTCAGAGCCGGGGCCTGCGGAGCGGAGAAGGGAGCAGGAGGTGGCGAGGAGTAGGAGCCGGCACTTGTCCTCTGCTGCGACTGGGACCTGGGCGTGGTGGCGGCTGGATCCATTTCAGGGACACTCTGGCATGGCAACAACAAAGTCCTCTGTTCACTGGTCTGCCTGTGCAATTGGACCTGGTACCCACCCCACCACGGCAGCACTTCCTGCCGTAGCGCCGGCAAGTGGTGGGGGCCCAGCGCTGCTGCTGAGCCTGTGCTCCAGGAGGCCCTCTGCTCCCGGTCAGCCTTCCCGGCTGAGACGGTGCTCCCAATGGCTCCTTCCCCTACCTGCCTCACAGCCAAGCACAGAACCTCCAAAAGGCAGCAGTGTGGGCCCTCTGCGAGCCCTGCTCGTGGTGCCCGTTATCAGGACCACCTAGGGACCCTTATTGGGTACCAGAAGATTACATTTTGGCTTTTCCAAGTAGACTAATATAAATAATACTTATGCACTTTACCGGATGTTCTTTGTAATTATAGGAACACCACCAGAGTTCTGTGACATTATTAGATGAATGAAACAGGTTCTGTTTATTCCACAATGCAGAGCGGTTTGGAGGGATCGTGATGAGAACGCTGCTTTGGAAAGGACTCGTGCTTTCCCTTGGGGCATCTCCGATAACCTCTTGAACACGAACTGTCCTTCTCGCCCCATTTCAGAAGAGATGGGGCGCATTCAGGGTGATATGGCCATAGACCTCCTGATGGGCAATCAGGGGCCAGTAAGCCGGAGAGCTCTGAGACCAGGTGCCTGTTGCAGACGCTGGAGCTCCCTGGCCCTCCCTGGGCCCTCCCCCGCCGGGGCTGACCCCAGCCAGCAGAGGTGCCTGCCAGCGTCCCTGGGGAGGGATGGCCGGCTCCGCCTGCGTGCTGTCAGTTCTGAAGCACAGAAATGCCCTGTGTCAGAAGAGCTTCAGGGGGGGGTCTCTCCTTGGGTCTCCCATGGGCTCTGCATCCCAGGGTGTCTGGGCTAGTGCCAAATGCCCCTAGCTCAAAATAAACTTTAGATCCATTTGTTAACGGATCCATTTAGATCCATCTGCTTCACCTGTATGGCTGGAGACACCACAGCGGCTCTGCCCACGCTCAGTGATGCAGGCAGCACCCCACACTGCCAACACGAAGGTCTCCGGTGCCCTCAAAGGGGGCCGCTGGCACCCTCCGAGAGTGGCTCCCCAGGCAGCCATCCCCTGCACACATCTGAAAGGATCCCTCTTAGGCCCGTCCAGTCTGTGTGACACTGGGCGATGCTACAGCCGCTTCACCACTGGCCCACCAGCTGTCTCCCTCCGGCACCCCCCTTATTAAAAAGAAATGCCCTCGAGCTTCAAGAAGGCGTGATGACAAGCTGAATAATTCAAAGGGAGCAGCAGAGGGGAGGTGGCAATGGCTGACGTTCTGCAATAGGTCTTTCAGAAAACGCCAGCTGGAAGCTTACCCGCTGTGGGGTGTGGATGGGAGACAGGGCATCCAGATCTGCCATAGGGAACTCGACCCCCTTCCTCTTCAGCTCCTCGTATATGTGCACCACGCCCGTGAGGTCAGGGCTGCTTCGGAAGGCGTCGGCCCATGCCTGGAAGGGCAAAGAGACCTATCAGGGAGCGTTTCTCAGCAGGACTGTCCCGGTGCCTGCGACCCAGAGCAGCCCAGCTGCTCTCCCAGAGGCTGACACTCTGCCTGCAAACTGCCTGGCCAGGGTCCCTCTCCTCCTGCCAGTGCTGCCACAACACGATGGCAAAGCCTTGGTTTCCAGTGGTGCTGCTGAGCATGGCAAAACTCTGCACTCAGCACATACAGTGTTTCCCTGGAGAGGAGGCAGAAACGAGACCCAGCTACAGTGCACCCTGAGCTGCACTCCTTGGCTGCAAGGACCTCGATCCCTGACGACGTTTAGCTGAAGGGTGTGGCACGGCCACCAGGCCCCAGGCCACCAGGGGCTGGGCAGCAGTCTGCGAGCGTGCTGCCCTCCTGCACCCTGCTCTGGCTCAGCGCTGGGGGCGGGCAGGGCAGATGGAGCGGAAAGGAGAGTGATGTGTGACTGGACAGCTGCTGGTTTCCTCAGCAGAGGACCCTAAAGCTGAGCTTCCGCGTCCAGCCTGTCCTCTGACAGGCACAGCGACAGCCCGTGCTGCCCACCACGCACACGTGCCGTCGAGAACCACGGGCAAGCACGAGTACTGCATCCCTGACACGTAACACAACACAGGGGAGGAACACACTGAACCAGATGCCACTTGTCACTGATTCATGAAACTCAAAGACGAAATAAATTCTGTTCTGTTACAGAACACATTTTTTAAAAATGCATATCCAAATAGTTCCCCCAAAATAGGGCCCCACTCTTGAGACACCCATCAGCATACAACCCACGGGGAGGGAGAGCCTCTGGTGCCCAGGGTTCTGCTGCTAATTCTGTTGTCTCCAGGGCGTGTTCCAACCAATCCCGGGGCAGTCCCGGGAACTCCACCATCACCCCCAGACCCACTGGAAGCGAACAGGTCCACTTCCAGAGTTTCGTTAATTACAACAGAACGGACGCATCTCACTTAACACAAACACACTGCCCGTCTGGCTCCCTTGATCCCCTGGTCTAACTGGCACGCGAGTTCAGGGCCTGAACTTGAACATTTGCGATAAGTCTCAGCCTCCTGTGGGAGCTGGGGAGAAACCAGCATGCCAGTTCATCCTGGTGCTCCGCTCGGCCTCCATTTCTGTGGGAGGGCATCCAGGAGGCCCCTTTTCATTTCTCTCACTGTCCGTCCCAGCTAAACATGAGACGAGAAGAATGAATATTAAAGAACCATCACTCCTCTCTCCTGTCAGTCGATAATTCTTGGGGCATCTGTCCAATAGCCAATCAACAGACCCCCTGCTATGGTACCAGGAAGGGAGGGGACAGACACCCCCAGGTTGGGCCAGTCAGTGTCTTCTCCTCCCAGGAGAGGGCCTTGGGCCCGGATATTGCTGGGCCGCTCCTTGGGCAGGGGGACCTGTCCCATGTGGACGTGGGCTCTGAGAGGAAGCCTGTGCTAGCCCTGCCCAGTGTGCTGGAGGAGGCGCGGCCGGTGTGCTGAGGGGAGCCGTACAGGAGAAGGTTCGGAGGGTTTCTGGTCCCTTCTGCTCATTCCCCAGGCCCCATCATACCCAGAGTTCTAGGCGGCCCTCCTTTTATGACAGGTTTTCCTCTCTGCCTGGGCGGGCCAAGTTAGCCTTTGTTATCTGCACCCAAGCAGTCTTGGCTAATCCACACCCTGCCCACCTGCGGCTGTTTCAGCCCTGCATTGGGACGCCTGTGCAGCTCAGGTCAGGTGGCTGCTAACAGAACATATGTCTGTGGCAGCACTCTCTATGAACAAGATTCTGATGCCAACAGGGGATGGTGCGGGGGCAGCACCTTCATGTGGAATCAAGGACGTGGGAGCAACCCAGAGTGCTCTGTGCCCGTTGCATCATGCAGGGACAATGCCCAACACCTGTGCTCTGCCTTCTTCCCCTCGAGGCCGAGCCTTGGGAGGCATACAGAGTCTTGCCTGGCGCAGAGAAGGCAGCCAGGCCGCAGACGTTGTCAGACTGAGTTCCGTTCTCACTGTTACTGAGCTTCCCTACTCCCTCCTCAGACAACAGAGGAAGACGGCCACGTAGGCTGCTGCAGACGGAGGTGGCCATGCTGGAGCCCTCTGCCTGTTCCAGGGGGAGACAGAAGCCTCAGGGGTCTGCTTCGCGCAGGGTCCCTACCTAGAGCCAGGAACTACAGGTGCTGGCAGGCGGCCCTATCGGAAGGCAGAGTGCACCCCCTGAGTGCCCCGCATGTTAGTAGCTCACTGCTCTTTATGTGACTCTTCCTTTTCCTGCCTGTGCAACGACAGTGTTGGGGGTTGAAAGACCAGAGGAGGGTTTGACGAGGGGAAAAGTTATGCTTTTATCTCCCTTGTTCCTTTGGACTGCACACCAAACCCCAGACTGAAACCTTACACCAACATGAACCACATCCTATTCACTTCTGCATCCCTCCAGTTGTGACAGTTTTAAGACACCAAATTTCAGCTCAATAAACGACCACGGACTTAAACGATGGTCTCGTCCTTTGGACAAAAGGAGGCTTCTGCCACGTTCTGTGTCTGCCCTGGACCAGGCTGCATGCCCCAAGTGGCAGGGCCTGGAGCTGCCGTCCACACAGGAATCTGGCCAACGTCCCGGCCATCAGTTCTCAGACACCTTCCAGAACACACGCCTCCAGCCCCTCCCACCCGCCCCACCCCTTCAGCTCACGCTCTCAGGGAAAGAAAAACCTTCAGTGGAGAGAGGACAGTCAAACCTCGTTTATCGGACATCGCCCATCTCAAATGACTCGCTTCTCGACCAGCTGTTCATGGAAACGTGTCCTGGTTGTAAACTAAAACTGGTTCTGGACCCGACCACCCTTTCACACGGATACCTGTGTGATCAGTCACAGGTCTCTCAGGTGACAAAGGAGAGAATGTGCAAATAACAGTCAGTTCACTGCTAAATCTTGCATTGTTAACATCTCAGGAAATTGTGCTGTGAATATCTTCATTTTTTTTTGCCTTTGTTGCTGCTTATTATTAAACACATACAGTAAGTCACCATTGGTTCAAGGAAGGTCAGTGATAGCGGCAAAGTGAAGAGGAAAGTTGTAAGAACAACAATAGAGCCTGGCCGGTGTGGCTCAGTGGTTGAGAGTGGACCCATATACCAGGAGGCTGCCAGTTCGATTCCTGGTCAGGACACATGCCAGGGTTGTGGGCCTGATCCTCAGTGGGGGGCATGTAGCAGGTGGCCAATCAGTATGGGTATGGGTATTCTCTCTCATCAATGTTTCTATCTCTCTCTCCCTCTCCCTTCCTCTCTCTCTAAAATCAGTAAAGAGAAAAAAAAAGCTCTTCTTTAAAACAACAACAACAATAGAGCTTAAAAAGAAATAATTGCAAAGTATGATAGAGGTGTTCGTGCGTCTGATCTGGCTACCGAGTATGGCATGGCGAAATCGAGGATTAGCCCAATTTTAAAACGTAAACAGGCCATCAGGAGTGCCAATGTGGCGAAGGGTGTGAAGATGCTCACGAAACAACGATCACAGGGCACTGAAGAGGCAGAAAAATGGTTGATGTGGATGAGCAAAAGGCAGTTGGTTGGTGACAGCATTTCGGAGGCACGCGTGTGAAAAGGCGCAGATGCTGCCTGCTGACCTCCCGAGACACCCCGGGACGAGCGTGGAAAGGGATTCCTTCAGGGCCGGCCGGGTGGGTCCACACATGTGAGGAGAGAGTGCATCATAGCGGAGTGGGGAACGGGAGGCCGCCCGTTCTAACAAAGTAGCTGCTGAAAATTCGTGACAGATTTCAAGACTACGTAGAGGCCGAGGGATCTGTCCCCCAACAAGGCCAGTTGTGGTGAGACAGGCCTCTCTGGAAGGAGGGGTCACAGCCATGCAGGATAGGCGCTGCCGCAGAGTGGGAGACCAGTGGGACTTCACAGCAACGCCTCTCCTCACCTGCCCTTCTGAAAACCCGCGAGCTTTCAAGAAGAGCGCCGTCAGAGGAGCAAGCTGATGGGACGTGGAGGGCTAGCAGCAGCCTGGGTCACCAGGCCGTTTCTTACTGAGCAGGTTCATGAAGTGCTCGCCCCAAGTGCGAAGAAACACCCCAGGGAGAAACAATGCCACGCAGGGCGCCTCTTGTGACGGACAAGGCTGCTGCCCACCCTCCAGGCTGGAGGCCGAGGTGGAGGAGCACAGCTGCATCCCTGGCAGGTCTTCCCACCCGACACCCTCCCTCGTCCACCGCGGGCCACCGGGTCACGTCTAATGTGAAGGACCTCTACACGGAGCAGTGTTTCCAAGTGTTTGGAGGTGACCTCTTCGACCCAGGTAGCCCGGGGGGTTCTGGCAGCAACACTGTAATAGCCTTACTTGCTGGAGGCTCACACACAGAGCTGGGGGAGTGTCTTCCAGAACCTGCAGTCGGCCGAGTTTGCCACTGGAAGGGACTCCGAGGACTCTGAGGACGAGCCCGGGTCTGTTGTGGAGGACAATGTGTCCCAGGCAAGTCCAGGGCTTGGAGGTGGATGAGGAGGAAGTGGAGCTGGGGGGACGCAGCACTGAGCTGAGCACCTTCGGAGGGAGCAGCAGATGGCCTATAAGGAGCTCTCTTAGAGAGGGGGAAGGGAGCATGCTCCTCCTTCAACAACCAAGGCAATGCTGGGGAAATGGGGAGAAACGCAGAGTTTTACTGAGAAAAATCACCCCGACAACACAGTGACAACACAGGGTCTCCCTTCAGGCAAGTGTCAAGACACAGGCAACACCAAGCATCACTGGGTAGGTTTTTGGTGAAAGAGGCCAGGGAGCCTGAAGCAAGTTCTAGTGGAGCAGAGACAGAAGAGAAAGAGCCCAGAACAGCGACCTGACGTCTCATGGAAAGGCCCCCTTCCAAACCACAGCGTCCCTCCATATCCTCTTCGTGTCCAGACCTCGACAGTCCTCACCATTACAGGGAGGTACTCGTGTGTATGTACACTTTCATTTTTTACTGTACATTTCATTTCCTTTTTGTTCAATTTTCATCTACATTTCACACTTTTTTTTTAAGTGTTTATTTATAGCTTAAACAGTACGTTAGACATGTACTGTATATAAGAAAGGTTAAAACAGGGAATCAATCATTTGGGGGGTCTGGAATAAATTAATTCAATTTACATTCTTTCTTTTTTTTTTATCCTCACCCAAGGACATTTTTCTACTTTTTGTTCAGATAGAGTAGGAGGAAGAGAGAGAGAGAGAGAAACATCTACGTGAAAGGGACACATCGAGTGGCTGCCTCCTGCACGACCAACCAGGGCCGGGAACAAACTGCAACCGAAGTATGGGCCCTGCGCGGGAACTGAACCTGGGTCTCTCTGGACTGCAGGCTGACGCTCTAACTGCTGAGCCAAACTGGCCAGGGCTACATTCTTTCTTTTTAGTTGTTGTTAATCCTCACCCAAGGATATTTTTTCCATTGATTTATAGAGAGAGTAGAAAGGAGGGAAGGAGGGAGGGAGGGAGGGAGAGAGAGATATTAATGTGAGAGAGACACATCAATGAGTTGCCTCCCGCATGCACCCAGACCATGGTGGGGACTAAACCCATAATGCAGGTGCATGCCTTTGCCCAGGAATGGAACCTGTGACCTGTGGTGCATGGGCTGATTCTCTAACCACTGAACCACGCAGGCCAGGGCTACATTATTTCTAATGGGAAGAAATGATTAGGTTAGCGAACAAATTGCTTCCCGAACAGCCTCCAGAAGGAATTAAGCCGGAGAACTGAGGTCCCACGGTACTTTGGACCCCACTGCTGAGGCACGGGGCGCGGGGGGAGAAGCAAGGGCATGACCATAGCGAGGTTACTCTGCAGGACGGTATTGATTCTGCTTCTGAAAACAATGTCAGGGGGAGGCCGAGGGACGCACAGAGTGGGAGTGCCCTTCCTGTCCTCTCAGCAATTGGGACTCAGGTGCCCCAGGAAGGGGCACAGCAGCCACGGGCCGTAAGGCGGAAGCTCAGAACTGCAGGGAGCTGAGGCTGTGACCGAGTCGGCTGAGGCTGCGCTGCCCTCAGCATCTCCCTCCCACGCTCAGAGCTGGCTCCCTCCTGCAAGGGTGCACCCACGCGGTGGGCCCACTGAGCGCCGCGCCAGGGGCCGGCCCGGCCCTGAAGAGCACCAAGACACGCCGTGACAGCAAGGGTGCCGGGAGTCTGCCGCAGCTCTGGCACTCACTCGCTTCCCTGAACCCCTCTTCAGTCCAGCTGCACTGAGAGGGTAGTCTGCTGCCCCTCACAGGCTGGCAAGGGAGCTGCAGCCCAGCCCCCCATTCCTGTCCCACAGTGGGAGCAGCACCTGCTTTTCCAGGGAGGCCATCAGACTCTCTGGGGGGCTTTATCCACCTTCGACATGTAAGTAAAACCACTTCTTTCCAGGGGTTAGCAGCGGTTGGCAGGAAGCAGTGCCTGTCCACGCATGAGACAGCCGTCATGAAGGGCAGCTGGCCCCGAGGGTGAGAAGCCCACGGCAAGCCCGGCAGGAAAGAACAGGAGGCTGCCGGCGGCCCCGCCCTCTCAGCTACCGGGCCGAACCGCGGGTGAGCAGTACTCCACTCCGACCAGCGAAGACGGCAGTTCACCCACTCAACTTCACGTACACCCAACAAAAATGAGCACATGTGTTCACCAGACTGTACTTGAGCTCACGGTGCCCCTTTCACAGAGGCCCCACCCACAGTGGGAGGTCATCAACCACAGTGCAGGCCCCTGCACGGCCACGTGAGGGCGGGGACAGAGGCCATGGGCACACGGGGACGAGGTGAGGCCCGCAGACAGACACGGCAGAGCGCCAGGACAGAGTCCACACAGGTGATGTTCAGACAGGAAGAGCCCGTCCACGCTGTGGGAAATCACTCCCCCTCACAACATAGGGGCTGGTCACACAGCTATGTCGTTTGTGAACACTGATCAGGCTGAATATGCTTTTTAAGTATGTGATTTCCTGTGTATATAATTCAGTAAAGAGTAAAAGAAAAGGCAGATCTTTTTTGCCTTTTGTCCGCCCCTCTGCAGAGGCCGAGCCATCCATCAGCTCTGAGCGCTGCTGCTTCTGTCTGTGCTAGCCAGCCACGGCCACAGAGGAGCGTCCTCCAGGGAGCTGCCGGACCGGGCAGGGAGCGCCCTGACCAGTTAGGTTCTCAAGCCCACGTGAAAGTGCCCTGGCCCACAGTCCCTTCCGTTTTCCCAAGGAGACTGTCCTGGTCAAGAGCCTTCAAGGCCTCCTGGCCTCATCCCACTCCCGTCCCTGGCAGCCAGCAGGGGGCGTCCTCAGGCGTGGGTGTGGCCACTGTGCTGCTCCGGACTGATGATCTCAGACTCGGGGCTGGGAGCAGAAGGGCAGGAGTGCAGCCCCAATGTTACATAAGGAGGTAGAAGCCCAGAGAAGTTGAAATACCAGCCAAAGTGAGACAGCGGGAAGAAGCAGTGTGGGAGGAGGTGGTGACTGATGGGAAAGCTTTGCAGGGCAGGGCAGGTGTGCCAGGCTGGTGTCTCCAGGGAGAACCAGACTGCAGAGAAGTGTGGATCATGACCCCTGCCATGGCCATACCTGCTGGGCCACAAGAGGTCCTCTCTCCAGGTCTGACTCCAGAGAGACCTCACCTGTGGCCCTGCACAGTTTAGGCTGGGTGCCTCCCATTTTGCAAGAAAAAGCCACTATTCATATTCTTGACATCAAATACTGGGGCTGTTGAGGCAAGGGAGCATGCTGGGGACAGCCCAGAATGAGGAGGTTTAGGGGGCACAGGTGGGGGTGAGAGGGTAGGGGGTGAGATGATTTGCACCTCTTGTGAGTGTGTGTATGTGAGAGAGAGAGAGACTGGGCTGGTGTGCAGAATGAAGGGACAGGGACAATCTAAGGACGCATGTCACCGGGCTCTGCTGTCACCCACACTCCTCCCTTAGAGTATCAGCAAACTGCATTCATTCATTCATTAAGAAAGACAACAAGGGCTCTGGCCTCTTGGCTCAGGGGTGAGAGCGGCCTGTGCACCGAGGGTTGCAGGTTCGATCCCTGCCCCTGGTAGGGCACGTGCAGGAGGCAACCAATTGATGTCTCTCAAAGTGATGTTTCTCTCTCTACCCTCTCCCTCCTCCCTTCCACTCTCTCTAAAAATCAACGGGGAAAAGATCCTCTGGTGAAGATTAGCAAAAGAAAAAGAACAAGAACAATGTGCTGAATGTATTGAACACCTGCTCAACACAGTCAGCTGCTCGAGCCCCTGGGGATGACTGTCCGGGTTCTAGGGAGCTCGGAGTGAGAGTGACGGAGACGTTAGCACAGAGGTGCCTGAAGACCAGTAGAGAGGGTGTACTGTGCACTGCAGACCAGATGGGGGAGCGTCTGAGTGCCGGAGGGTTCAGGCCCAGACACAGGTGAGAAGGACAGAGCCGGCAGATTCCCTGGCTCAGGCCCCTCTTCCGTCTGGTGCCACCACTACCACCAAAGTCTAGCCCCTGGATCACACCCCCTCCTGACTTCTTAGCCTACTCCACCCCTGGGCTGGTCTCCTCTCCTCCCGGCTCCTGCTGACCCTTCTCGTCCCTGCACTACACCACCACCCACACCTTGGGTGTGCTTGTTGAGTACGGGCCCTTCACTCTGTCACCAGGGTGCACTGGCTGAACCCAGGTCTGACTGCACAGCCAGCTCGGAAACACCTCGTGGCTCCCCGCTGCCTCTAGGACAAAGCACCAACTCCTCAGGGTACGCGTGGCCCATCCATCAGCCCTGGCCATCTTTCTGGGCTTCTCTCCTGGCCCCACACGTTCTTCATTGCAGTCTACTCTCCGTGTGACGGTTTTAAAACATCCTCTTCTCTTGAAGAGGTACAGCTCAATTCCCAGACTTCCGAGGCTGGGCCTGATGACTCCCTTCTAGCAAATAGACTGACCAGAAAGATGGGGTGTGACTTCTGAGACCCTTCCCATCGGGAACTGCAGCATCTTCCTCACGCTCTCTCGGATTCCCTGCTCTGGGGAAAACCAGCTGCCAGGTGGCAAGGACACTAGGAGGGCCCCATGGCAAGAAACTCAGGCCCCCTTCCAAGGGTCAGCCAGGAAGTAAGGACTCCCGCCCGCAGCCACGTGGGCTGGCCGCCTGGGGTGGCTCCTCCAGCCCCAGCCAAGCCTTCAGAGGAGGCCATCCCGGTCAGCATCACTGCAACCTCATGAGTAAGCCAGAACCACCTGGCTACGCTTCTCCTGAATTCCTGCCCCACAGAAACTAGGAGATGATAAACATTGATTGTTTTAAGCTGCTAAATCTTGGGATAATGTGTCACAGAGCAATGAATAATGAATACATTCCCAACGTGCCAACGGCCTCTTCGGCGCGTCTGGGCCTTTGCACAGGCTGTTCTGTTTGCTGTGATGCTTCTGGCACGCTGACCTTCCCACCCAGCTCCTTGCCATCCTCCAGGGTCCAGCAGAAATGCCATCTCCTCAGTGAACCCCTCCTGAACACCACCTGCCCAACACCCCACCTGCCCCGGAGCTGGCGCCACCCTAGTCTACACACCTCCTGCTCCACACATCCCTGACGGCTGAGTCCTGTCAGGGCCCACCCGCCCTTGAGGGCAGCAGAGGGCGAGGCACCCAGGAAACTTCAGTGAAGCCTCTGTCAACGGCGGGACAGCCACCGTTTCGGGTTTCGTTCCAGTGGGATGAGTATAAGAGGGAAGTATCTTGCAACAAATATCTAAACCCAGAAGTCTCCATTCTTTCTCCACCTGATGGCAGGCATGCGGCCCACGGAGGAGCAGCCCGTCGCAGCGCCCTACCTGGACCAGAGCGAGCACCTTGTCCTGCACGATGGTGGGAGGGCTGTTCTTGGGGGAGATGATTTTGACCAGAACACTGTCGATGAAATCTCGGTTGGCCACGAGGACGTGGAAGCGGTGGCCGCAGTTCTTCACACACGTCTCCAGCACCTGCGGGAGGGAAGGAAGAGGTGACAACCTGGGGGCCTGAGGAGCTTCGGGGACTGAGCACAGCAGCTCAGTGTCCAGCCCTTCCCTTCTCCCGGATCATCTGCCCCACAATCTCCTCTAGGGTCGGCATCTTCACTCTCCAAAGCAGTCGTGCCGCAGGGTGAGGGCAGCCCTTGCACAAAAATCAATTAGTTGTTAATGTAGACATCAGCTTCGCAGGAAAGGACTGAGTAGTCTCTTAAAATTAGCATTTTAATTCCTCTCTCTGGGCTTGTGGGTGTGAGGCACTAGCCAGTGGGACATGTGCTCTGTCATAGAGAAGACTGCTGTGGCAGCCTGAATTAGCCAGCACACTATCAGCCCTGGTATGTGAGGAAGCACACATGCATGCACACGCACACACACACATGCACACATGCACGCACACCTCTCACACACCATACAACCCTGATCCTGCCAATGAAATGGAAAATGACAAAGGAATGTCCACCCTTAATGAATGGTCTGTGACCTCAGCTGCCAGGAGGCCTTCAGGCCCACATGCACTCCAAACCCCGCCCACCCTCCATGTCTGGAAAGAGCAGGCACGCAGACCTTAGCCACACAGACAAGCACAGGCGCGTGCGGGCTCCAGCCATATGGCTGTGTGGGCTTGACTCTCCGCTGCACCGCTTTCTTCCTGAGGCCCAGGACAAATCTGTCTGGCCTCGGTTTCCTAATCTGCCCAGTGGGTGCAGGAGACCCCTCACAGGACCGGGTGAGGGCGACATGGAGTGTGTCTGAAGCACCTAGCAGTGCTGCAAGCTATGGCAACAGATTACACTGCAAAGGCTGCGCGACACTCGGCACGGGACGGCTTCGCAGCCCCCCAGGACCAGAGCCAGGCCCCTGGACTCAGAAGTATCAGCTAGAGGGTCTCTGCAGCCCTGAGACAGTTGTCTGAACATCCTAGCTCTCCGGAAACAAACCCGTGCAGTCACCTGACCCTGCCTAGGTCAGCATCCCCCATGTCACGGGTGCCAGCTTTCTCGTTCCCTTGTGTGGCCTTTCCAACAGCCCTGTGAGGTGGGGACTAGCCCAGTGTAGAGAAGAAGACACTGTGGCTGGACAGGAGGCCGGAGCTGGCCGGTCCCCGGCCTGCAGCCCTGCACCGGTGGGAGCCGCGCCTTCTCCCTACGCCTGCCCCAACGGCGGCTCCGGGCCCCATATGGCCTGCCGAGGAGACCGAAGCTCAGCATCCTGGGCCGAGGAGAGTTCCTCAGTCACGGGGCGCTCTCTCTTGCAGCCTCTGCTCATGCTGGACTCCAGGAGACCACGAGGTGGCCAGCATTCCCTCTCACAGTGACCTTGGGGGCTGCCCAGAGGAACTGCAGGAGGTCTCCCTGACCTCAAGGAACCTTCAGTGCCCTTCCTTCTCGGATCTTCTGAAGGTGTCCCCTAACTTTCCCACACAGGCGGTGGGCTGCTGAGGCCAAGGCAAGTGGCAGAAAGCAGGGGTTATTTCACGAGGCGCAGGAGGGGAAACGGGAGACAGAGTGGTGGAAGGAACCTGGAAAAAGACGGGCAGGGACGCTGAGGTGGCAGAGCAGGGCCGCTGAGGGCCAGGATGCGCTCCATCTAGCACAGGCTGGCGTTCTCCTAGACAGCAGACACAGTCAGGCCCTCCGGGGCTCAGACACACGGGCTTGGACATGCCTGCGCAGAGGTGGCCTGTGCTACCTGGCATCCCCAAAGCCTAGCAGAGTAGGAGACGCGGCCGTCTCCCCTGGCAGCAAGGACCACGCCGCCAGGGGGGCCCAGCGATGCACGGCAAGCCACTCTGCCAGAGGCCCTTGGCAAGCTCTGCCCCATGGGCTGTATGTCATGAAACACACAGCAGCAGCTCTAGAATCAGCCAAAGCCCACAGAGGAAGCAGAAGGTGCCTCTGAGCAGTCAGAAGCAGATGTTCCGGTCCGTACACGAAGGCCCACTCAGAGAGCCCTTAGGACCTCTGACTAACTCCTGTCTGGGGCAGATATGAACAGTACATGCACGGATATGGAGTGAGGAGAGGCCCACCGGAGCAGGGAACTGAGCGCAGTGGGCTGACATGCACCAGATGAGGGCCTTGGTGCAGGGATCTCATCAGTCTCCCAAGGGCATCGCTGGATTTGCAGCAACAACCTGATCACTAAAATTAAAATATTAAAATTTAAAAATATACGTAGGAATACCTTTAATTGAGGAGGTAAAAGACACACAGGCATAAAAACAAACACAAGCCAACGGATTCGCATCAGGAGCCCAGGAGGAAACCCACACACATACAGTCAGGTAACATTTGACAAGGGAGCCACGAAGACTCGCTGGGGAAAAGGACAACCTGATCAGTGTGCTGGGAAAACTGGATATACACATAGAAGAATGAAACTGAACCCCTAACCACTCACAAACATTAACTCAAAGGGGACGAAGCACTTACTTGTAAGACCCCAAACCATAGAACGACGGAAAGAAAACAGAGGAGAAGCTCCTTGACACTGATCTTGGCAAAGATGTTTGGATATGACACCAAAAGCAGAGGCAACACAACCAAGAACAAACACGTGGGACTACATCAAACTAAAAGGTTCTCATGACAGAAGAAACAAGCAGGAAGATGGAGAGGAGCCCACAGAATGGGAGAACCTACTTACAAACACCAGATAAGGAGTAAACAGAAAACACACAGAAGAAACTTATACAATGTAATAGCAAAAATAACTCCACAAATTCTGTTTAAAAATAGGGAAAGGATTTAAATAGACATTTCCCAACGGAAATAGACATAATGGAAAACAGGTATATGAAAAGATGCTCGACATCACTAATCATGAGAAATGCCGATCAAAACCACAATGATATCACCTCACACCTGCTAGAATGGCTGTAATAAAAAAGACAAGAGACGATGTTGGTGACGATGCAGAAAAGAGAACCTTTGTGCACTTTGGTGGGAATGCAAATGGGTGCGGCTATTACAGAAAACAATATGGAGATCCCTCAAAGAATTAAAAATAGAACTAGCATATAATCCAGAGTCTACTTTCGGGTATTTATCTGAAGAAAATGAAAACACTAACTTGAAAAGATATCTGCACACCATGTTCACTGCAGCATTCTCCACAGTGGCCAAGTCATGGAGACAACCTAAGTGTCCACTGATGCATAAAGAAAATGTGGTTAGGCCCTGGCCGGTTTGGCTCAGCGGTTGGAGCGTCGGCCTGTGGTACAGAGAGATCCGGGTTCGGTTCCCGCTAAGGGCACGTACCTCGGTTGCGGTTTGTCCCCGGCCCTGGTTGGTCGTGCGGGTGGCGGCCACTCGATGTGTCCCTTCACATCAATGTTTCTCTCTTTCTCTCTTCCTCTCTCTCCCTCCCGCTCTATCTGAACAAAAAAAATGGAAAAGTGTCCTTGGGTGAGGATAAAAAAAAAAAAAAAGAAAAAAAAAAGAAAATGTGGTTAGCCCGGCTGGTGTAGCTCAATTATTGAGCATCGACCCATGCACCAAGAGGTCGCTGGTTTGATTCCCGGTTAGGGCACAGGCCCAGGTTGTGGGCCCGATCCCCAGTGGGGGGCATGCAGGAGGCGGCCAGTCGATGTTCTCTCTCATCAATGTTTCTATCTCTCTCCCTTTCCCTCTAAAAGAGAAGAAGAAGAAGAAGAAGAGGAGGAGGAGGAGGAGGAGGAGGAGGAGGGGAGGAGGAGGAGGAGGAGGAGGAGGAGGAGGAGGAGGAGGAGGAGGAGGAGGAGGAGGAGGGAGGAGGAGGAGGAGGAGGAAACGTGGTTGGTACTATACACAATAAAACAGTACTCAGCCATAAAAAGGAAAGAAATCTTCTCTTTTGCGACATGGACAGACCTGGAGGTCATTATGCTAAGTGAAATGGTCAGCTAGAGAAAAACAAATACTGTATGTTCTCACTTATATGCAAATATAAAAAAGCTGAACTTGTAGAAAGAGAGTAGAGCGGTGGTCACCAAGGGCTAGGGAGAGGAGAGATGTTCATCAAAGGGTACAGACTCCCACCTATAACATGAGTACGTTCTGGGAATCTAATGTATACTATAGTTAACAATACTCTAGTATGTATTTGAAAGTTGTTAAGAAAGTAGATCTTAAATGCTATCAACACACACACACACACACACACACACACACACACGGGGAGGGAATGAGGTATTAACTAACATGGTGGTAATCATTTTGCAATATATATGTGTAGCAAATTACCACAGTGCACACCTTCCACTTACATGTGTTAGATGTCCATAACATTTCAATAAAGCTGGGAACAAAGTAATTCTAAATGAGACCTGACCTTCAGGAAAGGTTAAACGATGCTCAGCCTGCCCTGCTGCAGGAAGAAAATAAAGGCAGAGACTCTCAGAAAGACTCCCAACAGAGTGGTTGCCGTGAAACTGGGCACACAAAGGATGCAGCTTAGATAACAGGGAAATGTCCCGACATGTTACTTCATTCCCTGGTGATTTTAGTTACCAAAAACAATTCATTTTGGGCAAGCTCTGGATTTAATGAATGTCATGGCTCAAATTCTGAGAAAAAAACAGAAGCTTTCAATGTATTTCTCGATGGTGTTTTCTCCTGTATCATTCAAATCCCAATTCCCTGGCAGAGAGAATGCGCCTAAAGTCTTGAGTTTTCACTTGGGCAAAAAGTCTGAACAGGTTCTCTGTCTTAGAAGGAGACATGTTATAGCAGTTTGGGATAAATAACAAATTATTCAAACCTACAGAAAAGCCCAGCACTGAACTGTTGCAGCTTCCATGACAAGAATTCACTGTAGGTTATCTCCAGTCAAGAGGGCGGCCAGGGAAACGTGGTTCTGGGAACCTCCCACAACCACATCAAAATGACAACCACAGAACCACCACCATTCAGAATGGCCCAACATCCAGCTGAACAGAAGTTCTACAAACAAGGATGTAAAGAAGCAGCCACGAGACCAAAGTCCTATAACTGAGGAGATAAAACAGCAGCCATACCAAGACGGTGGGGGAGTCGATAGGCAGAACGGGCATGTCCACCCCAACTCAAAGGTCCACCCTGAGGAGCCAGGAGTCCCAGTCCCACACGAGGCCCCAGCCCAGGGCTCCAGTGCTGGGAAGAGAAGCTCCCACAGCTTCTGGCTATAAAAACCAGCAGAGGCTGTGGCTGAGGGAGACAGGGGCTTCTGGGGTCCCAGGTGCTCCTCTTAGAGCTGTGCACAGACTCCTCAGACCCCCCCCCCCTCAGCTCTAGCACAAGGGCAGGAGCTCAAAAGGCACAGGGGACACCCTGGCAGGAACTGGATTATTGGCATCGGGGAGAGAGCGGAAGGGGCAGCTCTCTCCCAATCAGAAGCGCTGGTAGAGGCCACTATTCCTGGACTGGGCCTGTCCCCAGGAGAGGGCAGGTGGGTGCCATTTCTGAGTCTTCGCCAACATGGCTCCCCCTGTGCTGCCAGCCCTGGTGATCCCCTGAGAACTGGGCCCACCCAACTTTTGCACCCACCCCAACTGCCCTCCCTACAAGCCCTTTCAGCAGTGTCTCGGCTCCTGCTGGCAACTTTCCCAAAACCTCTCCGACAAGCAGCATTGGCTTCTGTGTACCCCATTCCTATGCTAGGTGGCCCCAGGCCGGGCACCAGCGGCAGCCACTCTGATTCACAGATCAGAGTGAAGATCCGGGCATGTCCGAGCCATCTGAAGATCACTTTGTAGCTCACGGGGGTGGCCTCGGGCAGGTCACAGGTGGCGGCTGGCCCTCCCAGAAGGTGGCTGCATGCTCAGAGGCCCCAGAGCCACAGTAGCAGTGGACAGCTTCAGATCACATGGAAGCACCACCCAACCACTTCCACAAGTGATGCACTCCAGGGGTGGACTCAGTGAGCACCTGAGTCTCGCTGACGTGAGTTCTGCTCCATGGGGCCAGCCCCTGCGCTGCTGATTCTTGGTTATGGTCGCAGCCGGTCCTCATAGCCAACTGGCCTGGGGGGGGGTCAATCCCTCCTACCGACAGGCCAACAGCAATCAAGGCTCAACTGTAACAGAAGGAGGCACCTGGTGCACCCAGCTCAGGTGAGTGGGGAGGCTATGCCACCGGGCCCTACCAAACACCTGCCACATCATAAGGCCACTCTACCAGTTCTGGAGATGTGATCACTCTACTTAATACATAGAACCAAACACAGGGAGGTGGCCAAAATGAGACAAAGGAACATGTCCCAAATGAAAGAACAGGACACAACTCCAGTGAAGGAACTAAACAAAATGGAGGCAAGCAGTCTACCAGATGCAGAGTTCAAAACAATGGCTGTAAGGAAAATGAACTTAGGGAAAAAGTAGAGGAACTTAGTGAGAACTTCGACGAAGAGATATAAAACATAAAAATGGAGGTAGAAGACATGAGAAAGGACCAGTCAGAAATGATGAATTACATAACCGAAATGAAGACTATGCTAGAAGGAATCGACAGTAGATTAGATGAAGCACAGGACTGAATCAGTGATTTGGAACATAAGGTAGCAGAAAGAACCTAAATAGAACAGGAAAAGAAAACTGAATCCCGCTCAGTGGTTGAGCATCCACCCATGCACCAAGGGGTCGCCAGTTCTATTCCTGGTCAGGACACATGCCCAGGATGTGGGCCCGATCCCCAGTGTGAGGCATGCAGGAGGCAGCCAGTTGATGTTCTCTCTCATTGATGTTTCTCTCTCTCTGAAATCAATAAAGAAGAAGAAAAAAGAAAATTGAATCCCAAAAAATACGTATAGTTTAAAGGGCTTCTGGGACATCAGATATACCAACATTCACAAGATAGGAGTACCAGAAGGAGGAGAGAGAGAGCAAGGAATTGAAAATCTATTAAGAAAAATAATGACCAAAAATCTCCTTAACTTGGTGAAGGAAAAAAAACAACAAGTCCAGGAAGCAGAGTCCCAAACAAGATGAACTGAAAGAGGCCTACATCAACACACACACACATCATAATTAAAATGCCAAAGGTTAAAAGGCAAATAGAGAATCTTAAAAACAGTAAGAGCCCTGGTTGGTTTGGCTCAGCGGTTAGAGTATCCGCCTGCAGACCAAAGAGTCACGGGTTTGATTCCGGTCAAGGGCACATACCCCAGTTGTGGTTCAATCCCCAACCCTGGTGGGGTTGTGCAGGAGGCAGTCGATGTGTCTCTCTCACATCAATGTTTTTTTCTCTCTCTCTCCCTCCCTCCCACTCTGTCTGAAAATAAATGGGAAAATATCCTCAGGTGAGGATTTAAAAACAAAAAAAGAACAAATAAAAGCAGCAAGAGAAAAGCAGTTAGTAACCTACAAGGGAGCTCCCACAAGACTGTCAGTTTATTTCTTTTTTCATTTTTAATCTTCATTAGAGGATATTTTTCCATTGATTTTTAGATAATGTGAGAGGGAGAGGGGGGGAGAGAGAGAGAGAGAGAAAGAGAGAGAGACACACATCAATGAGAGAGACACATCGATTGGTTGCCTCCCGCATGGCCCCAACCGGGGCTGAGTATTGAACCCGCAATCATGGGCCAATGCTCTAACCATGGAGCCAAACCAGACAGGGCTGTCAACTTACTTCTAAACAGAAACTGTGCAGGCCAGAAGAGATTGGCACAAAATATTTAAAGGGATAAAAAGCAAGGACCTACAACTAAGATTTCTATACCTAGCAAAACTATCATTTAGAATCAAAGAACATCATAAAGGGCTTCCCAGAGAAGAAAAAGCTAAATTTCATCACCACCAAACCAGTATTATAGGAAATGTTAAAAGGTCTTCTTTAAGAGGAAGGAGAAATACCCTGGCTGGTTTGGCGCAGTGGTTAGAGTGTTGGCCCACAGACCAGAGAATCCCGGGTTCGGTTCCTGCTAAGGGCACATGCCTCAGTTGCAGTTTGTCCCCGGCCCCAGTTGGGGTCGTGTGGGTGGCGACCAGTCGATGTGTCTCTCTCACATCGATGTTTCTCTCTCTCTCTTCCTCTCTTTCTCCCTCCTGCTCTGTCTACAGATAAATGCAAAAATGTCCTTGGGTGAGATTGAAAAAAAGAAGAAGAAGGGGAAAAAAGATAAAAAATATGAATCCTAAATGAATCAATACATATCTAGCAACAATTACTTTATATGCCCCAATCAAAAGACATACAGTGGCTGAACAGATAACAAGACCCTTACATAAGCTGTTGACAAGAGACTAACTTCAGATTAAAAGATACACACAGACTGAAAGAAATGGGATGGAAAGGGATATTTCATGAAAATAGAAACAAACAAACAATAAAAAACTGAGGTAGCAACACAACAGACAACATAGACTTTAAAACAAAAGCTATACCAAGAGACAAAGAAGGACCCAGAAATTTCACTTCTGGGTATTTACAAGAAGAAACTCAAAACACAAAATCGAAAAAGACTTATACATCCATATGTTACTTGCAGCATTATTTGTAAAAGCCAAGATATGGAGGCAAGCTAAGAGTCTGTCAACAGATAAATGAATAAAGAAGTGGTTTATATGTACGATGGAATGTGACTCAGCCATAAAGGAGAATGAAAGCTTTCAACAACATGAATGGACCTAGAGGGTACTGTGCTGAGTGAAATGAGTCAGACAGAGAAAGACAAATGCCAGATGATTTCACTTCTGTGTGGAATCTAAAAAACAAAATAAATGAACAAGCAGAACAGAAACAGACTCATAGATACAGAGAACATTTTGATAGTCGCCAGATTGGAGGGAGGGTTGGGGGATGGGTGAAAAAGATGAAGGAATTGAGGCGTCCAGAGTGTTAATTACAAAATAGTCACAGGGATATAAAGTACAGCACTAGGAATGTAGGCAATAATACTGTAGTGTGTCAGATGGGTATATGTATGGTGTCAAATGGATACTAGATTTATCAGTGTGATAACTTTTTAAGTTATATAAGTGTTTAATCACGGGGTTGTACACCTGAAACTAAAATAATATTGTATGTCAACTTTAATTTAAAAATAAAAATAAAATAATTTATGCCCTGGTCGACTTGGCTTACTGGTTAGAAAGTAAGCCTGTGGACCAAAGGGTCTTGGGTTAGCTTCCCAGTCAAGGACACATAACTGAGTTGCAGGTTCAGTCCCTGGCCGGACCAGGGCTGTGCTGGAGGCAACTGATTGATGTGTCTCTCTTGTGTCAATGTTTCTCTCTCTCCCTCCCTTCCTTCCACTCTCTCTAAAAATCAATGAAAAAAGACTGGCTGGTGTGGCTCAGTATTTGAGCGTCGACCCATGCACCAAGAGGTTGCTGGTTCAATTCCCAGTCAGGACACATGCCCAGGTTGTGGGCCTGATCCCCAGTAGGAGGTATGCAGGAAGCAGCCGATCAGTATTTTGCTCTCATTGATGTTTCTATCTATCTCTCCCTTCCTCTCTCTCTAAAAAACAAATAAACATTAAAAAATAATGATAAATAAATAAAAATCAATGAAAAAATATCCTTGGGTGAGGATTAACAACAAAAAGGAATCTATTCACTGTGGCCCAGACTTTGTCACATCTGAAAACTGTTAGCTTTTAAGACAGAGTAGCACCTGAAATTGTCCCTTTTAATTTTCTCACACTGTAAGGAAGGGCACAAACCAGGGTGTTCCTTCATGACAGGAGTCACCTGGCTGACCTTTCAAGGACCTCCCAGTGATGATCAGTGTTTTCCAGAACCCACGGCCGGGGGTCTCACTAGCTGTGCCGCCTGGGCAAACCCCTAGACCTCTCTGAGCCCATGTTTCATCCCCGTGAGGGGGATGATGAAACCTGTTGGGAAGGTTGTTGTGAACATCTGCAGTAACCTCTGAAAAGCTCAGCAGTGGGCAGGCACTGGGGTGGAAGTTGGCATCTTGCAGAGGACTTGGACCCGAGAAGCAGCTAGCCCAGGTCTCACGCAGACTGTGGCAGGAGACCCACACCCAGGCCTCTGGCTGCTCTGCTGTGGGCTTTGACCCAGTCAGTGCTGCCCATGCCTCGTCTCCTGCTGGTACACTCCACAGTGAAGTTCATGCCCCGTTTCAAAGAAGGTAGGGAAACCCACAGGTGCCACGGGAAGGCTCCACTGCACTCCGATGGCACACACCAGGCCCCACGGCACACCCCGGAGGCTGTGCTGAGCGGGCCGGGGAAGGCCCGTGAGTGTGGCAGTGTCAGGGCCCAGGTTCTCCCAGGTGCTTTCCACCATGGAGGGCGGCACTCACTGTTAATGCCAGCATCACCTCTCGGTAGTTCCGGTTCCCGTTCAGCCGCTTCTTCAGGGCTCGGATGGCATCCTTTGGCCTGGAGGAAAGCACATATCAAGATCCTTAAACATCATACTTCAAGATGCTATCCTACAGATTCACTGCCATTTTTGTGAATTAGCATATATACCAAGTTATTGGCTGTAACATGCTTGCAAATGTGTAAGATTTGGAAAAAACTAAACGTCTATCGATATGAAACAGGTTAAATTAAATCATGTTTATCCGCAAGAAGAACGGACAGTGTTCACACACCAATACGGAGCAAACGATTGCACGACCATCTGCAGAGCAGTACGTGAGGTATGCTACTGCTTGAGCTATCCCAGGACAACAGACACATCCACAGCACACGCCAGCATAGAGGACAGGACCCTTGGAAAGAGCCCCAGGAAGCTGGTGACTTGGGCTGCCCCTTAGGAAGGGACATGAGTGACAGAGGGACAGGGAGGTTTTTCACTGGATTGTCTATTTGCAGCTCTTTTGAATTTTGTATCACATGCAAGTATCTGTCCGAAACAAACCGCACCCACTGTTACACAGGTGCACTGAAGAAACCAGAGAGAGGGAGAGTGGCCAGGCCCTTGCTTAGGCCTGGATGTTCAGCTCCTCCCCAGTTCCACGGGACTACTTCCCCCAAGAAAGTCTTAATCTCCTCAAAACCTAAGGAATTGTGTGCTGGTAGGTGATGGATCTGCCGTGGATTCCCAAAGAGAACCTCAGAATTATAGGTAGTCCCCAGGTTAC
Source organism: Molossus molossus (assembly GCF_014108415.1). Classification (NCBI taxonomy): domain Eukaryota; kingdom Metazoa; phylum Chordata; class Mammalia; order Chiroptera; family Molossidae; genus Molossus; species Molossus molossus. The sequence goes on along the minus strand of NW_023425364.1, from coordinate 518,281 downwards.
AAATGGGCCATGTTCAAAAGCTGACTTGGAAGCTATTTGGACTGTAAAACATTCTCTCTTAAGTCACTGTTACGGCTGGGAGTTAGAGTCCCCAGCCAGCCCCTAACAGCACCACAGGTACAGTGGTTGTGTTTTACATTATTTAATTTATCCTAAATCAGATTGAACAAAGGTGAGGACCTACGTGCCACCACCAGCATGAAACCCTGCTCGCTGATGCCCCCTCTGGGGAGCCCTAGTCCAGCAGTGGCCTGTCTTTCACTCTCACAAGTGGGCTGCAGCCTTTTGCAGGCTGACATCTCGATATGTCTGGTCTTTGCAAAGTTGAAGGTTGGTAAGCAGGAACCTCCTATTCCTACAGCTCCGATATATTTACGATCCGCTTAACCCACGAAAAAGTCCTTTCAAACGTGCATGACGAAGTTGGGAGGGAGGTGAAGGCCTGCTCGTCAGCCCACTGTAGACACAACACACAACGAGGCGAGGCTTCGAGAGGACACCTGGACACCGGAGCCCTATCCCAGTCCCAGCTGGAGGAACGGCTGCCCGCAGGGATTCTGGGCTCAAAATCCCAGGTCTGCAGGGACAAGGCTCTCAGGGGCACAGGGCCCTGGCCAAGCATGTCTGCAGTGTGGTGAGTCTCCACACAGGAGCGCTGATTCTACAAATGTGGGACTTGACAAGCTCTCGGCTTTGAGGACTGTCCGCGGACTGGAGCTGGTGAAGGCCGGCAGCTATGGCCAGGCGCACAGCCTGGTTTCCTCCCAAGGGCTCCGCCGAGCCACGGTTAGCCTGAGCCACGGCTGCCATCCCTCTCAGCCGAGTGTCCTTCCCCTCCTGTGAACGTCCATGCAGCAAAGAAACGGGAGCAGCCTGCGGGACTGCGAGCACGCGCAGCTCACGGGCACAGCGCAGAGCGCTCCGAGGGCGGGAGTGAGGCAGCGCGGGAAACCAGTCGGCAGGCTCCTGGGTTGCAGTTAAAATGAAAATTCCTCCTCAGGAAGTACTGCCTGAGAGTGACTGGGTGAGCACAAAAGCCAGTATTTATCTCTCTCCCTGGGGAAGAGCTTCAGAGAGAGGATCAAAGGCCTGTCAGAAGAACTGCAAAGTTTCCAGCAGCAGCTGCAGATCAGACAGTGAGGAGTTGGGAACAGGGAGAGAGAGGGAGAATCAAGAGCCCAGATGGAGTAGGAAGAATCAGGACGTAATGACAGGTGTAAGACCCCCAGTACCCTGGCAGCTTTGGAAGGGAAGGTCAGGCCCCTCGGGGCCGCCCCTAGGGCCTCAGATCAGGCCTCCGGCCATCTGCAGCCTTCCCAACGTCATCTCAGACCCAGGCTCGTAAGAGACCTTCTTTCCAGTCATACAGAACTCGCCGAGTCCTTGGGCTCTAGAACTGCCACTTCTGAAAGGCTTCCTCCTTATTCCTGGATGGAGGACATGCCTGCCCCCCCACCCTGAACACCCCATCCCCCTCACCCGAGCCCCACTCAGCTATTATCTCGCTCTCCGGCATGTACCCAGAGCTGCTCCTCCGGCCCCTCCTGCTTGGAGGCTGGAACAGAGCTTCAGAGAGCTGGAAAGTCCAGAGATGGGCATGAGCACGACCAGGTCAGCACGTCCTCATCAGAGCTGCCCATCAGAACCAGAGAGCACGTACCAACCAGGTGCCTGTGCCCTGGGTAGGTAGGACTGGGTGAGGCCTGGTAAACGGGGTCTAAAATATTCCCAGTCAGGCTGCTCAGCCAGGCACTCCCAGTTAATGACCAAGCACCCAGGACACAAGGGGCTGCCACACAGGACTCAGGTTGGAGTTGACCTTGACCCTGGACATTAGGCAGAAGCCCGAGGGGGGGGGGTTACCCACCAGGACCCCAGCCTCCCAGACGGAGAACTCTGAACAAACAAGAGGAGTGCACGCAGTGTTGGAGGCTGGAGCCAGGTCTTCCTGGACTTGTACCTGCCCTTTGCCCAGTGACCAAACCACTGTGGGACTCAGTTTCCCCAACATTAATTGGACTGTCCCTGCTGCCCAGGGCCGCTGGGTGGGCGCTGCATACACTGGCGCAACCCAGGGCTCAGCACGGGCCCAGCTCACGGTAGGTGCTCAGGGAACAGCAGAGGAGAGGGCCATAAACCCATGACATAGGCACTACTAGTATCCCACCTGTTACTGAGCAAACGGAGACCCGGAGAGACTGAGTAATTCACCAGGGTCACATGACAGGTGAGCGGAGGACAGAGGGCTCCTGCCCAGGCTGGTGGCTCCAGGCTCCAGGCCCCCGATCCTACAACGCTCTCCTCCCTACGTGCATGCACCGCCCCCCAGCCTGGGGTCCACCCACCCTCACTTGGTACCTGCCTCCACCTGGAGTCCCCTCCTCCCAGAAGCCTTCCTGCTGTGGCCCCAGCTGGCCAGCGCCACTGCAGCAGCCTCGCTCGCCCTGGAAGCTTGGACTCGGAGCACTTGTCACACTGTGTGATGGTTCTGCTCACATGAAGTTTAAATGTGACGACTGATTCAATAGAGGATATTATGAAATCCTGTAACGGGACTTGTCCAAGGGGCAGGGAAATGAGAGGCAGTGTAGGAAAGGACTAGGGAAGGGAGAGGCGTGGGGAGGGAACAGAAGGCACACAGGCCTGGAGCCCTGAAGCCGGGAGAAGTGGGCAGGGTCCCCACCGAAGCAGACGAAGCAGAGGTGTGGGGAGGGATTTTGGCAGTCCCCTGCCGGCAGAGGGAGCACAGGGAGTCCCGGGAGGCACTGGGTTCTCTCTGAGACATGCAGCACCAGGAGTGCGGGTCACTGCAGGAGGAAAGCGCACTGAGGGTTGTGACAGCAGCTGACCTGGCTGCCAGGCCTTGGCAGGAGGCTCGGTCCCCGAGGAATGAGCAGTCCCCCTTCGGACCCAGCTGTGTGCACCGCCCTCACAGCTGGGGAGCCTGCAACAGGGTCCAGGGCTGTGGACGATTCAAGGGCCTGAGAGACTGGTGGGGACCCCAGTGGAGTGGCAGAGGGGCCAGGTTGCCCCCAGGGTCTGAGCAGGGGAAGGCTCATTAGCAAGGGAGTGACTTCACGAGTTCTGTGTCTGAGAGCCCCTCTGCCACAGCAGGGGGGACAGGCAACAGAGCGAGGCAAAGGCAGATGCACCCAGGGCAGGTACAGCCCAGCTCTAGGATGACACAGGAAGAGGCTCCACAACCTGGCCTAACTCACCTTTCCAGCCTCTGTTGCAGACACCCCTCCTGCTTCTTCCCTGCACACCCAGGCCACCTACACCCAACCACGCGGCCCTTCCAGGCACCCTCAGCTTCTCCGCCTGCTGTTCCTGCGGCTCAGCCCAGAGCCCGCCCCTCCGGGAGGCACCCTACCAGCTCTCGAGTCTGCAGCAATGGGCACACCTCCCTGCCATAGCCCCCGGTCCTGCTCAGTGAGTGCCTCCAGCTGTGGGGCAGCTAGACAGACAAGGAAAGAAATCTGCAGTGGGTGTAAGGGAGAGAGGAGCCCAAGCGGCTCTGCAGGAAGACAGCAGTGTGAGCCCAGTGACTCCGGCACTAGCAGTGTGGTCCCCAACAATTTTGTGATTCCCGTCTGTGTACCAGACACCGAGCTGATCATCCATATTTCAATGTTTTTAATATGTTTTTATTGATTTTGTTTTTCAGAGAGAGAGAGAGAGAGATGGAAACATAGATATGAAAGAGAAACATCCATCGACTGCCTCCAGCACACCCCACCCTGGGGATCGAGCCCACAACCCGGGCATGTGGCCTGACCCGGAATCGAACTGGGACTTCTCAGCCCCTGGAACGACACTCCATCCGAAGAGCCACACCACCAGGCATGATCACCTACATCAGGCTGCAGAAACAGGTCACCTCTCACTTAAGACTCCCAAGCGCACATCTCCAAAACGGGCCACTGCCCCCACTCAGACCCCTCCGTGCCAGCACCCCAGCATTGCCCACAGGGGGCTGCGCCAGCAACTCAGTCGAGAGGGTTTTATCTGAGCTGCTGATCACTGCACCCCAGTCTTCTCCACCCCTGTTATCCTCAACTCCTCTCACTCCCATCGGCACATTTTATCGGTTCCCCCTTGTAAGTATATTCAGAATCAGATCGTTTCTCATTCCCTCCTCCAGGTCCTAGTCAAATCTGCCATCATCTGAGTCCCCTAACTGGTCTTTCCCTTTCTGCCCTTGGTCTCTTCCCAGCCAGGCCTCTCTGAACATGGTAACCAGAGTGATCTCTTTAAAACTAGAGTCAGGCCACACCCTTTCTCTGCTCATACCCTCCAAGGGATTCCCCTGCCACCTGAAGTCAGCCCGAGGCCCTGTGGTGCTGTGTTACCTGGACCGGACATCTCTGACCTCACCTCCCAACACCCTCTTCTTCGCTCACTCTGTTCCAGCCTCACTAGCCTCCTTGCTATTCTTAAAACACACCAGTCACCCTCTGTCCCAGGACTCCTGTGCTTGCTGTTTCCTCTGTTAGAAAGTTCTTCCCTGGTATAATCCTTACACCTTACCCTTTATTTCTTTCAAGTCTCTGGTCAATGCAACTACTTTTTTTTTTTTTGGTTAATCCTCATCTGAGAGAGAGAAACATTGACGTGAGAGAGACACTTCCATTGGTTGCCTCCCGCACGACCCCACCTAGGGCCAGGGATCAAACTTGCAACTCAAGTACATGCCCTTGACTGGAATTGAACCCTCGACCCTTAGGTCCTCGGGCTGACATTCTAACCTAACTGCTGAGCCATAGCGGCCAGGGCTGGTCAGTGCAACTTCTGTGAGGCTTCCCTTGATATTCCCTTTTAAATTGCTAATTCCTGGCCTTCTCCTTCCTTAGCTTCATTTCTCTCCATAGTCTTCTCACCAGCTGACCACGGTGTGTGTTCTAGTTATCTTGTTGGGACCTCCCACCGGGCCTGCCTGACCCCGAGGGGCAGGAGTCTGCCCTGGTCACTACTGTGTCCTCAGGACTTACGCAGGGCCTAACCCAAGGGCATCATCCCGCACAACCTGGTGGGTGAAAGCAGGGCCCACGGAAGAGGCTGGCCCCCAGGGCTGCGTGCGGCAGGGCCGCGCTGCAGGGCTGCCTGGTCCAGGCTGTCTCCCGCCAGTACGGAGACGGCTCATGATGACATGCGATGATGTGTTCCGTCGTCAGGGTGTGGACAGAGGGCCAGACACAGAGCACTTCGGAAGAAGTGTGACTAGAATGTGGCTGTGATATAGAGGAGGTAGACATGTCGTGCAAGATGTAACAACAGAAGACTCAGTAGCACTGGGACGCCAGAGGGGCGGCCTAGGCGCAGCCCGCCCACGGCAGAGACCCCAGACCGCAGGGAGGCGCTCTCTCTGGCTCCTGGGCCCCACCCAGCACATCTGCGGGGGAAGCCAGTGGACAGGAGGAGAGGTGGGCAGAGGCGATGGTCTGGCTGTACAGATCAACGACCACCGGGGACCAAGTGACCAAGCAACTGCATTTTCACTTGCAATGAAAAGCAGGCTATTAAAAGAGGTTGCCAGGGCTCTGACTCAGCACTGCCATCAGGAACAGGAGAGATAATGAAGAGCGTCAGCCTATTGCTCTGGCCAGTGTGGCTCAGCTGGTTGGAGCATTGTCCCATGCACCGGCAGGTCGAGGGTTTGATTCCCAGTCAGGGCACATACCTACGCTGTGCATTTGATCTGCGGTTGGGGAGTGCACAGGAGGCAACAGATGGATGTAGCTCTCTCACATCGATGTTTCTCACCTCTCTCCCCCCACACTCCTCTCTCTCTAAAATCAATTAAAAAAAAACAAAACAGTGTTAGCATATTAAATGCCAAGGCAAACAGACTAAAAACAAAACAAAAAGTAAAACACCCGACACCTTCAAGCCCTGACAGCCTTTGAGTGACACCCAGGGGCCGACAAGCTTCCAAGGAGGGGCGGAGGGCGCACGTACCCTTCTTCTGTCTCATTGATGATGTCACAGATCTCCATGTTTAACGTCCAGTCCTCGCTTTGCAGGGAGCCATCCGTTGCCTTTTCTGTGAAGTCAGAGAGAAAACTGGTTACATTTCTCCTGAACAAGGAGGCCCTGGCAGGAAGCAAGAAGGGCCCAGAACCACATCCCCCAAACCAATCGCCTGAGCCAAAAGTTCTGGGGTTCTGCGTTCACAAGAGAACACTCCGCATGAGAGAGAGAGAGATCTGGGCGGGGAGACCAATGTCATAACACTGTCCTTCATTCACCAAACTCCAGAATGAAAAGCTCATGATAGGCCTAAGCTATTAAAAGTCACCCAACACTCTCTGCTCCTCCCGTTCAATAGACAGCCGTGTCTTCCTGCACAGTGCCAGGTAAAAGCAGCCACAGCCCCGAGACACAGTGGCGGAGGTCGGAGTGGACAGATTTGGCCATATTGGCTGCGCCTGGTCACCAATGCTGCTTTTATCTCCGGCAAAGCAGATATTGTCACCATTAATGACCCCTTCATTGACCTCAACTACGTGATCTACATGTTCCAGTGTGATTCTTCTACTCATGGCAAGTTCAAAGGCGCAGTCAAGGCTGACAGCAGGGAGCCTGGCATCAACAGAAAGCCTGTCTCCATCTTCCAGGAGCAGTATCTCACCAACATCAAAGGCGGTGATGCTGGTGCTGAGTATGTTGGGGAGTCTACTGGTGTCTTCACTACATGGAGAAGACTAGGGCTCACTTGAAGGGTGGAGCCGAGAGGGTCATCCTCTCTGCCCTATGGATGTCCCCATGTTTGTGATGGGCGTGAACCATGACAACTCCCTCAAGACTGTCAGCAATGCCTCCTGCGCCACCAACAGCTCGGCCCCCCTGGCCAAGGTCATCCATAACAACTCTGGCATCGTGGAGGGACTCATGACCACAGTCCACGCCATCACTGCCACCCAGACCATGGATGGCCCCTCTGGGAAGCTGTGGCGTGATGGCTGAGGGGCTGCCCAGAACATCATCCCTGCTTCTCCTGGCGCTGCCAAGGCTGTGGGCAAGGTCATCCCTGAGCGGAAGGGAAGCTCACTGGCATGGCCTTCCATGTCCCCACCCCCGTGTGTTGGTTGGGGATCTGACCTGCTGCCTGAGAAAGCTGTCAAATATGCTGACATCGAGAAGGCGGTGCCACAGGTGTCAGAGGCCCCTTCAAGGGCGTCCTGGGCTGTGCTGAGGACCAGTCTGTCTCCTTCAACTTGAACAGTAACACCCACTTTTCCAGCTACAATGCTGGGGCTGGGGCTGCTCAGTGACCACACTGTCAAGCTCATTTCCTGGTACGGTAATGAATCCGACTACACAAAGGGCGGTGGACCTTCTGGTCTATGTGGCCTCTAAGGCCCCTGAACCACCAGCCCCAGCGACAGGAAGAGAGGCCCTCAGCTACCGAGATTCCTTAACTCCAAATCAATCCTCCAACACACTGAGAATCTCCTGACCTCCACAGTTTCCATCCCAGGCCCCCTGAAGAAGGGGAGGGGCTTAGGGAGCCGTAACTTGTCATACACCATCAATAAAGTTCACTGCGCCCAGCCAAAAGGAAAAATCTCCAACAGAGAGGTGTTAAGTTTACTACCCCACAGATTCTGGAGCCAAGCTACCTGGGTTTGGATACAGGCTCCACCACTTACTAGCTATGTGACTTGGGCAAATGACTTGATTTCCCTGTGCCCACTTTCCTCATTTATACACTAGTGGAAACGACAATGCCTACCCCACAGAGTTGTTAGGACGCTCAGTGGGCTAATGTACGTAAAGTCCTTGGAATAGAGCCTAACACAGAAACAGTACTATTAAGTAGTTGCTATTATAATTATTAAAAATCAACTTTAGTAAAAAACTGCATCTCAAATAAGAGGGAGATAGAGGGACCAACATTTCTTTAGGACACAGCTAGGATGTTGTTAGGAGCTTCCTGTACAGCATTTTACTTCATTCACAAAATGACTTCCTGACATTTAGTGGGAAGGGATAGTCTTTCCAACAGATGGTGCCTGGACAACGGGATACACACATACGAGGGAATGAAATTAGACCCTTATCTTATACCATAGACAAAACTGAACTCAAAATGGATAAAAATGTAAACCTACAAGCTAAAACTCTTAGAAGAAAACATACAAGAAAGCTTTGTAACATGGGATTTAACAATGATTTCATGAATATGATACCAAAAATACCGTCAACAAAAGAAAAAATAGATAAACTGGACTACATAAAAATAAAAAACTTTGCATCAAAGTATACACTCAACAGAGTAAAAAGGTAACCTGCAGATGTGAGAAAATATTTGTTAATCAAATATCTGATAGTTAATAACCAGAATATTTAAAGAACTCTTATAATTCAACAATTAAAAAAAAAAAAAAAAGTTGAAAAATGGGTAAAGAACCAGAACAGGCATTTCTCCAAAGAAGATAGTTCAATGGCCAACAAGCACATGAAAAAAAAAAAAAAGCTCAATATCATCAGGGACATGCAAATCAAAACCACAATGAACTACCACTTCACACCCATTCGGATGGCTGCTATAGAGAAAAAAAAGACAGAATGTCACAAGCACAGGCGAGGATGTGGAGAAACCAGAACCTTTACGCACTGTTGGTGGGAAAATGAAATGCAGTCGCTCATATGGAAAGTAATATTGCAGTTCCTTAAATAACTTAAAAAGAATTACCATATGATCCAGCAATTCCACTTCTGGGTATATACCCAGAAAAACTGCAGGCAGGGGCTCAGAGATATTTGTATACCAGATTCAGAGCAGCATCACTCACAACAGCCAAAAGGTGGAAGTAATCCAAATGTCCATCAATAAACAAAGCGATAAAGAAAATGTGGTCCATGCCCAGCTGGTATGGCTCAGTGGATGGAGCATCGTCCCATGGACTGAGAGGTCCTGGTTCAATTCCCAGTCAGGGCACATGCCCAGGTTTCAGGCTCGATCCCCAGTGGGGGGCATGCAGGAGGCAGATGATCGATGTTTCTCTTTCACATCGATGTTTCTATCTTTCTCTCCCTTCCTCTCTCTGTAAACAACCAATTTTTTAAAAATGTGATCCATCCATACAATGGCAGGAAATTCTGATACTTGCTAAGGACATAATGCTAAGTGAAATTAACCAAACAGAAAGGCACAAATACTGTATGATTCTGCTTACAATGAAGTCCCTAGAATAATCGAATTCATGAGACAGAAAGCAGAAGGGTAGATGCCATGGACTGGGGAGTTGTTAAAAAAGTAGAGTTTCAGTTTTGCAAGATGAACAAGTTTTGGAGATTGAACCACTTAAAAAAGGTTAAGATGGCAGATTTTATGTGTATTTTAACACAAAAAAAATTTAATAAAACAAAAAGACCTTCTACCCAGTCAGTGTGGCTCAGTAGATTGAGCATCATCCCATGGACTGAGAGGTACCGGTTCGATTCCCAGGTTTCAGGTTCGATCCCGGTAGGGGGCGTGCAGGAGGCAGCTGATCAATGTTTCTCTCTCTCCCTTCCTCTTTCTGAAAAAAAAAAACAAAACAAAAAACATATATTTTTTTAAAAAGACCTTCTTGGGGGATGGATGAGATGAACCAAAGAACTTATATGCACGTATACATAACCAATGGTCACAGACAACAATGCTGGGGGCAGGAATGGGGAGGAGGGTATCTAGGGAGGAAAAAAGAAGAAACATCTGTAACAAAAAGAAGTTAATAAAAATTGAAAGAAAAAAAAAAGACCTTCTAAGGTAAGCATTATTCCCTCCCACATTCACTCAATGCATTTATTTATTCATTTATTGATTTGAGAGCGAGAAAGACACTGATTTGTTGTTCCACTTGTTTATGAGCTACCAGGCCAGGGCTGCCCCTTCCACATTTAAAAAGGAGGAAATGAGCTTCAGAAAGGTTGGTACTTGGCCCGGATCACATAACTGAATTGAAAACTCAGAATCCCACTAATCGAATAGAATGCGCTGGCCCCGGGGACACATCATGGTACCGATAGTCCATCTCGGGACTGTCTCCGGAGCCTAGGCATTTGCCTGCTACGGCCCCACCTGCTAGCAGAGGCGGGTTCAGATACAAAGCTGCTCTGCCGCATCCCAGCACTACCATTTTAACAAAAGCTTCACACCATCCGCACTGACACTCAGTAAAACGGATGAGCGCTGCGCATGCTGGCGTGTCCCTGTTTTCCTAGATGCAGCCACGGAGAAGTGACGCTTGTTTCTTACATAACACACCAGGACGCACACATCCGAACAAAGGCTATACTTACACACAGGGACAACACACCCCAAAAATATTGCTATTGCGCAAAACAGCTGTGCGACAGCATTCATTCTATATTAATAGGCCTCGTTGCTTTAATTTTTTTCCCATTAATCCTCACTTGAGGACATTTTTTCCACTGATTTTTAAAAAATATATTTTCATTGATTTTTGGAGAGAGAGGAAGGGAGAGAGAGAAAAATATCGATGAGACAGAACATGGATTGGCCACCTCCTGCATGTCCCCCATGGGCAATCTGGCCCACAACCCAGGCATGTGCCCTGACCAGGAATCGAACAGGCGACCTCTTGGTGCATGGGTCGATGCTCAACTGCTAAGCCACACCAGCCGGACTCCCCTGATTTTTAGAGAGAGTGGATAGGAGGAAGAGAGAGAGACAAACATCAACGTGAGAGAGACACATCGATGGGCCGCCTCCTGCAAGACCCTGCCAGGGGCCAGGGATTGAACCTACAACCCAGGTATATTCCCTTGACCAGGATTTGAACCTGTGAACCTTCGGTGTGCAGGCCAATGCTCTGACTACTGAGCCACACCGGCCAGGGCTCATTTGAGTTTTGATTTTTACCAAGAAAGATACACCCCTAACTTTTCCACCCTCTTTACCCATCGCCATTGGCACCAAAGACGCTTTGCCCTGAAGCAGCAAATCCACCCCCGCATGCTGAGCTGCCATGCAAGTACCATGCAAGCAGTGGGCTGCACAGGGCGCTGGAAGGCTCCTAGCGCCTGCAGACGGTGCTGGTCTGGCAGGGACAGAGGCAGTATCTGATGTCTGCCTACCACAAAGGAAAGTGTGTGTGTGGAGAGGGAAATGATGAGACACCGTAGCAGACTGCTCAGAGCCAGTGAGGCCCCAAAGACACTACTCGCCTCCCCACCTGCTGCACGTGGAGGCCACACCACACAGCCAATAAGTGGCACCACTGGGCCTAGAAAGGGAACTAGAGTCACAGAGGTGGGGGCAGCCAGGGTGGGAAGGGGGAGGGGAGGGGCAGACACACAGGAAGAAGACTCAAAGCACCGGCTCTGAACAGCCCTCTCTTGCAGGTGTCCCTCCCAGGAGAGAGCCTCATCCCACAGCCACACAGCAGAGCGCCCGCAGGCACACACCCAGGACGCCCCTCAGCAGAGGGTCGGTTCAACGAGGCAGAGCTGCTAGCTGGCCTGGGCTCACTGCCCTCTCAGACAAGGGGAGAGCCAGCTGGCTAAAGGGCCCCCTGGCTCGTCCTCTGTCTCCATCCGTAACAAGGTCTAGAGCACAGACGCTCATGGGAAAGAAAGGACCAAAGGTGCACTTTGGTAGGGCCACACAGGACATTGTCTTGGGAGGTTAATAGAGAAAATATTAAATCAATGAAATCTCATTTCCAAGTTCAGTTTAGCAGCAGAATCCATTAACCTTCTACATACCCTCTCTTCCTCCAAGAACCCCGGGAAGAGGTTCAAAGGCAGGCTAACTTATCCTCAGGGTCAGTGCATTCTATTTCATTGCGGGATTCTGCATTTTTGAGCTAAAAGATGTATAGTTGTTTTGATTATGAAGACCCAATCCCCCCAAAAATGCTTCTTCCTCCTTTTATTTTGCTTCCAATGCCGCACACGCATAACTGTGGGCATCTGGCTCACTGAACCGGCTGGGGAAGTAAGGCTGACAGAGGAGCTCAGGTCAGTTCTCCTTTGGCTCTCCTCATGAAAACAGTCCCAGCAGTGGAACAGAGTTGGTTCCGATTGCCCCGGAATGGCGGCCACTCAGCGTGGGTTTCCTCAGTCCGTCCTGCCTCAGGCCAGAAGCAGCAAAGTTCACTATCATTTCTCTGGTCAGGTGATCTGTCAAAACCTGAAATAAATCCTGCTGCCACAGCAGAAACACAGCCCCAGGAAGCAATGAGGCAAGTCATTCCCACCAGCCACCCTCAGGTTAGATAGCGATCAAGACATCAGTGACCCTGGTTGCAAAGGGCTGACCTCTCAGAGGTCTTGGTAATATGCTGATAGCCAGGGGCAGGACAGGGCTGCACAGGGCAGGGCAGGGCAGGGCAGAACTGGGTAGAGCTGAGCGGAGGAGGGCTGGGCAGGACAGAACTAGGTAGGGCGTGGCAGGGCAGGGCAGAGTAAAGCAGGGTAAAGCTGAGCAGGGCTAGGCAGGGCAGGGTAAAGCAGGGCAGGGCTGAGCAGGGCTGGGCAGGGCTAGGCAGGGCTGGGCAGGGCAGGGTAAAGCAAGGCTGGGCTGGGCAGGGCAGGGTAAAGCAGGGCAGGGCTGAGCAGGGCTGGGCAGGGCTAGGCAGGGCTAGGCAGGGCTGGGTAAAGCAGGGCAGGGCTAGGCAGGGCTGAGCAGGGCAGGGTAAAGCAGGGCAGGGCTAGGCAGGGCTGGGCAGGGCAGGGTAAAGCAGGGCAGGGCTGGGCAGGACTCAGCAGGGTTGGGCAGGGCTAGGCAGGGCAGGGTAAAGCAAGGCTGGGCTGGGCAGGGCAGGGTAAAGCAGGGCAGGGCTGGGCAGGACTCAGCAGGGTTGGGCAGGGCAGGGTAAAGCAGGGCAGGGCTGGGCAGGGCTGGGCAGGGCAGGGTAAAGCAGGGCAGGGCTGGGCAGGACTCAGCAGGGTTGGGCAGGGCTAGGCAGGGCTGGGCAGGGTTGGATAGAGTTGGGCAGGGCTGGGCAGGGCTAGGCAAGGAGACACAACTCCCTCTAAACATTCAGTGCAGGGGAATGTGTCACCCTCGTGCGGTTGCCATGACATTCTCTCTGTAAGAAAAGGCTGCCTTCCGCCTGGTGCAGGCTGAGGGCCAGGATGCCTGAAGCCCGACCCTGCCAGCAATGGCAGTGTTTCTGGGACAGGGCTGTTCTGCCTCTCGCCCACCCCTCCCGTGCAGTCTGCAGCCCAGGGCCATCCCGATGGGAGGAGCCTCTCCATCCAGTGGCTGGGCTTCTTGGCTGCTGCTCTCTATACTTTTATGTTAAATATAGTGACATCAGAAGCAGCAGCACCAGAAGGCAAAAGAGGGCTGGTTTTAGTATTTTGCATTTAGCAACATCCTTTTGGTGAGAATGGAGAAAAATCAGCCAAATGATCCACCTCTGAGCCATCCGGGATGTGGACAGGAGCCCAGAGGTGCCAGCCAAAGGAATGGCATTCAGGACAGCTTTGTGCTGTGTGGATGGGCAGGAAGCTCATCTGACATCATGCACCGATGCTTTAAGATGAATCTCGGGGTTACTATATGCTAGTGAGGTAGGTTGGCATCGACCAATCAGGTAGGAAGAAAAACCAACCTGACATTCTGAAAACAATGACTGCCTATTGCCTCAGATTCCTGCCATGCTTCACGGATGTCAACTGCAGCTGCTCCCTTCCACTGGGGAGACAGGAGAACGAACTCCAAATAGCATCCCTACTTTAGGATGTCCCTTCCTGTGACAGCTGTCCCTACTCCTGCCTTACCTCTCTTAAAAGAAAGAAAACACTCTGGCTGGTTTCTCAGTGGTTAGAGCATTGGCCCATGGACCAACGAGTCATGGGTTCGATTCTGCTCAAGGGCATGTACCTTAGTTGTCATTTGGTCCCTGGCCCTGGTTGGGGTCGTGCAGGAGACAACCAATCCATGTGTCTCTCTCACATGGATGTTTCTCTCCCTTTCTCTCTCTCTCTCTTTCTCTCTCTCTCTCTCTCTCTCTCTCTCCTCCTCCTCCTCCTCCTCCCACTCTGTCTGAAAATAAATGGAAAAATTTTTTTAAAAGGTGAGGATTTTAAAAAAAGGAAGAAAACAGCTCAGTCGGTGTGGCTCAGAGGACTGAGTGTCATCCCATGGACTGAGAGGTCCTGGTTCAATTCCCGGTCAGGGCACATACCTGGGTTGCAGGCTCGATCCCCAGTAGGGGGCACGCAGGAGGCAGCCGATCGATGTTTCTCCCTCACATCGATGTTTCTACCTCTCTCTCTAAAAAAAATCAATAAAAACATGTTTAAAAAATAAAAGGAAGAAAACAGGGCCAGGAGAAGGTACACAAATTACCATCTAACCAGCCGTGATGCAGTTTTCTCTGTGACTTTAAAGCAAGATAAAACCCCACGGCCCCCATGCCACCTGCTCCAGACTGGCAGGACTGAGGTGTGCCATGTACTGTCCTTGGAGCTGAGGAGAGGGAGAGGTTATGACCTGTACGAGGGGGGAGGCAGCCAGGCAGTCAGTCCTAACACAGGCCAACCACTCAGTGGCTTTGACACCTGTGCCCTGGTGCCAAGGAGCTGGGAGAAAATTACTGGCAACTCCACAACACACATTGTGACATGCCTCTTTTTTTTTTTTTTAATCCTCACCCGAAGATATTTTTCCATTGATTTTTTTAGATAGAGTGGGAGGAAGGAAGGGAGAGAGAGAGAGAAACATCAATTGGTTGCCTCCTGCACGACCCTGACCAGGACCCGGGACAAACCACAACCGAGGTATGTGCTCTTGACCGGAATCAAACACATGACTCATTGGTCTGCAGGTCGACGCTCTAACGGCTCAGCCAAACTGGGCAGGGCCAACTTCATTATTTTGCGTGTGAATATCCAGCTGTTTCAGCACCATTTCGTTGTCCTTTCCCCGTGAATGGCTTCGGCGTCCTTGTGGAGAATCAATGATCATAAATGCGAGGGTTTACTTCCAGGCTCTCTCTTCTTTCCGCTGGTTCCCGTGTCTCTCCTTATGCCAGCACCACACTGCTTTGAATACTGCAGGTTTTGAAATCAGGACGTGTGAGTCCTCCAACTTTGTCCTTTTTTTTTTCTCAAGGTTTATTTGGCCATTTAGAATCTCTTGAGTTTCCATATGAATTTTAGGATGGCTTTTTTATTTCCGAAAACAATGTTGGGGTTTTGCTTGGGACTGCAGAGTCTACAGACCACTTTGGGTAGTAGTGTCATCTTAACAATGTTGTCTTCCGATCCATTAGCATGGGCTGTCCCCACTACTTACATCTTCTGTTTCTTTAGGCAATGCTTTGTGGTCTTCCCATGAATGAGGCTTCGCCTCCTTGATTCATTCCTAGGGATTTTATTCTTTTAGCTGCTACTGTACATGAAATGTTTTCTTAATTTCCTTTTTTGGATTATTCACTGTTAGTGTACAGAGACATCTGATTTTTAGTATTGATCTTGTATTCTTTCAACTTTGCTGGATTTATTTGTTCTAACAGGTTTTTCTAGTGTAATGTTTAGGGTTTTCTACATAATGTCATGCTACCTACAAACAGATAATTTTACTTCTTTCCCATTTGGATGCCTTTTATTTCTTTTTCCTCCCTAGTTACTCTGGCTAGAACTGCCAATCCTGTGTCAAAGATAAGTGATGAAAGTGGGCATCCTTGGGCTTAGGTGTGCTTTCACAAAACCCGATCATACACTGTGAAAGCAGACATCGCTGAAGAGGGGATCCATCTGAGTCCTCATTCCACGGAAAAGTAGGCTATCTGCTGGAGGGTGGGAAAGGGAACCGCACCGGTGTCTAGAAGATTCTGCAAGCCAAGGGGCCTTGTGTCTCTGTTTCCAGCCCTGAGGAAATCACCTCAGACCCCTCTCGCTGGAAAGCCTTCCCTCCAGCCTGCCTGCCCAAGCTTAGTTCCAGCCCTGTCTCCTCTCCAGAGCCTCCTTCAGCTCCTCCCCAAGCAATGCCTTCTGAGAAGCTCCAGCACCTGAAGTATAGATCATGCAAGGACGGAGCTTCCAAGACCACGCCAATGCTGTCCTGAGAGGGTCTACCAATCTTGTTGCCTAACAAGCCATGAGTATTTTCCATCTCTAAATCTGAAGTTGCATGAACCAGGGCATCTCCCTTTCCCCACAAGGAACCGATCTTATAGTGACAAGAGTCCTTTGTAAGTGAAGTGATGAATCTAGTGCTCTTGGGGCCTGGGATGACAGGCCGGGTAGTCTGGTGAGATCAGAACCAGGCTCCTAGCTGTCCCTCATTCCCCCTTTGGACTCAGAGCAGAGCAATGAGCATCATAATGCAGAGTATGAGCGGGAGGTCTGAGCTCAGGCTCTGTCTGGTGAGTCCTCGTTCTGCCACTTACAGTGTGACCCCAGGGCAGTAACTGACCTGAGTCTTTCTGTCACGTAAAATGTGTTAATAACAGCACTTTTCTCACAGAGCTGTTGTGAGAGTAGTGAGTCACATGCATGAAGCACCGACAAAGCCTCTAACACCGCGACCCTCCCCCACGGCGCCACCACTGCTGCCATCATGACTGCGCTCCTCGCGCTCCTCTCAGGTTCTGCCAGCACTCCTCCCGCCAGCCTGCAGCATTCCCGTGTCACCACTGCCACCTGCAGGTGGGCAGCCCACCACCAGCTGCGTCCAGTGCCCTGGGATGGTGCCAATGTCTCCAGCCTTGCTGATCCCTGGGTTTCTGAGCCAGGAGAGCCCATGCCCAGAGGCAGCACAGGGGCTCCCATTCCAGAAGCAAGCCCCCCGCGCCCTGGCCACTCGCACGGCGCCATCCTCAATCCGAACGCTAGATCTCCAGGCACTCTCCCAGAGCATCTAAGTAAAGATCCCCTGAGTGACTCAAAACGAATGCCACATTCCGGGGCTCTCTGGAAATGGGGAAGGAGGGCATGTACCGCTGCTGGCCACAGCACTCATTTCCGTCACACGAAAATGGAGACGCAGAAGGAGGAGGAAAACCAGTGTTTGCCAACCATCACATTCTGGCCTAGGCCACACATGAGCAGGCAGAGCATGCTCCTGCTAACAGGTGGACAAATGAAGCCCAGACTGCTGACCAGCAGCACACAGCTGGTAGGTGGCAGCACTGCCCACATCACGACCCAGGGCTTCCTGGCAGACCTGGCCTTAGACCTAAACAGAGGGCCCAGGGGCAAAGCAGACCCCACCTCAGAGCAGCCGGGCCAAGGCTCTGGGTGCAGCCCACCTCCAACAGGCGGGCGGAGACCACAGTGCCCGGTAGGAGCGCAGAGGCAGGCGCAGAGGACAGGCCAACAGAGCGGCAAGGGAATTCGCTGCTGGGTCAGCCTTTCCACCTTCTTTTATCAGTCAACTTTTTTTTTTGCATTTATCTTCAGGTAGAGTGGGAGGGAGAGAGGGAGGAAGAGAGAAAAACATCGATATGAGAGAGACACATCAAGTGTTTGCCACCCACACGACCCCAACTGGGGCCGGCGACAACATGCCCTTAGCAGGAACTGCACCCAGATCTCTCTGGTCCGAGGGCCAACACACTAACCACTGAGCAAAACCGGCCAGGGTTGGCGGGGTTCAATCAACTTTTAATACTGGAATCACTTTAGATTTCCTGGAAAGGTGATAAGATTACATAAAGAGTCCCCACATGCCCTTCTCCCAGTTGCTGTTCATGTCAACGTCTTACATAACCACTGTTCACTCGTCAAAACTAAAAACTGAATGTTGGGACTTCCGGTCAAGATGGCAGGTAGGTAAACGCAGTATCGCGTCCTCCCACAACCACATCAAAGTTACAACTAAACTACAGAACAACCATCATTCAAAACCGCCTGAAATCAAGCTGAATGGAAGTCCTACAACTACGGAATTAAAGCAGCAGCCACATCCAGGCGGCGGCGCAACGGCAGCACGACGGGCTGCTCCCACACCCACGTGTGGTGGATAAAAATCAGGAGGCTCCCGCGGCTGGGAAGGTCCTTCCTGAGGACTGAGGGGTCCCTGTCCCACACCAGGTGCCCCGTTCAGGGTTCCAGTGCCAGGAAGAGAATCCCCATAACTTCTGGCTGGAAAAACCAGCGGAAACTGAGGCTCAGGGAAGCTGAAGCGGCTGGAGCCCCAGGCAGCTCCCTAAAGGGCCCGCGCACGGACTTATCGGACTCTCTCCCTCTAAGCTCGGAGGGGAGGCAGCTCGAGGGGCACCAGAGACACACAGGGAAGAACTGAGCTGTTTGGCACTGGAGCGAGGGCTGGAGAGGGGGCTTTCTCGGGGACAAACATGCTGTCAGAGGCCTTTGTTCCTTTGGTGAGCCCTTCCCGGGGGCGGCAGATAGTCGCCATATCTGGGACTCCAGCAACCTGGCTCACACTGGTAGCCCCGCCCTGCTGACCCCCTGAGGCCCCGCCCCACCCCACCCAACTCTCAAGCCCACCCAAGCTATTGCCACTTGCTTAACCATAGGATTGGCCAGTCTTGGATCCTGCTTCAGGTTTTTCCTAAATTCTTTCAAACGAGCAGCATCGGGTCTCAGCGAGCCCCATACCTCTCATTAAGTAATACACTGAAACAAACACAGGGAGGCAGCCAAAATGAGGAGACAGAGAAACAGGTCCCAAATGAAAGAACAGAACAAAACCCCAAGGAAAGAACTAAGCGAAATGGACATAAGCAACCTAACAGATACTGAGTTCAAAATACTGCTTATAAGAATGCTCAATGAACTTAGTGAGAACCTCAGTGAACTTAGGGAGGGCCTCAAGAGCATAAAAAAGGACCAGTCAGAAATCATGGATACACAGTTAGAATTGAAGGAGGCATTAACTGAAATAAAGAATAATTTACACAGCTTCAATAATAGAGTATGTAAATCCAAGGAACAAACCATCGATTTGGAATATATGGAAGCAAAAAATCCCCAATCAGAACAGCAAAAAGAAAAAAGAATCCAAAAAAATGAGGATAGTGTAAGGAGCCTCTGGGACATCTTCAAGCGTGCCAACATTCGCATCTTGGGGGTGCCGGAAGGAGAAGAGCGAGAACAAGAAATCGAAAACCTGTTTGAAACAATAATGGCAGAAAACTTTCCTAACTTGGTGAAGGAAACAGACATACAAGTCCAGGAAGCACAGAGAGTCCCAAACAAGATGAACCCCAAGAGGCCCACACCAAGACACATCATCATCAAAATGCAAAAGGTTCAAGACAAAGAGAGAATCTTAAAAGCCGCAAGAGAAAGGCAGCTAGTTACCTACAAGGAAATTCCCATTAGGCTGTCAGCTGATTTCTCAAAAGAAACTTTGCAGGCCAGAAGGGAGTGGCAAGAAATATTCAGAGTGATGAAAACCAAGAACCTACAACCAAAATTACTCTATCCTGCAAAGCTGTCATTTAGAATCGATGGCCATATAAAAACTTTCCCAGACAAGAAAAAGTTAAAGGAGTTCATCACTACCAAACCGTTATTATATGAAATGATGAAGGGTCTTTTTGAAGAAAAAGATAAAGTGTATGAACAAACAAAATGGCAATGAATACATATCTATCAACAATGGAATCTACAAACAAAATGAACAGGTAGAACAGAAACATTCTCATAGATACAGAGAACATTTTGTTGGTTGCCAGTTGGGAGGGGGGTTGGGGGAATGGGTGAAAAAGGTGAAGGGATTAAGAAGCACAAATTCATTGCTACACTGACAAACCTCAAAGGGAAAGGGGTTGGGGGGGGTGGGAAGAAATAAACCAAAGAACTTATATGCATAACCAATGGACACAGACAATGGTGTGGGAAAAGGTGGGAGGGGGGGCGGGAGTGGGGAGGAGGGGGTCAATGGGGGAAAAATGTGGAACATCTGTAATACATTTTACATCCAACAATAAAGATTTGAAAAAATAAAAAATAAAAAAAAAAATAAAAACTGAACGTTGGCACAGGACTATTGACTAAACTCTCGACTTTATTCGGAATTTTCCCGTTTTTCTCCTAGTGCTCTTTTTTGTCCAGAATACCACACTGCATTAATTTTGCCCTGTTTTTTTTTTTTGGTATGTGCCCCTAGCGGGAACCGAACCCGCGGCAGACTCTCTGGTTCACAGGCCGATGCTCCAACCGCTGGGCCAAACCAGCCAGGGCATGCCCTCCTTTTGATCTTCTATTTTCTTTAAAGACCAGCAAACTCTCAAAATCACTGCTAACTCATTCAGTGGAGAGCACTCAGCTCTGAAGGGTGGCTCTGTGCGAGCCACAAGTCCACACCCGGCCTAATCAGGACGTCACACCCTCCCACTCCCCAAACAAAGGAGCCTTTCAGGCCAAACAACAGAGAAAATAGAAGCTTGTGGGCCAGGCAGGCCTGAGGCTGCTGATCCGGGTTCTTTTTCACTGGATCCCCTTGAGGAGGGCCCACAGATTTAAAACGCATTTGGGGTGTGTTCCCCACAAGCACAGCCACAGGCTTGATATAGTCCCATCTTTTTACTTAATGGGATGTTTACCTGTGTTGTGACAGTGTGAGAGAGGAGTGGGGGGAGACTCTCACTTAGGGCTGGGATGACCACGGGCATCTGAGGGAGGAGGGGCCCCTGCAGGAGCCGGCCAGGCCAGGAGAAAGTGCCGGTGGGGTGTCCCAGCCCAGTGGCTGCTAACAGCCAGGCAGGTGGGCCAGCTGACAAGTGGGAAGACAAAAGGTCCCCTGGGAGCTGGTGCTCAGGTTAAAGCTGAATTAAAGCGCCACAGAGCCTCTTGAGGGCTGTTCACCTTGTTCTGTGTGCTCTGAGAAGGGATGAGGTGCACCTGCAGATTTCTGTGCACTGCCCGAGCACCAGCCCTTGCTCTAGCTGCGCCTGACTACACAGACACACATACTCAGAGAAGCCTGGAATGCCATCCTCGGGGAGGGGAAGAGGTGAGCCATCCAAAGCCTTCCCAGTGCAATTTAAAAACTTGAACCAAGAGGCCTCTCCCTGCCAGGCACTGTGCTAGGGTAGGACAGAAGAATAAGCAAGACGGATCACCTGTCCTCAAGGGGGACCTGGCAGGAGACCCGCAAACAAGCAGCACACAATGTGATGAGTGTTAAATAGGAGCGTATGGAAAAGAAACACTCAGGCCAGACAATGACAGAGGAATAGTTCCTCACGCTGAGGCGGGGAGAGGAAGGGTCTGTGAGAGCCAAGGGAAGGGCCTGGTCAAGTGGAAGTGCAGGCGCTTGGAGGAGGAGGGAGCCTCCGGGCAGTAGGAGCGGCTGAGCAGAGATCTGAAGGGCTGCAGGGCTCCGATGGAGGCGCGGGCTGTGGGAAGGTGAGCAGCAAGAGGCGGCCAGCTAGGGAGAGCCCTTTCATTCTCAGGAGGAGTCTAGGCTTTCTGCAGGAGCCGATGGCAGGGGCTTTCCAACAGAAATGACAGACCGCTCTGGTGGCAGCTTCCAGCTGCCCTGAAGGGCAAGGGACCGCAGGCAGGAAGCAGGGCCAGGTTAGCATAACTGCTTGGTGACAAGGGGACACAGGACCGCACCTGGTCAAAGGCGTGGTCTTGGATCTGATGTGTTAGGGGTCAGTCTTGGGTCACTTGACCCTGGGCAAATTTTTTTAAGCTCTCTGAACTTCAATCTGTCATCTATAAAATGGGCAGAAGAGTGGTACCAATGATCACTGATATAAAACTCAAAATGGGAACCTGGCACTCGGTGAGTGTGCAATAAACATGACCTACAATTCTTTCCATTTAATCCTCACCGGAGGGTATTTTTCCATTGATTTTTAGAGTGGAAGGGAGGAAGAGAGTGAGAGAAACATCAATGAGAGAGAGACATATCGATTGGCTGCCTCCCGCACAACCCTGACTGGGGCTAGGGATCGAACCTACAACCCAGATCTGTGCCCTTGGCCAAGAATCAAACCCACAACCATTCAGTCCACGGGCCAACACTCTAACCACTGAGCAAAATCAGCCAGGGCATTATGGGGACCATACCTCTGGAAAGACTGACTTCACGTGGGCAAGGCAAGAGGGAAGGTGACGGCCTCTGGGCTTTTACAGCAGCTTCTGGCAGTCCTCCTAGAGTGGGGGCAGACTGGACCACGACAGGGCTGTTCTGACCAGCTGCCAGTCAGCCCACCGGATCAGCAGGGACAGCAGGCATCACCATCAGCCGGTCTAAAAAGGAAGGTCTCCTTCCTGCCTCAAAGCTTGATTACCAAATCCCCAGCCTGGAGAAAAGCTCCCTGAAGGTCCCCAGGGCTGTCATCTGTCGTGCTCGGCAAAGCCACAGCGCTTGGACAACCTCTGGCCAAGAGCTGTCCTTCAGAGCTGGGTAGAGAAAGGCTCTCCTTGCTGCCATCACAGTCTTCGCAGTATTCAGAGGCACTCGTGGGGAGCGGCCAGAAGCAACCATCAGAGCAAGGCTCGAGTATTAGCTGGTTTTCCCATCCAGGGGCCTGGGCTTATGAGGAATAGCAACTAATAATAAAAAATACCCATGTTAGAACACTAAGTTAAATTCTTCCATCTATCTGTCTGTCTGTCTGTCTGTCTGTCTATCTATCTATCTACCCTTTCACTTTTCCATCTCTGCCCTTTCACTTTTCCATCAGAGCTGTATTTCAGATCCTTTCTTTGGTCATGAAGTAGCTGTGTGACATGCCTAACACATGGCTTAGTGAGCCAAGGGACACTTACAACACAGCAAAAGCCACTTGCCAGGACAGACAGGTGCTTTGTCTGATGTCCCCTTCTTGGTGAATGAGGCCACCTCTGTCTGGTCACTTTCGGCAACCCTTCACACCTGCTCCCGGCCCTCCCACAGCGTCCCCTGGATGCTGCAGAAATGTGCTGTGAATCTGACCAGAACAATGAGGATGGAAACCGAGCAGGGGAATCCCAAACACCAACCGGTTCTCTTAAAACATATTTCTTTGTAAATTCTTACTTTTAAACAAACACCTTTAAAATAATACTATCCCCTGCTGGGAAGGTCACAGTGAAACTGTTGGACAGGGCAAGGGTCTCAAGGTCTCCCTGGTTCTCACCAAATGCTCTTCTTGTAAATGTTAAAATGTAGCACAGCAACCTTGGCCAGTTTGGCTCAGTGGTTGGAACGCCCGCGGACCAAAGAGTTGCGGGTTCGATTCCAGTCAAGGGCACTTACTTTGGCTGCGGTTTGGTCCCCTGCCCTGGTCAGAGTCGTGCAGGGGGCAACCATCTCACATTGATGTTTCTCTCTCTCTCTTCCCCCCCTCCCCTACTCTATCTGAAGATAAATGGAAAAATATCCTCAGGTGAAGATTAAAAAAAAAAGTAGCACAGCATTTTGCAGATGCAGCTGTAACTGGATGAGCTTGACCAGACCTAACCTAATGAAAAGAAATCAACAATGTAATTGACCAAATAGTGTATAGAAGCAATGTGGCTAAGCCTCCCTTTATGAAGACAGAGCTTTGGATGTGACTCCTGTCTCCCTTACTTGCTCCAAGTAAATAAAACTACCTTGCAACAGTCAGGTCTAGTTCTTGAATGGGATACCCCAGTGGCAAACCCCTTGAGGCTGGTAAATCCGGCAACTCAGGTGGAACTCTCTTCAGTGCACTCCCTCTTGGCCTGGTGGGGACGCCTGGTGGGGACGCCTGGTGGGGACGCCTGGTGGGGACGCCTGGTGGGGACGCCTGGTGAAGCAGTGGGCCAGGAGATTACCAGCCTGTGTCTCCACTGGATGAAGGATCTGTTCTATAGAGAACTCCTATTTGGTGCTAAACTTTCATTGTACATACATGCATTTAGAATAGTTTGCATATTTTTGGTAAAGAAGGTATGGGAAATAGAGATGCACTTTTGTTGAGGGAAAAAAAATGTGTTTTTAGATAAGGAAGGATACAGAAGACATGTGTTTTATTGGTAAAGAAGGAAAAGGAATGTAAGCGTGTCCTAGAATAAAATGATTCTTTCGGCGCGAGGGAAGAGGTGGACGGAATGGAAAGGTGCGTGCCAGCTGCAGAGGCCCGTGCATGTGGCAGGGCTGTGCGCCCACGCGGGAGGCTCGGAGGAGGGCTCTTGAGGCTCATGCATGTGAACTCTAACCATTCTTCAAGCCTTGTCATTTACAGACAGTTACTGTTTTACTGATGCTTTTACAAAACTGTTTCCGCAAAGATGTTTCATCTTCAGAGAGGTTCATGGAGAAGACTATTACACTCTAAGATACAAAAATCCACGTGCAGCTAAATTTAAAGGTATTATTATCTCTTAGATATTTAATGCCTAGTGATGTCAGTCCCAATAAAGGTACCGGATTTAGATGAACACTCTTCCTCACGCAGGTATTACAATGACCGCCGCAGCAGAATTAGATAGCTGCTCTTGAAAACATTCCAGCTAAGCAACGTGGGGTCTGCTCTGTTGTCAGTATCTCTTGTTGTGGTTGGATAATACACCTGAAAGTCAGAACTAAATATAATCCAGGCACAAGCCAAATGATTAAACGTCCCACATTTCCATCAACTGATGAGTAAACAAACTATTACATCCACAAAATGGAAGCGTATTTGGCAATAAAAGAGAATGAAGTCCTGGTGTGTGCTACAATATGGATGAACTGTGAAAACATTATGTCAAGTAAAAAAGGCCAAATACAGGAGGACAAATACTTCATGATTGTACTTATATTAGGTATACACAGTAGTGAAATTCACAGTGACAGAAAGTGGAAGGGTGCTGACGGGCAGGGGGAAGAGGGATGGGGAGTTAGTGTTGCATGAGTTCGAGTTTCAGTTTGGGAAGATGGAAAGGCTCTGGAGATGGGTGGTGGTGGCGGTTTCACATCTGAATAACACTTAATGCCACTGACTATACACTTAACCTGGCTAAAATGGTAAGCTTTGTTATGTATGTTTTCTCACAATATTTTAAGTGGGAGAAAAAGACCGCAGGCTGTATGGTTCTATTTATAGGAAATGTCCAGAATAGGCATATCTATCAGACAAAGTAAATTAGTGGTTGCCTGGGGTCAGGGGAAATAGGAGGTGATTGCTAATGGGTACAGGATGATAAAAACGTTCTGAAATTGATTGTGGTGATGGTTGCACAGCTCTGTGAATATACTAAAAACCACTGAAGTAGCTCGGCCGGTGTGGCTCAGTGGCTGAGCGTCCATCCATGTACCAAGAGGTCAGTAGTTCAATTCCCAGTCAGGGCACATGCCCAGGTTGTAGGCCCGATCCCCAGTGGAGGGCATGCAGGAGGCAGCCAATTGACGTTCTCTCATCAATGTTTCTATCTCTCTCTCTGTCTCCTTTCCTCTCACTCTAAAATCAATAAAGAAAAAAAATTTTTTGAATAAATAAATAAAAATAAAAAACATTGAATTGTACACTTTAAATGGGTGAATTGCATGGCATATACATTATATCTCAATAAAGCTGCTGAAAAAACAGGGAAAGCTACACACATGTTGAACATAGGAACATGTTCAATATAGTACCATTTAAAATTCTTAAAACTTCCCAAATATATAGAAACATTTTGTAATAGTATAAAGAACACAAGACACAACGTTGGATTTTAAAAAAGAATGCAGCCCAGCCCTGGCCGGTGTGGCTCAGTGGTAGAGCGTCAGCCCAAGGACCAATGAGTCGCAGGTTCGATTCCAGTCAAGGGCACAGACCTCGGTTGTAATTCGTCCCCGGCCCTGGTTGAGGTCATGAGGAAGGCAGCCACTCTATGTGTCCCTTTCATGTCGATGTTTGTCTCTCTCTCCCTCCCACTCTGTCTGAACAAAAATGGAAAAATGTCCTAAGTGGAAAAATGTCCTTGGTTGAGTATAAAACAAAAACAAAAAAAAAGGATGCAGCCCAGCTGGAGTGGCTCAGGCTCAGTTGGTTAAGTGTCGTCCTATACACTGAAAGGTTGTAGGTTCGATCCCCAGTCAGAGTATGTACAGAAGGCAACTGATTGATGTTTTTCTCTGACATCAATGTTTCTCTCTTTCTCTCTCCCCCTCCCTCCCCTCTCTCTTTCTCCCTCCCTTCCTCTCTCTAAGCAAGTCTTCAGGTGAGGATTAAAAAACAGTAACTCAGCCCTGGCCAGTTTGGCTCAGCGGTTAGAGCGTCAGTCAGCCTGCGGTCCAGAGGGACCTGGTTCGGTTCCCGCTGGGGACACGTATCTCGGTTGCAGTTTGTCCCCGGTCTTGGTTGGGTCCTGCCAGTGGCAGCCACTCGATGTGTCCCTTTCACGTCGATGTTTCTCTCTCTCTCTCCTTCTCTCTTCCTCTCTCTCCCTCCCACTCTATCTGAACAAAAAATGAAGAAATGTCCTCGGGTGAGGATAATAATAATAACTTAAAAATATAAAAATTAAAAAAGGATGCATATGAATGATGCCTGGAAAAGAAATGTAAAAAAGTGAAAATAATCAATGTGTTGAAGTATTTGGTTTAGAGGCAAGTCTTTTTTATTTTATTTTTTTGTTAATCCTCACTTGAGGATCTTTTCCCACTGATCTTTAGAGAGAGTGGAATGAGGGAGACAGTGAGAGAAACATGGATGTGAGAGAGACACATTGACTAGTTGCCTCCCACATGACCCCAACCAGGACAGGGGATCAAACCTGCAACCCAGGTACAGGCCTTGCCTGAAATCGAGGCTGTAACCCTTTGGTTCCCAGGCGAATGCTCTAATCGCTGAGCCGAACCAGCCAGGGCTAGAGGCAAATTATTTTTTAAGTTTTCTGTTATTATTGTTTTATAAAGATGGAAAGGGGATATTGTATTACAAAAGACCAAAATGACAAACTCATAACGAAAACTAAAATCCAGTTATTTAATTCTTCCATCAAAAATAGGCACAGGAAATAGGCTGACCTGAACTTAAGTAAATCTTTTTTTTTTAATCTTCACTCGAGGATACTTTTTCATTTATCTTCAGATAAAGTGGGAGGGAGGGAGGGAGAGACAGAGAGAGAGAGAGAGAGACAGAGAGAGAGAGACAGAGAGAGAGAGAGAGAGATGCATCAATGTGAGAGAGACAGATCGACTGGTTGCCTCCTGCATAACCCAGACTAGGGCTGGGATCAAACCACAACTGAGGTACGCCCTTGACCGGAATTGAACCCGGGACTCTTTGGTCCAGGGGCCGATGCTCTAACCGCTAAGCCAAACCAGCCAGGGCATAAGTAAACCTTTTTGACTATAAAGACTATTTTCCTCAAGGATAAAAGCCCTCTAATCACAATATCTTTGAAAAGGCATTTTCATACTAACCAGGCCTCCCTATTAACTCCCCCTTGTCCTAGAGTGGGTTACCCACGATTTGTGTTTTTACCCCCTGGCAGGGTACCCAGCTAGTAGAGGAGACCAAACTGAGAGCCAGTCTGGCCTGGCATGGAGGAGATGCGACAGAATAGGCACATGCGATTTGCATTCCAAAGCCAAATACAATAGGGTTACAAATCACCTGGGAAACTGCTCCTATCCCTAACAGAAAATCAGAAATATCAACAGCAAGAACAAACAGGGAGACTGCATTTAAATTCAACCATATTTAAATAGGAAGAAGAGATCCAACACAAGCATATATTCCTATTTGTATAATATTCAGAACTCTCAGATGTATCACACACAGGTTACAGAACTTATTAATGACAATGACTTGAAACAGTAGTTCTAGCTGGGTCACCTTGGATAACAGCAAACAAAGCTGGCCAAGGGAGACATGCAAATAAGATTACCAAAATCTAGTGGGAATAGGTTTTTCTAGCATCATAGAATCTTTATCACAGAAAAAGAAACACAGTATCTATCTAGCTTCTTCAGCACTGAAGAAACAGCATCACAGTTGGTTCTTCGATGGGGTGGAGTCCAAAGGGAGGAGACCTTAGCCACACAAGCACCAAGTCAAGTTGCATGTGGGTCTAGTGACACAGCCAGGTTCACCAGAGCAAAACTGAGCAATTGGAGGATCCTTACCCCACACAGCACAAACTACTCAAGGCAAGTGGCAGAGGCCCAAAGGCCCCCTCTCTGAGGCCAGGACTGCAGGCAGAGCAAGGTTCCTAACCTGGGAACGACATGGCAGGTGAAACCTTCCTTAGAGATCCCGCTGGTGCAAACAACCAGCCTCCTAAGAACGGCCACAGAAAACACTGGGAAATCTTAAACTGTTAGTTAGATGACCAGATGTTTTGTCATATTAAGAATTATGGTTAATTTTTTTATTCGTGATAATGAAGCTGTGATTATACTTTTCAAAAGATTCCTTATCCTTGTAAACCCTGCGAAAGGGCTCCTGGTGGCTAAATGGGCTCAAATTCTTTAAAAAAGTGCTTAGTTGCCATTTCTACACTGGGGGTTCGCATGCAAACTGCATTCATGGAGAAGCCTGCACTGAATTCTCTGCCTGCACTGAACTCCCTGCCCCTGCACTGAACTCCCTGCCCCTGCACTGAGCTCCCTGCCTGCACTGAGCTCCCTGCCCCTGCACTGAGCTCCCTGCCCCTGCACTGAGCTCCCTGCCCCTGCACTGAACTCCCTGCCCCTGCACTGAACTCCCTACCTGCACTGAGCTCCCTGCCCGCACTGAGCTCCCTGCCCCTGCACTGAACTCCCTGCCCCTGCACTGAACTCCCTACCCCTGCACTGAGCTCCCTGCCCCTGCACTGAGCTCCCTGCCCCTGCACTGAGCTCCCTGCCTGCACTGAGCTCCCTGCCCCTGCACTGAACTCCCTGCCCCTGCACTGAACTCCCTACCCCTGCACTGAGCTCCCTGCCTGCACTGAGCTCCCTGCCTGCACTGAGCTCCCTGCCCCGGCACTGAACTCCCTGCCCCTGCACTGAGCTCCCTGCCCCTGCACTGAGCTCCCTGCCGCACTGAACTCCCTACCCCTGCACTGAGCTCCCTGCCTGCACTGAGCTCCCTGCCTGCACTGAACTCCCTGCCCCTGCACTGAGCTCCCTGCCTGCACTGAGCTCCCTGCCCCTGCACTGAGCTCCCTGCCCCTGCACTGAACTCCCTGCCCCTGCACTGAACTCCCTGCCTGCACTGAACTCCCTGCCTGCACTGAGCTCCCTACCCGCACTGAGCTCCCTGCCCCTGCACTGAACTCCCTGCCTGTACTGTGCTCCCTGCCCCTTCACTGCACTCCCTGCCCGCACTGCACTCCTTGCCCCTGCACTCAACTGTCCCCTGCACTGAACTCCCTGCCCCTGCACTGAACTGCCCCCTGCCCTGAGCTCCCTGCCCTCTGAGCCAGCCCTTATAACTGAGTCCCTGGAATCCTATTTCAACCAATAGGATTGAGGCTTTCACCATCCAATAGGAGCTATGCAGTTCCAACCAACCAGAGCTGCTCTATTCTGACCAATAAGAACAGTTCCTTTTGGTCTAAACTGCTAGGATTTGGAGTCCTCATTTGCATGAGGACAGATCAATCAGGGACCAGGGGTGGGGACTTATGTTCACATAGCCCTCCCCTCTGGCTAGGGGAGCACACTGGCCCTTCCCACCAGGCAGGCTGCCTGTCCCTGCCCAGAGTGGAAACACCGAAGGTGTCTCCCAGAGCAGAGGGCACTGGCACAGCGCACAGCAGGCCGAGGCACAGTGAGCCAACCAGTGCAGCACAAAGTAGGCCGGCAGGAGCAAGATCACTGAGACAGAGCTGTCCAGCTGGAGAGGGCTTCACAGCCGGCCCCTGGATCACAGTGGGGCTGTTTTGCACTGAATAAAGTTTCCTTCTTCACCTCACCCCAAAGTGAATTGGTACCAACAACCATCGGTTGATGTCCTTTAGAAATACACACATGCGTGTTTATAGATGAAATTACATGATCTCTGGGGTTTACTGAAAAATAGTCCAGGACAGAAGAAGTGTGTGGGGCTATAGACGAACTAAAGCTACTATGAATTGATAACTCTTGAAACTTGCTGATAAATACATGGGAGTTCATCGTAACAGTCTTTTTCTTTTTGTCTATGTCTGAAATTTCCCATAATAAAAAAATTCCATAGGAAAGGCATAAAACCATTCATAACTTTGACCGAGCAACATGCCCCCAAGGAAATAGGTCAGGAGGAGGGAGACAGCTCATTCTGCAAAGAAGCCTAATTGAGAAAAACTCTGTTGCTCCCAACAAACGAGAGATGGCCAAGCAACAAGGGCACATCAATAAGGCAAAGAAAATGCTACGTGGCTTTTTACAGAGATGAATACTTTGGCAGGTTGCTGAGTGAAGACTGGTATAGGGATGCTAAGGGAGAATGGGCAGCATGAAATATTACGCGCTTACCCATCACAAGGTTAAAATGCACACTCACATCATGAAGGGTCAAAGGAAACACAGGAGGCGACATCTGCTTTAACTCAGCTCTGCTGCCTCTCCTCAGTGAGGCCCTGACCGCCTGCATGAGCGAGCACACACTGGCTGAACGAACTGTGCTCGCAGCAGCCGTCCCGGACAGGCATTCCTCAGTGATTCCCGGGGAACATGCTTCCATTTCTGATTCAAGTGCTTTTGCAACCGTGGGCTTAGGAAGAAAGCAAGCAAGGCAGAACAAAATCAAATGACTTCCAGTCCAGACCACAGAGAAAAATCTCATTTTGTTTTACAAGCTTGTCCTGTCTCATTGCCATGGTTCCTAATAACAAGTCTGAAGACATCCCCCAAGACCAGCTTGGAGAAGGAGGCTTTCCTCTGCCACTTGGAGGTGAATGCTGAACGGCTGCCCGCAGTGGCTGGCAAAGCGGTGAAGGGCAAGGGCACAGCCTGGAAACACGGCCTCGCCACTCAGCAGCTCCAAGCTGGGAAGACAAGAACTGCCCTCCAGACAGGAGACTGCACTGGAGTACAAAGGGCTTCTGAGGGTGGCTGCCCAGCCAGGGCCTCTGTCCTCCAGTGCTGGTCTCCCACCCTGGGGTCTGGATGTCTCTGCAGCCCTTCTGCTTAGAGCTGTTCGGAGCAGCAGGCTTTGGGGGAAGTGGTTTGATAGGATCTTCAAGAATGTCCAGAAGATGCCCGGCTGGTGTGGCTCAGTGGTTGAGCATGGACCCATGCACCAAGAGGTCGCTGGTTCGATTCCTGGTCAGGGCACATGCCCAGGTTGTGGGCCCGATCCCCAGTGGGGGGCATGCAGGAGGCGGCCAGTCGATGTTCTCTCTCATCGATGTTCTTATCTCTCTCTCCCTTTCCCTCTCCCTTCCTCTCTCTCTAAAATCAATAAAGAAAAAATATTTTTTAAAAAAAGAGAGTGGTGGTTCTTAAAGTTTTGGGGAGATAAAATGTTAAAGGAAGAATATATTCCCTTTAAGAGTCTGGTAAGTTTCTTCCAGAAAAGTGCACAGGTACAATTGTGCACACACTTTCAGTAGGTTCTTCATGAACCCCTGACCCAAGTCAGATACCAGTCTTGCCTAGAGCATTTCAGGTGCTTTATCTGTACTATCAACAAGTACACTTTAAAAAGTTAAACGCAATGTGAATTGTCGCAGCAGCAAGGTGGCTGCGACATATGAGGTCCCTAGAGGAAGTATACGCAGCAGCTCTCTGGGGAAGCCCTGCGACCACGAAGACCACCAGCGGAGAGACACAGCCACGCCTCAGCACCCAGAGGAGACAAGAGCACCCTGGCGAATCACCCCACTCCGATCTTCAGAAATGAGACCCCCAGCCTGACGCCCTCAAGGCCATCAAACATGAGACAGCCTCTTCTGGTCTGGGCTGCCTCGCCTCCTCATGCAGAACCACTTCACTGCGGCTGTCCTTAAATGCTCCAGGAAAACGAGGGATAGAGAACTGCCGACACGAACTTGAATCCATTCTCCTGGTAGGAGCCAAAAAACTGGTGGTCCTAGAGAATGACCAAATCAGAGACTACTGTGACAATAAAAGGAAGGTGGTCCGGGCATGGAAGGACATGACTTCAAACTTGACAGGGCAAGGAGGGCGTGGCAAGCCCCATGGCAGGCACACCCGGCAGGCCCCTGCAGCTCCTTGAGCTCCCAGAGACTGATTCCATCCTTGTCCATGAGAGAAAATGCCCTTCCCAGTAGCTTCTTGCAAGCAGTTCATCAATATGTCAGGAGAGCTTTGATCACATTGCTGCCCAGCTCCAGCCCGTCTGCCTCTCCCTATGCTAGTATAAAAGAGTCGGTCTAAGTTATTCTTACCGAGCATTACAACATACTTAAAATATAACTTACCTACTTCCAAAAGGAATTTATGAAAGTTTTTAATAATTTTTTTTTTTTTTTGCATTTATTTTCAGATAAAGCGGGAAGGAGAGAGGGAGGAAGAGAGAGAGAGAGAAACATCAACATGAAAGAGACACATCGAGTGGCTGCCACCCATACAACCCCAACCGAGGTTGCAGGGAACCAAACCCGGGCCTCTCTGGTCCACAGGATGACACTCTAACTGCTAAGTCATACCGGCCAGGGCAAGAATTTATGAAAGTTTTAAATAATTTGTACCCAAGGCAAAAAAAAAAAAAAAAGACTAGAAACCATATGAAATAAAAGGTGAAATTATTTTACCAAGAACCAGGGAGATAAGAAGTCCAATTAGACATTATTAAATCAAGCTTGAGCTTCCTGGTAGCCTCAGCAAAAAGAGAAAGACAATGAGGAGTTCCACAGTCCTCACTTTCTGATTAAAGGCAGAATAAAAGACACTGCACTAGAAGTTTTCAGATGAATTTATTGCCATCATTCTTATATTAAGGAATAATGAACAGTACAGTCTATAATGTCATCAAAACAGTTTTACAAAAATACAAAATGTTCTTCCTATAACTTAGCCCAGTATTGAGAACCCTTCACAATTTGTCCCAGCTTCATTTCCT
This sequence comes from Molossus molossus, assembly GCF_014108415.1. Classification (NCBI taxonomy): domain Eukaryota; kingdom Metazoa; phylum Chordata; class Mammalia; order Chiroptera; family Molossidae; genus Molossus; species Molossus molossus. The sequence goes on along the minus strand of NW_023425364.1, from coordinate 485,474 downwards.
TCTTCCTGTCCCACCCTATCCCACAAGAAAATACACATTTTAATCAAAACAGACTCTTCCTTATTCCAGGAAAAACCCAACCTTCTCAAACTTAAGCTTTAATTGCCCTAAACTCTTTAAATCCTGCCTCTTCTACAAAAATTACCCCAATTCTCCCAGTCAAAAGAGGTCTCCTCCCACCACTTCCCACACTGCTCCACCCCACCAGGGCTGAGCACCACCGAGGCAAAGCCACGCAGAGACACAGGCTATTCGGGAGTCAGGCTGACCTGAGCTCAAATTTGATTCTGCTGTTTACTGGCCATGTGACCCTGATCAAGTAACTAAATCTCTCTGAGCCTCAGCTTCTACATCTATAGCACAGGAATAACAATACCTACACCTGGCAAAGCTTCTGTAAGAATTAAATGAACATCTATAAAGGCCTGGCACCGGACCTGGACAGAACAGCCCTCAGAAGTAGGGGTGGCCACGGGTGCTACTGTAGAGACTTGGATATCGTTTCTCTCCCCCACTTGAAGACAAGCTCCTTGAAGGCAGCATAGTAAAGTGTCTCCCAGAGTGCTTGATACACAGGGGACCTCAATAACAGAGTGACGTCTGAAAGGCTGCCTATGGGGACTTACTTAAGAGATCCTGCCAGGCAGTGGCTTTATCCCAGACCTAGGTCCGGACACAACGCTCCTGACTCAAGGCCATACTTTATCTGCACAAGGCTGCCAGCCCCTTTAAGGTCTCAAGTACGCTGACCTCCTGTTTCACACAGCAGAGATCCTCTTCCCCATCAGAAACTCATTCTAATCACACAGGTCTCCAAACACCCACGGGACTCATGTTATTACGACCTAAGGTGGCCGTCTTACCCAAAGAGCCTACTGGTGGCGAGCCAGTGTGTACGTAATGGCCATGAATGCGCAACGCTGACCAAGGCCTTGATACACTGCCCTGATGGCTAATCTGGTATAACATGAATACTGCAAGTCCTAATAACTCACAGGAGACTGCTCCAGCACTTACAAGCTATATGTCTTCCACACTCATAAAACAACCATAATTACCTTTCAGGGGTGAGATGTTCTAGTAATTTTTAAGTGATTTAACCCTAGAAGGTCTATGGAAAAAACTAATTTCACAGAATTTTTGTTTCTAAAGCAGAAGACAAGACCAAGAACTTATAAGCCCACTATTATTATTATTATTATTATTATTATTTATTTTATTATCCTCACCTGAGGACACCTTTGCATTTATCTTCAGATAGAATGGGAGGGAGAGAGGGAGGAAGAGAGAGAGAGAAACATCGATGTGACAGAGACATATCAACTGGTTGCCACCCACACGACACCAACCGGGGCTAGGGACAAACCGCAACCAAGGTACGTGCCCTTAGCAGGAACCGAACCCAGGTGTCTCTGGTCCGTGGGCTGACGCTCTAACCGCTGAGCCAAACCGGCCCGGGCATGAGCCCACTTTTAAATAAATAGGCCAGAAACTACACATCTCTTCATTTCCTGGGGATACATGCATTACAGTGAGGTTGACCCTGGAAAGCAGTGTAAAACTGTGTCAAAAACAGTTTCGAATCTTCTATTCCGGAGCTCCCTTCAGAAGCAGAGTGGCTACATAGTGGGAGAAAGCCACCCTCCCTGAGGGGGGAGAGTAGGGAGCACACTTTGGAACCAGACAGCACTGGATGCAAATCTCACTTAAAAATATTGGGTCAAGTTGTTCAACCCCCTTGGGCCTCATTGTTCTCATCTATAAAATGGGGATAATGATGCATTCAGAAATGATTCTCCCATTTTCTTGTGCATCAGAATCATTTGGAGAGTTTGTTAAAAACACAGACATGTGAGTCTCATCCCCAAAGATGATTTCAGGGAGTCTAATGTGGGGCACAGAAATCTGTGGGGATTTAAATTATTTTTCATTTTTAATTACACAGCATGTAAAAATATTTCCCCCTTGTAAAATATTAAAACATTACCTTATCAGTTATCACTGCATTCAGCTATCAGCAATTTTAAAAACTAACAGTCACTTAAACAGAGGGGGCGTTATTTTTCTCACCAACAAGAAGAAATTCAGAAGTAGGAAGTTCAGAGCTGGAAGAGCCACTCAAGATTCCATGAAGGACCCAGAACTTGGTGCCTTTTTTGCTCTGCCATCACTGGGCCGTGGTTTCCACCCCTCTAACTGCAAGGTGGCAGCTGCTCCAGCAGCTGGGTCCATGAAACAGGCGGGCTGACGGCACAAGGTCCAAAGGGTTTCGCTATTCTATTTATGAACGAGTGCTCTCCCTTGGGGCATATGCCTCCATCTCATAGGTCAGCACTGTGTCCTGTGGTCATTTAGCTGCAAGAGAGGCTGCATGAGAGAATTTTATAGCTGGGCGCATAGCCACCCCCAAACAAAATCAAGGAGGAATGAGGCACAGGTATTGAATAGAAAATGAGCAGTGTCTTCTACAATTACAGAGAAGGTTCATGTCCCCTTGACCCTCTCTCCCCTGTATCCTTGTTAATTTGGACCTCGTGGGCATTTTCACCAAGCTCCTTAGCAGATTCTGATGCTCCCTGCCACTGACCTTTGAGGACCACCTCCACACTTACAGTGCTCCTGCAGAGATCAGCTCTGGCTTTCAAGTGATCAGCCCAGCGTACCATCACAGTTGTCCAATCGGTATTTACTCTCATCCTCTCTGCCCCCCGCCCCCAAAAGTCACCCAGAAAAGCCTAACCTCATTTGCTATAGCCACATCTCAAGTTTGGCCTTGCCCAGCACACACTGTTTGTTTTAAAAACCAAAGCCATCTGCCCGACCGGTGTGGCTCAGCAGTTGAGCGTCGACCCGTGCACCAGGAGGTTGCTGGTTCCACTCCCGGTCAGGTTGTGGGACAGATTCCCAGCGGGGGGCATGCAAGAGGCGGCCAATTGCTGTTCTCTCTCATCGATGTTTCTGTCTCTCTCTCCCTCTCCCTTTCTCTTTCTATAAAATCAATAAAGAAAAAAAGAAAAAATTAAAATAAATGTTTTCTTTTTAGAACCAGTTTATGATTTTTTAAACATTTGTCAACCTACACTGTCATCAGGAGTCGTATAATAATTTTTGCAAGGCCTGTGGTGGGTCAGCTCATCCAACTCGGTGCCATGCCTTATCTTCTTATCTGGTCTGTGTGTCAAATTAAACAGCAGCAAAGGAGGACTTCGGCCAGCGCAAGGAGTTACTGTGCAGGAAGGCACTTGAGGAGGCTGCCAACTACAACGGCAGCATTTTAACAATCAGGAACTATCCAGATGTAACAGGGACCACAAGATCCCTGTGATTTCCCAGGTGAGCAGCTGCGGAAAGCGATGCCAGTCTGTTCCTTGGCCACCACGCTGCAACCCACCACCCTGCACATAGCACACAGAGGAACAGGCGCCCCGTGTTCTGCATGCAAAGCCAGCCCCCTTCAGGAGGAACCAAGATGCACAAGACCCTGCAGCATAGCAAGCAGCCAACTAGTAAGGAAACTTTTTCCAACCAGCGTGCATTTTTGGCAAACCCCTGCCTGACCCTCCTCAGGAAGCCTCTGTGGCTATCAAACAGCCTCTGTGGCTATCAAACAAGCAAGCTAATAAATACATTAATAGGTAAGTCTACAGATTGGAGACTGTTAACTTTGGGGAGGCAGCGGAACTATGAGTCAGTTCTGGGGAGGTAACTTCATACCTAAGACTCTATTCTCTACTCAACTCATCTCCAGCAAATGCTTATGGCCTCTGGAACAAACAGCCTTGGAGAAGATTCTTCTGAAACAAAGCTGCCCCAGGCCAGTATGGCAGAGCAGGTAAATGCTATGCTCACCCCTCCCGTGACCACATTAAACTGCAACTAAATTATTGAGCAACCACCCTTGAGAACCACCTGGAGACTAGCAGAACAGAGCCCTATAATGCAGGATATAAAGAAGCTACATCAAGACTGGAAGGAGGGCCAGAGACTCATGGTGCGGCAATGAAGAATCAAGAGGAGCCCTGGCCGGTTTGGCTCAGGGGTTAGAGTGTCGACCTTTGGACCAGAGAGACCCAGGTTCGGTTTCTGCTAAGGGCACGTACCTCGGTTTCAGTTTGACCCAGGCCCTGGTTGGGTTGTGCATGCGGGAGGCAGCCACTCGATGTGTCCCTTTCACATCAATGTTTCTCTCTTTCTCTCTTCTTCTCTCTCCCTCCTACTCTACATGAACAAAAAATGGAAAAATGTCCTCGGGTGAAGATTAAAAAAAAAGGAATCAAGAGGGATGTTTCGGCTTTGTATCTCCTCCTGAGGCACGAGAGGTCCCAGCCCCATACCACATTCCCTAGCCCAGAGCAGTCGTGCCCACGTCTGGCTGTGAAAATCAGCAGGGACTCAGTCCAGGTGGGAATGAGGGCTGCTGTAGACCCAGGAATCCTCTTTTTCTTAGTCCTCACCCGAGGACATTTTTGCATTTATCTTCAGATAGAGCAGGAAGGAGAGAGAGGGGAAGAGAGAGACAGAAACATCGACATGAGAGAGACACATCGACCAGTTTCCACCCACACAACCCCAACCTGGGCAGGGACAAACTGCAACCAAGGCAGGTGCCCTTAGTGGGAACCGAACCCAGGACTCTCTGGTCCATAGGCCGATGCTCTAACTGCTGAGCCAAACTGGCCAGGGCCTCTTTTTTTTTTTTTTAATTGTTTTTATTGATTTTTTAGAAAGAGAGATAGAAACAACAATGTGAGAAACAATCAACTGGCCGCCTCCTGCATGCCCCCTACTGGGGACCGAGCCCACAACCTGGGCATGTGCCCTGACCGGGAATCAAACCGGGACCTCTTAGTCCATGGAATGATGCTTAATCCACTGGGCCACACTGGCTGGGCCCCAGGCATCCTCATCAACGGCCCGAGCACAGACTCATTCACCCAAACACTTGCCCTAAGCTCCAGAAAAGGGACAGCAGCTTGCAAAGTGCCAAGGACACATGGGGAAGAAATGAATTAGAGGGCTGGAGGGGCAGCTCTCTCCTGGACTGAAGTGCCAGCAGGCGCCACTGTTCCTTTGTTGAGCTCTACAACCCACGTAGTCTGACACCAAATGTTGGTCTTTTTTGTTTTTAAAATTTTTTTAATTGATATTTTAGAGAGAGAGAAAAACATCGATGTGAGAGAGAAACATCAATCAATTGCCTCCTGCATGGCCCCTACTGGAGACCGAGCCTGCAACCCAAGCATGTGCCCCAACAGGGAATCGAACTGATGACCTCTTGGTGCATGTGTCGACATTCAACCACTGAGCCACACTGGCTGGGCCAAAATGTTAGTCTTCATCAACCTGGCTCACACCACTCTTACCCACCCTGGTGATTCTCTGAGACCCCACCCGACAAAATTCATGTACCCAGCCTGAATTTCTGGCAGAGTCTGATCCATACAAGTGGCCTCACTGTGCCCTGAACCCTCTTGCTAAATGGCCCCAAGCCCGGCAACTAGTGGCAGCTGGCTTCGGTCATGGCATAAGCACTCCCAGGCACATCCAAGACCAGTACAGGCAGTTACCAACCACAGATCTCTTTGTTGCTCCTACCAGGTGGCCCTGAGCTGGACACAGGCAGTGGCTGACCTTGGCCTGCACTGAAACCCCTCCCAAGAGGCCCAAACACACCTGTGCTCACAGACCACACAACAACACCACCAAATTAGAGCCATAAACAACACGCCAAAAGGTGGACTCAGCAGGCACCAGAGCCCCACTACAGTGAACCCCACTCCATAGGGTCCGCTTGTGCACAGCAGCTTCTCTGCTGTGGTCACGGCCAGTCCTCACAGCCAATCAGCCTGAGTGTCAATCCTACCCACTGATGTGCCAGCAGCAATCAAGGCTCAAACACAACAGGAGAGCACACACAACCCACACAAGGAACACCCCTCCCTGGAGCACCCAACTCAAGTGAACAGAGAACTTGCTCCACCAGGCTCTACAGGACACTTACTTCATAAGGCCACTCTGCCAAGACTGGGAAAAGTAGCAGCTCTACCTAATACACAGAAACAAACAAAGGTAGAGTCAAAATGAGGAGACAAGAAACATATCCCAAATGAAAGAACAAAATTCCAGTCTGGCTGGTGTGGCTCAGTAGAGTGAGCATCATCCCATGGACTAAGAGGTTCTGGTTTGATTCCCAGTCAGGGCACATGCCCGGGTTGTGGGCTCAATCCCCAGTAGGGGGTGTGAAGGAGGCAGCTGACTGATGTTTCTCTCACATCAATGCTTCTATCTCTCTAAAAAATCAGTAAAAACATATTTTTTAAAAAAAGAATAAGACTCCAGAAAAATAACTAAACATAACGAGGCAAGCAATCTACCAGACTCAGAATTCAAAACACTGTTTATAAGGATGCTCAATGAACTTAGAGATAGTATAGATGATCTCAGTGAGAACTTCAACAGAGAGATAAGAAACATAAAAAAAGAGATAGAAAACATAAAAAGGAACCAGTCTGAAATAAAGAATACATTAACTGGAATAAAAAATACATTAGATGGAATCAATAGTAAATTAGATGATGCAGAGGATCAAGTCAGTGATTTGAAAGATAAGGTAGTGGAAAACACCCGATCGGAACAGCAAAAAGTAAAACAATCCAAAAAAAGGAGGATAGTTTAAAGGACCCCTGGGCCACATCAAGTGTAACAGCATTCGTATCTTACTGGTACCAGAAGGAGGAGAGAGAGAACAAGGAACTGAGAACCTATTTGAAGAAATAATGACAGAAAACTTATCTAACACAGTAAAGGAAATAGACATACAAGTCCAGGAAGCAAAGAGAGTCCCAAACAAGATGAACCTAAAGAGGCCCACACCGAGACACTTCATAATTAAAATGCCAAAGGTTAAAGACAAAGAGAGAATCTTAAAAGCAGCAAGAGAAAACCAGTTAGTTACCTACAAGGGAGTTCTCATAAGACTGTCAGCTGATTTCTCAACAGGAACTTTGCAGGCCAGAAGCGATTGGCAAGAAATATTCAAAGTGATAAAAAGCATATAATCCAGATTACTCTACCCAGCAAAGCTATCATTTAAAATCAAAGGAAAGATAAAGAGCTTCCCAGACAAGAAAAAGCTAAAGGAGTTCATCACCACTAAACCAGTATTACAAGAAACGTTAAGGAGACTTCTTTAAAAAGAAGGAAAAAGTAATAAAAAAATATATATGAATAAGAAAATATCACAAAGAAAAAAAATTCTCGCAGACACAGGCAAGCACATAATAAAAACAGTGAATCAACCTACTCTAAAACTTGTACCAAGGTTAAAAGGCAAAGTTAGAAAGATCGTGTAATACAATAGTAAACTAAGGGATATACTCAAAAGAAGTAAAAAATAATGACAAAACCATAAACATGGAGGGGGTAGGTAAAAATGGTAGTGATTTTAGAATGTGTTCAAACTTAAACAACCATCGCCCTGGTCAGTTTGGCTCAGTGGTTAGGAGAGACCCAGGTTTGGTTCCTGCTAAGGGCATGTGCCTTGGTTGCAGTTTGTTCCCAGCCCTGGTTGGGTTGTGCGGGTGCCAGCCACTCGATGTGTCCCTTTCACGTTGATGTTTCTCTCTCTCTTTCTCTTTCTCTATTCCTCTCTCTCCCTTTCTCTTTCTCTATTCCTCTCTCTCCCTCCCACTCTGAACAAAAAGTGGAAAAATGTCCTCAGGTAAGGATAAAAAAACAACAAAACTTAAACAACCATCAACTTAAAATTGGCTGCTATAAACACAGCTTGGTATGTGTAAAGCACATGGCAACACAAACCAAAACTCTACAAGAGATAGACAAGAAATAGACAGGAATCCAAGTGTAATCAGTGACCAAGACTGTCTAAGAGAGGCAAGAATTCATAATGAGTACTAATCCTCACTGAAGACTTCTCTGTGCCCAGCACTGATATGGGCATCACAAGGAACAAGCCCTCAACGTAGCTAAAACTCAGTTTGGAAATCATTTTGCAATGACTGATGAACCAGTGGATCTAGGCACTAGTCATCAATGGCTGTGAACATCACAAAGAGAAAGACAACTGGATACCATGTCCGTCTGAAAGAAATCCATCACCCCTACAGTAGTCTTGCCAAGAACTTAAAGCTGAACTTGATCAGACCACAAATCCAACTTTACATAAAATACGGAGAGCAGAGGAACATGTGAACACATTAAATGATATCATAGAGATACAATCAGCAAAATCCAGACTATGGGAAACTCAATGGAACAAATGAGCTGGTTTCTTTCTTTTTTTTTTTTTTATCCTCACCCGAGGACATTTTTCCATTTTTTGTTCAGGTACAGTGGGAGGGAGAGAGAGGAACAGAGAGAGAGAGAGAAACATCGATGTGAAAGGAACACATTGAGTGGCTGCCACCCACACAACCGACCAGGGCCGGGGACAAACTGCAACCGAGGTACATGCCCTTAGCGGGAACCGAACCCGGGTCTCTCAGGACCGCAGGTGGACGCTCTAACCGCTGAGCCAAACAGGCCAGGGCGAGCTGGTTTCTTTAACAAATAAATTGCAATGAAATAAATATGGAGGAAGAGCCTTTAGATTAAAAGAGACATGAGATATATCAACTAATTTGTAATGTTGGACCTTATTAGATTCTATTCAAACAAAGAACTTAAATATATATATAACATGAGTCAACTAGAAATTTGAATACTAACTGAATATGCAATATTAAAGACTTACTGGTAATTCTTAAATTACAATAATGGTATTATGGTTGTTTTTTAAAAGAGTTCATTTTCTTTTAGAGATATACACTGAAATATATGGCTGAAATAATATGATTTGGGGAATCTACTTCAAAATAATATAAGCGAGGAAAGGGAGTAGACAGACATATTGACAAAATATAATAGGTCATGGGTTGATTATTGTTAAAGTCATAAAAAGGATAAGTGGAGCCCTGGCTCGTTTGGCTCAGCAGTTAGAGCGTCGGCGCATGGACCGGAGAGTCCTAGGTTCAGTTCCCGCTAAGGGCAATTGCCTCAGTTGCGGTTTGTCCCCTGCCCCAGTTGGGATCATGTGGGTGGAGACCAGCCGATGTGTCTCTCACATCGATGTTTCTCTCTCTCTCCCCCACCCCCTTCCCACTCTATCTGAAGATAAATGCAAAAATGTCCTCAGGTGAGGATTTAAAAAATAAAGGATAGCCCTGGCCGGTTTGGTTCAGCGGTTGGAGTGTCAGCCTGTGGTCCGGAGACACCCGGGTTCAGTTCCCGCTAAGGGCGCGTGCCTCGGTTGCAGTTTGTCCCCAGCCCTCGTTGGGTCATGCGGGTGGCAACCACTCGATGTGTCCCTTTCACGTCAATCTCTCTCTTTCTCTCTCTCCCTCCCACTCTATCTGAACAAAAAAAAAAAAAGGAAAAATATCCTCAAGTAAGGATAAAAAAATAACAATAAAAAATAAAGAATAAGTGGAGGCTCATTATAGTATTCTCTCTATTTTTGATATGTTTAAAATTTTTCATAACACAAAGTTTAAAAAGTAAATCCAGATTTAAAGATTGATACATTCAGCCTGGCTGGTGTGGCTCAGTGGTTGAGCGTCGACCCATGCACCAGGAGGTCACCAGTTTGATTCTCGGCCAGGCACATGTTGTGGACCAGATCCCCCCATGGGGGGCATGTAGGAGGCGGCCAATTGATGTTCTCTCTCATCAATGTTTCTATCTCTCTCCCCCTTTCTCTTCCTCTCTCTCTAAAATCAATAAAAAAATGTTTAAAAGATTGATACATTCAATATTCCCAGAGAAAAGCTAAAGTAAAAACTATAGGACATAGATTGTAAATGTAAAAGACGTTTAGATGAGGGAGGTATTCAGGTTCAATAAACATTTATTGAACACTTACTACGTACTAGACTCTGTAGCGGGCACTTTATTTACCACAGGCGTGATCTCTGCACCTCAAGTCCCCTATCTATAAAATGGGGATGTTAAAAAGTCTGCTTCATCTGGTTGTTACTAAGAATCTGTTTGTTACTAAGAGAAGATAAGTTTATACATATCAAGCATTTAGAATAGTGTCTGGCCTGAAGCAAAGGTACACAATAAATGGTAGCTTTAAATAACTCAATGCAATAAATATTAGACATTTTATTTTTATTTTTTGTTAATCCTTACCCAAAGATATTTTTCCATTGATTTTTAGATAGAGTGGAAGGGAGGTAGGGAGGGGGAGAGAGAGAGAAACATCAACGTGAGACACATCAATTGACTGCCTCCCACACAACCCTGACCAGGGCTGGAGATCAAACCTGCAACTGAGGTACATGCCCTTGACCGGGAATTGAACCTGTGACCTTTTGGTCCACGGGCCCACACTCTAACTGCTGAGCCAAAGTGGCCAGGGCTAGACTCACTGTCTAGTTGAGAAAAGTAAGGTAGCTTATCCAAAAGTCCACGCTGCCAGAAGAGGCAGAGCCTGAATTTCGAAGCAGTCTGCCCACCCTCAGGCTGGACTCCGCTGGGCACACCACAGGCAGGAGAGTCCTGTGGCCATGAGAGAGAATGCAGAATGAAGGCATTAGGGAAGAAATGAGCTATGATTCGTTGAACAAAGAAAAGCAATAAGGTAAGGCTGAAAGGAGTAAGGAAGAATAACGCCCTGGCCAGTGTGCATGGTTGGTTGGACATTGCTCCATGCTCCATGCACCAGAAGTTGCCAATTCAATTCCTGGTCAGGGCACATGCCTGGGTTGAGGGCTTGATCCCCAGTAGGGGCAGCCAATTGATGTTTCCCTATCACATCGATGCTTCTCTCTCTCTTTCTTCCTCTTTCTGTCTCTGTCCCTCTCTTTCTAAAAATTCAATTTAAAATATTTTTTAAAAAAGGAAGAAAAACATTCAAGACCCTCAGAAATGCCATTCTGATGAAGTTCAGGGTAAATTCTTCTCATTAAAGGCTGGTCTCCACAGCTGTCATTGGGGTGACCTCACTAATTCAAATAAACAGCCACAGGGTTTCAGAGGGAACAATTTTAACTCTGCTTTCCATAATAAGGATTCTGGACTATAGCCCAAAGCTTTAGTTAAGATTGTGGGTCAGTCTCATAAATTGTTTTCTTGGCTGGATCCCAAGAAAGCCAAGCAATCATTCCAGCAATGAGGTCATCAGTTTCCCATTCCTACCCAAAAGGGAGGCTTCTTAACAGAGCTTGCAAATCATACCTGGGAGGTATACACCACTGGGATGCTCAACCTCCCCCTAAAATCTGTCCTAGTGTTTTATTCAGGGGAAATACACTGCTGAAGATGGCTGTCCAGACGTGATCCTCGGAGCATGCCTACACTCAACAAGGAGACCGTTTCTCCAGCAAAAAGGCAGACAAAGGTCACCTCTCCCCTCCGAGCTTGCGGAGCCCCTTATGGCAGGGGAGCTGTGGGCCACTGGGACTCCTACTCGGACCTGCTGTTCTGCTGTCCCCGTGATGGAGGGGCACTGATGAGCACGTTCCCGAGGCCTTCTGTGGTGGTGCAGGAAGAGCACTGGTCATGGCGGAAACTTGCTGTTCGAGTCCTCCCTCTGCCCTCTGATGGCCACAGACAATCATCTATCTACTTGGCCTCCTCATTCACGAAGGAGGATAACAGAATCTCACTGCACCATGAAAATGAAGTACATGTGAAAAGCTAGACAAAAAGTTGACCACTTGTATGATTATGCTGAGTCCCACTAAACCAGAACTAGACCAGCTCTTTCACAACAGGGAATCTGAGGGTCTCCAACCTGCCTGCCCCCAGAGACAGAACGGAACAAGGAGACCGGCCAGGCAGTGTGTTGCTCAGGCCTGGGTTTGATTCCCAGCTCTGCCACATTGTCTTCCAACTTGTCACTGTCCTAGCAAAGTCAGCCCTGTCCACCCCCACTGTCTTGGCTGACTGTGAGACAAAAACCACAGATCACCTATGAACCTCATTTTGCTTTAGCCTTTCAGCCTCTTTACACTAAAATGAAGCATAAAAGGCCTGATGTGAACATTTTTTATTTTAATTTTCTTCCTCCTCCTGGTCGCTTTCTCTCCTTGCACATGCTTATGATCACTAACAAGCCCTGGCCGGTTTGGCTCAGCGGTTAGAGCGTCGGCCTGTGGTCCAGAGAGACCCGGGTTTGGTTCCCGCTAAGGGCACGTATCACGGTTGCAGTTGTCCCTGGCCCTGGTTGGGTCGTGCGGGTGGCAGCCACTCAATGTGTACCTTTCACGTCGATGTTTCTCTCTCTCTCTCTCTTCCTCTCCCTCCATCCCACTCTATCTGAACAAAAAATGGAAAAAGGTCCTCGGGTGAGGATAAAAAATAAATTTAAAAAAACTAACAAGCCTCTAAAAAAAAAGCAGAGCCAGCCGGTGTAGCCCAGTGGATGGAGCGTCATCCCATGGACTGAGAGGTCCCTGTTCGATTCCGGTCAGGGCACATGCCCGGGGTTGTGGGTTTGATCCCCAGTAGGGGGTGTGCAGGAGGCAGCAGATTGATGTTTCTCCCTCACATCAATGTTTCCATCTCTCTCTCTCTTCCTCTCTCTAAACAGTCAATAAAAACATATTTAAAAAAAGAAAAAGCAGGAAGAAGGCAGGAGATATGGACAAAGGAGCCTAAGGAAGACCTGCAACCTGGTCAGTAGCTTCTACAAAACCAGCACTGACTTAAAACATCAGACCGACTGAGCTGAGGACCATATGAGCTTGGCCTGCTGACCCATGGTTAGCATGTTCTTTTTCACAACGCTGAAAGCAAGGCTCCATGAAGAATTAGCCATAATAAAGGTGGAGCATTGAGGCGGTCAGGATGGGGCTCAAACTCCTGGCTCTGCACTTAATCGCCCCAAGACCACAGGCAAGTTACTTTGTCTTGGGTTTAAGTCTTCGTCATTTCAGTAGTAAAATGGGGATATTAACTAACACTGTGGATAGCTACAAGAATCAGACATAATATACATTTTTTTTTTTTTATCCTCACCCAAGGACATTTTTCCATTTTTTGTACAGATAGAGTGGGAGGGAGAGAGAGGAAGGGAGAGAGAGAGAGAAACATCGACGTGAAGGGACACATCGAGTGGCTGCCACCCACACGACCAACCAGGGCCGGGGACAAACTGCAACCGAAGTACATGCCCTTAGTGGGAATCGAACCCGGGCCTCTCCGGACCACAGGCCGACGCTCTAACCGCTGAGCCAAACTGGCCAGGGCATAATATACATTTTTTAAAAAGATATTTTTATTGATTTTTTAGAGAAAGGAAGGGAAAGATAGAAACATCAATGTGAGAGAGAAACATCAATCGGCTGCCTCCTGCACACCCCCTACTGGGGATCAAGCCCTCAACCTGGGCATGTGCCCCCTGACCAGGAATCGAACCGGGATCTCTCAGTCCACAGGATGACTCTCCATCCACTGAGCCACACCAGCCGGGCTACAGTATAAAATTTTAAAGAATGTTTATAATAAGAGCTGCTGCTGATACACACATTGTTCTCATTTAAACCTTAAATCTGCCCAATGAGGGAGCTATTACTACCCCCATTTTAATTTTATTTTTAAAATTTTTATTTATTTTTTGTTAATCCTCACCCAAGGGTATTTTTCCATTGATTTTTTTTTTTTTAGAGAGAATAGAAGGGAGGGAGGGAGGGAGGAGGGGAGGAAGGAGAGAGAGAGAGAGACATCAATGTGAGAGACACATCAACTGCTTGCCTCCCACATGACCCCGACTGGTGCTGGCCCGATGGCGCCTGCAACCCAGGTGTGTGCCCTTGACCTCCCCTGAGACCCTCCAGTCCAAGGGCCTACACTCTAACCGTTAGCCCACACCAGCCAGGGCAATCACCCCATTTGTAAAGATGAGGACACAGGTTCAGGCTGAGCAATGTGCCTCCAAAACACGGGTGGTGAGTGTTGGGCCTGAACAGCACCGAGTTTGCCTGCCCCCGAGGTTGTGCTCTTGGTGCCAATACAGCACTTGGCACATGGCAGGCTGCAAAGAAAAGGCAGCTACTGGGATTCCGGCAAAGGCCTTCATGAGGCTACTCACAGCAGCCTGGGTGGAGGCGTCGCCGTCCCCATTTAACAGGAGAGAAAGCCGGGGCTCAGCTAATTCAGACTCTGAGAGTTCAGCAAAGAGCCGCTGCCTTTCAGAGACATACACTTCAGCACGTTCATGGATAAAGGTGTATGCCCGCTGGAATCTGCTTCTGGGTAATGCAGGGCCGAGGGTGGTGGGTGATGAGATGACACGGGCTGGGCTGGCCAGAAGCGGAGAACTGTTGAAGCCCAGTCATGGGTACTGTTTTCCTTATTCTTGTTTATGTTGGAAACTTTGCACAATAAAAGACAAAAACAAAAGACATCACCTCACCTCCTGGAGATGTACAAGGCAGCGGTGGATCTCAGACGGAGGTGTGTTCTGTCCCAAATCCTTAATCCTGGCCAGTGCACTGCAATCGCTGCTTTAAAGCTCTCCTCCTCCTTCCCCCCTCGCCTTGTGGTCCAGCTCGAGGGGCCTGGCTCCACTCTGAAGCCCAGAGCTCTGCTGATCTAAGTGGGGACAGCAAGGCGGTCTTCCCTGAGTGTGGTGGCTGCTGCAGGGAGCAGGGGAAGGACGAGCCCTGTGGCGTGGAGTCTAGGAAAGGCCTTACAAAGGAAGCAGGACTTGGGTGAAGAGGGGTTGAATGATGCAGAGGAGAAGGAACAGGACAGGAGGGAGGGAAGGAGCAGCGAGTGCCTGGACAGGGGCTGCACAGGCTGAGCTCTGCTCCCAGCTCCCTTTGGGCGCTGCAGCCCTCACGGGTGTCCCTTCCTATAAGCAACCCTCCACACTGCCCCAGGATGATCTTCCCCAAACAGGTATCTGATCACATCTTCCCCCTGTGCATTAAAAACCTCCCTGAGCTCTCCAATAGCTCCAGATAATGTCTACACTCCTCAACCTGACGCTCAGAGTGACTGCCATGAACCAGCCCTCACTGCCACCTCCCGCGCCAGGTCCCCACAGGATACCCAAAGCCCACGGTCTAGCTGCCGCACACACCTGGTACCTTTCCTCTAACATTCTCTCTTCCTAGCATGTCCCTCCTCCTGGTCAACTCCTGGAGGAACGGCTCAGATGTCACCTCCTCACTCTGTCCCAGCAAAGCACCCCTCCGTTACCGGGACGCTCTCACACTACACTTGTTTGTGGGTCTGCCTCCTGATGAGAATGTGGGCTCAGGGGCGGGAGAGGCCCCCCTTTATTGTTCCCCATCTACATAACAGGTGACCAAGACCTGCTGTCTATTATCACTATTGGCGACTTTAAATATGCAGCCCCTGAGCAGATAGGCAGGGGGTCTGGCACAGGGCAGCCACTGGGACAGGCTGCCCCATGAGCTGTCAGGTGAGGAGGGCAGGATGCTCAGCAGAGGGCTCAGTCCAACCTTAGCTGAAGCTCCCTCACTGTGGTGCCCTTCAGGTATCTGAAAAGCCCACGGCTGCAGAAGTCTTATCTGGTGCCTTAAAATGCTGTGCTAGTTTCCCCCCGCAAATGAAAAATAATAGAGACAGCTTGATGCTCCCCTCACCTCCATGGCTACAAACCTAAAGAATATTTATGATCCATGGGATCAGAGATTTGGTGTCTCAGAAGCAAAGAGAGGTCACGAGATGAACTGATCCAGACCATCTGCTCTCGGGTGGGGAAAGAGATCCCATATTCAGTTATTCTCCCTAGTGCACCAGGCACCTGCTTCTCTTGTGAAACTCTGGAACCAACACTGGATTTTTATTTAATTTAGAATGAAACCAATGTCTCCTGCAAGGAGGGGTAAAAAGCTGGATGTAAGCATGCCGACGCGGACAGGGTGACGAGACGTACCCGGAGCCCGCAGCCCTCTCAGGGAAGGGGCACCTGAACTCTCCATGTTAACTTCTTAGCAACAAGGCCTACAGGAGGGAAACAAATGCTCCCGGAGATTCCGCATCGCTGCAAACAGAGAAAAACCGGCCTGGAGCGAGTGCTGGAGGAGCGCCCCTCCTCCTCCTGCATTTTTCATGGGCCTGCTGCTCCTGCGACTCCCAAGGCCCGCGTCTGACAGGACAGCAGATGCTGCACTCCTCCGCTGCCGCCACCACACGTAGGGCTTCCTATCCATCACCGCCGGGACAGGAAAATAGCTCATCTGACCTTTGCAAATACCAAACAATGGATTTAAAGCAGACACTGGCAAAAGGCAAGGCAGACGTCTCTAGCTTTCCTTTCAAAGACGATTTTGTCATTAGCCAAGAAACACACTGCCCATAGGACCGGCACGGTTAAAAACTGGAGGAGCAGGCAAACTGAAGTGAGGCAGCCACCAATGTTCCCACACACACACTCGTTGGTGAATTATTTAATGTATATTAAAAATACATGGCTTGGAAATCTCTTGGCACTGGATTGAAAACGATGTCAAACGGGGAACGAGAAGTTTTCTGAGGGAACACACACCAACATGATGCCTGCCACCAGCTGGACTCCATCAGACAATGAAGAGGGAAAACTACCCTGGCCGGTTTGGCTTAGGGGTTAGAGCATCGACCAGGGGACCAAAGAGTCCCGAGTCTGGTTTCCACTAAGGGCATGGATCTCGGTTGCAGTTTGTCCCTGGCCCCAGTTGGGGTCCTGTGGGTGGCAACCAGTTGATATGTCTCCCTCACATCGATGTTTCTCTCTCTCTTTCCCTCTCTCCTTCCCACTCTATCTGAAGACACATACAAAGGTGTCCTCAGGTGAAGATAAAATAATAATAATAATTAACAGGTATTTTCTTTGCAGGGCCATAATTCAACACCGCCCAAAACTGGATCCCAAGTGACTATCATGAAATGCAGGACTCTGGGTTTTTTCCACTTAAAAATGGGATTTACGGCCCTGGCCGGTTTGGCTCAGCGGTTAGAGCGTCCGCCTGCGGTCCAGAGAGACCCGGGTTCGGTTCCCGCTAAGGGCATGTACCTCGGTTGCAGTTTGTCCCCGGCCCTGGTTGGTCATGCGGGTGGCAGCCACTTGATGTGTCCCTTTCACATCGATGTTTCCCTCTCTCTCTCTTCCTCTCTCTCCCTCCCACTCCATCTGTACAAAAAATGGAAAAATGTCCTCGGATGAGGATTAAAAAAAAAAAAAAAAAGGGATTTACGGAAAACTTGAGGAACCAAGAAAAAAAGAAAAACCACTTACATAAGCCTGCCACCATCCTAATTCAATTTTTAGTAACTTTATTGAAACATAATTCATGTAAAAGAAAATTCACCATTGTGTGAAGTGTACAATTCAGCGGGTTTTAGTACAGTCAGCTGTGTAACCATTACCACTATTTAATCCCAGGATTTAGTCATCCCCCCAAAGAAACCCTGCAGCCATTGGCAGTCACTCCCCATTACCCCTATCCCAGGCCCCCACAGCCACTGATCTGCTCTCCCTATCCACAGATCAGCCTCACCGGATAGTTCATAGACGTGGACTCATATACAATATGTGGCTGTTTGTGTCTGGCTTCTTTTACTCACCATAATGTTTTCTCCTAATTCAATTTTTATTCGCACTTTGTTAGGTTTCCTTTCCATCTTGATTCTTACACATTTAAAGAATAAGCCCTGGCCAGTTTGGCTCAGCAGTTAAAGTGTCGGCCCGCAGACCAAGCATCGCAGGTTCAATTCCGGTCAAGGGTACAGACCTCTGTTTTGGTATGGTCCCTGGGCCTAGTTGGGGTCGTGCAGGAGGGAATCAGTTGATGTGTCTCTCTCACATCAATGTTTTTCTCTCTCTCTCTCCCTCCCACTCTATCTGAAGATAAACAGAAAAAGACCCTCAGGTGAGGATTAAAAACAAAAAGAAGACTCCGACTTGGTCTGAGCCCACCTGGGGCCAGCTCTCCATGCACCCGCGTGCACCCAGCACCCAGAGAGACTCCAGCGTGCTGACCGGGCGGACATAGGCAGAGCCCTGGCAGCCAGGCTCGGACTGGGGCTGCTGCTTCTGGCACTGCTCCTACCCACGCAGACTTATTCAAAGCAAACAACTGTTGTCACACTTGCAAGCAACCCCTCCCACAACACCTCGACTACCCCAAGTCTTGCAAACGCCACCACCAGGGCAAGTGGCGGTGCTCTGTGGTCAATAGCCAGCCTCTTCGTGATCTCATTGGCTCTTCCACATATCAACTGCTAAAACTTGGGCCGAGAAACATTTATACTTCTCCATCTTCTAAACCCAATCCAGATGACATCTAGGCATCTAGTGTGGCCAGGAAAAAACAGGTCTTCATTGAATCTGCTAACTCCACACCTAATTTTACTGACACAGGAAATGCTGAGGATCTCAGCTTTGACTGGTTTGAAGAGCATGCACAGGGTTTGAGTGATGGATGCCAATACTAGCTCGGCTGCGGTTTCATGTACGGGATGAAGAGGACACCTCCCAAACTAGTTCAGAGGGGACTTCCTTAAATGTGGCTTAAGAAGTATGGACACGCCCTGGCCAGTTTGGCTCAGCGGTTAGAGCGTCGGCCTGCGGTCCGGAGAGACCCGGGTTCGGTTCCCACTAAGGGCACGTACCTCGGTTGCAGTTTGTCCCCGGCCCTGGTTGGTCGTGCGGGTGGCAGCCACTCGATGTGTCCCTTCACGTCGATGTTTCTCTCTCTCTCTCCCTTCCTCTCTCTCCCTCCCACTCTATCTGTACAAAAAATGGAAAAATGTCCTCGGGTGAGGATAAAAAAAAAAAAAAGTATGGACACATACAAGTCTACCTTGAAAATGAGTAGATTTGATCTCATCTAGAGATAAAGGATGGAATTTTGAACAGAGTCAGTTTGGCTCATTAAAGTTGTAAGGCCATAAAACTTAGGTAATGCAAAAGGCTATGGTTCTATTTATATGTACACAGAAGGAACTTCCAGGTGTTCCTGTAAATCCTCAGCATATTGTTTCAGACTACTTATTTAATGCCGGTGAACTCTAAATAAAATTTTGCATTGTTAAGCTAAAAAAAAAGAATAATCCTTTGGTAACTTTATAAAGTCAAGCCTGGGTTTTGCTGAACAATGAGTTATTAACCCTTCGCTGGTATTGTGGGGCCAGGAGCTGAAGAAGGCCTACTTTGTTCCCTAAATGTGAGCCTCCCACATTGGTCTAACTTGAACAGAAAGCACCTGGAATTAGAAAGATACTGGAGAGCAGCACTCTCAGCCTTCAGGATAACCATACAAAGCACAATCTGAAGCAGGAACATAGAAGAACTCGAGAACACCAAGTTAAATAAGAAGAGACAGCTGCCATTGATTGAGCTGTGTTTTGCAAATGTCATGGGCTAAATTACACGAGTCCCTGAATCCTCACACCTGCCAGATTCATATGTGGCATGTGACTGTACTTGGAGATAGACTTTGAAGGGGTGATTAAGTTAAAATAGCCAGTTAGAGTGGGCCCTGACCCAATCTGACTGGTGTCCTTATAAGAAGAGAAAATCTGGACAAGACAAAGAGACTCCAGGGTACCTGTGAACAGAGCTAGACCAGGTGAAGATACAGCAGGAAGGTGGCTGTCTACCAGCCAAGGAAAAGCCTCAAGAGAAACCAAACCTGTGACACCTTGATTTTGACCTCCCGCCTCCAGAAGTGTGAGAAAATAAATTCTGTTGGTTAAGCCTCCCAATCTATGGTATTTTGTTATGCCAGCCCCAGCAAACATCTCATTTAATGTCTCATATTTTAGCTCATAAACACACTTCAGCCCTGGCCGGTTTTGCTCAGCAGTTAGAGCATCGGCCTGCGGACCAGAGAGATCAGGGTTTGGTTCCTGCTAAGGGCATGTACCTCGGTTGCAGTTTGTCCCCAGCCCTGGTTGGGTCGTGCGGGTGCCAACCACTCGATGTGTCCCTTTCACGTTGATGTTTCTCTCTCTCTTCCTCTCTCTCCCTCCCACTCTGTCTGAACAAAAAATGAAAAAATGTCCTCGGGTGAGGGTTAAAACACACACACACACACACACACTTTATTTTTTTCTTTATTGATTTTTAGAGAGAGGAAGGGAGAGGGAGAGAGAGAGATAGGAACATCAATGAGAGAGAACATCGATTGGCTGCCTCCTGCATGCCTCACAATGGGGATTTGGCCCATAACCTGGGCACCTGTCCTGACCGGGAATCGAACCGGTGACCTCTTGGTGCAGGGTCAATGCTCAACTACTGAGCCACACCAGTCGGACAACACACTTTAAAAAGTAAGACTTATCCCCATTTACCATGAGGAAGCTGAGGCTTAAACAGGTCAATGGAGCTAGGATTGAAACTGAAGTGAGTGTGATTTCAAAACTTTTGTTCTTTCCAGAAAGTACATGTTGCTGAAATTTATTTTTAAGTTTTCTGTAGTGGGGTGGGGTGTCAGATTCTTACAATAAACAAAAATTTTTGTTCTAATTTTTAAAAGCTAGTATGTACTCTTGCCGACGTGTACCTTCCAAATTCAAAATTCATTCATTTCAGAAACATTGATGAGGGAAGGAAAAACATTCAGTCAAGTGCTTTACATGCATGATCCAGTTTGAGCTGAGAGATAAGTAACAGTCATGACTGAGGACACAGAGGTCCAGACGTGCAATGGCTGTGTCGCAGCACTGGAGCTGTCTGTCACCAAGCTCCCCAGCCGGGCAGTTTCATTGTGAAAGACCAGCTGAACTCAATTCTGCCTACAGAGCTCTCCATGAGCCCAGCAGGGCCGGGTGCCCCGGGTTCCAGGATCAAGCACCACAGTCCCTGTCTGGAGGGGATACACAGGCCAGCAGGGAAAGGTGACAGCTCTCCAGGGGGCTTGAGCAATCGGGAAAAGGTGGCCCTGTCAGGGCAGAGGAAGCAGCAGAGCACAGCCTGCCCGGCAGCCCTGCAGCTCCCTCAGCCCACAGCCCCTCCCGCTCCCAAGTGCGATCAGCAGAGTGGAGGGAGAGCAACGGGAGCCGGAGCCTGTGGTTCGCTCCCTCACTGGCCACCTCGCCCCACTCACACCTCCCTGCCACAGCCCCTGGACCAAAGCCAGCCAAGCCATGAGGTGTGGGCATGCAACTCGGGAGAGGTAGAATACAGACCCGGACCTGTTCACAGCGGGACTGGGCAAAGCCAGAAAGTGACAGAGCCAGCCAGGGGTCAAAAAACCAGAGGGGACCACATGAGAAGTAGACTGACTCAAAGACCAAGTGAACGGGGAGCTCGCGCCAGAAAACCAAAGCAGGTGGAAGCCCAGGGAAGTCAGGGTCCTGGGGCATCTGCAGAGGACCTGGCTTTCACAGTGGCAGGAACCCTCCATGGGGCTTCATGCCGTGTACTTCTTTCTCACAAAGGTGCCTTCTACTCCAGACAGCTGCTCCTGCCACCGGCCACTCAGAGACTCCACACCCACCTCCACAGTGCTAGGTGCTGCTCTAGAGTGGGGGTGGTAGTTGTTGAATGCCTGCTGGGAAGGCCCAGTTCCCCAGCAACACTCCTGAGCAACCAACATGGCAGAACAGAGGGCCTGGTCCAGGAAATAGCACATCCCAGGCTTCACCTCTGACAAGAGTCTGCCCAGCCCCAGGGCTCCTGTCTGCGATGGAGAATGCACTCCACACAGCGCAAAGAGCCCCTCCACACAGCGCGGAGTCTCACAGGATCAACACACACCTCCTCTGATCTGGGCCACGATGGAGATATGGAACAAGTTCCCAGGGAGGAACTGGGACACCTGGGGTGAGGACGACAGTGATCAGAAGGCATGTGTCAGTAAGTGTGGCACTGGAGCCTGGCCTCCCAGGAGGAGCAATCTCATTCCCTGAGCAAGAGAAGCAGAGGAGACAGCCATCGTGGTGAAGGCAAGGGCAGAGCAAAGGCTCAGAAGCAGGCAGTGTGCCACGAAAAGGGGCAGGTCCACAGTGGCCAGAAGCTACAAGAGCACTCCCCAGAGGGGCCGTGGACCCCCAGGGGTGGCTGCAGGCGGGCCATGAAGTGGTATTCAGTAACACTGGATTAGTTCTCGGAGGTTCTCCTGTTTCTTCCCAGGTTGGCCATTCCAACACTGTGTTTCCTGTCTAACAGGGGCACAGGCCTCAGCTATCACCCTTGGGAAGGCAACAGGATTCAGCTAAACTAACCTAGTTTTGATTTAACTACACTTATTATTTTTATGTTACTTTGGACTAATGCTAAGTGAAACTGATTTTCAATTTATAATAGTGATAAAGGTCCTTTAAAAGTAAGTTTGCCCAAGTTAAAAAAGTGAGTTAATACAAAGAAAATATTTTATAAGTAACAGCACAGGTGGCTCACAGATACTTCAAAACCAGGAAGGCGGTGCCCCCATGCCAGGCCAGCGCTGGTCAAGGGAGGCGTCCAGTGCCTGAATCCCTGTGCTTAGGCTTAACGTCACCTTCCAGCTTGCAGGGACCTCAGTCCTTGCCACCGAACGATGGCTCCGATTCAACTCTGAGACCAAGAGCATCTTTGAGCAAGAAAACAATGAGCCACTCCGGCGTCTACACAGGAGTTTACATTCTGGTTGGAGCCAGCACCCTCAGGATGCTGGTGGGTTTCCTGGGCCGCTGTGAGCGTGTGCAAGAGTCCCAGTGCATGCTGGGATGCTTTGTCTTCCTCTTAATGATATTTGCCCTTGAAATAGCTGTGGCCATCCAGGGATATTCCCACAAAGATGAGATTCAGAAACTCCGGAAATGTTACACGAACACCTACCTCAAGCTGAAATCCAAGGACGAGTCCCAGTAGGAAATGCTAAAAGCCATCCACTGTTGGCTGAACTGCTGCGGTGTGGCTGGGGGATGGAACGATCCATCTTGGACACCTGCTCCCAAACGGAGATCCCAACAGGAGATCAAACGTCTCGGTGAAGCCCTGCCTGAGGCCATTGCAGAGGTCTCCCACACACACTCCACATCACTGATGCGTGGGCATCAGGACTGCCATGGTGATGGTTTGTGGCATGATCTTCAATGGAAGCCTGTGCTGTGTCATCCCCAGGAACTGAGAGAGGGTCTCGAGTTGGCTTGCCCCCTGAGCATGGAAGTTTACCCCTGAAGAGTGTTGGTTATTTTTGCTTTTCCCACTAACTAGTATTCATTCTACATTTCTAAACAAAAAATGTTTTCTGTGTTGGTTTTTTTAATGATTCATTCAATATTGATAGTTGAGAGATTAGGGGATTTGGTTTATAATATTCGGTTGTTTTTGCTTATTCTGTTAAGTAGAAATTCTGCAGTGAAAGGTATAATACTTGCTAGACTCTAGACAAAAGATATGGTATATAAAGGGAATTTTTTGTCTTTAAATAGATTTTTTAAAAGCTATCAAATTTAATCAAATTGTAACTTACGTTGAAGATAATTTGATACATAGTAAAAAGATTATGATGATTAAAAACTCATGAAGGTAGTCCCCAGGAATGAATGGAAAGGGTGCTATCTGGGAAACCCAGGCCAGAGCCAGGTATTCAGGGAAGGGAAGGAGGGGAAACTGCACTTTCTTCTGACATGAGGCCAGTGGACCCAGGAGGCCCGCCAGGGAGAGGCGCTGGTTCGTTGTCACCTCCAGGGGGAGGACTCTGGGATGGCATCTCAGGGATCTGTTTGGAGCCTATCTATAAGCAGGGGTAGTGGCTTTAATGTCCGGGGAAACCTGGGTTCAAGTCTCGGCCCTGCCACTCACTCCCTGGGAGGTCTCTGGCATGTGACTCCACCTCACTGTAAATCAGAGAAAATAACTACCTGGGATTGCTGCGAGGGGACTGAGCAAATCCTCAATAAATGGAAGTTCCCTCCTCACCTACTCCCTTTCCAGCTCTCCGGCAGGGGCTGAACCTCAAATCCAGGCTCTGAGAATGTTCATCAGATTGTTCTGACCCTAAATAAAGGATGCACCAGTGTATTTCACTGGCTCAGAGACAGTAGGGAGATGCTGTGGAGTCCCAAGGCTGACAAGTCCCGAGCACCCTGCGAGGAGTGTGGATACGAGCATCAGAGGTTCCTACCCTGGAGCAACAACAGAAAGATGCGGTCTCACTGCTGGCAGGCAGACAGGCAAAAGAAATGAGGCGCTGATATATTGCTCATGAAATTCAACTGGGAAATGGTGACCAAAAGAATTCTTAGGAAAAAAACCTTCAACAAAGAAGCAAAGATCCTGGCTGGCCGGAGGGGGGGGGGGGGGGGGGGGCTGCGCACGCGCATGGTGTGGGGGGACAACGATGCAGGAGGAACTGCGTCGCTCCAGCTCCACCAGAGGGCGTGGTCCACGCTGCGCTTCTAGGGGACCTGCACCCGGGAAGGAAGTTAGCTAAAGGCAGGGAGCTTTAATCCACAGATCTCAGAGATGGTTTTCCTCAGATGTGCAAAAATGTAGAGCTATCTAGCAGTGATGGAGGGGTAGGGAGAACAGCTGCTCTTGAGATCTGGTAGTGAGAATGATAATGCAGGACCCCCTTTGAGAAGGCAATTTGCAGTCTCTATAGCTTTAAATGCTCCTATTGTCTGACCCAGGTTTTAGAATCTAAGATTCTAAACCGTAGAAATGTGTAAGTGTACAAACATATGTTGCCACAGCATTGTTTATAAAAACACATTGTTTAAAAGTGCACAGCACTGCCTCCCAGTAAGAGAAGGCTTCGGCTGCATGCCCACTCTCTGGAAAGCTATGCACAGTGAGGAAGACCGACATACGCTGCCACAGAAGATCTCTAAAATACACCCCGCATGACAAAAGCAAGCTGTAAAATAAACCTACAGTGGGACCTCATTATACAAAAGGAACTTCCCGGAGCAAAGACCACACACGAAGCAGCTGCTGGGGATGCCTCTGGGGAGCCCGAGGCAGTGGCAAAGTGGGGACTGGCACTTTATACAAAATATACTTCTGTATTGTCAAATTGTTTAAAACAATGTGTACATTTGTTATGTTCACTTTACATACTTCTCATTGTCTGATTTGAAAATGAGAATGGGTATACACAGGAGGGTTTGAATGCCAACTTTCCATGGGAGGAGCCTTAGCTTCCCCACGGTGCTGCTTCCTCCTCTGCTCGCCTACAAGAAGGCGGCAAGGGTGTGTGCAGTGTCTCAGAGGCAGCCTCTGACACCACATGGGGCTTCTGGGAGACCACACTCAAAGGCTGGTACCCACCCCTTCACCCACCTCCATCCTGTCCCCCAGTGGAGCTCTGAAGCACCTACCATTTCATACCCTTCTCTCTATGCCTATCAAGTTTTGAAACTGAAGTCCCCTCGGGACATTCTCAAATAGGAGCACACATCTGATGAAGTTCAATGACAAGCTGAAAGACTTGTTCCCTCTAACTCCCTTCTCTCTCTTCCTGACCAACTCCTACTCATCCTTCAAAACCAGGTCCAGGAACCTTCCTTCTGCTTTCCTCTGAGCCTCCCACGGTGCCCCCACGGGACTCACTCTAGACCTGAAAGTATGTGTTTCTCTCCCTCTCACACTCCCCGAGGGCGGTGACTGTGTCTCACGTCCCCAGCACCAAGCAGGGCAGAAACCCTGGGAGGCTGTCCTGCCTCCCCCTGCCCCTTCACACAGCAACCTGCCTGACTGTGCCCAGCGTGGTGAGCTGCCCCCAAGACAGGAGGTGTCCCTTCCTGAAGGATATCTACTCACTAAGGGCCAAGATAATGCTACCAACCCAACTGAGGGCTACAAATTCCACTCTGTCACTTAGCTACAAGCGACCCCCTCAAGTCTGTCTATTCTATCACTGCCTCTAAATTTGTAAGGTGAGGTGGCCACCCTCCCACCCAACAAAGACATTTTATATAACAACAACCATATAGCATCTACTAGTAAATATAAGATGCTGAAAATGAACATATTCCCCATGATACAAATGCTCTGCCTTCTTCCAGACCATATCCTTCCTCAGGTTCTGAACAATCTTGAATCCGCATGGGTGCTTAGTAACATACTCCCAAAGGCATGCAACCACCTCAAACCCATTAGGATGGCTACAATCAATAAAACCGTGCCGGCGAAAGTGAGGAGAAATGGGGACCCCACGAACCGTTGGCGGGAATGTGAAGTGGCGCAGCCACTGTAGAAAGTGGAGCAAGAGAGAAGCAGGAGCGCCATGCTGGGGAAAGAACACGGCGCGCGCAGGCAAGGAGAGCGCTGGAATGGAAGGGCACGTGCAGAGTTTTGTTGCAGAACCAACAGGAAGAACGGCAACAGCAATCTTGAAGAGGAAGGACAAAGTGGGAGGGATCACAATTCCAGATATCAGGTTATATTACAAAGCCACTGTAATCAAAACAGCCTGGTATTGGCACAAGAACAGGCATACAGATCAATGGAACAGAACGGAGAACTCAGAAATCGACCAATGACATTATGTTCTATTAATATTTGACAAAGGAGGTGAGAGCATACAATGGAGAAAAGACAGTCTCTCCAATAAATGGTGCTGGGAAAACTGGACAGCTACATGCCAAAAAATAAAAATAAACTAGGTCACCAACTTACACCATACACAAGAATCATCTCAAAATGGATAAAAGACTTAAATGCAAGTTGTGAAACCATAAAAATCCTAGAAGAAAATGTAGGCAGAAAAATCTTAGACATTACACAAAGCAGAATTTTTATCGATACATCGCAAGGGCAAGAGAAACAAAGGAAAAACAATAATAAATGAGACTACATCAAACTAAAAAGCTTCCACACATCAAAAGAAACCAGCATCAAAATAAAAAGGGAACCCATTCTCTGGGAGAACGAATTTGCCAATGATACATCAAATAAGGGGTTAATAGCCAAAATTTAAAAAGTATTCATACAACCCAACAAAAGGAAGACAAGCAATCCAATTAAAAAATAGGCAGAGGACCTGAATAGATACCTCTCCAAACAGGACATACAAATGGCCAAGGGACATACAAAAAAATGTTCAATGTCACTAATCATCAGAGAGATGCAAATTAAAATGACTATGAGGTATCACCTCACACCTGCCAGAATGGCCGCCATCAACAAATCATCAAACAACAAGTGTTGGCAAGGGTGTGGAGAAAAGGGGACTCTAGTACACTGCTGGTGGGAATGCAGACTGGTGCAGCCACTGTGGAAAACACTATGGTGTTACCTCAAAAAGTTAAAAATGGAACTGCCATTTGACCCAGTAATCCCACTTCTAGGACTACACCCTAAGAAACCTGAAACACCAATCAGAAAGAATATATGCACCCCTATGTTCATAGCAGCACTATTTACATTAGATAAGATCTGGAAACAGCCCAAGTGTCCATCAGTAGTTGTATGGATAAAAAAGCTGTGGTACATACACACAATGGAGTACTATGCAGCTGTAAGAAAGAAAGATCTCTTATCCTTTGAGACGACATGGAGGGACCTGGAGAGTATTATGCTAAGAAAAATAATCCAGTCAGAGAAAGATAAGTAATCACATGATCTCACTTATTTATGGAATATAATGAACAAAATAAGCTGATGAATAAAATAGATCCAGAGACATGGAAGTAGGGAACAGACTGACAAACCTCAGAGGAAGGGAGGTGGGGGCAGGAAGAGAGAGACAAAGAACTGATACGCATGTATAGGTAACCGGAGGACACAGACAACAGTGCAGTGAAGGCGGGGAGGAGGGTGTCAATGCGGGAAAAAGGAGGGGCATCTGTAATACTTTCAACAATAAAGATAAATTTAAGAAAATAAAAACAAAAATAAATATTAAAAAAATAAAGAGTAGACAGGAAGAAGCCCACTCAGTGAGGGCTTAAATGCCAGGCTACGTTTCCAAGTCATCGTGAAGGAGATGGAGGTGCCAGGAGAGTTCTGGGGTATCTGCCTGAAGTCCCGAGTGGCCACAGTACAGAGAAGGAAGGAAAATGGAAGGCAAGAGACCAGCTGAGCGGCGCCGGCAATGGCCCCAGCATGACCAGGCTAGACTAAGTCAGAGGAGGTGAAAACGAAGGCTAAAGATGTTATTAACGAAAACAACAAAACCTTCCGACACCATGCCCCACAGCCAAGAGACCACGAGGCTCCATGCACAGGCTGGCTGCTCACCCTCGGGCTTGGCCTCCAGACTGCCCCTCCATCTGCTGCTGCTCCCTGGGGCAGTCCACTTTTATGTTCAAGAGTGTTTATGAAATTGAAAAGAGTGTGTCTCATGGGCATCTTATCTGAAAGGTGGCATTGCATGTGACATTTTCAGTTATCAGAGTTCTTCTCTTTCATCTGCTGGTGAATCTGATGTGCCCAGGTGAAAAGGGAGAAGACAGTGACACTAACAGGTATAGAAACAAACCCCGCCCTGGCTGGTTTGCCTCAGCGGTTAGAGCGTCGGCCAACGGACCAGAGAGACCCGGGTTTGGTTCCCGCTAAGGGCACGTACCTCGGTTGCAGTTCGTCCCCTGCCCCGGTTGGGGTTGTGTGGGTGGCAACCAGTCAATGTGTCTCTCTCACATGGATGTTTCTCTCTCTCTCTTCTCCCCTCTCTCCCTCCTGCTCTGTCTGAAGATAAATGAAAAAAAAAAAAAGTCCTTGGGTGAGGATAAAAAACAAAGAAAAAACAAACCCAGCCTGGGCTCTGGAAATCAAGCTGTGCTCTCCATCACACTCAGCAGACAGTGGTGGCCCACTGGCAGAGGCCCTCACTTCTGACCACAGCAGTTCTGGGGAAGCAGCAGGACCCCAAACCACATGACTTTTCAAGATAGCAGATGGAGACAGTAATACATATGTTTTCTTGGGATTAGAGGAAGAAAGCAGAAAACTCTTCAAAATGCCAGTTTGACTCAGCACAAAAGAGCCACACTGTACAACTCCAGGGATGGGAGTTTCTAGAACAGGCAAAACTGATAGGTGATAGAATCAGTGGTCACGTCTGCAAGACAGGCTGGCTGGGAAAGAGCACGAGGGAACTCTCTAAAGTGTCAGTGAAAATCTGTATCTTGATAGGGGTATAGGTTACAGCTGTGGATGCATTTGTTAGAACTGCAATAATTAAAATTTATATACTTTGCCCTGTCCAGTTTGACTCAGCAGTTAGAGCGTTGGCCTGCAGTCCAGAGAGACCCGGGTTCGGTTCCCACTAAGGGCATGTACCTCAGTTGCAGTTTGTCCCCGGCCCTGGTTGGGTCGTGTGAGTGGCAGCCACTCGATGTGTCCCTTCACGTCGATGTATCTCTCTCTCTCTCTCTTCCTCTCTTTCCCTCCCACTGTATCTGAACAAAAAATGGAAAAATGTCCTCAGGTGAGGGTGAAAAAAAAATATATATATATATATATACACACACACATATATACACACACACACACACACATATATATATATATAAAATACATACATACACACACAAACTGGATTCCAAAGAAAGTAGAATCTCCTATGAAGCTAAAGGCCTTAAGAAAAACTAAAAGCCGCCTTTGATCCAGGGCTTAAGCTTTAAGTGTGGAAATCAACTTAGAGAGCCTGCTGTTCAATCCATGTTCTTCAAGTGAGTGAACAGGTAGAGTGTGACCTACCCAAAGTCAAAGAGCTAATTAGCAACAGAGCAGTAAACCAAGGCCAGACCTCCCAAGTCCTAGCTTGGGGTTCGTTCCCCTGTTCTGGGTCAGTACCAGAAAAAGCAGATAAAACAGAAGACCAAAGGTTATTTCATGAACTAATTTCATTTCAATCCTCCAACCTGGAGCTGAATAGTCACCCCCACCCAGCCAGATCTAAATCAGGAGATTAGCTTTCAAACAATAGAGTCATTTGCCTTCATGAGTCTGGGTCAAGAACTGCCCCTCGGATGAACAGCAGACTTACTACTGCTTTGCTTAGCTCCCTGCCCACACACAGACATCCGAAGTACTGGCCGGAGTCCTGAGGGAAGCAGGAAAATGTGGGAGCCATAAACGGAGTTCTTTCCCCGGTTTTACCACTGACTCACTGTGGGACCTTGGCAAGTCACCCGCTGTGACATGATAAGAAATAAAGGGAGCATGTTGTCAGTTTGGCTCAAATAAACTCCTAATAAATAAATTAATAAATATTTGATCTTTTTCCTGAATCACTGGCACACAGCTCCAGAAACCCCGTGATGAGTGTCTCTGCATGACAATGAGATAACTGGGGGTGGGGGAGGGGCTAGATAGCTTCTGGATGGGAGCTGCTTAACAGAAAGAACAAGGCACGGAGGGTGGGGACTTCCAGCCCACCCCACATCCAGCCTCCGGGAGGAAAAGGGACAGAGATTGAGTTAGTCACCAGTGGCCGAGGACACTGTCACTCATGCCCACCTAAGGGATCCGAGAGCTCCGTTAGCCAGAGTGTGGAGGTGCTGGGGGAACAGCACCCAGAGGCAGGGACGCTCTGCGCCCTTCCCCTCACCTTGCCCCATGCATCTTCTGCTGAGCTGTTCCTGATTTGTACCCTTTAAAAGTAACCAGTAAATGTAAGTGAAGTGTTTTCCTGTGTTTCCTGAGCCATTGACAGTTGGTCAGAAGTACACGTGGCAACTTGGGACTTGCCACTGGTGTCTGAAGTTGGGGCAGTCTGTGGACTGAGCCCTCACCTGTGGGGGATCTGTGATAACTCCAGGAATTTAGGTGCGACTTGAGTTAATAGGGCACCCAGTGGGTGTAAACAGCAGGCCTACACTCTATCTGGGCTGTTTCATGACCTGTAAAATGAGGGGGCTGGACCAAATGTTGCTAAGGCCCTTTCAGCTAGAATTTGGTGATTCTTTAAACTGCCGATTTTAAAATTTCCACCAGAGCCTTGGCAGGTTTGGCTCAGGGGTTGGAGCATCGGCCCATGGACCAATGAGTCCGGGTTTGATTCCGGTCAAGGGCATGTACCTCAGTTGCTGTTCGTCCCCAGCCCTTGTCAGGTCATGAGGGAAGCAGCCAGTCAATGTGTCTCTCTCACATCAATGTCTCTCTCTCTCTCTCTCTTTCCTTTCCTCCCACTCTATCTGATGATAAATGAAATATATATCCTTGGATGAGGATAAAAAATAAATAAATAAAATTTCCACCATATTTAATAAGAGGGATTCTCTCCCCCTGAAAGCTACTAGCAAATTCTACTTCCAAACACCAAGCAGCACCATTTCTAGGGCCTCATTTCCTGTTTTGACTAATGACATGCCAGAGCTCTGTGTGATTTCTCCTTTGAGTGGCAAAAGACTCAACAGTGTCCAATTACAGGGCCCTGTGCTTGTCCCCAGCTCTCAAAGACTTGCAGCCCAGTTCTCCAAGATGAAAGAATCAGTCTCTCCATTTTAAAACAAAACCCCAAACAGAATCTTCTTGTTGTTGTTAATCCTCACCCAAGGATATTTTTTCCACTGATTTTTAGAGAGAGTGAAAGGGAGTGTGTGTGGGAGGAAGGGAGGGAGAAAGAGAAATATCGACGTGAAAGAGACACATCGATTGGTTGCCTCCTGCACTCACCCCAACCGGCCCAGGGATTGACCCTGCAACCCACGTACGTGTCCTTGACCCAGAATTGAACCAGCAACCCTTGGGAGTGTGGGCTGACGCTCTGACCACTGAGCACACCAGCCAGCACCAAAACAGAATTTCTGACGTGCCTCCCAGACTACAAGACTTGTGCTTCATTAATGATTAAAACAGCAGCTGGTAGGTAATGTCTTAAAAGCAAGTTGGTCAACTAGACAACTCAGTATCTATTTAAATCCCTTCTTTTTCTCCCTCCAACAGTGTATTTCCAAAGCAAATCCAAAGAAAAATAAAAAGATATAGGTCTTCACCCTGGCCGGTTTGGCTCAGCAGTTAGAGCATCAGCCCGTGGACCAAAGAGTCATGAGTTCAATTCCAGCCAAGGGCACATACCTCAGTTACAGTTCGTCCCTTGGTCAGGGCTGTGTGGAAGGCGGCCAATCGATGTGTCTCTCTCACATCAATGTTTCTCTCTCTCTCTTCCCCTTCCTCTCTGCCACTCTATCTGAAAATAAATGGAAAAATATCCTCGGGTGAGGATTAAAAAAAAAGACATAGGTCTTCCATGACCAAGAAGAGCCTCAAGGAGTTGTACAAATCAAAGCCCTAACCAAACTCTCAGAAAACTTGCTGAAATGATGCCTCCTGTACCCCGAATTACACCAGGAGGACTGCCACTGGGTGAATGATTCTAATACTGAGGCAGGTCTGAATTCGAAACAACTATTACCAGGTTTTCAGCCACAGAGCTCACGCAGTTCCACAAGTAATTACTGAGCTATCTGTTCCGTG
This sequence comes from Molossus molossus, assembly GCF_014108415.1. Classification (NCBI taxonomy): domain Eukaryota; kingdom Metazoa; phylum Chordata; class Mammalia; order Chiroptera; family Molossidae; genus Molossus; species Molossus molossus. Next base: position 453,160 of record NW_023425364.1, on the reverse strand, counting down.
GCTGAGAGTGCCAGCTCTGGAGTTCGAGTCCCTGCTCTGCTCCTCATGATCCACAGAACCTGAGAAAGGTACATACGTAACTTCTAAGCCTGTTCCCTCCTCTATGAATCTGAATGACAGCGCCTGCCCCACGGGGCTGTCATGGGAATGAAAGGAAATGATGCATAGAAGATGCTTAACCCAGCACCTGGTGAGGAGGCATGCGGACTAGTACTATTAGCATCGTTATTCTTGTCTTTAAGGCATGTAGACTCTACTGAAAAATGTGGGCATGACATTAAAGGCACAGGAAACTAGAAAAGATAGGCAAACTGGATTTCATCACATTAAAAACGTTTATGCATCAAAGGACCCAATCAACAGAGTAAAAAGGCAACTCACAGAAAGGAAGAAAATATTTGCAAATCACATACCTAATAAGGGATTAATACCCAAAATATAGAGAGAACTCCTAAAACTCAACAACAATAAAAACAACTTGGTTTAAAGATGGACAAGAAAGCAACAACAATAAAAGAAAAAACAAAAGAGCGAAAACGACAAAAAGAAAAAATGGGCAAAAGACTTGAATAGACATTTCTCCAAAGGTGCAGAAATGGACAATAAGCACATGAAACAGTCAGTATCACTCATGATTAGGGAAATTGCAAGGTTGTGGAGAAACCGGGACCCTAGGCACTGCGGGTGGGAATGTAAAATGGTACAGCCACTGCGGAAAATAGTAGGGCGGTTCTTCCTCAAAATATTACAAATAGAATCATCATATGATCCAGTAATTCCACCTCTGGATATATTTTTTTTTACCCTTATCCCAGGATATTTTTGCATTCATCTTCAGATAGAGCGGGAGGTAGAGAGGGTGGAAGAGAGAGAGAAACATCAATGTGAGAGAGACACATCCAGTGATTGCCACCCACACGACCCCAACCAGGGCCGGGGACAAACTGCAACCGAGGTACGTGCCCTTAGCAGGAACCAAACCTGGGTCTCTCTGGTCCGCGGGCCAACGCTCTAACCGCTGAGCAACACCAGCCAGGGCCACTTCTGGATATGCGTACACCGTGTTCATAGCAGCATTATTCACAATAGCCAAAAGGCAGAAGAAATGCAAGTGTCCAAAGATGAATGAATGGATAAACAAAATTTGGTACAGCCATACGATGGAATATTATTCAGGCTTAAGAAGGAAATTCTGACACACACTCCAACCTGGGTGAATCTTATAGACAAGATGCCAAGTAAAATAAGCCAGTGACAAAAGGACAAATACAATACTATATGAGGTACTTAGAGTGGTCAAATTCAGAGACAGAAACAGAATGGTAGCTGCCAGCGGCTGGGTAGGGGAACAAGGACTTGTTTAACGGGTACAGTTTTGCCAGATGAAAAAAGTGGAGATGGCTGGAGGTGATGGTAGCATAATATTGTGAATGTAGTCAATGTCACAGAACTTAAAAATAATCAGAATGGTAAATTTTGTGTTATGAATAGTTATGCATGGAAAGAATGTCACACAGTAACATATTTTGCTTTTACATACAGTATCTCACTGATCATCTTAACCCTGTAAGATATGACAAAACAAGTATTCTGGCACACGCAGGCACGCATGCACACACACACACACACACACACATGCCTCTTCCCTGTGTCCAGAGCAGGAAACTGAGTATTAGAGCAGGTAATGGACTCACGCAAGGCAGTCACCTCGCACAGAGGCAGAGGCAGAACCGACCCAAATCCCAAACCAAAAGTGCCAAACTGGAAGGAACACAGGGCGCGACAGGCATCTCCACTGCTCCCGCATGCACGGGCACCTCTGCGCTAGCTTCACAGAATTCCCACGTGGAATCAGCTAAGGTCTCACGCTTGCCATCTAACAGGTGACATCGACAAAAGTCTGGAAACGAGCCTCCCTGGGTGTGGAAATGGCTCAGCCTACATGCGCCACGTCTTAACGCCTCTCAGCCTCCGTTTCTTCATCTGTGAAATGGAGACACCACTGGCCTCGTGGAGAAAAGGGATCAGCTCAGAGGAGAAAGTCAGCGCCGCGAACAGGTGGTCTAGGCCAGCGGCCTGGGGGGTGGGCGAGTGCTGCCAGACACCAGGCCTAATGGAGAAGGGCGAAGGCGTTCTAGGGCAGGAGGGCTGGAGGGAACACTAGAACAGGCACCAACTCCGAGTCTGGTTTTTAAAAGGCCTCTCTTCTAACCACAACAAGCTGGATCAGCAAAAACACTTGAATGTCATTTTCTTTGCAGACCACTAAGTTAGCCTAAAAAATCTGCGAGGTCAAGAGCAACATTCCTTAATTGACGCTCCTCTGGGTACTATATTTACACGCCACTCCTCACCTTACATCTCCCTCTGCCTCCCCCCAGAAAACAACAAAACAACAACAGGAGGAGTACACAGAAATATGCTGAGAATGCTTACACAATGTTGTATCTCCAAAGTATGAGAAAATGAAATACACAAGTATTCTACTTATTATATGCAAAGAGAAGAATCTCAATGAGTGTTTTAAAAAATGCATATTATGGCCTAGCTGGTATGGCTCAGTGCTTGAGTGTCAACCCATGCACCAAGAAGTCACCAGTTCGATTCCCAGTCAGGGCACATGCCCAGGTTGTGGGCCCTGTCCCCAGTGAGGGGCATGCAGGAGGTGGCCAGTCGATGTTCTCTCATCGATGTTTCTCTCTCTCTCTCTCCCTTCCTCTCTATAATCAATAAAAGAAAATTATTAACAAACAAATAAATAATAAAGCATATTATGATTTTCTTCTCCAGTGCATTTTTGTACATTTTTCAAATTTTTCAAATTGGGTATACACTGTTTTTTATAAAGCGTGGTTCTGTGATAATGTTTAACCCCCAACGCACCCACTCTAGCAGCGGCACCCTTCAGTAAAGCCTGTGAGCGGCTCGGCTCCTGTTCGTGTGCATGGAAAGCGGAGCAGGACGAGGAGCCGGCTCCCTTCACCCTGTGACTGTCAATGTCTGGTGCTTCATAACCTGTCCCGCTCTGAACTCCAGACTTCTTCCCACGCTCCATCAACCTGTCATCTCGGACGCATCTCTGCCGTACCTCCTCGCCTCTGATGGGGGCTCACAGGAAGACTCACACCTGAGGAACTGGCACTGCCCACTGCTGACTGCCCTGCAGGAGCCCTGTCCTGCACAGGTGAGGGCTTTGATGGTAAGAAAGAAGAATGACCTTTTGGTGACTGTCAAGGAGAACTCTCCCTGCCTCTGTAATGACATTCATACCACTCCCCTGCTTAGAAATCTTTCATGGCTCCCCAGTGCCACCAGTGAAAGAGTCCAAACTACTTGTACTTGCCCCACAGCTGAAGCCCTCCACATCAGGTTGCACCCCACCTTTCCCATCTCCCCTTCCACGACACTCCTCTGGTTAAGCAAATAGAACCAATCCCCTTACCCCCACCCCTCAGAGTCATCCTTTCCTCAAGCTGCTGTCTCTGCTGAGAGCCCTCCAAGCCTCCTTTGCCATTTCCACAGGACTCAGATCCTACCCATCTGTCAAAGCCCTGCTCAGCAGCCACCACCTCCCAAGTCCTTCCGAGTTCTTTCTTCCTTCGTCCTGTGCTCTTCCCCTCCCCTCCCACAGCATTTCGGAACGCTGGGTTCCACCTTCAGCTCCCTCACCACTAGCTGTGTGACCTCGTTACATCAATGTCCCCATCTGCAAAATGGAAATAATAAAGTACCTGTCTTAGCGCCCTTACTAGACTGAATATCCTGGTTCAGGGCAGTCAGGACACCTGGAGGGCTTGTTAATGCTTAGTTCGGTACCTACAGACAGTCCATATAAGGCCACTGAATGAATGAATGAATGAATTCTAAATGATCATATCATCCATAAGAAAATCCGCATTTAATATTTAAAAAAAATTTAAAAAAGACAGAGAGAGATTAAAGAAGCAGAACATTTCACCTAGAGCAACAGTTCTCAAAGTGTGGCGCCTGGACCAGCCTCACCAGCATCACCTGGGAACTTGTTAGAAATGTACATGCTAGGCCCCAGCCCGCACCTACTGAATCAGACTCTGAGAGTGGAACCCAGCAATCTGCTTAACAAGCCCTCCAGGTGTCCTGACTGCCCTGAACCACGGGATCTGTCGCCAAAAGTGACATGGAAGCATAGGGTGAACACTTGATCAAGAGTGGATTCTGGGCTTAACTTTGTCATTGACCTTGACAAGTCTCTTAACCTCTCACTTCCTTATAAACAATATAGGGACAACAGCACTCAATGAAATGTTGTAAGGATTGAATGAGATACCATGTGCAAAGTACGCATATAGAAGGTGCTTAATGATTATAAGTTCCTTTCAGTTTTCTTCCTGTGTCTCTCACAGGAATGTAAAGACTGAAAAAAATTACTGAATGAAACAAGCAGATTCTGCACGCTGCCAATGGCCATAGCTACCTGAGCAAGGGCTAGTCATTCACGGTACAGACAATCATGTTAGCATCAATCACCAGGTGGGCACGGGGCACTAGGAAGTGGTTTATGTACAATACCACCCAATTTACAAACACAAATCCTGCAACAGAACATCTCCGTACATGTTCATTAAAGCAGAACTATGACGACAACAGAAGGTCTTTCTCTCACCCCCACCCCAAATATTCTGGTCAGAATTAACTAACTATTCACTGAGCTTTTAAGACAAATGAATCCAAACCTGACTCCTGGAAAAGGCTTATCTAAAACACTCTCCAGCCACCGCAAGAAAAGCTGCCAACATTTGCAGGGCACTGCGACCCTGACTTAGGGAACTCCCGATGTACCACACCCAGCTCCCGTGGTTGGTACTGGAGGGTTGTGATGAACACAGTCACATTTTGAAACTTGTTTCAGAAGAGAAAATCTGGAAATAAAAGTAAGTAATTTTTCTTTCCCCATGCTTCTTCTCTTACACCACAGCTGGCTCTCTCTCTAAGCACCTTCCAGAATGAAGAGCAGGATGGAGGCAAGAAATGCACAGTCTGTGTGTGCACGTCCGACTGGGCTTAGCTGCTGCTCGAGACGGGCCGACTGTGTGTTCAACCCAACAGCGCCAGGTCAGGATGTCTACATGGGGCCCAGGCAGGAGACAAAGTAATAAGTACTCTGCTAACCCTCCTACTGTGAGCCCAGTGCCTTATAGCTCCGGGACACCTCTGGTAGGCATATTGCCTCCACTGAAGGATCCCTGAGAGCAGCATCTTAATATTTCTGTCCCAGAGCCTGGCACCCAACAAGCACTCAAGAAGCCTACTGAGTTGAACTGATGAAATTATTTAGGTACAAGCCCCATGTAGCCATTGAGAGGTATTCTTTTTTCTTCTTCTTTTTTAAAATCCTCCTCTAAGGACATTTTTTCAATTGATTTTTAGACCAAGTAAAAGAGAGGGGGAAGGGGGGGAGAGAGAGATTGATGTGAAAGAGGCACATCAACTGGCTGCCTCCCGTATGACCCGGACTGGGACCAGGGACTTAATCTGCAACCCAGGTGTGTGCCTTTGATCGGGAATCAAACTCTAGACCCTTTAGTCCTTGGGCCGATGCTCCAACCTCTGAGCCAAACTGGCCAGGGCAAAAGGTATTCTTTTATGAATGAGAAAAATGAGGTCCAGAGAGACTAAAAGTTGAAGTCAGGTAAAGAATGTAGTCTTTGACGTCACCCACCCAGAACACACTTCAACCTGGGTCCAAACCCTACTCGCCACTCTTCCCCACAGCCACCTCTGTTCATACAGATTGGTGCTCACGGTGTGCCCACACACGCCCTCCCTACCTCAGTACCTGCCTCTGGAATTCCCACCCACTCTCATGAGCAGCCCTCAGACTCAAAGAACCCAGACCCATCACCCCAGCTCTTCGGAGTTTTTTTGACTCCTAACAGCACTGACAAGCCCCACTCCTGGACTGAGCGGCCTTCTTGAGTCATCTTTGTTCCATGCACTTCTGTCCTCTCTCCCGACACTGTAACTCCCCTGAGGACCAGGACAGCTATGACATCCCAGCTCTCCTTATCAGCTGGGCAGTCACTCCTCGCCTCTGAGCCCAGGGCCTCATCTCCGATGTGGAAAGACAATATACCACCTTCACAAAGCAGATGTAAGGGGCAAATAATGGCTGAGGAATGGCTTTGCGTAAGCTTAGCTGCCGCTTTTCATCGTTAGCTGTGTCGTTGTTATTTTATTTCCGTATTCCCCTCCCTCCCATCAACCCCCTGGCGCATACTTTTAAAAGAACATTCACAATACTAAATGTCATGAAAATTACTCTTACACTTTGTCACAACAGTACAGAATATAGATTAGGACTGAACTAAACTGTGAAATTACACAGGCATTGCCAGCAGACTAACCAGCAACGAGGAGGCTTCACTCTGTACGGTCAAGTATCTTTTTTAAGTGATGGTGGATGCTGGGCCTGCAACGGGTCACAGATGGCCCAGTTGTCCCACATAGAATCTCCAGATAGAAAACCTCAATCCTAACTTAATTATTCTGTTATTAACAGCGACAGCTACAATTTATTGAACCTCTACTATGTTCCAGGCACTATGTTTTACATCCATCAACTCACTTAAACCTCATTCCTGTGTGAGTACAAATCTCTCTCTTTCTTGCTCTGTCTCTCTCTCTCAGCAAACTAAGGCTCAGAAGAGTTACACAATTATCTGGGGTCCCACAGCCCACAGATGGACAAGGCAAAAGTCAAAAGCCAGATCTTCCTACCAGAAGCAGCATGCTCTTTCCATTGGATATATACCCCTACACCCCTTATATGTGCATATTTTAAAATCCCCTTTGACATCTACCCCTCAACTACCTTGGCATTTCAAAGGTGCAGAACTTCCTATTGTAAAGGAAATAGAAAAGGTCCCCTCCCCCACAAGCTTCGTGGCTCCCTCTGACAACTGGTTGGAAGTCAACACCCCACTAAGAAAGCCGTTTTTTGGAATCCAGCTGCGGCTGTGGTGACAGAGCACCTGAAGGAAGTAAGTGAGGAATAAAGAGGGTGAGACTCTAGGGAGACACAGTAGTGTGTAAAGGTGGGAAAAGACTCTTCCAACACCCATGTTACAACACAGAGAGAAGCAAGGTTCCCAAATGCCACTCAGCCAAGGGGAACGGCCTCAGCGATTTCACAGGCCCCACTCCAGGCTAAAAAGTGAGGGAGTGAAGTGGAGCAGGAAACAAACCATTACTGCCTAAACCAGCCAGGTCCATCAGGCCTCCACAGGTAAAAAGACGTTTTACCAGTCCTGCCACCAACCAGGAGTAACCCAGTCTTTTTTAATTGTCACCCAAGGACATTCCTGCAGTTCAGCTTCAGATAGAGCAGGAGGGAGAGAGGGGGTAAGAGAGAGAGAAACATCAATGTGAGAGAGATCCATCGACTGGTTGCCACCCACACGACCCCAACTGCAACCGAGGTACATGACCTTAGCAGGAACAAACCCGGGTCTCTCTGGTCTGCAGGCCAACGCTCCAACCACTGAGCCAGGGCAGGAGGAACCCAGTTTTAAAATAAACTAATCAACATTCTTGACTGACCACTTGGCATAAGCTCCTGCCTTGTGTGAAAAGGCAAATTGCTTTTTTTCCGGTTGTTGCTAAAACTTTCAGAGGATATTTTTCCACTGATTTTTTTAGGTACGAGTGGAAGGGAGGGAGTGGGGGGAGAGAGAGAAACATCGAAGTGAGAGAGACACATGATTGGCTGCCTCCCAAATGGGGATCTAACTGGCAGCCCAGGTATGTGTCCTTAATCGGACACATGATTGGCTGCCTCTTGAATGGAGATCTAACCTGCAGCCCAGGTATGTGCCCTTGACCAGTAACCGAACCTGAGACCTTTTGGGCGGTGGGCCAACACTCTGACCATTGAGCCAAACTGGCCAGGGACATAAACTGCTTTTATAGGGAGAAAGGCCCATACAGTGGCCACTCGGGTATTCCTTCACATAGCCTTGGGTGCCCTCTTCCAGGTGCCCAGACCCCCGTGTAGGATAACAGGTACCGTGAGTCCGCCCCCGCCCCCCGCCCCCCAAAGATGTCAGCGTTGGCACAGTTAATATTGCAGGGAAGCGGCCATCAATGTGCAGACACTACTACAAGGAATAGCAAAACTTGACAATTGGAAGGAACCTACTACCTCTGCCCTCCAAGCACCTCGTTTGACAGATAGGAGAAACGTCCAACCAGAGCGGGCAGTGACTGGCACAAGGTCATCAGGACAGCCCGGGGCTCTCACTAAAAGCAGGGCCTCCCTCCTTTCCGCGGAGTCGCCTGGCACGCCATCCCCAGGCGGTGACCGCGCTCAGGGACCCCTGCCCCGTCCCCACCCTCCTCCAGGCGGGCCGAGTTGCAGTTGGCATGAGCAAGCCTCGGAGCGGGCAACCTTCTCCGGGAGGGAGCCAGTCTGAGGCTGCTGGAACCGAAGCGGAGGGACAGGTGTGGAGGAACTGGGTCCTGACGGCGGTGGCAGCGAGCTGGGGAAGGGCGCGGCAGTGGCATCCCCCGCGGCCGACCACCCGCGGGCACCACTCCTCAGGTACCGGGAAGGGCTGGGCCCCGATGGGCAGCGGCCCGCGGAGGACCTCCGAGCCCAAGTCGGGCCTCCGGGCGCCGCCGGGCCGAACGGCGCTGCGTCGTGAGCAGGCCCGGCCAGCCCGTGGGCAGAGCCCGACGACAAGGATGCCCGGCCCGCCCGAGAGGTGGCACCAGTGACCCGCAGAGGCCCGCGGTCCCCACGGCCGCGTCAGCCGCCGCCGTCGCCCCCCCAGGGCCTGTCCTTCGTGCGGCCTTACCGAGACACTGCCCCACAGGGGTGCTGAACGGGTTCCCCAGGAGGAACTCCATCTTGGGCAGACGACACGACAGCGGCCCGGGCGCCCTGTCAGCCGCCGGAGTCTCCGCAGTTCTCCGTAGCGTTCCCGACCTGACTGACACTTGCCCTCGCCCCACCCTCAGGAACGCTCGGCTCCTGATCCCGCTTCTGTCGCACCCCTATTGGACAACGCCTGCTCGGTATTCCTCCGATTGGCCGCTACACCTCCCTCAGCAAAGCCCCACCTACCCCAAGGCGTCCGATTGGGCGGAGGAGCAAGCTAAGTCACAGGATTCTCTGTCCAGCGTAGCGGCACCTCCCCTAGCCCGCCTCCGAAGGAGCCTGTGTATTTTGATTCACCTATGTATTGGTCAATTTAGAATCCCTACGATTATTGGAGAACAGACAAGTCAATCGCTCCAATAGAAAGCGGGGAAGAGGCGGAGCTAGAAGGATCCCCGCCTATGAAAAGTGCTGATTGGATAAACATTTGTTTTCTCTGAGGTTGGTTGGTGGTAGAAGTATTTCCCCGCCCAGAAATAATGTCATGTGACTTTTCAACTTTCACCCAGGATGTTTACCCGCTAACTTCCCCATAGCAACAGAGTGGCGTCTATTGGTTCCCCTAGCAACTGAGCGAAGTGTCCGCTGTGCGAATCAGCCGGGCAGCCTGCGTTTGAGAAGGTGAGCCTCAGAAGCTGAAGCTCTGGGAGGACTAGAAGGGCCAAACAGCGTCCGGACTGAACTTTCTCTGACTTTCTCCGAGGAGTCAAGCCCGGCCCTTCTCATCGGTAAAATGAGCACACAGGTTCTGTGCCAGCTACTTTGCAGCCCCACTGAGACAGTCAAAACAATAGCCCTTGGCTTTAGGGCCTGTGGATGAGAAAGACATGCTAAGGAAGCATTTCCTCAGGGGGCAAGGTCCGAAGATTTTGTTCAGGGGTTTGATTCCCTAGGCTTCTGGCCTGCTCCATTTCATAGAAAGAAAGATACTGAAAGAAAGGTCCACTGATAACTTCTTCAAGAATTTAACTCTTAAATCCGACTCCATAGCTGTCATCAAATTATTTCTCTTATTTTTATTCTTCATCTTGGTGCTATTCAAAGTGCTTTGGCCGGGAATATGGCTACCTGAGTTCTATGTCTGTTCCTTTTCTTCTTCTTTTTTTTAACTGATCTTTATTGTTGAATGTATTACAGATGTCCCCACTTTTCCCCTATTGACCCCCTCCAACCCACTCCTGCCTCACTCCTGCCTTCCCCACACTGTTGTGTGTGTACACTGGTAATGCATATATGCATCTAAGTTCTTTGATTTATCTCTTCGCGCCCCCCCCCCCCCGCCTTCCCTTTGAAGTTTGTCAGTCTAACAACCAATTTGTACTTCACCTTTTTTGCCCATCCCTTCAACCTCTCTACCATCTGCCAACCATCAAAAAGTTCTTTGTATCTAAGATCTGTTTCTGTTCTGCTGGTTCATTTGGTTTGTAGATTGAATTGTTGATAGATATGTATTTATTGCCATTTTATTGTTCATATTTTTTATCTTTTTCTTCAAGAAGACCCTTCAACATTTCCTGTAATACTGGTTTGGTGGTGATGAACTCTTAGCTTTTTCTTGTCTGGGAAACTCTTTATATGGCCACTGATTCTAAATGATAGCTTTGCAAGGTGGAGTAATCTTGGTTGTAGGTCCTTGCTTTTCATTACTTTGAATATTTCTTGCCACTCCCTTCTGGCCTGCAAAGTTTATTTTGAGAAATCAACTGACACTCTTATGGGAGCTCCCTTCTAGGTAACTAACTGCTTTTCTCTTGCTGCTTTTAAGATTCTCTCTTTGGCCCTGGCTGGTTTGGCTCAGTGGTTGGAGCGTCGACCTGCGGTACAGAGAGACCCAGGTTCGGTTCCCGCTAAGGGCGCATACCTCGGTTGCAGTTTGTCCCCGGCCCTGGTTGGTCGTGAGGGTGGCAGCCACTCGATGTATCCCTTTACATCGATGTTTCTCTCTCTTTCTCTCTTCCTCTCTCTCCCTCCCGCTCTATCTGAACAAAAAAGTGGAAAAAATGTCCTCGGGTGAGGAAAAAAAAAAAAAGAGATTCTCTCTTTGGCCCAGCTGGTGTGGCTCAGTGGTTGAGTGTCAACCCATGTGCCAAGAGGTCGCAGGTTTGATTCCCAGTCAGAGCACATGCCCGGTTGTGGGTTTGATCCCCAGTGCAGGTTGTGCAGGAGGAAGCCAATCAATGTTTCTCTCTCATTAATGTTTCTATCTCTCTCTCCCACCTCTCTAAAAATCAATAAAAGCATATTTTTAAAAGCCCTGACCAGTTTGGCTCAGTTGTTGGAGCATCAGCCTGCAGACCAATAAGTTGCAGGTTCAATTCCAGAAAAGGGCATATGCCTCGGTTGCGGTTCATCCCTGGCCCTGGTCAGGTCATGTGGGAGGCTACCAGTCGATGTGTGTGTGTGTCTCCCTCCCTCCTTCCCACTCTATCTGAAAATAAATGGAAAAGTATCCTCAGGTGAAGATTTAAAAAAAAAAAAAAAAGGATTCTCTCTTTGTCTTTAACCTTTTGCAGTTTGATGATGATGTGTCTCAGTGTGGGCCTCTTTGGGTTCATCTTGTTTGGGACTCTCTGTGCTTCCTGGACTTGTATGTCTGTTCACTTCACCAAGTTAGGAACGTTTTCTGTCATTATTTTTTCAAATAGGTTTTCAGTTACTTGCTCTCTCTCTTCTCCTTCTGGCACCCCCAAGATGTGAATGTTGGCACGCTTGAAGTTGTCCCAGAGGCTCCTTATACTATCCTCATTTTTTGGATTCTTTTTTCTTTTTGCTGTTCTGATTGGGTGTTGTTTTTTTTGTTTGTTTGTTTCCTTATATTTCAAATCAATGGTTTGCTTCTTGGCTTCACCTACTCTATTATTGATTCCCTGTAAATTATTCTTTATTTCAGTTGGTGCCTCCTTTATTTTTGACCGGTCCTTTTCTATGCTCTTGAGGTCTTCACTAAGTTCATTGAGCATCCTTATAAGCAATGTTTTGAACTCTGCATCTGTTAGATTGCTTATCTCTGGTTCGTTTAGTTCTTCTTCTAGGGTTCTGTTCTGTTCTTTCATTTGCGACATGTTTCTTTGTCTCCTCATTTTGACTGCCTCCCTGTGTTTGTTTCTATGTATTAGGTAGGGTTGCTATGTCTCCTAGGCTTCAAAGGGTGGCCTACTGTAGTAGGTTTCCTTTAGGGTCCAGTGGCATAGCCTCCCTGATCACCCCAATGTGCCCTCAAGGTGCACCCTCATGTGGACTGTACACCCTTCTGTTGTAATTGAGTCTTGATTGCTGTTGGCACATTAAAGGGAGGGATTTGCTCAGGTTGACCAGCTGAAAGGACTGGCTGTGCCCACTGACCACTGACCTCTGACTACTTTGGAGGATCAGCTGTGCAAGGGCCCCCACAAAGAGCAAGACTTACTTCAGCAGGGCTCTGCTACTCACTGAGTCTACTCATTGAGTGTGTCACTTGAGGAGGTAGTTGGGTGGTGGTGTTTTGACGTGACCTGAAACTGCCCACTAGGTGTGCTGGCTCTGGGGCAAGGTCAGCCACTGCTTGTGTTCTACCTGGGGCCACCCGGCATAAGCTACAAAGTGATCTGCAGATGGCTCCTTCTTGTGCTGGGCTTGGAGGTGCCCAGGCAAAGCCAAGTTGTGAACCAAGGCTGGCTGCTTCTAGTGCCAGGCCTGGGGCCACTTAGTGAGAAGTATGGGGCTTACTGAGGCCAGATGCTGCTTGTTTGAGAGAATTTAGGAAAATCTGAAGCAGGAGCCAAGACAGGCCGATCCTATGGTTAAGCAACTGGCAACAGCTTGGGTGGGCCTGAAAGTTGGGTGGGGCTGGGCCTCAGGGAATCACCAGGGCGGGGCTACCAGTGTGAGCCAGGTTGCTGGAGTCCCAGATATGGCAGCTGTCTGCCAGCCCTGTGGAGGAAGGGCTCACCAAAGGGACAACAGCCTCTGCCAGCACGTCTGTCCAGGAGAAAGCTGCCCTTCCAGCTCTCACCCAGATGCCCAACAACTCAGTTCTTCCCTGTTTGCCTCTCCCACACTGGAGCCTGGAGGGAGTGGGTCCGAGTAAGTCCATGCAAGGGCCCTTTAAGAGGAGCTGCCTGGGGCTCCAGCAGCCTCAGCCTCCCTCAGTCTCAGTTCCTGCTGGTTTTACAGCCAGAAGTGATGGGGATTCTCTTCCTGGCACTGGAACCCTGAGCTGGGTGCCTGGTGTAGGATGGGGACCCCTCACTCCTCAGGGAGGACCTTCCCAGACGTGGTGTCCCCCTGATTTTTATCTGTCACATGTGGGTGTGGGACAAGCCCATCTACCTCTGCCCTTCTACCAGTCTCCATGTGGCTTCTTTAATTTCGTAGTTGTAGGACTTCCATTCAGCTTGATGTCAAGTGGTTCTGAATGATGGCTGCTCTGTAGTTTAGTTGTCATTTTGATGTGGTTGTGGGAGGAGGAGAGACCACCGTTACCTACACTGCCATCCTGACGGGAAATCCCATGTCTGTTTCTTGTCAGTAGCTACTTGTATACCTGGACAATTTCCTTCCCCTGCTGAGTCTTAGTCTCCCTACTGAGAAATTAGGACATTAGAAATCTTCTCTTGGGCCTCCAGTGCTGATGTGCACTTAAATGCCACATGTGCCCTTGGTACACAGTCAGCACTTAGTGTGTTGATTAGTCATTCATGGCCAATTGGGGCTATATTTTCCAGATCCAATTGATCCCAGATTGTTGGTTCCCAGGACCATTCTGGATCTGTTTCTCTGTGAGGAGGCTACTCCACTGAGACATATTCCCTACCTCCTACCTGTGGTCTTCAACAAAATGATCAACAGGCAAGGCAACAGGAACCCAGGCTGGGTGGTAAATTACTGATAACATCCCCTAGGGGAGGGGTGGCCGGGCCCTGGCCCAGGACAGCTGTGAGAAGTATCATGAGCGGTGCCGCAGTGGTCTGCGGTGCCCTGGGTCCTGCTGAGCCATAATTAAGAAAACGGCTCTGGCTGGAGTCATGTTCTCTAGCTCTGTTATACACTAGATGCATAAACTTGGGCATCTCACTCAACCTTTCTAACGGACTTCCGTCTTCTTACCTGAAAACCACGAATGACGGGTCCTACATATAAAATAAGTTCCTGGAAATCTCTCAAATCCACATCCCCTTGGCCACTGCCTTCATCCTCTCTCACCTTGTGACTCTCCCCATTCTCAGCAGCACAGCCAGAGTGAGCTTCTTAAAATTAAAATCTGAACATGCCACTGCCCCTGCCAAGCCCCAGGAGCTTCCCAGGGGCCCTGGGGTGACAACAGAGCTCAGAGAGGCTCTCCAAGCTTGTATCACCCCAGCCCAGGAGGAACATGTCTCAGTCTCTCCCACATCAGAAACCTCACCACACACTTCCTCTTCCTTCCTTCTTCCTCCTCAGATCTCAGGTCTCCACTGACCAGGCCAGGCGCCCCAGTGTACGCTGTCATAGTTCTCTACACCTACAGATTTGTTGTGGTCTTTAATTAAATATTAGTATGACTATCGGATACATTCTGAAACAAAAGCAAGGAGATGTGTCTGTTGTAGTCATAACAAATTGAGGAGGGAGGAATGATTCACCTTTCAGGATGGGGATTCAAGGCTTAGACAGTGAGTTGCCAAAGGACACAAAGGCGGGATCCAAACCCTGCCCCCGTGTGCAGAATCGCTGTTCAACATTGCGACTCTCTCTTGGGCCTGACTGGAAGTTGGCTTGTCTGTCCTAGGAGCCAGGCCTGATGATGTGGGAGGGGTTGGGCAGCTGAAGTTTCAGAATCAGGATTGAGAATCGCTTCCCCGAGCACAGTACCTTGCTTTGAAAAGGCACAAGCACTTTGCAGGTAAAACCTGCCAAGCACAGCGTGTTGAAGTCTTCCAAAGGCAGCTCGGTGTCAGGTCACGGGAGACACGGAAACGCTGGTTTCAGAAGAGCGGGACACACAGAGAGGCAGAGGACTGGAAACATCTCCTGGGGTAGAAGTGACTCAGTCGCCCTAAGGAGATGGAGCCAGTGTTGACAAACTAGAGAACGGAAATGGAAAGCACAGGCAGAGACTGGGCATGGGGGTGGAGCTAGGGGAGGCTGTGCCTCCTGGGGGGAAGGGGTCAGAGGAATGGATGCTTGGGAGTTAAAAGCTCGGGACATTTTGTTGTTGTTGTTGGGTACGAGCCCCTAGCAGGAACCAAACCCAGGACTCTCTGGTCCGCAGGCCGACACTCCAACCGCTGAGCCAAACTGACCAGAGCTAAAAGCACGGGCCATTTGATCGTGCACAGCACAAAAACAGAGGGTGCATATTTACACACGCTGCCTTCAGATCGATGGAGGGCAGGCGAGGGAGAGCGGCTGGCAGCGGCAGTCTCTAAGACCAGGTGGCAGAGTTGCCAGGCCCCTCTGGGTTTGTGGTGGACGCCATCCGCCCACCTGCAGGAGTCTCCCCAATCAGTACTCGGTAGGTCAAAGGCAGAGGACAAGGGCTGCCCAGTGTCAAGGACCAGCAGAGCAGGGAGGACGGAGGTTCAGGGAGGCCCAGATGTTGGGGACACCTGCAGAAAAAGGTAGCCGGTGACGTCAGCAGGGAGATGAGAAGCAGGGGCGGAGAGTGGAAGGGAGAACTGAGTTTCCAGAGGGTGCAGGAGGCGGAATTGGGCGTTTCCGGGTGACTGGCGGGAGACTGCCTGCCTTCGGGCCGGCCTTTCGGGACGTTCTCACTGAGGGTTGGCGATGACGATGCGGATGGGAGCCCTGGCTCCCAGGGCTCTGCCCGGCCAGGAGAACAACCCACTCAGCCTCAGTATGACTGACAGATCCACAACCCTCCCCTTTGCCAAATCCCTCTGACCATTAACAGAGACCCACCGGACTTAGTTTACGTAAAAGAGGACTTAACGCTAGAAGTCAGGAAACTCACGCAGAAAGGGACCGCAGGACCCTCACAGGGCCTGAGACTGGGTATGCGAGGAGCTGGATCACCCAGATCTCCATCTCTGCTCCTCTCAGCTTGTCTGCCCCCTGGTTTCTCCCCAGCTCCAGCGACCAGCTCTGACGGGCACTCTTGTCCTAGGGCCCCATGCTCACATGTCTCATTGGGAGAACGTGAGCGAGCAGCTTGGGTGGGTCGCCAGGGGCAGCCCTGGGGCAGCCCGGTGCGCACGCACTAACCCCTAGGTGCAGTGGGCCGAGCCGTGGGAGGAGGGCAGCGTTTGAAGGACGCCCACCAGCCCCCGTCCTTGGTGCAGGGAGAGGACACTGTGGAACGTCGTGCTGTGATGAATCGGCTTTGCAACTCTCTGGAGCCAAGAGTGATGGACGACAACATGCTCAAGCTGGCCGTCGGGGAGCAGGGCCCGCAGGAGGAGGCCGGGCAGCTGGCCAAGCAGGAGGGCGTCCTCTTTAAGGACGTCCTCTCCCTGCAGCTGGACTTCCAGAGTGCGTATCCCGGTGTGGACAGGGCACCAGGCAGGGCCCCCTGCTCTCTCCCGTCCACATCCCAGCACCAGAATTTTGTGCAAATCCATATACAAAGATAAAGTTCTCCCACTTCAAATCTAAGTGGATCACAAAGGCCGCAGTGTCCTGGGAGTGGGGCCCCTGGCAGGAGGAACCTGGGAGGGTGGTCCCAGTCAGGCTGGAGCTGGGGGTGCGGGGGATGTGCCAGGGAGAGCAGCTTTGGAGGGGCCAGAAGGCAGGGAAGCACCTCAGGAGTGGTAGGGTGGCCATGGCCAGTTTGGCTTAGCAGTTAGAGCATCAATCAGAGACCAGTGAGCCACGGGTTCGATTCTGGTCAAGAGCACGTACCTGTTTCGGTTCATTCCTGGCCCCGATCAGGATCATGCAGGGGTGGGGGGGTAACCAGTCAATGTGTCTCTCTCATGTCAATGTTTCTCTCTTTTTCCCTCTGTCCCCCTCCCACTCTATCTGAAAATAAATCGAAAAATATCCTTGAGGATTACAAAAAAAAAAGAAAGAAAAGAGAGTGGCAGGGTTGCCTAGTGGGAAGATGTGGCTGGGGACCTGTTAGAAGCTCAGTGCCTCAGTGCCCCCATCTGGGAAATGGGATGATTGTAGTCCCTGGTCAAGTGCTGGTCGGGAGGACAAGGCAAGACAACATGTGCACAGTTTCGGGTTCACTGAAAAAAGCCAGTGAGGGGTGAGAGAGGAAGCAAGAGAGGTGGGCAAGGGTCCTGAGACCCCTGGTGCATGGTGTAGGCGGCCACAGCGGAGCAACCTGGCCGGGTCCACGTTCCTCTCTGTCCTGGGTTCCTGTGCCAGCCTGCCCAGTCACCCACTCAGCAACAGAAAAAAATTTTTTTGGACTTGTTTTGGGGGGTGGTGTTCTTTCTTTTTAAAAAAATGTATTTATTGGAGTAACCTTGGCTGATAACCCTGTATAGATTTCAGGTGAAAGTCTCCTCTCCTTCTGTCACCATATATTTGACCCCCTTGACCCTCTTCATCCTCTCCGAGGCCCTGCCTCAGCGGTCTATGCCAGACCCTGGGTACCCAGCAGTGGGCAAGGCCCTGACCCCACGCTCACAAACCCACAGGCCTGGCCAGAGCAAAACTCCGGCTGACCACAGCTCTGTAGGAGCCAGCAGTGACCCCCGGGCCTCAGGAGCCAGCGGGCACCCCTGGGCCTCAGTGTTGAAGGGTGAGCAGCTACAGAGTGGCCGTCACTAGAGGGAGCTTGGCACTGACCCCTTCCTTCTGCCCCCCACTCCCACTCTGTGTTCATCAGCCAGCGTTTATCAAGTGCCTCTTATCTGCCAGCTGCTTTTCCAGGTACTAGGGATTCAACTGTGAACAAAAAAGGCAAAAGCGAACAAAAACAAAAAGATCCGGTCCTTGCGGAGCTGCCACTGAAGTGAGGGGCACGTGCAATACAGTGAAGGAAAAGAGTAGTGCGCTCAAGATCGCGTGTGCGATAGACAAGAACCCAGGGGAGGGAAAGGGCACTGGGTGGGGAGCAGTGTTTTACCAGGTGGCTAGAGGCCTCACCGAGAAGGTGACCACTGAGTAGAGCCGAGAAGGAGCCCTGTGGAGGTCCGGGGAAGGTGTCCAGGCCAGAGGGTGGAGTCAGCGCGGCAGCCCCAGCGGTAGGGGAGGCCGCGGGGTCAGGGAGCTCAGCCTTGGGGCTAGGAGAGGGTGCTGGGTTTGTATAGGGCGCGAGGTGGGAGCCGTGGGGGTCCTGAGCAGAGGAGGGACAGGATGGGATTTCGGTTTCACAGGCTCCGCTGGCCTCAGGAGGATAGACTGTGGAGACCAAGGACCGGAGCGGGGAGTCTAGTGAGGCGGCCGGGGCTGTGGTCCAGGCAGCGATGACGGGCTGAGACTGACGTGGTGGCAGCAGAGGAGGGTCCGTGTCTGTGTTAAAGGTTACGGTGGCTTTGGGGGCAGTCCCATCATGCCGGAAGCTCACGCAGAGCTGACTGCCGAATACACCCTGACTTCATTGTTGTGGCTTTTCCGCGTGAACTGCTGATGTGTCAGGAGCCACCAGCATGCGGGGTGACTGGCAGAGCCCCCGTAGTGCGGGCGGAGGGGTACCTGCGGACAGTCAGCCACATCCGAGGCTGTCCGTCTACGCCAAGGTCAGAGAAGGTCCCTGGAACGTCCAGACCAGGATGGCAGGAAACTGAGATCGAGGGGTGGCACTGGGCCCACCCCAGAACCACGAGTAGGGATGGTAGTGCCATCATTCTGGGAAATCCGGCCACACAGAACTAGGGAACAGACACCAGTCCTGCTGGCCCTGGGACCCCGAAGAAGCAGGACCTTGGGTCCGAGGAATGCTGTCTGTCCACCCCATGGAGACCTGGCGTGGAGAGGGCAGCTGGGAAGGCGCTGCCCCTCTCCCAGGACCTCACAGTGGATCGTGTCCCTCCGAATAAATAATGACACTCTGCCCCGAATGTGTGCTCATTAAGGGCATCTTCTTCTCCCTTCCACTCTGTGTCATTTGTCTTTTTATTTTAATTTTTTGCTGTGTTGATTTTAGAGGGAGAGGGAGAGAGAGACAGAAACATCGATTGGCCGCCTCCTGCACGCCCCCCACCAGGGATCGGGCCCACAATCTGGGCATGTGTCCTGACCGGGAATCGAACCAGCGACCTCTGGGTGCAGGGGTTGATGCTCAACCCCTGAGCCTCACTGACTGGGCTATATCATTTGTCTTTTATGTTTGTTTTTTGTTTTTTTATCCTCACCTGAGGACATTTTTCCGTTTTTTGTTCAGATAGAGCGGGAGGGAGAGAGAGGTATAGAGAGAGAGAAACATCGCCATGAAAGGGACACATCGAGTGGCTGCCACCTGCACGACCAACCAGGGCTGGGGACAGACTGCAACCGAGGTACGTGCCCTTAGCGGGAACCGAACCCGGGTCTCTCTGGACCGCAGGCCGACGCTCTAACCGCTGAGCCAAACCGGCCAGGGCTCATTTGCCTTTTAATGAGCATATTCTAAGTTTTAGAAATCACCACAAAAACAAATATAAAAAGAGGGGCACGTAAGCAACAGAACTGTCTGTAGCTTCTAGAAAAACCTGGGGACACGTTTAAGCCTCTAGAATTTTACGTACACAGAATATACTTATTCATACGTCAGTGTTTTCAGAACTCTTCTGGCCGCCAGCAACAGAAACCCAGCCGCCAGGTGTGGGGGCAGAGGGAGGGAGCTGGCCGTGTGACTGAAGGTGTCAGGGACCACAGGGCCAGGTGTCTCGGGCTCGAGGAGCCTGCCTGTCACTGTACAGGCGATTTGTCCCACTCCCCATATATGGACACTTGGGGTCCCCTATCTTTCTACCCCTCCTGGGCCTAGAGGTATTTCTTTGAGCACGGACACAGGTGTGTCTTTACAGACAGTTCCGAGTAGAGAAACCCCATGGTCAGAGGGCACAGACATTAAGTATTTCAGTAAATGTGTCCAAATTGCCCCCAAAATGTCTGAGCTCATCGACTGCCCCACCAGTAGTGCACCAGGAAGCATCGCCCTGCAGCCCCCATTCTGTTTGTCACTGCAGAAGGAAGAAGAGGGACCCCTGCTTGTGTCTTGGGCCCCAAGTTGTTCTGGCTTCCTGGGCAGCCCCCCGGCCCGGCCCTACAGGCACCATGAGTGAGTCCCATGCCCTGAGCAGGTCCTTCTGTGCCCCAGGGCACGGGTCAGTACCATTGCACCAAAGGGGACTCAGAGCTCCCTAGGGCACAGCCCTCATCCCCAGGCACCCCTCATGCTCCAGGGCAAGGCAGCAGAATTGTGGGGCCTCAGGTACGTTCTGCACTGGTGTCAAGCCCCCGTGCACTGGAGCTAACCCCACCTGAAGCGCAGGCTGGAGCTGGCTGAGGCCCCCCTCTGATCATTGCAGACATCCTCCGCATCGACAACCTCTGGCAGTTTGAGAGTTTGAGGAAGCTGCAGCTGGACAACAACATAATCGAGAGGATCGAGGGCCTGGAGAACCTCACACACCTGGTCTGGCTAGGTGAGGCCCCTTTCTGTGTGTGACTACCCTAACGAAGGTGACCCCCTGCCGAGACCACACTGGCCAAGGTCATTGTTCCCCAGGTACTGGCAAGCGCAGCCAGTCAGAGCTGCCCTCACTGCACCCTATGTTGTTCAACACGTATCTGCAGACCTGGTCCTGTGGGCACGACCAGGCCTCCAAAGAGCAGAGCCTGGCTGCCTGGTGGGAAGGAAGTGGGCAGGCTTGGCATCCAGCAGACCCTGGTTATATCCCAGCTCTGCCAGTGTACTGACTGATTTTGCACAGAGTATTTCAGCCCTCTGAACCTCCAGTCTCTCTCTCTCTCTTTAATCCTCACCTGAGAATATTTTTCTATTTATCTTCAGATAGAGCGGGAAGGAGGGAGAGAGAAACATCAATGTGAGAGAGACACATCGACTAGTTGCCTCCCTCACAATCCCTACGAGGGCCAGGGATGCACTGCAACCAAGATACGTGCCCTTGGCCAGAATCAAACCTGCTACTCACTGGTTCGTGGGCCGATGCTCTAACCACTGGGCAACCGTCCAGGGCTGAACCTCCACTCTTTATGTGCTATGTGATCTTGGGCATATTACTATCAGGCCCCTTTGAATCTTGGCTTCCTCATCCATAAAATACAGGTGCTGCTACCTATGCCGTGAGGGTAAATGAGGTAATGCACTTCAGAGCCTAGCATAGAGAAAGGGACAAGACGTTATCATTAGTCTCAGCTGTCCACAGGTCAGGATCCCATGATGTACCAACAAGGCTGAATTAAGATGTGGGTAAACTTTCTTTCCTTTTTTTCTTTTCTTTTACTGATTTCAGAGGGAAAGAGAGATAGAAACATCGATGAGAGGGAACATCGATTGGCTGCCTCCTGCATGCCCCCCACTGGGGATTGGGCCCACAACCTGGGCATGTGCCCTGACAGGCAATCGAACCTCTTGGTGCAGGGTCGATGCTCAGCCTGTGAGCCACACCGCCGGGCTCAACTTACTTTCCAAACCACCTTTCGTAATGTGCTTGCTTGCAGCTATCATGACTACGTTTGCAAGCTCATGAAGAATTCCTGTTTTGAGTCTCTGGGCCACTGGTATTCTAGGACAAGGTTGTTCCCTAGTGCCCACAAAAACCTGTGGTGGAGAAAAATCCGTTTGAGTCCCAGAGATGTGCCACTTGGGCTGGAGAGGATCACGGCATCGTCTCTGGGCTTGGCTTGGGGGGAAGCGGGCGGGCTGAGCTGTGCCTGGGAGAACCTGGCCTGGGATTGCCCGGGAGGAGCCCTGGGTGAGCCATGTGGCTCTGGGCGAATCACTGAGCCTCTTTGAGCCTCAGCACCCCGACTGAGCAAATGGGGAGAGGAGTTCCAAACTGCCCCTTAGGGCTGTCGTCTGGATGCACAGGCTCTCGATAGACTGGTGAATGCAGAGCAGGTGGGAGGTGTTACCAGCAAAATGCACAGGAGAAGGTGAAGGGGACACTCCAGCGGCCTCCCCACCCCCAGATGCAGTGTTCCAGACCTGCCAGTAAGCATTTCCATCTCAGAACAGTGGCAGCATAGGCTTGAGTATTTGCCCATGTGTCCTGTGCCAAGAAGACGAGTGGCAGGACTGGAGAGGGTCACGAAAGTCCGAGGCTGCCGGAGGGACCCCACGGCGGCTTCCAGAACACGGCGCTGCCAGACAGCTTGGAGCTCGCCCAGAGGGCAGGAGTAGCGGTCAATACATCCCCTAACCTGTCACTCAGCCCTTGCGGCCTCCTCCTCCCAGACCTGTCTTTCAACAACATCGAGGCCATCGAGGGGCTGGACTCGCTGGTGAACCTGGAGGACCTGAGCTTATTCAACAACCGCATCTCCAAGATCGACTCTCTGGACGCCCTGGTCAAGCTGCAGGTGCTGTCGCTGGGCAACAACCTCATCGGCAACATGATGAACGTGAGCTCAGGCCCTGGGCAGAGGCAGGGCTGGGGGCTGCGGGCTGGGGCTGGGGGCTGGGGCTGCGGGCTGGGGCTGGGGCTGCGGGCTGGGGCTGGGGGCTGGGGGCTGAGGGTGGAGCTGGGACTTGGGCTGTGGGCTGGGGCTGGGGGCTGCAGGCTGGGGCTGCGGGCTGTGGGCTGGGGGCTGCGGGCTGAGGGCTGGAGCTGGGACTTGGGCTGGGGGCTGGGACTGGGGGCTAGAGGCTGGGGCTGGGGCTGGGGGCTGGGGCTGAGGGCTCTGGACTGGAGCTGGGAGCTGGAGGCTGAGGCTGGGGGTCTCTGGCAAGAGGATACACAGGCTCAACGTTTTAGAACTTCCCCTTTTCCTAGAAAAGCCAGAAATGCATGAAAACCCATCTGTAGGTACAAGTCTGTGCCTGCCTTTCGGGGCCTCTTTCTCTGAACCCCATACTCACTCAATAAACCTCTGCTGAGGCACTGGACCTGTTTGGTGGGGGTCCCTTGGCCTGTGCTCAGTGGATATAGAGACCCCCAAGGTCCTGTCCTTTTGGGGGTACCCAGCATACATCTACATAATCAAGACACACAAGGTGACAAGAAGCTGGTGTCCACTCTGGGGTGCCAGGGCTGCGTACGTGTGAGGGGGCAGAGGTCATTGGCCATTTGCGGGGAGGTGGGCTGCCCCCGTGCCCATCTCCACCAGGCTCGCAGCAGCATGCTGAGACCAGGATCGCAGCGGCTGGGCTGTGGCGGCGTCCATGAGGGCCCTGTGTCAGAGGCGACATCACGGGACTGCTGCAGGGATAGGTCTGTGGCTGGAAAACGCTTCTCCAGCCTGTCAGTCAGTCCTGGGAGCTGTCCAAGACCCTTTCAAGATTCCTCTTCTGCTTGGGTCAGCCAGAG
This sequence comes from Molossus molossus, assembly GCF_014108415.1. Classification (NCBI taxonomy): domain Eukaryota; kingdom Metazoa; phylum Chordata; class Mammalia; order Chiroptera; family Molossidae; genus Molossus; species Molossus molossus. Next base: position 429,895 of record NW_023425364.1, on the reverse strand, counting down.
GCCTGGGTACAAATCCTAGTTGCATGCCCTAGGCGAGAGCCTTCTGCACCTCAGTTTCCTTGTCTGTGAAGTGGGGTAGTGGCCATACCCCACCTGCCAGGAGCCGCGTGAGTGATGAGCCTCAGGCAGGCACTTCATTCGGTGTCAGGCTGGAGGCAGGCCGTCAGAGCCACGATCCTGCCCGAGAGACAGGAGAGCTGAGGTGTCTGTTGAATCAGACTTGTTGAAAGACGGTTGGAATTTCGCCATTGAGCAGAAGGAAAGGGCTTCCCAGGCGAAGGGAATGGCATGAGCGGAGGCCAGGGGGTGCCCCTTTGAGGAGCCCACGGTCCCTAGAAGAGCTCAAGAGGCATGGTGCAGGGCAGGGGGGCTGCGGAGGCTTTTGTGCTGCTGTGTGTCCAGGGCGTGTGTTTCGGAAGGACACCCTGCCACGTGATGGACTCGAGGGCATCGTGAGAGTGGGTGCAGCAAGGCCGACACCGGCAGAGAGGCCTTTTGCCGGCAGGACGGGTGGGCCAAAGCCCCGCCGAGCCCAGCACTCGGTGCGGTGGTGGGGGCCCAGCGGATCGTGGTCTCGGGAAGCGGCAGTGAGCCAGAGGCGGGAGAACCAGTGTGCAGCAGGTCGCTGGTTGCTGCTGGAGCTGGGGCTCTTCCTGCCAGGCCTCAGGAGCACCCAGAATGCTTTCCAAAAGTGAGCACCGGAGGGCCAGGGCCTAAGGCGTGTGTCCCCCAGCAGCCGAGGGATGCCCCGGGCACGGCTCCGTCTTGTCCAGCTTCTGGATGGGCCTCAGAGACCTGAGGCAGAGGGCAAGGGTGAGATGAGCACTGTAAGCAGGAGTCCGCCACAGGCATGGCTAAAGCCACAGGTATGCCGACTGCCCCCCACAATAGGGACATTTATTTTATTTTCTTTATTGATTTTAGAGAGAGAGGAAGGAAGGGGGGGGAGAGAGAGAGAGAAACATCGATGAGAGAGAACATCCACTGGCCGCCTCCTGCATGCCCCCCACTGGGGAACGGGCCCACAGCCTGGGCATGTGCCCTGACCAGGAATCAAACCGGCGACCTCCTGGTGCATGGGTCGATGCTCAACCACTGAGCCACACCAGCCGGGCTAATAATCTTTTATTGCAACAAACTCATAGATACTGATAATAAACAGAATGGTAGTTACCAACAGGGAAGAGGGAGTTGGGGGGAGGACAAAGAGGGTAAAGTGAGTCCAATATCTAGTGACAGGAGACTAGACTTACGTGCTGAGCACACAATAGAGTATACAGATGTTGTATCATCAAGTTGTACACCTGAAATTTATAGATTATTATTGACCAATGTTACCCCAGTAGATTTAACTTTATAAGTTTCACTATAAAAATACTGTATTGCAAAATCGATGGCATTCTTTTTTTTTTTTTTTTTTTATCCTCACTGGAGGACATTTTTCCATTTTTTGTTCAGGTAGAGTGGGAGGGAGAGAGAGGAACAGAGAGAGAGAGAGAAACATCGATGTGAAAGGGACACATCGAGTGGTTGCCACCCGCACGACCCACCAGGGCCAGGGACAAACTGCAACCGAGGTACATGCCCTTAGCGGGAACCGAACCCGGGTCTCTCAGGACCGCAGGTCGACGCTCTAACCGCTGAGCCAAACCAGCCAGGGCTCGATGGCATTCTTATACACCAATGATGAACTCACAGAAAGAGAAACTAAGAAAACAATCCCATTTACCATTGCGGCAAAAAAATTACGATACCTAGGAACAAACTTAACCAAAGAAATAAAGGACCTATTCGCAGAAAACGACAGGTCATTGAAAAAAGAAATAGAGGAAGATTAAAAAGTGGAAGCACATACCCTGTTCATGGATTGGAAGAATTAACATCATTAAAATGTCCATACTACCCAAAGCAATCTATAGATTCAACGCAATCCCCATCAAAATACCAATGACATACTTCACAGAATTAGAACAAATACTTCAAAAGTTCATATGGACCCAAAAAAGACCTCGAATAGCCACAGCAATCTGGAAAAAGAAGAACAAAGTTGGAGGGATCACATTACCAGATTTCAGGTTATACTGCAAAGCCACTGTAATCAAAGCAGTCTGGTACTGGCACAAGAACAGGCATATAGACCAGTGGAACAGAACAGAGAACCCAGAAATGGACCCAAGGCAACATGCTCAATTAATATTTGACAAAGGTGTCAAGAGCATACAGTGGAGTAAGGACAGCCTCTTTAATAAATGGTATTGGGAAAATTGGACAGCTACATGCAAAAAAAATGAAACTAGACCATCAACTTACACCCTACACAAGAATAAACTCAAAATGGATAAAAGACTTAAATGTGACTCACGAATCCATAAAAATCCTAGAAGAAACTGTAGGCAACAAAATTTCAGACATCAGACGCAGCAGAATTTTCACTGATACATCACCTAAGACAACAGAAACAAAGGAGAAAATGAACACATGGGACTACATCAAACTCAAAAGCTTCTGCACAGCGAAAGACACAATCATCAAAACGGAAAGGCTACCCACTGTATGGGAGAGCATAATTGCCAATGATATATCAGATAAGGGGTTAATTTCCAATATAATTAGAGTGCTCATACAACTCAATAAAAGGAAGACAAAGAACCCAATTAAAAAATGGGCAGAGGAACTAAATAGACACCTCTCCAAACAGGACATACAAATGGCTAAGAGGCATATGAAGAAATGCTCAACATCACTAATCATCAGAGAGATGCAAATTAAAACAACAATGAGGTATCACCTCACACCTGTCAGAATGGCCGCCATCAACAAATCATCAAACAACAAGTGTTGGCGAGGGTGTGGAGAAAAGGGGACTCTAGTGCACTGCTGGTGGGAATGCAGACTGGTGCAGCCACTATGGAAAAAAATATGGTGTTACCTCAAAAAATTAAAAATGGAACTTCCATGTGACCCAGTGATCCCGCTTCTAGAAATATACCCTAAGAAGCCTGAAACACCAATCAGAAAGAATACATGTACCCCCATGTTTGTAGCAGCACTATTTACAATAGCTAAGATCTGGAAACAGCCCAAGTGTCCATCAGTAGACGAATGGATAAAAAAGCTGTGGTACATATACACAATGGAGTATTATGCAGCTGTAAGAAAGAAAGATCTCTTATCCTTTGAGATGACATGGAGGGACCTGGAAAGTATCATCCTAAGTGAAACAAGCCAAACAGAGAAAGACAAGTATCATATGATCTCACTTATTTGTGGAATATAATGAACATAATAGTCTGAGGAATGGGATAGTCCCAGAAACGTGGAAGTGGGGTACAGACTGACATCCCCAGAAGAGAGGGTGGTGGGGGAGAGATAAACCACAGAACTTATATGCATGTACGCATGAACAATGGACATGGACAACAAAGCTGGGGACAGGGCAGGGAGGGAGGGAGAGGGGGGAATCAGTGGGGGGAAAAAGAAACATTTGTAACAAAAATAAATTAATTAAAAACAATACTTTATTGCTAAAAAGTGCTAACCATCCTCTGAGCCCCTCGTTTTGCTGGTGGGGGTGACTGAAGTTTGGGGTGGCGGTGGCGCTCCCTGAAGTACAGCAGCACAGTTTGCCGCGTTGATTGACTCTTTGCGGAATGATTTCTCTGTAGCATGCGATGCTGTTCGATATATTTCACCCCCAGCAGAACTCCTTTCAAAATGGAAGTCCGTCCTCCCAAACTCTGCCGCTGCTATGTCAGTTAAATTCATATCATACTCTGCATCCTTTGTTGCCATTTCAACAGTCTGCACAGCATCTTCACCAGTAGACCCCGTCTCAAGAAACCACTTTCTTTGCTCATCCAGAAGCAGCAACCCCTCCTCTGTTAGAGTTGTGTCATGAGAGTGCAGCCATTCAGTCACCTCTTCAGGCTCCACTTGACAATTCTCATTCTCTTGCTATTTCCACCACTGCAGTTATCTCCTCCACTGCAGTCTTGAACCCGTAAGTCATCCACGAGGGCTGGAGTCACCTCTTCCAAACGCCTGATAATGTTGATAGTTTGAGCTCTTCCCACACATCAGGAATGTTTTTTAATGGCACCTAGAATGACGAATCCTTGCCAAAGTTTTTTGTCCAGACCCATCAGGGAGGGGAATCATCGTCTATGGCAGCTCTAGCCTTACAAAATGTATTGCTTAAAGAATAAAGCTTGTGCCCTGGCCAGTTTGGCTCAGCGGTTAGAGCATTGGCCTGCGGTCCAGAGAGACCCTGGTTCAGTTCCCGCTAAGGGCATGTACCTCGGTTGCAGTTTGTCCCCGGCCCTGGTTGGGTCATGCGGGTGGTAACCACTCAATGTGTCCCTTTCAGGTTGCTGTTTCTCTCTTTTTCTCACCCTCCCACTCTATCTGAACAAAAAATGGAAAAATGTCCTTGGATGAGGATAAAAAAAGAATAAAGCTTGTGCCCTGGCCAGTTTGGCTCAGCGGTTGGAGCATCGGCTCACAGACCAGAGAATCCTGGGTTCAGTTCCCGCTAGGGGCACAAATAAAGAAAAAAAGAATAAAGCTTGCCCGCCTGGTGTGGCTCAGTGGATGAGCATCAACCTATGCACCAAGAGGTCGCTAGTTCAATTCCTAGTCAGGGCACATGCCCACATTGTGGGCCAAATCCCCAGTGTGGGGCATGCAGGAGACGGCCAATCAGCGTTCTCTCTCATCGATGTTTCTCTCTCTCTCCCTTCCTCTCTCTCTAAAATCAATAAAGAAAAATATTTTTAAAATAATAATAATAAAGCTTGAGCCCTGGCAAGTTATCTAAGTGGTTAGAGCATCGGCCTGCAGATCAGAAAGTCCCGGGTTCGATCCTGGCCAAGGGCACGTATCTCAGTTGTGGTTTGTCCCCAGCTCCAGTTGGTGTCCTGCAAGAGGTAAACAATCAATGTGTCTCTCTCACATCACTGTTTCTCTCTCTCTCTCCCTCCCTCCATCCCTCCTGCTCTATCTGAAGATAAATGGAAAAATATCCTCGGGTGAGGATTAATAATAATAATAATAATAATAATAATAATAATAAAGCTTGAAAGTAAAATACTCCTTGACCTATGGGCTGGGTAATGTGTTAGCAGTCATGAAAACAACACTAATCTCATTGTACATCTCCATGAGAGCTCTTGGGTGGCCAGGTGTATTGTCAGGGAGCAGAAATATTTTGGAAGGATCTTTTTTCTGAGCAGCAGGTCTCAACAGTGGGCTTAAAATATTCAGCATGCCTGGCCAGTGTGGCTCAATGGTTGAGCATCGATCCATGCACCAAGAGGTCACGGGTTTGATTCCTGATCAGGGCACATGCCCAGGAGGGGGCATGCAGAAGGCAGCTGGTGGATGATTCTCCCTCACCTCGATGTTTCTGTCTCTTTCTCCTTCTCCCTTCCCCTCTCTAAAAATCAATAAAAGTATATTTTTAAACAAAATTCAGTGAGCCATGTTGTAAACAGATGTGTTGTCATCCAGGCTGTGCTGCTCCATTTACAGGCGGGGTAGATTTGGAAGAATTCTTAAAGGCCCCAGGAGTGTGGGTAGAGAATGAGCTCTGACTTCCACATAAAGTCACAGCTGCACTAGCCCCTAACGAGAGAGACGGCCTGACCTTTGAAGCCAGGCACTGACTCCTCCCTGGTTATGAAGGTCATAGACGGCATCTTTCCTCAAATCAAGGCTCCTCTGCCTGCATTGGAATCCGCTGTCTAGTGCAGTCACCTTCACCCACGATCGCGGCCAGATCTTCGGAGGTGCCGCGCCGTCCACATCAGCACTGCCCCTCACTTCGCACGTCTGTGCTGTGGAGACGCCTTCTTTCCTTGACCCTCGTGGACTAACTCTGCTCGCCCCAGCATGCCTTCGGCAGCGTCACCACCTCTCAGCATCACAGAGGTGAAGAGAGTCTCTTGCTCTGGACGAGGCTTCGGCTTCAGGGAACATGCAGCTGATTTGCTCCTCCATCCAGGCCAGTAAAACATTCTCCCTTTCTTATCCTGTGTGTGCCCTGGAGCAGCGCTTTTCGTTTCCTTCGCGACCTTTCCTTTGCTCCACAACTTGGCTGACTGTTTGGTGCAAAAGCCCTACCTTTGCCCTATTTCGGCCTTCAACGTCTTCTAACTGAGCTGAATCTTTTCAGTCTTTTGGTTTAAAGTGAGACTTTCTTTCGCTTGAACACTTAGAGGTCACTGTATTAATTGGCCTAATTTCCTTTGTTGTGTCGGGAATAGGGAGGCCCCGGGAGAGGGAGAGAGGTGAGGGAGCGGCCAGTCGGTAGAGCAGTCAGAACACACACCTCATTTATCTACTAAGTTCACTGTGTTTTATGGGTGTGGTTGGTGGCACCCCAAAGCAATGGCTATAGGAACATTAAAGATCACTGATTGTAAGCAACCATAACAAATATTACAATAATAATAATAATAATACCATTTGAAATATTGTGAGAATTACCAAAATGTGACACAGAGACATGAAGAGAGCAAATGCCATTGTAGAAATGGTGCCAATAGACATGCAATGTTGCCACAAACCTTCAGTTTGTGAAAAATGTAGTATCTGTAAAGCACAGTAAAACACAGTGCAATGAGATGCCATATACTTGTACTGATTATATGGTATAGGGAGCCCTGGCCAGTTTGGCTCAGCGGTTAGAGCGTCCACCCATGGACCAAAGAGTCAAGGGCATGTACCTCATTTGTGATTTGACCTCCAATTCGCGTGGGAGGCAACCAATTGCTGTATCTCTCTCACGTCGATCTTTCTCTCTCTCTCTCTTTCCCTCCCATTCTATCTGAAAATCAATGGGAAAATATCATCATTTAGAAGGTGACGATTTTATTTTATTTATTATTTTTTAAACTCATCTTTATTGTAGAATGTATTACAGATGTCCCCCCTTTTTTCCCATTGACCATCTCCTCCCCAATCCTGCCCCCTTCTTGCCTTTCCCACATTAGTGTCAGTGTCCATTGGTTATGCATATATGCATCGAAGTGCTTTGATTTATCTTATCCTGCCCTCCCTCCCCTCTTCCCTTTGAGGTTCATCAATCTAACAACTAATTTATACTTCTTAATTCCTTCACCTTTTTCACCCATGCCCCCGGCCCGTGCCCATCTGGCAAGCAACAAAATGTTCTCTGTATCTATGAGTCTGTTTCTGTTCTGCTTGCTCATTTTGTTTGTACATTCAATTGTTGATAGATATGTATTAATTTCCACTTTATTGTTTATATTTTTGTTCTCCTTCAAGAAGACCCTTTAACATTTCATATAATACTGGTTTGGTGATGATGAACTCCTTTTGCTTTTTCTTGTCTGGGAAACTCTAAATGACATTAATTCTAAATGACAGCTTTGCAGGATAGAGTAATCTTGGTTGTAGGTCATTGCTTTTCATCACCTTGAATATCTCTTGCCACTCCTTTCTGGCCTGCAAAGTTTCTTTTGAGAAATCAGGTGACAGTCTTACGAGATCTCCTTTGTAGGTTACAAACTGCTTTGCTCTTGCTGCTTTTAAGATTCTCTTTGTCTTTAATCTTTGGCATTTTGATGATAATGTGTCTTGGTGTGGACCTCTTTGGGTTCATCTTGTTTGGGACTCTGTGCTTCATGGACTTGTGTGTCTGTTTCCTTTGCCAATTAGGGAAGTTTTCTGTCATTATTGTTTCAAATTGTTTTTCAATTTCTTGTTCTCTCTCTTCTCCTTCTGGCACCCCTATGATGCGAATGTTGGCACACTTGAAGTTGTCTCAGAGGCTCCTTACACTATGCTTATTTTTTTGGATTCTTTTTTCTTTTTGCTGTTCTGATTGGGTGTTTTTTGCTTCCTTATATTCCAAATCAATGGTTTGCTTTTTGGCTTCACCTACTCTACTATTGAATCTCTGTACATTATTCTTTATTTCAGTTAATGCATCCTTCATTTCTGACTGGTCCTTTTTTATGTTGTTGATGTTCTCATTAAGTTCCTTGGAGGTCTCAAGTTCCTGGAAGGTCTCACTAAGTTCCTTGAATGTCTTACCAAGTTCCTTGAGCAACCTTATAACCAGTGTTTTGAACTCTGCATCTGTTAGGTTGCTTATCTCCATTTCACTTAGTTCTTTTCCTGGAGTTTTGTTCTTTTCTTTCATTTGGGACGTGTTTCTTTGTCTCCTCATTTTGGCTGCTTCCCTGTGATTGTTTCTATGTATTATGTAGCATTGCTATGTCTCCTAGGCTTCATAGGGTGGCCTGTTGTTGTAGGTGTCCTTTAGGGTCCAGTGGCACAGCCTTCCTGATCACCCTAACTGAGCCCTTGAGATGCACCCCTAGTGTGGACTGTAAATGCCAAGCTGTTGTAATTGAGTCTTGATTGCTGTTGGCTCATCAATGGGAGGGATTTACTGAAGCTGATCAGCTGCAAGGACTGGCTGTGCCCACTGACCACTGGCCTCTGACTACCTTGGAGGATCAGCTGTGCAGGGGCCCCCCACAAAGAGCAAGACTTACTTCAGCAGGGCTCTGGTACCCACTGAGTTCGCTCATTGAGTGTGTCACTTGAGGAGGTAGTTGGGTGGTGGTGCTTTGATGTGACCTGAAGCTGTCCACTGGGTGTGCTGGCTCTGGGGCCAGGTCAGCCACTGCCTGTGTTCTGTCCGGGGCCACCCGGCATAAGCTACAAAGTGATCTGCAGATGGCTGCTTCTTGTGCTGGGCTTGGAGGTGCCCAGGCAAAGCCAAGTTGTGAACCAAGGCTGGCTGCTTCTAGTGCCAGGCTTGGGGCCACTTAGTGAGAAGTATGGGGCTTACTGAGGCCAGATGCTGCTTGTTTGAGAGAATTTAGGAAAATCTAAAGCAGGAGTCAAGACAGGCCGATCCTATGGTTAAGCAACTGGCAGCAGCTTGGGTGGGCCTGAAATTTGGGTGGGGCTGGGCCTCAGGGAATCACCAGGGTGGGGCAACCAGTGTGAGCCAGGTTGCTGGAGTCCCGGATATGGTGTCCATCTGCCACCCCAGGGAAGGGCTCACCAAAGGAACATCAGCCTTTGCCAGCACATCTGTCCAGGAGAAAACCCCCTCTCCAGCCCTCCTCTCGAGGCCAAACAGCTCAATTCTTCCCTGTATGTCTCTGGTGCCCCTCAAGTTGCCTCCCCTCCGAGCTTAGAGGGAGCAAGTCCGTGCAAAGGCTTTTCAAAAGGAGCTGCCTGGTGCTCCAGCCGCCTCAGCCTCCCTGAGCCTCAGTTCCCACTGGTTTTACAGCCAGAAGTGATGGGGATTCTCTTCCTGGCACTGGAACCGTGAGCTGGGCGCCTGGTGTGGGACGGGGACTCCTCACTCCTCAGGGAGGACCTTCCCAGCCGTGGTGTCTCTCCTGATTTTTACCCGCCACACGTGGGTGTGGGACAAGCCCATTGGCGCTTCTACCAGTCTCCATGTGGCTGCTTCTTTATTTTTTTAAAACCTTATTTATTTATTTATCCTCACCCAAGGACATTTTTCCATTTTTTGTTCAGGTAGAGTGGTAGGGAGAGAAAGAGAGAGAGAGAGAGAGAGAGAGAGAGAGAGAAACATCGACATGAAAGGGACACATCGAGTGGCTGCCACCCGCACAACCAACTAGGGCCGGGGACAAACTGCAACCGAGGTACGTGCCCTTAGCGGGAACCAAACCCGGGTGTCTCGGGACTGCAGTCCGATGCTCTAACCACTGAGCAAAACCGGCCAGGGCTGTGGCTGCTTCTTCAATCTTGTAGTTGTAGGACTTCCATTCAGCAGCTGAGAACATGGATCTTCTCCCCCTCCTCCCCAGATCATCTACCTGCGGCGGTTCAAGGACCTGCGGGCGCTCAGCCTCTCTGGGAACCCCATCGCCGAAGCGGAGGATTACAAGATGTTCATCTGGGCCTACCTCCCTGACCTCGTGTACCTGGACTCCCGGCGCATCGACGACCACATGGCGAGTGTCTCCCTCTGGGTCTCCCGTCTCTCTGTGAGACGGTCTTCAGGTCCCCTGGTTTGGTGGGAAGGGACCTTGAGGTGGAGAGCACAGCCACCTCCTTCCTCCTCCTCTTGCCTGCCTCTGTCGGAGCAGTTCCAGCAGGTCTCTTGTGGTCCCTGGGCAGCGTTTGCTCACGGTGGCCAGGCTCCTTCCAGGGGCTGCCTCCAGGCCCCTCACAGCCAGTATGGGGATTTCTGCCGCCTTTCACCTGGGACATGCTCCTTTGTCTCCCCGTGTTGGCTGCTGCTCTGTGATTGTTTCTGTGTTGGGGACAGCTGCTGTGCCTCGCAGTCTTGGTACGGGGCCTCAGGCAGAAGGTGTCTTGGAAGGACCCAGTAGCTCACCTGTGCTAGGTGCTCCAGGAATGTCCTTTGGGTGGGTTATGTGCATGCCCCTGTTGTAGGTGAGTCTTGATTGCTGTTGGCTCATCCATTGGTGGGGTTGACGCTTGGTTGGCTGACTGTGAGGACTGCCCCTGACCACAGTGTATGGGGGCTGTGTGGGGCTGACCCGTGGTGTAGACTTCACCCCAGCAGGGTCTGGTGCCTGCCGAGATCCCCCTTTGGGGGACCTGCTGGTGGAACTAATGGGGTCAGGCTCTCGTGTGAGCTGAATCCCACCACCAGGTGTGTTGGTTCTGGGCATCTGGGAGGGACTCTGGTTCCATCAGTGTCGGGCGCTGCCTGTGTCAGGCCCTGGGCAGCCTTTCTGGAACTACAAGGGATCCCCAGTGTGTGGCTGCCTCTGCAGGCCTGGGTGTGTGTGGGAGGGGCCTGGCTTCAACCAGGGTCAGCTACCACCAGCCCAGAGCTCGGGGTGGGTCATCAAAAGACCAGAGCAGCCCTGGCCAGTTTGGCTCAGCGGTTAGAGCATCAGCCTGCGGTCCGGAGAGACCCGGGTTCGGTTCCTGCTAAGGGCACGTACTTCGGTTGCAGTTTGTCCCCGGCCCTGGTTGGTCGTGCGGGTGGCAGCCACTCGATGTGTCCCTTCATGTCGATGTTTCTCTCTCTCTCTCCCTTCCTCTCCCTCCCTCCCACTCTATCTGTACAAAAAATGGAAAAATATCCTCGGGTGAGGATAAAAAAAAGAAAAAGACCAGAGCAGCCCTGACCGGTTTGGCTCAGGGGTTAGAGCGTTGACCCGCAGACCAGAGAGTCCCGGGTTCGGTTCCTGCTAAGGGCACGTTTGGTTGCAGTTTGTCCCCGGCCCCAGTTGGGGTCGTGTGGGTGGCAACCACTCGATGTATCTCTCTCACTTCGATGTTTCTCTCTCGCTCTCTTCCTCCCTCTCTCCTTCCCGCTCTCTCTGAAGAGAATTGCAAAAATGTCCTCCGTGAGGATTTAAGAAGTAAATTAATAAAAAATAAAATAAAAGACCAGAGCACCTCGAGATCCACTCTGGTTGCCAGCAGCTGAGACCCAATCACAGAAGAGCCTCAGGTGGACCCCGAGTGTGTGAGGTGCTGGGTAGTGGTGGGGGGCCGTGGTAGGTGGTGTCCACTAGACTGACAGATTCAAACTTGAAACCAGTGCAGGGCTGAGGGCACTCAGCAAAAGCCTCGGGTACACCAGGCTGGTCACTACCCTCCAGGTGCCCGCTGACCTCTGCAGCAGGCGGGCCCCAGGGACTCGTCAGGACAAGGCCAACATAGTTCCCCAGGCCCTAAGAGACCAAGATGGGGCCCTGCGAAGGGAGGGCTCTCCTCAGGGACAGTGGCCCCCAAGGACCCGCCAGGGAAAGGTGGGACCTTCCTACAGCCACACAGCCGTCTCTCCCAGAGATTCCCTGGGAGTCTGCACCCACACAGCCGTCTCCCCCAGAGCCTTCCCTGGGAGTCTGCACCCACACAGCCGTCTCCCCCAGAGATTCCCTGGGAGTCTGCACCCACACAGCCGTCTCCCCCAGAGATTCCCTGGGAGTCTGCACCCACACAGCCGTCTCCCCCAGAGATTCCCTGGGAGTCTGCACCCACACAGCCGTCTCCCCCAGAGCCTTCCCTGGGAGTCTGCACTCACACAACCGTCTCCCCCAGATATTCCCTGGGAGGGTACCGAGGGCCCCAGCTCAGTAGGCAGCCACTGCAGTCAAGGGGGTAGGGCTAGCGGATCTCCTGGGTGGGGGCCGCCTCTGCCCCAGAGCCACACCCCTGGGTCTCTGACACCCCTGAGGTTGCCCTCAAGAGCCCTCCAAGGAAGCCTACACCATGGACCGCACCCCTCTCTGCCGTTTTGTGTCGTCTGAGCTCTAGGAGACAAAGTGCGAGGGTCAGCACGGAGCCAGGGTCACCCCTACTCTGTGTGACCCAGAAACCACTATGAGAAGCTGACTGTTGTGCACGTACCTGACAGGCCCTTGCATCGTGTCACCTTGTTTCACCGCAGGCTGTGAGTTGTGCTCTGCTATCACCCCAGCTGGTCCCTGGACAGCTGTCCGTGAGCCGGCTCACCAGGCTCTCATGGCCAGTGTAGTCGCGCTGGGACCTGGGCCCAGGAGTCGGGCCGCAGAGCCCATGTAGGGCTCACCAGTGAGGAGGGCCTTCCCCTGCCCGCTGCCTGGTCTGTCTGCTGCCTGGTCTGTTCACTGCCTGGTCTGTCCACTGCCTGGTCTGTCCACTCTATGTTCTGTCCGCTTCCTGGTCTGTCTACTGCCTGGTCTGTCCTCTGCCTGGTCTGTCCGCTGCCTGGTCTGTCTACTCTATGTTCTGTCCACTGCCTGGTCTGTCCTCTGCCTGGTCTGTCCGCTGCCTGGTCTGTCCGCTGCCTGGTCTGTCCACTCTATGTTCTGTCCACTGCCTGGTCTGTCCACTGCCTGGTCTGTCCACTGCCTGGTCTGTCCGCTGCCTGGTCTGTCCACTCTATGTTCTGTCCACTATATGTTCTGTCCGCTGCCTGGTCTGCCCATGGCCCACCTTCCCACGTCCCGTGTTACGAGCTGGTCCCCTTTCGTTTGCTTCATCTACTTTGCAGTGTGATCCGTCTGTGGGAGTTGTCACCACTGGTCTGTGAAGCTCTGGCAGCAGGACAGGATGTCCCTGTGTGCTGGGAGCCAGGGAAACGGAGGACAGTTGGACCTGCCCACTCCTCACCAGGAGCTGGTACCTTCCTGGAAGAAAGGGGCCTGTGTGGGAGACACTCTGAGTTGGTGTGCGGAGCACCCCCGAGGGCCCAGTGGAAGCGGGGTGGGGGCTGGACCACAGCCGTCCACACTGCTCCTCCTGGGCCTGGACCCTGGGCGGAGCCTGGAGCCCGAGCAGAGCCTGGACTCCGGCGGAGCCTGGCCCCCGGATGGACTGGCTGCTTTCCAGGTCGGCAGCTGTCTGCCGGCTTTCCACTCCTTGCACCACAGCACAGCCTCCCAGTGCACCACCCCACAGCCCTCCCCTCCGTTCTCCTGGGTCCTCGCAGCTCCCACACGGCAGGTGGCACAGCCCAGTGTCCCCTTGTGCCCCGAGGAAAGAAAGACTCCTTGCACAGTTCAGAGATTTTCCTAGAGGCCTCACGATAAGTAGCAAGTGAAAGCCAAGTTCTGAAAGCGCCTGTCCACATCACTGTCCCGGGCCAGCCACAGCCTGCCCGAGCCCCTGGCCTCTGGTGCTGCAGGGGTCAGGCAGCAGGATAACTGGGCCCAACCGCAGGCCAACCATGGGCCAGGAGCAGGTTGTCGGGGTGCCTCCCAGCTCCAAGGAGCTGCTTCTGTTTCATGAAGCCACTTGTAAGTGGAGAACCTAGGCTGTGCCTGAGAGCTGATGTCCCCTCAATCCAGCCCACGGCAAGGGCAGGGGCTGTGAGCTCGGGGCTCTGTGTGGGGAGGGGGACGGGCAGGAGGGGCACAGTCGGCGGGCTGTGGTGGGTTTGGAGCTCGTCCTATTGAAGACGGAGGCCCCAGGAAAATCCTGGGCAGTTTTTCGCAGAATTCATGCTGTGCTGAGAAGGTCCGGGATCTGGGGCCTGCCATGGGGCAGAGAGACTGGAGGGAGAGATGTGGCCGGGGCGGTGGGGGCCATGGTTCCTGGGGGCGGGGGTCTCACTCAGGCAGGGCTGTGGGGACAGAGATGACAGGAGGGGCTGGATACCAGAGATTTTTAAGAACGTAAACTTTCTTACTGAAGTGTGAGTCTGTAAGGAACAGAATATAAGCATACAGGTCAATGAACAGTGAGAGATCTTTAGAAGGATTTCAACTCGTGCAGTATGAGGCCCAGGCGAAGGCATAAGACTGGACTGACTCGGGCACAGACCTCACGTCCGGTTAAAGTTGGGACGGGCCTCAGCCAGCACCAGACAGCGGCAGGCCACCCAGGCGTTCATGGCACAGACCTAGGAAGCCCCTGCCTTCCCGCATGGAGCCAACACACTGGGAAGGGCGCAGACAATCAGATCTTCCCTCAGACCGGGAAATGCCAGGAGGCGAGAGTGTGGGCTGAGATGGATGCACAGGGCGGGTTGTTGGTCATGGGTGGCTTCCCCACGGAAGTGGATTTGAGGAGGGATCCACAGGACGGGCAGGAGTTGGCTGGGTGAAGGCTGAAGCAGAGCGCACGCAAAGGCCCCGGTTCTGGGGGCAGGCCGGTGGCTGGAGCTCGGAGCTGGAGGGAAGGCAGGGGGGGGGGCAGGCAGGACCTTGCAGGTCACAGCAGAAGCTTTGCATTGCCCTGTGCCCAAGAGGAAGCCATGCAGGTGAGCGGGAGACAGGTAAGGTCAGGTGCGCACTTAGCAGATTGCTCTAGTTGCTGGGGAGCAGTGACAGACTAGAGGGGGACAGGAGCACGGGGAGGCCAGCTAGGAGGCTGAGGCAGGGGCCCTGACCAGAGGATGTGGCAGGTTAGAGAGGCGACCAGGCGGTAGCACGGACAGGTTTGGGCGCAGCCTAGGTCTGAGGAGGAAGGGAGGGTTCGGGATGCTCCCAGGCCCTGGCTTGGGTGCTGGCGTGGGGGCTAACCTCAGCGGACTCTGGGAGGACAGAGGTCCACCATGGACAGGGTGAGTGGCCGTGCTCCTGAGGCGGCGAGGCACGAGGCAGTCAAAGCATGGTCCTGGCACTCGTGGGTGGGACCTGGGCTGCAGGTGGAGACCCGAGCGTTGTCAGAGGAAGAAGGACTTTGTACTTGAAGACTACACACCTGGGGTGTGTGGAGTGAGCCCTGAAGGGGGAGGTCCAAGGCCTAGAGACCCCGGCATTCCCTGGTGGGCACAGGGGGGAGGCGATGGGCGAGGGAAACCAGGAGGTGGCAAGGCACAGAGCCAGGGGCTGAGACCGTGGTGACCAAGCCCGTGACAGAAGTGACTCACTTTACCTCTCACATTGTGCCCATAAAAGAGCCACCACACCTGCCTTGGGGGGCACTGGCCGCATGGCCCCCCCCGGAGCTCCCACAGGTCTTCTGCCTGCCGGTGCTCCCGTCCTCTCCCTCTTGGTCCTTCCCTAACCTCCCCGAGACTCAGACCTTTGGAAAGGGCTGAGACTGCCCTGGCCGGTGGCTCTGTTGTTTGGAGTGTTGTCCTGTACACCAGAAGTTTGCGGGTTCAATTCCCAGTCAGGGTACATATCTCGGATGCATGCAGGAGGTGGCTGATCCATGTGTCTCTCGCACATCAATCTCTCTCTCTGTCTCTCTCTCTGTCTCTCTCTCTGTCTCTCTCTCTTTCTCATCAAAAAAACATATCCTTGCCCTAGCCGGTTTGGCTCAGCGGTAGAGTGTCGGCCTGTGGTCCAGAGGGACCCAGGTTCGGTTCCCACTAAGGGCATGTACCTCGGTTGCAGTTTGTCCCTGGCCCTGTTTGGGTCGTGTGGGAGGCAACCACTCGATGTGTCCCTTTCACGTTGATGTTTCTCTCTCTCTCTTTCCCTCACCACTCCATCTGAACAAAAAATGGAAAAATGTCCTCGGGTGAGGATAACAAAAAAACAAAAAAACAAACACATATCCTCAGACCCGTCTGGTGTGGCTCAGTGGTTGAGCGTCGACCCATGCACCAAGAGGTCACAGGTTTGATTCCCAGTCAGGGCACCTGCCCAGGTTGTGGGCCCGATCCCCAGTGAGGGGCATGCAGGAGGCGGCCAATCGATATTCTCTCTCATCGATGTTTCTGTCTCTCTCTCTCCCTTCCTCTCTCTTTAAAATCAATAATGGGGTGGGGAGGACACCTGAAAAGCAAACAAGCATTCTTGGGTGAGAGGCTGCTTCCCAGCCAGGGGCTGGCCCTACCTGACTGGTGGGACGGCCCATGTGTCAGGCCACCTCCAAGTTCTTGACTAGTGCGGGAAAGATTTCAGGACAGAGTCCAGGTGCGAGTGAGAGTAAGTCTATTCGAGCTTGGGGAGTGAGGCGAAGGAAGGGCCCCACAGCTGCTGCCCATGGCTCCCTGGTGCAGAGCTCGCCGGACCCTTGGAGCTCAGGGCAGAAGAAGCAGAGAGCAGGCCCAGGAGGAAGAGCTCACACTGGCTCCTTCGTCCTGGGGTTTCACCTGTTGTCTGCAGGCTGGAATTCTAGGGGCGGTCCCAGGGAAGGGTCTCAACAGGACATTGGTTAGCTTTCCAGGTGTGTAGTTCAGGGTGCTGGTTAGTTTCATCTCTATCTTGGATTAGTCTGGCTCTCATAGGTCTTTTGTTATTGATCTCCCTGACTAAGGTGATTTAAACCACCTGCACTCAGGTGTCCTGCGGTGGGGAGGACAGGTGTGAACCCTTCTCAGGTGTCCTGTGGTGAGGAGGACAGGTGTAGACCCCTCTCAGGTATCCTGCAGGAAGGAGGACAGGTGTGAACCCTCTCAGGTGTCCTGTAGGAAGGAGGACAGGTGTGAACCCCTCTCAGGTGTCCTGCAGGAAGGACAGGTGTGAACCCTCTCAGGTGTCCTGCAGGAAGGAAGACAGGTGTGAACCCCTCTCAGGTGTCCTGCAGAAAGGAGGACAGGTGTGAACCCCTCTCAGGTGTCCTGCAGAAAGGAGGACAGGTGTGAACCCCTCTCAGGTGTCCTGCGGGAGGGAGGACAGGTGTGAACCCCTCTCAGGTGTCCTGCAGGAAGGAGGACAGGTGTGAACCCTCTCAGGTGTCCTGCAGAAAGGAGGACAGGTGTGAACCCTCTCAGGTGTCCTGCGGGAGGGAGGACAGGTGTGAACCCCTCTCAGGTGTCCCTGCTAGGAAGGAGGACAGGTGTGAACCCTCTCAGTGTCCTGCGGGAAGGGAGGACAGGTGTGAACCCCTCTCAGGTGTCCTGCGGGAGGGAGGACAGGTGTGAACCCTCTCAGGTATCCTGCGGGAAGGAGGACAGGTGTGAACCCCTCTCAGGTGTCCTGCGGGAGGGAGGACAGGTGTGAACCCCTCTCAGGTGTCCTGCAGAAAGGAGGACAGGTGTGAACCCTCTCAGGTGTCCTGCGGGAAGGAGGACAGGTGTGAACCCCTCTCAGGTGTCCTGCGGGAAGGAGGACAGGTGTGAACCCCTCTCAGGTGTCCTGCGGGAAGGAGGACAGGTGTGAACCCCTCTCAGGTGTCCTGCGGGAAGGAGGACAGGTGTGAACCCCTCTCAGGTGTCCTGCGGGAAGGAGGACAGGTGTGAACCCTCTCAGGTGTCCTGCGGGAAGGAGGACAGGTGTGAACCCTCTCAGGTGTCCTGCGGGAGGGAGGACAGGTGTGAACCCCTCTCAGGTGTCCTGCGGGAAGGAGGACAGGTGTGAACCCTCTCAGGTGTCCTGCGGGAAGGAGGACAGGTGTGAACCCCTCTCAGGTGTCCTGCGGGAAGGAGGACAGGTGTGAACCCTCTCAGGTGTCCTGCGGGAAGGAGGACAGGTGTGAAGCCTCTCAGGTGTCCTGCGGGAAGGAGGACAGGTGTGAACCCCTCTCAGGTTGTCCGCGGGAAGGGGACAGGTGTGAACCCTCTCAGGTGTCCTGCGGGAAGGAGGACAGGTGTGAACCCTCTCAGGTGTCCGCGGGAGGAGGACAGGTGTGAACCCTCTCAGGTGTCCTGCGGGAGGAAGGACAGGTGTGAACCCTCTCAGGTGTCCTGCGGGAGGGAGGACAGGTGTGAACCCTCTCAGGTGTCCTGCGGGAGGGAGGACAGGTGTGAACCCTCTCAGGTGTCCTGCGGGAAGGAGGACAGGTGTGAACCCCTCTCAGGTGTCCTGCGGGAAGGAGGACAGGTGTGAACCCCTCCTCAGGTGTCCTGCGGAAGGAGGACAGTGTGAACCCTCTCAGGTGTCCTGCGGAGGAGGAGAGGTGTGAACCCCTCTCAGGTGTCCTGCGGGAAGGGAGGACGGTGGAACCCTCTCAGGTGTCCTGCGGGAGGAGGACAGGGTGAACCCCTCTCAGGTGTCCTGCGGGAAGGAGGACAGGGTGAACCCTCTCAGGTGTCCTGCGGAAAGGAGGACAGGTGTGGAACCCTCTCAGGTGTCCTGCGGGAAGGAGGACAGGTGTGAACCCTCTCAGGTGTCCTGCGGGAAGGAGGACAGGTGTGAAGCCTCTCAGTGTCCTGCGAAGGAGGACAGGTGAACCCTCTCAGGGTGGGTCCTTGTGGGAGGGATGACAGGTGTGACCCCTCTCAGGTGTCCTGCAGAAAGGAGGACAGGTGTGAACCCCTCTCAGGTGTCCTGCAGGAAGGAGGACAGGTGTGAACCCCTCTCAGGTGTCCTGCAGAAAGGAGGACAGGTGTGAACCCCTCTCAGGTGTCCTGCGGGAGGGAGGACAGGTGTGAACCCCTCTCAGGTGTCCTGCGGGAGGGAGGACAGGTGTGAACCCCTCTCAGGTGTCCTGCGGGAAGGAGGACAGGTGTGAACCCCTCTGAGGTGTCCTGCAGGAAGGAGGACAGGTGTGAACCCCTCTCAGGTGTCCTGCAGGAGGGAGGACCGGTGTGAACCCTCTCAGGTGTCCTGCAGGAAGGAGGACAGGTGTGAACCCTCTCAGGTGTCCTGCAGGAAGGAGGACAGGTGAACCCTCTCAGGTGTCCTGCAGGAAAGAGGACAGGTGTGAACCCCTCTCAGGTGTCCTGCAGGAAGGAGGACAGGTGTGAACCCTCCAGGTGTCCTGCAGGAAGGAGGACAGGTGTGAACCCTCTCAGGTGTCCTGCGGTGGGAAGGACAGGTGTGAACCCCTCTCAGGTGTCCTGCGGTGGGAAGGAAGGGTCCTGTTATTTACTAGCCAGCTGCCAGTTGCTCAGCTGTGTTTGGTTAGCCATTTGCCTGTTTCCTCATTCCGTTGCCAGGGTGTTTTCCTAGTTTCTCACTAACCTGTCTGGGGGCCCTGGGGAAGTCAGCGTTCTCATCTACCCTCTGCCCACACGGGAACACCTCGGGATGGCAGTGGCCGCGTCGCCCCGCTGACAGCGCCCCCTCCTCCCCTCCCTTCCCGTCAGAAAGCGCTGGCGGCCATGAAGCACCAGTACGGCATCGATGAGCTGAAGCACCGGGAGGCCCTGATGCAGGCCCAGCTGGAGGAGGAGCAGGCCCTGCGGCAGCAGCTGCAGGAGCACAAGGTACACAGGCCCAGCGAGCTGGCGCCCCTCCACCTGCTGCGCTCCAGACTGCTGGCCACAGGGCTGCCCGCAGACATCAGCAGGGCCCGGGCCCCTGAAACCTGCCTTTTGGTTGAAAACAGATGCTACGCAGCCGCCTCACTCTGATGAAACGCAGACTGCTCTTCCACAAGGCCTGACCCTGCCCCCGCCTTGCTGTGCCTGCCACCTGCCCCAGGGCCAGCTCACCTGCCCAGATGGCGCTCGCCTCACTCCTCCGCGGGCGGGAGCCTTGCTGGAACGGTGTCAGAGCAGCCTGCCTGGTCTCCACCCCTCCAGGAAGCTCCTCAGGCAGCCAGGGCATCCAAGTCCCTCTCCGGCAGGGCCCTGGGTTCACAGCTGAGCCCCCCTGCCACCCTGCCCACGGTGGCCACCCTCGCTCCAGCCAGACCAGGCCACGTGCGGGTGCCAGGCCGCAGCCGGCCCTCCCCACCTCGCTGTCCTCAGAGGGCCCGGTGCCCCCCCACCATTCCCACGCGTGGGCCGTGCAGGGCCCTGGTCCGCTGACCCCGCCGTGCTCTGACTGTCCCACACAGGCTGCATTTGTGGAGGGCCTGGACGGCTCCTTCCTGTTCGACAGCATGTACGCTGAGGACGTGGAGGGCAACAAGCTGGCCTTCCTTCACGGCGTGGGCGAGCTCCTCGAGGCATATCCTTCAAGTTCACGGCTGCCGCCTCCGGCAGAGCCTGGCCCATGACACCAGCCACCTGGGCAGACCCCTTACCACTCTGAGCCTCCATCCCCATCTCTCTGAGGCCCTGGAGGCAACACCTCCCTGTCAGAGCGATGGACCCAGAGCAGAGCAAAGCAGGGTCAGCTTAGCCGCCTGGGATGCAGTCTGGATCGCAGGGGACACACTGAAGGTGGCAGCGTGGCCCGGGCCTGTGTGCTTGCCCAGCCAGGCTGCTGGTGGGATCTGACGGGCGCAGGCGTCTGGGGCACCGGTTCTCAGCCTGGGCACACTCCCTGCCCCTGCCGCATGCTCCGCGGTACCAGGGCCTTCTCGCTGCCCCACTGAGCGGGCACTGCTGGGTACCCACGTTTCATAGCCAGGGAGCTCACCTTGGACAGGTTGGCTTGTCTGGATTCCCACGGTTAAGCTGGGACTCAAACCCTGTTCTGTGGAGCTAAGAGCCTGGACTCGTCCCCCACTGGCTGAGCCCACAGGATGAGGCCAGCACCTGCCATCCAGGCCATGCCCCAGGTGGTCAGTCCGTTGGCTTTGACTCTAAGTTAGGGGCTCAGGATGGAACTGAGGGGTCCTGACCTGCGACTGCACCAGGTCACAGAGTGGGTCCTGTTGAAAAAACTCACCTTAAACCCCAACATTCTGAAAGGAGCGGGGCAGGGGACAGCGGGGGCGGGGCTGAGCAGAAGGTGGAGGAGAACAGGGCGCTGGGCCAGACAGACAGGCTCCCATGGGCGCTGACCCCTGCCACGGGGCCACCGGGGCTGGCGTCCAGCTGGAGCCCTGCCTGACCTCAGGTGCTCCGATGGGCTCCATGCGGGGACTCCTGTCAGGCCCCACGGGCGGGGAGGAGCCCGAGGCCCAGGCAGGGGAAGAGCTTGCCGAGGCAAAGCAGCCGCAGAAGCAGGACTTGAATCTGGATCTCCCTGCTTCCAGCCAGAGGCCCCTACCTTCGCAGAAGCCCAGTGCACCCACACACCTGAAGACAGACCCTCTGCCAAGGTGCCCTCTAGACAACATGACAGAGACAAAACACATCGCATCGGGCTGGCTCCCCTGGGTGCCCAGACCCTCTCTGGCCCTCCAGGTCCCCCAGGAGTCTCTTCTGGGGGCCTGAGCATGTCTCTGCTCTGTAGTCTCCTCCCGTGGTCCCTGCCTCCTTCCCCAGGTCGTGTTCCTGAATCCCTCAGGCCAAGGGTGGAGATGCTCCTGTCATCACACTGTCCTCCAAATGTCAACAGCCTGCTCCCCGAGGGACCCACCCCCACCACAGTGCGCTCCAAACAGCTCCACACTTCCTTAACGGCCACTAACCTACAAGAACAAATTTGTCGTCATCTGCCTAAACATTTTCGAGTACGGGCTGAAACAGCAGGAGAAGCGGAAGGTGGAGCTGGACACCTTCAACGAGTGTGTGCAGGAGGCCATCCAGGAGAGCCAGCAGCAAGGCAAGGACTGGATTGCCAAGTTCGAGGAGAAGCACCTGATGGTAGGCCCTGGCCCCGCCCCTCCTGCCTTGGGCCCGACCCTGCGGGGCCTGGCCACCAGTGGGGCTTCAACCCCTGTCCCGCTGATGACTCCTGAGGCTCATGGTCCTCGTCCCCACTTGCCAGAGCTCACACGGCTCGTGGCTGAGCCAGGGTTCTGCCTTCCACTGGCCCCACCCACCACCGCTCCTCAGCCAGCCAGGGCTGAGCCCAGCCTGGGGCTTGTGGGTCTCCTTCACCCGAACCAGCTGGAGGTTCCAGGCAACATAATCACTACTGTTCAGTGGTGTTACTATTACCACTACTGCTATGGTGGTGGCTACTATGTTTTTTCCTTCAGTCATTCATTTAGCAGACATTTCCTGAGCCCAGTTCGGTGCCCACCCTGGGAGCTGGGGCCATACTGGATGTGGCTCCTGCCCTTGGGGGACCCCATCTGCTGAGGGGTGCAGACCCAGGCCCCCTCTCTTCCAGAAAGGTCAGCTAACCTGGACGGAAGCCAGGAAGCCTTGGGGGTTTCCAGGGGCACCTTAACTCAGGCTGAGGCTTATGGGACCTAGAAGAGTTATCCGGGTGGTGGAGGAGAGAAAGGGGTTCACCCAGGGGGTCCCCAGGGCTGGCAGGAGCAGCCAGCCCCAGGCCACTCAGTCAGCCCAGGCAGGGGCCACGTGTACTTGGTGGGAACTGATTCTTTACTTAGCATCACTTTTCCTTCTTCTTTGAACGGAAGGGAGAGGGTGAGGGAGACAGAAACATCGATGAGAGAGAACATCGACTGGCTGCCTCCTGCATGCCCCCCACTGGGAATCGGGCCCACAACCTGGGCCTGTGCCCTGACCTGGAATGGAACTGGCGACCTCTTGGTGCAGGGTCGATGCTCAACCACTGAGCCACACCAGCTGGGATACTTAGCATTACTTTTGAAAACCAATTCCTAACCTGCTCTGAGTCACGGACCTTCTGAGACTCTGGGAAAGCCATGGACCGTCTTTCTCCTCACAAGTCTGTCCCCACACCCCAAGCAGTGAGCACCTGCTGCGGTGCCCGTAGTACAGGGGCCCACCAGACGCTGCCGGTCTGGCGCTCAGGTTAGACTCCCCTGACCACGCGCACTCAGAGGCGGCGGGCCGGCACCAGGCGCCAGTGTGCTTCGGCCCTCCCAGCCCCATCCTCCACCCCGTGTCTCATGAGCCTCAGCAATGGGACCTACAGGACCGACATTGCGGGGAGGGGCATCATGGGTTCGACCAGAAGTTCGCACCTGCCAGCAGGGGAGAACATTCGGCCACCGGTGTCTTTTGTTTGGTCTTCACGGGGTTTAAAAAAATTGTTAACATCCTGCCGGCATTAAAAACGGGAGGATTTCACAGAAAAGTGTGGTTGCCCTCCTCTCTGGAGGCCGTGGTCACAGGGCCGGAGAGGCGGTGGTCCCCCTGGACAGACCACATCTCCAGTCCCCGAGGCCCTGTCCTCGCCTCCTCCCTGACATTTCTTATCTTTTTTTTTTTATCCTCACCTGAGGACATTTTTGCATTTATCTTCAGACAGAGTTGGAGGGAAAGAGAGAGGAAGAGAGAGAGAGAAACACTGGTGTGAGAGAGATACATCGAGTGGTTGCCACCCACATGACCCCAACTGGGGCTGGAGACAAACTGCAACCGAGGTACGTGCGGGAACCGAACCCAGGACTCTCTGGACCGTGGGCCGATGCTTTAACCACTGAGCCAAACTGGCAGGGCTCCCAGACATTTTTTAACTGGTCCTTGTAGCCACTGGACGTGGAACACCTAGATGTCAGCCCGCTGGTTCGTCCTGAAGCCCCAGGCGGGCCCGGCCCCCTCAGCAACTGATCCCCCTGGAAAAGCAGCAGGAGGGCCAGGCCCCAGGCAGTGCTGCACCCTGCTGCTCCGTGCCTGGTCCTAGTCCTGAGGTGCTGCTGTCAGGCTCCAGTCCCTGGAGCATGCCCGCTCCCCTGCTTCCTGGGCGCTGGTCCGCATGAGGGCACCCTAAAGGGCGGCCTGGATGGGCGGCTAACCTGAGCGCTCCTCTCGGCGCCTACACTACTAGTCCACAGGGACCTGACGACACATGGATGCCACCCAGGGGCACCTGGCACTGGTGTCTCAGTGTTCCCGGGTGCCCTCAGTGCTCAGCCACGTGGAGCCCACTGTTTGGAAGTCCACAAACCACAGGCCTAAGGCCCTCGTTCACTGCCTTGCCAAGACCTCTTGTGAGCTGGTCCTGCACCCCTCCCCCACCCACTAGACAGGGCCACAGAGCACCCTCCTGGTGCCCCACAGGGGGCTGCTCAGGTGGGCCCTCTCCTGGCCTCCATTTCCTCACAAGTGAAGTGAAGGTAACCACCCCACAAAACGTAGGGGGACCAGTGAGGTGGAGCAGGGCTGGGACTCAAGGCGGATGGTCTAAGTGTAGTGAGTCACTCCCGTCATTAGCAGGCACTGGAGGTGGATCGGTAACAGGAGGGTGAGCACAGACAGGGTATGCAAATGTGCACAGGGAAGCACAGTCAGCTCCAGCCTGTGTGTGCATGCCGTTGTGTGCATGCCTGGTGCGTGTACAGGTCTGTGCACACTGTGTGTGTATGTGTGTGTGTGCGTGTCTGCACATGTGTGTGCCCTTGTGCATGTGCTTGAATGTGTTTGCATGTGTGTGTATGTGAATGAGCTTGAATGTGTGTGCATGTGCAGGTCTGTGCATGCTGTGTGTGTGCCTGTGTCTGCACATGTGTAAGCACTTGTGCATGTGCTTGAATGTGTGTGCATGTGTCTCTGTGTGTGTGCATGTGCAGGTCTGTGCATGCTGTGTGTGTGTGTATGCATGGTGTGTGCACTTGTGCATGTGTTTGAATATGTGTGTGCATGTGCATGTGTCTTTGTGTGTGTGTGTATGCTTGAATGTGTGTACATGTTTCTGTGTGTGTGTGCAGGCACAGGTCTGTGCATGCTGTGTGTGTGTCTGCACATGTGTGTGCATTTTTGCATGTGCTTCAATATGTGTGCATGTGCTTGAATGTGTGTGCATGTGTCTCTTTGTGTGTGTATGTCCGCACATGTGTGTGCCCTTGTGCATGTGCTTGAATGTGTTTGCATGTGTCTGTGTGTGTGCATGTGCTTGAATGTGTTTGCATGAGTCTGTGCATGTGTGTGCAATTGTGCTGTGCTTGAATGTGTGTGCATGTGTCTGTGCGTGTGCACTTGTGCTGTGCTTGAATATGTGTGCATGTACATATGTGTCATGTGCAGGTCTGTGCAGGCTGTGCGCATGCACGTGTGTCTGCACTTGTGAATGTGCTTGAATGTGTGTGCATGTGATGAGCATAGCATACACTGTTCTACACTTTGCTATTTTATCTGTGTAGCTTAGAGAGACTTCTAAAACATGAGCTGCTTTATATTTTAATAGTTATAAAATATTGCCTGGCGTGGATGAGCCCTACTTTATTACTCCAGTCCCCACTGGCGCACACTTAGGTTTTTTCAAGTCTCTTACTCTTTCAGACAGTGTTGTAATGAGTCACTTGGTGCAAGTGTGACCTGTAGGATGGTGACCTGGAAGTAGCACTATGCATTGCTGCTCTTACTACTCGCTGTCCAGCTGCAGTCCCCCGCCCTGCCTGCGCCCTTCGCCTGCTCCCTCGGACCAGCGGCAGTGCTCTCCCTTCTGTGCTCATCTGCTCTGCTTGGTGTGTGTTTGTTTTCTCTTCAGGGGGGCGAGCGTCGCCTGTTTCACAAACATTTGTATTTCTTATCTGTGATCTATTCTCATCATACTGCGCCCTGACCTATGTTTCTATGTAGTGTTCTTCTCTCTTTCCCTCTTTCTTCCTCTTGTAAATATTACTCTGTAGAGACACTTGGTGAATTGAAAAATTAGCTCTGTGCCAACATTGTCCAGTTTGTTGTTTCTCTTACTATTTTGTCTGTGGTGTGTTCGCATTTCGAATATTAAACTTTCTTATGTGATAGACTCGGTCAATCTTTTCTTCTGGTTATACGCAGCAAGGACTTCACTCTGGGATTTATAAGAACGGGATGGAGCTGAGTAACCGGGACGTGCAGGTTTATTGAGGGAAATACCTGCTGGGCTGCCTCCAAGTAGAGCGCAGCAGCCAGTTGGCACAGACTAAGGGTTTTTAAACTTAGGGCTGGGGTGGGGGGCTGCCCCGCCGAGGAGTCGGTCGGCCTTGATGGTCGGGGCTGGGGTCTTTCTGAGAGTTGTTCTCCTCCAGCGGCAGTTTAGGTTTGGGTGGGGGTTCAGGATACTGCTCCGCCTGCCGGAGCGATAAGCTTTGGTTTCCTGAAACAAGGGGCTAGGGGCGAGGTTAAACAATAAGAGGCTGGGGTAGTAATATAGAAGTTAAAGTTAACATTTCCCGACTCTCAGTTAATATAAGTTGGAAGGTTAAAAAAAGTTTGTGTTGATCAAAATTTTGGGTTGACCCCTAGGGAGGGCCTCTCGGGCAAGAGTGTTCTTCTGTGGCTGCTTCCTGCTGGTCTCCCTGTGGGTTGCTCCTCCTGGGGGGTCACTCTGGGGTAGGGGGCTATAAGTTTCAAGTAGTAGTTGGTGGTGGGGCTACCCTGGCAAGTTCGGTAACCCGTGTTTGCAAAAATTTTAGGAAACAGGGAAGAAGCAAGAGGAGGCATATAATTATCAATGGGCAATTATGTTAAAAAGGGGATTAGACCACCATTGGCTTAGAGGCGAGGGTTCCTCATGTCTTGTTATGGAGCCTCTCCTGTAATTTTCAGAGAGAGTTAATATTTTCTTCTACTCTACCTGATTCGTTGATATAGTAGCAGCATTTTTCTTGGAGGAAAAGGCAGGTCCCTCCTTTCTCGGCGGTGAGAAGGTCCAGTAGGGAGGCTAGGGAGACTACTGAGTCCTCAAAACCTCTTTCTAGATCCGCCTGAATTTGTTCAGTCATCTTAAGGCTGTAGCTGAGTCCAGCTCCCCCAATTCCTAGGGCGGCTACGGAGGAGAAGAAAGAGAGGCCCTAGAAAAGGGAGAAAGATGGGCGGCTTCTGGAGGGGGTTTGGAGGTTTCCGGCTCCCTCATCCTCAGTGTAACATAGAAGCTGTGGGGCGAGGATTGCCGGGATACATGGGCCCGGAGAGGTGATGCTGATGTGGTTGGTTAGGGTGTGGTTACACCAAAAGTTCCCCGAGGACTTGTAAAGTCAGAGGTAATTTGAGGAGTTTGATTGCATGTTGGGTGGGAGACGTCCTTATAGTAGCATAGATTATAGGTGTTATTTGGGGTGTATAAGGGCACGTGGTCCAGGGAGAATGAGGAGGCAGGCGGGTTTTAGAAGTGTTTCAGGGATGAGAGGGGGACTGCGGCCATCGCTGGTTGGTCTAGGAAGGCACAGAGGAAGCACTGAGAGGGCTCGAGGTCTTGGGTTAGGTTTAGAATTAGGGCTCCTTTTCTTATTAAATCTAGCCATGCAAAGGGGGTCTGTTTGCTGGAAAGGTGTTTAGTTAAGGAAGTTTCTTGGGTTAAGATTTTGTGGGTGAGGTCTTCCAGTGTTTGGACCATCGTCCTTTGCTGCACCCACTTCCGGCCGATGGACATACAGTATTTAGAGAATCCTCTTGTAAGTATTCCGTTTAGGCCTTTGTGCCATTTAGAGTCCCAGGGATCTCCGATGCTGAGGACCCAGGGGGCAGTGGGGGTAGTGTATTCACGGTGAGTTATTTCGGTATCTGTTTTGGTAAATATAATTGTGTCTCCCCAGTAGAAAGATGACACTGTGCAAGGGGCAGAGGTGGTGAGGTGTGGCAAGACAGTCCTCGAGATTGTTGTAGGAGCACAGAGCCTCATCCCTGTATAGCCTTGAAGGTGGGATTGGTTTGCGATGAGTTTACGAGCCATCGGACAACCTGTCAAGGGGCAGTCTGTGGAAGCAATTATTCGGGAGGGAGGCCAGTAGAGGAGACACTGAGAAGGAATCTCCAGACGTGCGGCTCAGGCCCGGAGCCTGAGGGAGAAGGCGGTGAGAGTAGGGTGAGAGAGAAGGAAAGATCCTCTGGGCGAGTAGACAGAGAAGGAGAGAAGAAGAAAAGTCCGTTTCAAAGGGCTCGGATTCCTGAAAGGCTCCTTGCCAGGTGAGCTCCTGGATCCAGGTGAGGAGTTCTGCTTCCGGACCGCGGGGTGGGGACCCGGCGATGTCTTCCACAATCCGAGCGAGGAAATAAAAGATCTTGCGAGCAGCGGCTGTGCATTGCTCGTTGAGTGTTGGTTATAGCGTGAGCTGCGAGAGAGTGTGTTATCTTGAGCGAGTCTCACAAGGGAGTCTGGTCGTGTTCTTCTGCAATCGGTGGACATGAGGAAATTTGAGGGATAGGGGACCTGTGGGAGTGGAGAAATAATTTTTAGGACTCTGTGGAGTGTACGGTTTAATTCCTGGGAGATGTGCCCAGTGAGAGTCCCTTCAGTTGACCGCCGTGGGAGTGGAGGGGACTGTGTGTGGGCCGGTCCAGAGGGGCTGCAGAGGGTTTTTCCCGGGTTCGTTTATACACCTGATCTCCTGGCAGGAGGGTGAGGTGAACCTTGGTGGCAGGAAAAGGTTGAGGTAGGAGTTTATTTACCTCTGAATGTAAACTGGACTTCACATAAGCCAATGCTGAGAAGTAATCTCCGATGGGGTTAGTTAGAGGACTGGAGTCTAGGACAAAGGCCTTCCATACATTATTTCACAGGGGCTTAGGTTGAGGGGTTTCCTGGGCATGGCACGATTCTCATCAGAGCTGGGGGAGGAACCGAGGCCAGGGAAGGTGAAGCTCAAGTTGAGTTTGGTGAGGTGGTGTTTGAGAATTTGATGAGCTCGCTCTACTTTGCCCGAGGACTGGGGACGGTAAGGTACGTGTAGCTGCCATTTAAGTCCTAGATGAGGTGAGAGTGATGGGTGATGTGAGGAGAAGGCTGGTCCACTGTCTGGTTGTAATGCTGAGGGGAGGCCAAACCGAGGGATGATGTGCTCGCGTCCTCACATTCAGTGGGAAACGCCTCAATTCGGCCGGAGAAGGTGTCGACTAGAGTGAGAATTATCTGAGCCCCTTGTGTCTGGCCATGTGGGTAAAGTCTATTTGCCAATTTTGTGCTGGCAGTCGTCCCTGGGTTTGGTGGGCGGGGAATGACTTGGGATGAATTCCCCCTTGAGGGGTGCAAGGGGCGTAGGTCTGGCAGGAGGTGGGTATTTTCTCGAGTATTGTTGGGAAGTTGTTTCCTGTGAGGAAGGTGGAGATGTAAAGGAGTAGGGGTTGGTATCTGGTGTGGAAAGAATTATGTATGGATTGTAGGAGATCCTCTGCCTGAGACTGTGGGAGTCGGAGTTTGTTTTCTAGTATGTACCAACCATCCTTCCGAGGCAAGGAAGAGTAGGCGGCCTTTTCCGTGGTGGAGTATGATGGAGTATGAGAGGTAGGAAATAAATGTGGGATCCCGGGGACTGAGTGGCTATTTTCTTCACCACTCGGTCTGCTATGTTGTTTCCTGTGGATATGGGGGAGGTGTTTTTCTGGTGTCCTCGGCAGTGGGTGGTGGCTATTCGGTTTGGCAATAGAGCTGCCTGAAGTAGGTTTGTATGTAAGAATGGTTTTGGAGGGGGCTCCTTTGGTTGTGAGAAAGCCCCGCTCCTGCCAAACAGCCGCAGCCGAATGTAGGATGTGGTAGCAGTATTTTGAGTCAGTGTATATGTTGGCTGTTTTGCCCGAAGACAGAGTTAGAGCCCTTGTGAGAGCAATTAACTCGGCCTGCTGGGAGGTCGTCCCCGCGGTAATGATTGAGCCTCGAGAATAGAGTGTTGCCCAGTGGTGATGGCATAACCTGCTCGGGTAGATCCTCGTGACGTTCTAAGGGAACTTCCATCTATAAATAGGGTGAGGTCCGGAGCAGGGAGGGGGTAGAGGTGAGGAGGGGAAAGGGGTTGGAAAAATGTGTGAGTGTTTCGATGCAGCAATGAGTGGGGGTGAGGAGGAAGTCGGTAGGAGCGTGGCAGGGTTTAGGCTGGAGCCTGGCTGAAAGGTACATTCAGGGTTTTCAATGAAAATGATGTGGATTTGTTGTAAACGGGAGGGTGATAAGTGGCTTAGGGCCTTGTGAGACAGTAGGTCTTGAAGGTTGTGTGGGGCTCTAGTGAGCACCCTCTGACCAAAGGTAAGTTTTTTGCTCTCAAGGGCCAGGAGGGCTGCGGCTGCTAAGACCCTGAGGCAGGGTGCCCACCCCTTGCATGTTGGATCCAGTTGTTTTGAGAGGTAGGCTACAGGTGCAAAGGGTGGTCCCTTTTGTTGTCCAAGGACCCTGAGGGCAAGTCTT
Source organism: Molossus molossus (assembly GCF_014108415.1). Classification (NCBI taxonomy): domain Eukaryota; kingdom Metazoa; phylum Chordata; class Mammalia; order Chiroptera; family Molossidae; genus Molossus; species Molossus molossus. The sequence continues at coordinate 399,872 of NW_023425364.1, read as the reverse complement.
TGCTTTTCAGTAACATAAAGTATGACATCTGAGTTTGAGTCTGGGAGATGTAGGGCCGGAGCCCGAAGGAGGGCCTGTTTCAGTTTAGTAAAATGTGTTTGTACCGGGAGTCTGGGGTCTAGTGGTTCCGAGAGCTCTCCTCTGGTTGCCTCATACAGGGGCTTTGCTAGGAGGCTGTAGTTAGGAATCCATGACCGGAGGAAGCCCGCGATTCCCAGGAAAGAAAGGAGCTCCTCTTTGGTTGAGGGAGTCGCTATAGAGGCAAAGACATGCTTTCCATCGGTGGCGATAGCTTTCGTTCCCAGGGCCAGTTGTACTCCTAGGTATGTGACTTGGGGTAGAGAGAGCTGTACTTTGGAAGGAGATACCCGGTGGCCTAACCGGCCAGGGAAGTTGAGAAGCTGGGTGGTATCTGACTGCGAGGCCTCCAAAGACGGGCTGCAAAGGAGGAGACCACCGACATACTGGATGAGGTGCTGTGGGGAGGGTGAGCTTGTTAAGATCTGCTAGGGCCTGGCCGAAAAAGTGGGGGCTGTCCCGGAGTCCCTGAGGTGGGACTGTCCATGTTAGCTGCTGGGAGCGCAGGGTGTCCGGGTCGGTCCAAGTGAAAGCGAAAAGATTCTGGCAATCTGGATGTAGGGGGATGGTAAAGGCATCTTTGAGGTCCAGGACAGTGAAGTGGGAGGTGTTAGAGGGATGGTAGGAGGATAGTATATGGGTTGGGCACTACTAGGGTGATGGGGAAGACGGCCGAGTTAATAGAGCATAAGTCCTGTACGAGTCGGTAGGTGCCGTTTGGTTTGACGACGGGGAGAATCGGAGTGTTGTAGGGGGAGTTAGTGGGGTTTAGGAGTCCTGAGGCTAAAAATTTGGAGATGAGGGGTTTTAGGCCCTGGAGATGTTTACGAGAAATGGGGTACTGGGGTACATCAGGAAAGAGAGAGATGTTTTTGAGATTAATTGAGATGGGGGTATGGTGTGTCGCTACGGAAGGCTGACTAGTGTCCCAAACTTGGGGGTTAACAATAGAGGGAGGTATGGGAAAGGAAGCAGAGGGATCGGAGGAGTCGGGGGAGTGGCTGTCGTCCAGCAAGCCGAATATTTTAATACTTTGAGATAGGGTTGTAGGCCTCTTTGGAGGGAAGAGTTGGAGGGTAGTATGGAATTTGCTTAAGATGTCCCGTCCCAGAAGGGGGGTCGGACATTGAGGCATGACTAGAAATTGATGTGTAAATGAGGTTCCATCTAAGATATAAGTTATAGGAGAAGTAATAAGGGGGCAGGAGTGCTGACCTGAGACCCCCACTACGAAGGTTTGAGAAGAGCTGAGAGGGCCATTGAATCCGGGGAGGGTGGAGAAGGTGGCCCCAGTGTCTATGAGGAAGGAGGTTTCCCTACCTGCTCTGCGAAGGTTTACCCTGAGCTCACTGCTGGTGACGTGTACTGGGGCCGGTGTCCCAGGGCCTCCTCAGTCCTCTGCCCCAGTCCCAGAAAGTCTGTTACTGTCCTAGGTGGGACGTTGTTGGGAAAGGTCAACCCAAATGCCCGTTGGTGCTCGGGGCAATCAATTCCCCAGTGGCCCTCGTGGTGACAGTGCGGGCAAGGCCCTGGTGGTGGTGGTAGGGGGGCAACGAATGTTTGAGCACTGTCTCGCCCAGTGGCCCATTTGTTTGCATTGGAAGCAGGAGCCAGGAGGACTTGACTGGGGAGGTTGTCTCCTAGAGCCTCGGTCCCTCGGGCCAGTGTTCCCTTGAAGGGCCTTCACTAGCATAAGGTAGCTCTCCTGTTGTCTTTTCTGTTGCTCTTCCCTCTCCGTTTCCTCCCGGTTGTTAGAGACCTTAAAGACAGTATGTAAGAGCTCTCTCTGAGGCGTGTGGGGCCCGTCCTCAAGTTTTTTGAGTTTGCGTCTAATGTCAGGGGCAGATTGGGAGATGAAATGGGATTGGAGGAGGGTGGTCCCAGCTGGGGTGGTGGGGTCCATACGAGTGTATCTACAAAAGGCCTGGGAGAGTTGTTCTAGGAATTCTCCCGGATTTTCTTGAGGCCTCTGAATGATTTCTTTGATTTTGTCATAATTGACGGCCTTATTGGCAAGTTTTTCTAAGGCCTGAAGAAGGTAGTCTATAAGACGGTCGCGTTCCCTACAATTAGCATGGCCAATTTGATAGTTCCAATTTGGGTCACTGGGGGGAACTGCGTCTCCCCCTAGAGAAAGGTTATTGTCCCAGGCATGTGCCTCATCTGTTACTTGCTAGGAGGTCGCCCACACCCGATCCTTATCATGTGCAGAGAGGGAGGAAGTAAGGATGATAGAAAGATCGAGCCAGGTAAGATCATACGATTGAGTGAGGTATCGGAACTCCTTGATGTAGGTGTCAGGATCAGAGGGGAAGGAGCCAAGGCGGCGTTCAATTTGGGCTAAGTCAGAGAGGGAGAAGGGGATGGCTACGTGGACTATCCCCTCAGCTCCCGCAACCTCACGGAGTGGATCTAGGCTGGGATGGGGAGGCTTACGTGGACAGAGAAAGGGGAGGGATGTGGGGGAAGGCTCATCTGGTGGAAGAGAAGAGGTGTTCGGATAAGGCGGAGGTGAAGCAGTTGGTGCGGCGGGAGAAGGGGTGTATCTGGGGCAGGAGGAGGAGGAGAAAGAGGAGGAGGAGTGGGGGCCGAGTGGTCTTGAGGGTCAAAAGAATCAGTCGAAGGCAGAGGGCTTGAATATTGGGCTAGAAGGACTTGGTGGGTGGAGGGGGTAGAACAAAGGGAAGGGTGAGAGCAGAGAGAGAAGAAAGCCTGCACGTAAGGAATTTCTGAGGCCTTGCCTGTCCGGTGGCAGAAACTATCTAAGTCTCTTAGAATATTGAAGTCAAAAGTGCCATTTTCTGGCCATTGAGAGTTATTGTCAAGTTTATATTGGGGCCAGGCCATATTGCAGAGGAATATGAGTTTGCGGGGCCTCAAATCGGAGAGGCCGGGGTTGTTTAGATTTTTCAGTAGATGGTCAAGGGGGCTTGAGCGAGGCGGTTTCGATTGAGATGACCCCATTTCGTAGAGAGGCAATGAGAGGAGAGGGCGTCCCCGTCTCCAATCAAGGCCTTGGGAGGACAAGCCTGTAGGAAGGACAGATCAAGAAGGAGTTGTCACCCCGACTTGAATGTCTGAGTAGTGAGAGACCTGACTAGGTACCTAGATTTCGAGGCAAGAGCAAGATGAACGGCTACTCAATAGACAGGGATGAGTCAAAATCAAAACCATGTGTAGGTGAAAAAATAAGGGAGAATAAAGAAGGAGAGAAAGAATGAGAGAGAGAGAGGGTGCAGGGGCCTAAAATTTGGAAGGTCCACCGGAGAGGGGAGGAAGAAATTCCCTACCTCCTGGTTCGGCAGGTAGGAGGGAGTCCAGGACAGGTTGGAGCCGGCCAATCCACCCAAACCACAGTCCACCCAGAATCTGGGAGTTAGCCCGGGGCGAGCTGCCGCAGCCCACTGCTTCCCAGTTAGTAAGGGTGGTCTGTGCCGGGGATCGTCCAGGCTACCCAGCTCCTGCCCTGGGTTTTTTTTTTTCCCCTCACCCGAGGACACTTGTTCATTTTTTGTTCAGATATGGTGGGAGGGAGAGAGAGAGAGAAACATTGACGTGAAAGGGACACATCAAGTGGCTGCCACCCACACAACCAACCGGGACAAGGGACAAACTGCAGCCAAGGCACGTGCCCTTAGCAGGAACTGAACCCGGGTCTCTCTGGACCGCAGGCCGATGCTCTAACAGCTGAGCCAAACCGGCCAGGGCTGCCCTGGGTTTTAGCACCATTATATAAGAATGGGATGGTGCTGAGTAACCGGGAAGTACAGGTTTATTGAGGGAAATACCTGCTGGGCTGCCTCCAAGTGGAGCGTAGCAGCCAGTTGGCACAGACTAAGGGTTTTTAAACTTAGGGCTGGGGTGGGGGCCTTGATGGTCGGGGCTGGGGTCTTTCCGAGAGTTGTTCTCCTCCAGCGGCAGTTTAGGTTTGGGTGGGGGTTCAGGATGCTGCTCCGCCTGCCGGAGCGATAAGCTTTGCTTTCCTGGAACAAGGGGCTAGGGGCGAGGTTAAACAATAAGAGGCTGGGGTAGTAATATGGAAGTTAAAGTCAACAGGATTATTTATTTAAAAGCCTTCAATTTTTTCTGGTACATTTATGGCTTTATTTTTGACACTTAAATCTTCGCCCTATCAGGAACTTATTTTCATGTAAGGCTGGAGCTAGGAATTGAATCTCATTTTTCTCCAGGTGGGGTAACCACTATTATAAATATCACTCGCCTGGAATCAAACAAGAAGACACAGACAAAAAAAAAAAAAAAAGAAAAGTAAATAAATAAATAGACACTGTAGCTGGTGGCCAAGTGTTCTGGCCCTGGCCAGCGGTCGGCTGGTACTCGGCACGGAGCTTGGACCCGGGCCTCTCCAGTCTCCCTCCCCAAACATCAGGTCTGTTTGCACCTGCGTCCGCTTGCTCACTGCAGTCCGTGGGGGTCTGAGTGGTGTCCTCAGAACGGGCTGCCATGTTTCCGGGGTCTCCCCCTACCTGAGCTGCTGTAGCCTTTCGTGGGGGTCATGCTGCTCATACCTGGCTCACAGATGAGCCAGATTCAGGCCCCTTGGCTCTGATACCATTGCTCCCCCCAGCATCCCAGCCCCCTCTAAGGGGAACCAGAGTGAGGGTGAAGCTCTTGGAGCTCGGCCTCTGCTCCAGCAGCCTCGAGGCGTGGAGGGTCACGAGCTCCTGCACATTTGCAGGGCTGACAAGTGGCTCTGGTGACTCCTGAGCTTGGGCAGTCCAAACCCAGAGTCCAGTCCTTACCCACCAAACCAGATTGTCCCCTGTCACTCACCACACATGGCTGCGGGTCCCTAACGCACAGGCTCCCATTCCCAGAGTCTGACCGCCATCCGAGATGAGTCCGACCTGGCCAGCATGGAGCTGAGGATAACGGAGTACAACAAGGACATCACCGAGCTGTTTGATCTGCTCATGACGCTGGAGATGCAGCTGATAGAGCAGCTGGAGGTGAGGCCGGGCCCTGGGCACGAAGGGAATGGGCTGGGGTTGGAGCCTCCCTGCTCTCCTCTGCGGAGAATGCCCAGGGCCGGCCTCAGGCTGACGCCTGCTCGTCAGTCCCCTTTGCTTTCAAGACATTTCAGTAACTTACACTGCAGTGACTGACCAGCATGAGAGGTGAGCTCATTCCTTTGCAGAGCTCCCCATCCAGCCTGGAAGAGCTCGGAGCCTCAGCCCTCAGCCAGGAGAGGTGCTGTCCCCATGCCCGGAAAACAAAGCAGACCCCCCACGCGGGGGTGAAACAGGCTCCTCTGCATCTCACCGCACTCTGGGGATGCGAGGAGCTGCGGCCCAGCACCGAATCGTGGATGTGGAAAGAGTTGCTAGGAAAACTTCTAAGCTACCAGGGACTGGTCAAGATCGCCCTGGTCAATCCCTCATGTTGAGAGTATTCCCAATCGCGGGATAGAGGTGCCCTCATGCCACACCACAGATGCCCCGCTGTAGAGCCCCCAGCATTGCAGGGGCAGCTCCTGGTCTCAGGGGAGCAGAGGCAGCAGCCCCCAACAAGCCCAAATGCCCCAAACCCGGCACAGTCCCACTAGTAACATTGTCATACTGTGCACAGGTGGCCACAGGCTGCAACTGCTGTGGTGCTTTTCAATGACCCTACCTTTCGTCATTACGACGGTGTGTACACACACTTGGAATATGTATGACTGGATCAGCCTGTGGGCTGTCCCCAGGCTCCTGTCGACTCCTGCTCCCTCGCGGACCCTGCAGCCCCGGGGTCCGTGGTGGAGTGGTGGGTGGACTGGGGGCACGGTCAGCCCTGGGGCTCACGGGCTCGCAGGCTTCACCGTGCATCACCTCCCGTTGTTCCCTCATCCCACATTAAGTCCCATCGAGGCTCTGGGTGCCTTGCCAAGCACCGGGGTGCAGCAAAGCCGGGGTTCCCCCAGGGCAAGGATGGTCTGGGGTGATAGCCAGGACTACGGAGGGTTTCTCTACCAGGCACCTTGCGAAGCATTCTGTGTGAAGCAACCCACTCAGGCTCCACCACAGCTCCACGAGACAGCTCCACCACAACTCCACCACAACTCCACCACAACTCCACCACAGCTCCACCACAACTCCACCACAGCTCCACCACAGCTCCACCACAACTCTACCACAACTCCACCACAGCTCCACGAGACAGCTCCACCACAACTCCACCACAACTCCACCACAGCTCCATGAGACAGCTCCACCACAACTCCACCACAACTCCACCACAACTCCACCACAGCTCCACGAGACAGCTCCACCACAACTCCACCACAGCTCCACCACAGCTCCACCACAACTCCACCACAACTCCACCACAGCTCCACGAGACAGCTCCACCACAACTCCACCACAACTCCACCACAGCTCCACGAGACAGCTCCACCACAACTCCACCACAACTCCACCACAACTCCACCACAGCTCCACGAGACAGCTCCACCACAACTCCACCACAGCTCCACCACAACTCTACCACAACTCCACCACAGCTCCACGAGACAGCTCCACCACAACTCCACCACAACTCCACCACAGCTCCACCACAACTCCACCACAACTCCACCACAGCTCCACCACAACTCCACCACAACTCCACCACAGCTCCACGAGACAGCTCCACCACAACTCCACCACAACTCCACCACAGCTCCACCACAACTCCACCACAGCTCCACCACAACTCCACCACAACTCCACCACAGCTCCACCACAACTCCACCACAACTCCACCACAGCTCCACGAGACAGCTCCACCACAACTCCACCACAACTCCACCACAGCTCCACCACAACTCCACCACAACTCCACCACAGCTCCACCACAACTCCACCACAGCTCCACCACAGCTCCACGAGACAGCTCCACCACAACTCCACCACAGCTCCACCACAGCTCCACCACAACTCCACCACAGCTCCACCACAGCTCCACCACAGCTCCACGAGACAGCTCCACCACAACTCCACCACAGCTCCACCACAACTCCACCACAGCTCCACGAGACAGCTCCGCCACAACTCCACCACAACTCCACCACAGCTCCACCACAACTTCACCACAGCTCCACGAGACAGCTCCACCACAGCTCCACGAGACAGCTCCACCACAACTCCACCACAGCTCCACCACAGCTCCACCACAGCTCCACCACAACTCCACCACAGCTCCACCACAACTCCACCACAGCTCCACGAGACAGCTCCACCACAGCTCCACCACAGCTCCACCACAGCTCCACGAGACAGCTCCACCACAACTCCACCACAACTCCACCACAACTCCACCACAACTCCACCACAGCTCCACCACAGCTCCACCACAGCTCCACGAGACAGCTGCTGCAAAGGAAACCCATGTCGTCAGTGAGGACGCTGAGGCCAGGGAGCTTAAATGACAATTCTGAGTTACACGCGGTGGAGCTGGGGTGCTGACCCAGGCAGCGGCTCTTACCGACTTCCTCCTGTTTCCTGGAGGTGACAGACTGTGCTGCGGAGAGGCCCAAAGAAGGGGAGTGGTTCTGTGTGTGGTGGGGGGGGGGAGGGTTAAGACCAGGACAGGTGGGAACAGGCAGAGGCCTGGAGAAAGCATCAGTTTAAGCACTCAGCGTGGTGAATGACCTGAAACGGCCAGAGAATATGGGCCGTGGGACAGAGGTCAGTGGGGAGATCAGCTCATCGACGTCCGGCAGGAGGCCGAGGGGTTGGCCTTCGTCCCAAAGGCCTGTGACAGAGGAGGGGCTGGCTCAGGGCTAAGGAGTCCTTTTGCTCCGAGGCCAGGCCAGTCGAGTTCTGTCTCACTGTGCGTGTTAACTGTGTCCTTTACCATTCCTAGGAGACCATAAACATGTTCGAAAGGAACATCGTCGACTTGGTGGGGACCTTCATTGAAAACGTCCAGAGCCTATATCCTTTCCTTTGTGACCTGCCCTGGGGAGGTGCTGTTGGGCCCGTGGGGTTATCCTGGCCAACGACACTGCTCCCCCTGCCTCCAGGGGAACTGGGAGGAGGTGTGTGCATTCTTTACAAAGGGCAGGAAAGCCCTGCCGGTGTGGCTCAGGGGTTGAGCGTCGACCCTGCACCGAGAGGTCGCCAGTTCGATTCCCGCTCAGGGCACATGCCCAGGTTGTGGGCCCGATCCCCAGTGCGGGACATGCAGGAGGTGGCCAATCGATGTTCTCTCTCATTGATGTTTCTATCTCTCTCTCTAAAATCAATAAAGGGAACAAAAAGAATGTTCCCTGGGTCTGAAGGACAGTCCCACACTCAGAACAAGGAGGGCTTTGTCCCAGTGACCCCTGCAGGCTGCTATTCTGGTTGGGGGTGGGGTGGGGGGAGCATTATTTGTAGTAGACGTCCTGGAAGCTTTGCTCTCAAATGAGTGACAGGGCAGACCACACTGCAGAATCCCACCTGCTCAGCATTGCAGGTAGACATGCCAGGGGGTAGGACAGCCTCCAAGTCGAAAACACTGGCAAATTATTCATAATTAGTCAGGCAGGTTAAATTTCTAGATCAGGAGCCGACATGGGGGGTGTGACAACACTGTGCCACATGAATCAGAGCCCTGTGGTGTAAGGAGACTGTGCTGTGCCCCAGTAATGCCCGGTCCTGCCCTCCCGGCCCGCAGTCCTACAGGGACACACATTACAGAGGCAGTGAGTGACCCAGAGACCGGCAGTCTCCCGGAGACAGGGCCACTAAGTGAGGCCCTGAGGGGGCCAGAGGGACTGGGCAGAAACGTGGGGAGAACATAGCGAGCAGCAGAGGCAGCCTGTGCAAAGGTCCTGAGGTGGGGTCGGAGCGTTCTGGGTTCTAGAGCAGGCCCTTGGGCCGCACTAGAGGTGGGAGCTCCTGGAGAGGGATAAGCACAGGAGGGATGGAGCCCCCTCCACTTGCATCCTCTCCTGCCGCTGTGGGAACAAGGAATGGGGCAGGAGACCAGGGCTCTATACTGTCAGGTCAGGAGATGGTGGGATGGACACCAGTGAGTGGTGGCGGGACCGTGGGGGAGTCCAGGACCAAGGTCAGGGACAACCAGGCAGGTGTATGGGGATGGCCCTGGCGAGGTGCACATGGCGAGAGGACTGTGAAGTCAGCAGCGCACTGGCACCTGCGTTTGCCCTGGGCCCCGAGAGAGTCTGCTCCCATCCGCGGAGATGTAGCTGCCATTGGTCGGGGCTGCCTGGCCTGCTCCACCCTGGCTTAACTCTTGGCCGCACAGTGGCCCAGTGCCGGGACCTGGAGAACCACCACCACGAGAAGGTCCTGGAGATCGCCATCAACACCCTGGAGAAGATGGCCAAGGGCGAGCTGGACGAAGACCTGCCTGACGGCGTCCGCGCGGTGAGTGGGCTCGTAGGGTCCAGCCCAGCTCTGTGGCTCCCAGGAGCCTGAGACCTCCGGGGGCCTCCATTTCCTCATCTGCAAAAGGGAACAATAGCCCCCTTTGCGGGGTGGCCAGCAGATCAGGCTAACAAGACACCTGATGGGGACCCCATGAGGCTCATCTAAAGAGGGGCGCGTGGTAATCGGGTATCCCATCCGCCGACAGAGAGGGTGATTTCCGAAAGCTCATTTCTATGGGCTTCTGGCACTTTCTGGGAGAGGTGGTCACAGAGAGAAGCTGAGGTCGGGAATTTCCCGAGGTCTTCTCAGCCCTTGAGTCTCTGACTAGAAGTACTGCTGGGGTGTGAGCCCAGCCCCGCCGCCATCTCTGATCTGGCACGACGCGGTCTTCTTTCCACCAGAGCAGCCAGTGGGCGTCACAGACCCAGGGTCGGCCCCACTGAGTCCAGCAGGGTCGGCCTGAGCCCTGGCCCCCCGGTCACCCACACTGGGGTCTGCAGCAATGGTGTCCTGAGCCCTGGGCCCCCGGTCACCCACACTGGGGTCTGCAGCAATGGTGTCCTGAGCCCTGGGCCCTCGGTCACCCACACTGGGGTCTGCAGCAATGGTGTCCTGAGCCCTGGGCCCTCGGTCACCCACACTGGGGTCCGTGGCAGTGGTGTCCTGAGCCCTGGCCCCCCGGTCACCCACACTGGGGTCGTGGCAGTGGTGTCCTGAGCCCTGGGCCTCAGTCACCCACACTGGGGTCCGCGCAGTGGTGTCCGAGCCCTGGGCCCTCAGTCACCCACACTGGGGTCCGTGGCAGTGGTGTCCTGAGCCCTGGCCCCCCGGTCACCCACACTGGGGCGTGGCAGTGGTGTCCTGAGCCCTGGGCCTCAGTCACCCACACTGGGGTCCGCGGCAGTGGTGTCCTGAGCCCTGGGCCTCAGTCACCCACACTGGGGTCCGCGGCAGTGGTGTCCTGAGCCCTGGGCCTCAGTCACCCACACTGGGGTCCGTGGCAGTGGTGTCCTGAGCCCTGGGCCTCAGTCACCCACACTGGGGTCCGTGGCAGTGGTGTCCTGAGCCCTGGGCCTCAGTCACCCACACTGGGGTACGTGGCAGTGGTGTCCTGAGCCCTGGGCCTCAGTCACCCACACTGGGGTCCGTGGCAGTGGTGTCCTGAGCCCTGGGCACTCAGTCACCCACACTGGGGTCCGTGGCAGTGGTGTCCTGAGCCCTGGGCCTCAGTCACCCACACTGGGGTCCGTGGCAGTGGTGTCCTGAGCCCTGGGCACTCAGTCACCCACACTGGGGTCCGTGGCAGTGGTGTCCTGAGCCCTGGGCCCCCAGTCACCCACACTGGGGTCCGTGGCAGTGGTGTCCTGAGCCCTGGGCCCTCAGTCACCCACACTGTGGTCCGTGGCAGTGGTGTCATGTCTGTGGGAAGAGCCTCAAACAGCGATAGGAGGCCCAGGCCCAGACACTTTCCTGTCAGGAGCCTTTCATTCCCTCATCATCCATCAGTCAGAGTCTCTGCTTCTCTCCACCTCCGTGGCATCACCCAACCACGAGGCTTTGCGTGGACCACGGCCTCTGTACTGCTGTCTGGCAGGCTGCTCTCCACACAGAGACCCCTGAAAACCCAACGGAGGTCTCTGAGTGCCCCGGCTCTCAGAGGGAGCTCTCCATCCAACCCGCAGGCCCTGTGCCTGGCCTGCTCCCCAGCCACTGCCTCCCCAGCCCAACATGGAGCCACCCCCAGAGCCCCAGGGCGTGCCCCTCCTGATGGCACTCGCTGGCAAGTATGCTCTGCCCTTGGGTTCCGTGTGTCTCAGCTCACATGGCAGCCTGGGAGAGGCCCCTAGTCCCCAACCTGAAAACTGCAGTCTGTCGCAGGCCGGCTGTATTGTTATCCTCAGAGCCCTCGGCACAGCTCCAGGCGAGCTTGTTGCTTTGCTGTGTGACTATTCGAACCACGTGTTGGAAGGTGGGGATGGCCTCCTCGCCCCTGTGCACCTCCCCGGCCTGGCAGTGGTGCATGGCTTGTGCCCGCAGCTCTGCCCTCCGTGCGGGCTGGGTCCCATGGACACCAGGCCAGCCGTCCCGGCTCCCACGGTCGCTGTCCAACACAGCAGATGGAGGCAAGGCCACTGTGCCACCAGCCTCCCTCCCTGAACACCCCCTGAACACCGCTGTGGTCCAGGCATAGGGAGATGCGATCTTCCCCCGTCCTGAAGTAAGGCTTCCCCCAAGGGCCCCCTCTGGGAACCCCCAGATGGACAGGCCATCAGGAGGTGGGTAGAGCCCTGGCCAGGTGGCTCAGGTGGTGGGAGCATCATCCTGTACAGCCACAGGTCATGAGTTTGCTTCCTGGTCAGGGCACATTCCCAGGTTTGATTCCCCAGTCAGGGTGCATATGGCTGGGGTACATAGGGGAGGCAACCCCTCGATGTTTCCCTCTCTCTCTCCCTCCCGTCCTCTCCCCCTAAAATCAATAAAAAACATATCCTCAGGTGATGATTGAAAAAAAAAAAAGGTGGGTAGATTTCCCTCATGACATGGCTCCCCGATCTGTGACATCCGTGGGCACAGCCTGAACACCGCTGTGGTCCAGGCATAGGGAGATGAGCATGCTCCCTCCCAAAGGACCGGCACAGGAACAGGGGGCTAACGGTGGACAAGCAGGCAGCTGGTACTTCCAGGGGCCAGCCCTCTCCTGGCAGGAGGGCTCTGCCGGGTGCGTTGCACCTGTGTCTGTGGTTCCAGGAACCCGGGCACCTGCTGAGTGGGCGGGGCGAGTCCAGGGGCAACCACGGCCGCGCCCCGGCTTGGAGCCTTGTGCTCACACACATTTCTCAGTTCAGCAAAGGCCCCACAGAGGTGGTGCTGGCCTCCTCCAGTTTGCAGACGGGGACGCTGGGAACGGCTGGGAACTGCCCAAGATGACACCAGAGTGAGGACCAGAGTCCGGACTCAGACTCTCTGAGAGATGAGAACTGGGCTGGGCCCACTGCAGCTGAGCTCTGGGTGGGGCTGTGGTCCCAGGCACGAGGATGAGGGGGCTCTGCTCCCAGCCTGGGGCTCCCTGGGCGCCCCTGCAGGGTTGCTGTCAAGTGCACTCCTTTATTATTAATTGGTCGTTATTGTTAAAAGTATTACTGATGTGCTGCCTTTACCCCCCCCCATTGACCCCCTCCACCCCCAGGCCTTCACTGTACTATTATTGTCTGTGTCCATGGGTTGTGCTTATACGCCTATCAGTTCTTTGGTTAATCTCTTCCCGCTGAGATTCATCTGTCTGTTCCCTACTTCCAAGTCTCTGGATCTATGTTATTCATCAGCCTATTTTGTTCATTAGATTCCACAAATAAGTGAGATCATGTGGTATTTGTCTTTCTCTGACTGGCTTATTTCACTCAGCATAATACTCTCCAGGTCCCTCTATGTCGTCTCAAAGGATAAGAGATCTTTCTTTCTTACTGTTGCATAGTACTCCACTGTGTACATGTACCACAGCTTTTGTATCCACACAACTACTGATGGACACTTGGGCTGTTTCCAGATCTGAGCTATTGTAAATAGTGCTGCTATGAATATCAGGGTACATATATTCTTTCTGATTGGTGTTTCAGGCTTCTTAGGGTATATTCCCAGAAGTGGGATTGCTGGGTCAAATGGCAGTTCCATTTTTAATTTTTTGAGGAGTTTCCACAGTGGCTGCACCAGTCTGCATTCCCACCAGCAGAGCACTGGAGTCCCCTTTTCTCCACACCCTCGCCAACACTTGTTGTTTGATGATTTGTTGATGGCGGCCATTCTGACAGGTGTGAGGTGATACCTCATTGTTGTTTTAATTTGCATCTCTCTGATGATTAGTGACTTTGAGCATTTTTTCATATGTCTATTGGCCATATGGATATCTTTTTTCGAGAAGTGTCTATTTAGGTCCTTTGCCCATATTTTAATTGGATTGTTTGTCTTCCTGTTGTTGACTTGTAATAGTTCTTTATATATTTTGGAGAGTAACCCCTTATCCAATGTATCATTGGCAAATATGTTCTCCCAGAGAGTGGAACCCCTTTTCATTTTGCTGTTGGGTTGTTTTTTTGTTTTGTTTTGTTTTGTTTTGTTTAGCTGCACAGAAGCTTTTTAGTTTGATATAGTCCCATGTATTTACTTTTTTCTTTGTTTCTCTTGCCAAGTGCACCCTTTTAAAGCCCTGTGGTGGGCAGCCAGCAGGATCCCCTGGTTGCCTTTCCTCTGCAGGCCAGGGTGCGCCTCACCCGCATGGGGACATGGGCAGTTGCAGCTGGAGATTTCGCCAGGACCTTGCAGTGTCAGAGCGAAGCGGCACAATGTGGCACGTTGTCATCCAGGAGAAAGCATGTCCTGGCTGCAAAGTGCAACAGTAACACAGTTGGTCCTTCCTGCAGGCCTCCCAGGAGCTGCTGTCATTGCTCTTTTTTTTTTAACCCTAACCCAAGGACATTTTTTTTTTTTCATTTATTTTCAGATATAGCAGGAGGGAGAGAGAGGGGAAGAGAGAGAAACATCGATGTGAGAGACACATCGAGTGGTTGCCACCCACAAGACCCCAACCGAGGCCGACGCTCTAACTGCTGAGCCAAACCAGCCAGGGCAACTCTTTTAATGTCCACATCCACACAGGAATATTGGTACCATTATGACTCCCTCTTACAGAAAGGGAAACTGAGGCACAGAGATGAGACTAACACTCCCGAGACACACAGCGTCTATGTGGTCGACTTGGGATTTGAACACAGGCCATTTGACTCAGAGTCTTCAACAAAACGTCTCCTGAGCCTGTGGCAAGATGGGCTGTTCAGATGCAGGAACGGCCTTAGGTTGAAAAAATCTGGCTTCTGGTGTGTCATTATCAGTGGGCATGTCACGGTTAACAGTCACATCGATGAAGGTCTCTTTAGCACCCTCATCCAGATGAGTGGTTGTGACCTGTTCGTGCCACACTTGTGGCCAGATCTAGATTCCAGCCCTTCAGCACTTTGGAGGGAAAAGCAGAACCCACCTGCGCAGGGGCAGAGCCCGGAGCTGGCACAGGGAAGGCCCTGGTGGCACAGCTGCCTGTGGCACGGCCAGGAGCAGTTGGCAGCCAGCCTTGTGCTGCAGTGAGCCCCTCTGCCAGTCTAGGGGGCAGCGGGAGGCCAGGCAGGCTCCCTGGGTACTTACCCAGTGCAGGGGTCCAGGCCACTGGACTTGGGGCTCAGAGTCCGCTAATTGACAGTGGCGGTGACACAGGTCAGCAGTCCCTGGACACGTGGCTCACGGCGGGCGGGGTGGCTGTGGCAAGATCCTGCTGGGACCTGAAGGCTGCCCCTGGGCAGAGGGGCTGGCAGCACGGGTCACTACCCCTTTGGCCAAGTAGGGTCTGGGGGACAAGATCTCTGCCCATCTCTGTGGCAGAGGGGGCCGCTGTGCTGGCAGGGGCACAGGATGGGCATGGCGGGGTGATCTGACCCCACATGGGCACAGAGCAATGAATCCTCAAGCCACCAGCATCTTGTGGTCCTGGGGAGGCCACCAGCTTTGCCCTTCACAGCTGCCCCCTCCAAGAAGTCGCTTCGAAAGAAATGTGTCTTTACGGCCACAGGGTCCACGGAACGGGGTGGGTGGTTCAGGAGGCAGGAGTGGCTGCTACTCCTCAAGGACCCGTCTCTCCCTTGGGGTTTGCGACCTGCAGAAATGGGAGGCGAACGGAACCGAAAGTATCTACCCAGAGGAGTTGTTCTGAAGGTACACTGACCTGGAGCCCAGAAAGAACTTAAACCTGCATTTCAAAACCATCTCTTTTGGTTAATCTTCACCTGAGGCTCTTTTCCCATTGATTTTCAGAAAGAGTGGGAGGGAGTGAGGGTTAGGGGGGCAGACATTGATGTGAGGGAAACACATCAATTGTCCCCAGGGCTGGGGACCGAACCACACCCGAGGTATGTACGCCTGGGCTCCAACCGCTGAGCCAAACCAGCCAGGGATTTTAAAAATCATTTCTTTAAACCATGCTCCTTCTGTTTGTATTTTACAAACGTCACAGGTTCTCATAGCCAATCCGTGCCTTTTCCACTCCAAGCCGACTCCACTTTCCACAGCTTCCAAAGTTGTCCCCCACATGTCCAAAGTCTGGGGGGACAAGTCTCCTCTTGGCCTAGGAGAGTGCTGCAACCCACTTCTCGAAAGAGAGACGAGGACCTTGCCGTGAGGGTTGGTGTGCTTCTGGCTGTTTTGAAGTTGCTGGTACAGCCACTCCCGGCACCCGGCCCGAGGGAGGGTGCCTGAGGCTGGCGAAGGGCGGGCTGTATGTGTCCCTGCACCCCTCCCAGAGCCTGGCCTGCACCGTCTGTGCACCGAGGAGCTGGACGCCTTCTGGTCATTTCTCCCCCATGGCTGCTGGTGCTCCCTCGAGTCCCGTTCCCCACACCAGCCTGCGTGGCTTTTCCCTGTGGGATTCTGTGAAACCCTCATCCCCTGAGATGGTCACAGTATTACTGTGAAACCGATCTGAGGCCAAACAAGCTGCAAAACTGAGAGAAAGTTAAGAGTTTCTTTGCCCCAGGAATGCCTACAGCTGCCACTGGACACATTGCGTGTGCACCGTGACAGAGGAGGGACCTAGGCATGTTGGACCAAAGAATGCTTTTGGGTGTTTTTTTTTTCAGAAATATTAACATCTCAAGATTCCACAGAACATGTTTTGGAGACTGTTAGGTTAACCGCTACGTACAGAAGAACAGAATGCATCCACACCCATGCGCGGCCCTCTGCCGTGCGGGGCATGGGGCTCGTGCGTCCTTGGCCTGCACAGCACCCTCCCCGGGAATGACTCCGTGTGCCAGGCACACGGCAGCCACAGTGCGAACACCTGGAACCAGCAGGTGTAATCGAGGGTGGTTGTTTTTCAGCAACTTTTTACCAGGCAGAGAATGAGCCCAGGAATGCTGGAAGGCGGGCCCCGGCACAGTACAGGGTGTGGTCTGGTCAGCGTGGGGTGCAGTGGAGACACGGGGGTAGGGGGGTGAGTGCCCAGCTGCTGGCAGGGCCTCTGTCTTCAGCAGCCCCAGGACCCTCAGCCAGCCTCACTTCCCACCTGGCCTGCAAGGGTCCAGGAGGCCATCCTGGCAGCAACGGATAGGGAACCGTGATGAGAGTCGATGCCCTGAGTGAGGTCACCCCAGAGGCGGCCATCTGCCTCATCCCTGGAGAAAACACACCCCCAACTAGGTCTGCAGTCAACGCCCTGGGTGACCCTTCCCGTAACACTCGCCACCGCCCAGGGTTGGGAGGGCTGTCACCAGAAGACGAGCTGTGAGAAACGCGCCGGTAGGAAGGCGAGCTCTCCACCAGGTGCCTGCCGGCAGCCACCACCCAGCAGGGCCCCCACCTGCCAGGGGACACCCAGGGGCTCCTTTCTGTCAGCTGCTGACTCTGGGCTCAGCAGGTAGAGACACACTTGCCCTTTGATCTCCCCCCTTCCCCAGCTTTTTGTGGACAAAGACACTCTTGTGAACGCTGTGGGGGCATCTCACGACATCCACCTCCTGAAGATCGACAACCGGGAAGATGAGCTGGTGACCAGGGTCAACTCTTGGTGCACACGCTTAGTGGACCAGGTGAGTGGATGCCCCTGTCTGGCTGTGCCCACGTCTCCAGCTACCAGTCAGAGAGAAGCAGAACTTTTTCCTAGCATCTATTTTTTTTTTTAATCCTCACCTGAGGACATTTTTCCATTTTTTTGTTCAGATAGAGTAGACGGGAGAGAGAGGAAAAGAGAGAGAGAGAGAAATATCGACGTGAAAGAGACACATCAAGTGGCCGCCACCCGCACAACCCAACCAGGGCCGGGGACAAACTGTAACCAAGGTACATGCCCTTAGCGGGAACCAAACCCAGGTCTCTTGGGACCACAGGCCGATGCTCTAACCGCTGAGCCACACCAGCCAGGGCCTAGCATCTATTTTTGCAATAAGAAATGAAGAAGTCTGGCCATTGTGACTCAGTGGTTGAGTGTTGACCCTGCACCAAGAGGTCACCGGTTCGATTCCCGGTCAGGGCACATGCCCAGGTTGTGGGTTTGATCCCCAGTGGGGGGCATGCAGGAGGCTGCCAATTCATGTTCTCTCTCATCAATGTTTCTATCTCCCTCTCCCTTCCTCTCTCTCTAAAATCAATAAAGAAAAAACTATTTTTAAAAAGTAAAGTGAATAAACATACTTTTAAAAGAATTAAATCAAAAAGTAAGATTAAGGGTTGTAGAATTCTAAAGACTTCATGTTGCCCAATCAGACTATTTTTTTCTTTACTGATTTTAGAGAGAGAAGGGAGAGGGAAAGAGAGAAACATCAATGAGAGAGAACATTGATTGGCCACCTCCTGCATGCCTCTCACTGGGGATCGGGCCCACAACCTGGGCATGTGTCCTGACCAGGAATCGAACCAGCGACCTCTTGGTGCAGGGTCAACATTCAACCACTGAGCCACACTGGCTGGGCCAGACCTTTTTTAAAAAATCCTCACTCAAGGATATTTTTCCATTGAATTTTAGATAGAGTGGAATGGAGGGAGGGATAGAGAGAAACCAGGGCCGAGGACTGAACCTGCAAACCCAGGTAGGTGCCCTTGAACAGAATTCAACTTGCGACCCATTGGTCCAGGGGCTGATGCTCTAACTGCTGAGCAAAACTACGAGGCCCAATCAGGCTTTAAAACCATGTACTTCATCATTTTTCTAACTCTTAACTCAAATATGTAGAAAAGGCGAAGCGCAGGACACTTGGGAGTGAATGAGCCAAGTTCAAAGAGTTGCTTTCCTTCCCCCAAACGATTCCTGAAAGATGTGAAACCCCTTGTCTGACCAAGGGCCTGGCTTGGGCTCCACCCCTCAGATTCACAAGGATGAGGTCATGCGGAACCGCAAGCGGGTGAAGGAGATCAACCAGTATGTTGAGCACATGCAGAGCGAACTGGACAACCTCGACTGCGGCGACATCTTGGACTGAGCATGTCTGCCCAGGGTCCCTTCGGAAAGCCCAGCGCGTGGCCCTGACCAGGAGCCGCTTCCCTCACTGCTGTAGACCTTACTAGGGCTCTCAGCCCGCCACCCCTAACGTCCTTCTCCCCCAGCCCTGCACAAACTACCAAATGTAGAGGGAAATAAAGGACCTGTCACCTCTTCTCCGTCCTCTGGAGAAGTCACCAGACCCTCACTCGTGTCTGCGGGAGGCGCACTGAGCATTACTGAGAGCGAGCCCTCGGCTCCATGCCACTGCCCCTGCCGCGCCCGGGCAGGCCGCTGGTTGCAGGCCAAGGCAGCCAGTGTGGACGGTGCCCTGCGCTCCTCCGAGTGCTGAGGCACAGCAGCCCCAAGGCAGAGAGGCTGCAGCTCCCTCTGAGCCTGGCCGCTGGGACCCAGAGATCTGCGGAGGGGAGGAGCATGTCACGGGGCGGCCCGAGCTTCTGCGTAGTGGGGATGTGGCAGTGCCTTCCCCAGGAGGCCAGGCACTTGGGGGACATGCATGGGAAGCGGGGTGTAACCCCTGGCAGGTGGCTGGTGCCCCACAAATGGGAGCCATGCAGTTTTGCTCCTGGGGAGCGAGGGTTCACAGAGCTGTCTGTGGATGACATGACCCCGGGGGCAGCGAGGTTCCGCACAGGCAGCAGGTGGCGCTCCGCTGTGGGAGGGAGCTGCTAGACCTTGGTGGAACCCAGTGTCACACGGGGAAGGAAGATGTGTGGAGGCGTAAATGCAATCAGGTGCAGCACCTTTCTGGGGTGGAAAAATGTTTAATACAATAGGGCTGAGAAAACCACTGGTCCACCTTGTCCCCTCCCCCATGCTGGTCAGGGCAGGGCACCCAGGGCAGACTCCAGCGACCACCAGATCCCGCACTGCTACCGTCTTGGGCATCTCGGAGATGCCAAGTGGAGGCCAAGCCATGGTGTGCGCAGGCTGGGGGAGCCTCCACCCTGCAGGCGCCCCGCTGGCCTCACTCCTTCAGGGGCTCAGGCTGGACTGAGGGGCTCTGGGGGAGCCTCCGCCCTGTAGGCGCCCTGCCGGCGCCCCGCCGGCCTCACTCCTGCGGGAGCTTGTGCTTGACCCCGGTGCTCTCGGAGCAGAGGTGCACGAAGAGGGTGCCCGCGGCTGTGCGCGCCCGGAGCTCCTGCAGCTCGTAGTCGTGGGCCCATTCCACATTGCCCCACTTCTGGATCTGAGGCAAGGACAAGAAATGACATGGAGTGAGCAGCTCAGGGCCTGCCGCCTGCCAGTCAAAGCCACACACCCCATGGGGGACGGAGGCCACGGGCTCCAGTCCTGCCTAACCACGCAGGGCATACATGCTGGGGAGCAGCAGGTGAGGGCACAGCGGTGGCCGGCGGCACCCAAGTCCGACAGGTGTGGCTGGTCTCGGGGCATCTGGGCCCAGGGGCAGGAAGCACCCCCGTCAGCAGGCCAGGCACTAGGCCGCGCGCCACCCCTTCTGCCACCCCTTCTCGCACTGCCCCCCACACAGGCAGCCTGTGCAATGCCTCTTACGAGCTGCCCCCCAGGCTGGGTTGCAAGTGGCCCCCGTGAGTGGGGTCAAATCAGCCAGGGCACTGGTCACTTCATCCCTGGCTCCCGGGAGCTGCAGCACCAGAGGCCTCTGCTCTGTACCCTGGGGCAGGGCAGCAGCTTCCCCCTGGACTTGACGGGCACAGCGTGGCTCTCCAGATGTCAGTGTGAGTCCAGTCCAACCCACCAGCTGCTCCCTGGACCGGGGCCGGAGGCCTGACCCAGCTGCCTGGCCCAGCTGTCCAGCCCATCCAGGAACTCAGAACTAGCTATCACAGAAGCTGTCCGCATTTCTGGTGGCCGAGTCCCATCTGGACCCCTGGTATATGCCATCTGAAGAGTATTCTGTGTGTCTGCGAGCTCACGAACATCGTCTAGGCTCGTCCTCATTTCATGGCCATCACACCTGAACCCCAGAAAGCAATGGCCTGGCTCAGGTCCCACAGTCAGAAGCAGAGCCCAGACCAGGAACCAGGCTTCCTGGTGCCCTCTCTCTCAGAACCCTCGCAGCCTCATACCCACAGGTCATCCCTCCTGCCATTTAATTGTTTCTAACACCCCGAGAATACCTAGCTTCTTTTGCGATACAGAAACAGATGGGGGATTTTTCTGAGCAGATGACTAGATGGACTTGGGCAACACTGCCATTCCAAAGGGGTTCATCATGCGAGGAACCAATCTGTAACAGCCATCAACCTCACGAAGTCGGAGAAATAGCAGCAAAGACTGCCGTAATCTATTAAAAAATGCGAGCCCTAGCCCTGGCCGGTTTGGCTCGGCGGTTAGAGCATCGGCCTGCGGACCGGAGAGACCTGGATTCAGTTCCCGCTAAGGGCATGTAGCTCGGTTGCAGTTTGTCCCCGGCCCTGGTTGGTTGTGCAGGTGGTGACCACTCGAGGTGTCCCTTTCACATCGATGTTTCTCTCGCTCACTGTTCCTCTCTCTCCCTCCCACTCTACCTGAACAAAAAATGGAAAAATGTCCTCGGGTGAGGATGATAAAAAAAAAAAAAAAAAAATGCGAGCCCTAGTCCAGCCGGTGTTGTTCAGTAGTTGAGCGTCAACTCATGCACCAAGAGGTTGCTGGTTCGATTCCTGGTCAGGGCACGTGCCCAGATTGTGGGTCTGATCCCCAGTGAGGGGTGTGCTGGAGGTGGACAGTCGATGTTCTCTCTCATCGATGTTTCTCTCTCTTTACCTCTCCGAACCTCTCTCGCTAAAATCAATAAAGGGAAAAAAAAAAAAAAAAGAATAAATGAATGAATAAAAACCATGAGCCCTGGCCGGGTGGCTCAGCTGGCTGAATGACATCCGGTGCACCAGAGGGTTTGATTCCCAGTCAGGGCACATGCCTGGGTTGTGGGTTCGATCCCTGGTCAGGGTGCACCTGGAAGGCAACCAGTGGAGGTTGTCTCTCACATGGATGTTTCTCTCCCACCTACACTCAATGCCACGCCCTCAGTGAGGAAAGAAATGCGACCGACAGGAGCTACCCCATGGACGCCCGAGGCACCGGCACGCGTGCACCAGCGGCAGCCCCTCTGCACCTGCCGCCCGGCGGCCTGGGTGAATGTCAGGGCGCAGAGGGGCTCCAGGACACCCAGGTGCCCAGCCGTCGCAGCAGCCCCTCTTGCAGTGTTCCAGGCCCAAGCGATCTTGATTTGCCTCCTGCAGGGTGGGGGGGCCCTGACCTGGAATACCTGGCTCCAGTGTTTCCTGGGGGTGTGGCTTGTGCCTCAGTTTCCTCCTGTGTAAAATGGGGGTAACAACAGCCCCAACCTGAGCAGGTTGTTTAGACGAGGAGGGGAGGTGAGAAGAGAGCTGAGCACAATGCTGGAGGGAAGGGGTAACACTGTTACTTTGTCATTATTTGTTGTGGTTTCTGTTATGTACGCAATAAAGCAGACCGCAGTCAGTCTGCAGGTGGGAGGTGCGGGACAGGCACTTGCCCACAGCGGGCTGCCTCACCTCCAGGCGTGAAGCGAGTGGGAGGGTGGGGGACCCGAGGCAAGGGGGAGGGGGCGGGACAGGCACTCGCCTGCAGTGTGCACCCTCACCTGGTACTCCTCCTCCAGGCGCGACAGCAGCACGGCCTGCTCCACCGTCAGGCGCAGGTCCAGCAGGCCCAGGGTCAGCAGCATGGACTTGAGTTGGGCCACCACAAACTCGATCCCTGCAGGGACACCAGCCAAGTCAGGGCCCAAGGCACCCCACCCTGAAGCAGGGTAGCTGCCAGACCTGCTCCTGTGAGCCCCTCCCCCTAGAGGAGCAAAGGTACCAGGTGGGGAGAACCACAGGGCACATGGCTTCTGGACCAGCTGTCCCCATTCCTCACTGTCCTGCAAGCACACTCTGGTTCTCCTTGGGGGAGATCCCCCTCTGCTCCAACCTGGGGTGGGCACATGGCCTGAACCATTCTACCCCCTGCCCAGTGATTGGCCAGGGATGGGCATAGGACCTGGGCCAGGTCAATGAGATCTGAACTTCTGAAGGGAAAACCCACTTTCTCCTCTCCACCGAGCAGAGTGAGCATCACAGCCCCCCCCCCACTCTCCCCCTCCCGTCCACACCCCCTCCCGTCCACACTCCCTCCCATGCACACTCCTGCCCAGGGAAGGCCGTGCGCACCTTGTAGGGCCCACGTGCTGTAAGATGCCAGGTGGCTGGCGAGCACCTCCCGTGTCCGGGCTGGGATGCTGGGCCCCAGGATGCTGGTAGAGGAGCCGATCTCCACACCGAACCTGAAAGGACATGGCCTTGGTGTGCTCTACGCCTCAGCTTTGCCCAGAAGCAAAGCCCCAACCTGCTAAGCGGGGGTGCTCCCCTTCAGGGCATGTGGCCAAGACCAGTCTTGGGGATTCTGGGAGCAACTGCCACTGTAGTCAGTGACTTCTTGACCTGATGTGTCTCATGAGCAAAGCCAGAGGGTGGAGAAGCCGCCCTGAATGGAGGCACGGGTCAGTGAGTCCTGAGAACAGGTTTCGCCTGAAATCCTATTTGCCTGGAATCTTGATCAGAAGTGTGGGCTGCCCTGGCCCGTGTGGTTCAGTGACTAGAGCAGCAGCCCACACACCAAAGGGTCACGGGTTCGATTTCCAGTCAAGGGCACGTACCTGGGTTGCAGGTTCGATCCCCAGCCCCAGCAGGGGCGTGTGTGAGAGGCAACCAGACAATGTTTCTCTCTCACATCGATTTTCTCTCTCCTCCCCTTCCTCCCTCCCTTCCTCTAAAAATCAATGGAAAAAATATCCTGGGTGAGGATTAACAACAACAAAAAAGGTGTTTTTTAAACTTTTTAAGAAAAAATTTCACAATGAACTCATAAGAGATTTCTTTTAAATGCTTCTTTCCTTACAATAACATTGGTGCGTGTCCTATATCATTCAATCACTATCAGATATTTATTAAGCCTCTACTATAAACAAAGCATTGTTTTTTGTCTGAGACATGAGCTGGCTTTAAGAATAATACATTTTCTTTTTTATTTTCTTTTTTTGCATTTATCTTCAGATAGAGCAGGAGGGAGAGGAGGAGGAAGAGAGAGAGAAACATCGATGTGAGAGGGATACATTGAGTGGCTGCCACCCACACGAACCCAACGGGGGCCAGGGACAAACTGCAACCGAGGTACATGCCCTTAGCGGAAATCAAACCCGGGTCTCTCTGGTCCGCAGGTCAACGCTTTAACTGCTGAACCAAACTGGCCAGGGCAAGAATAATACATTTTCAAGAACAATCATAACTACAGAAAAAACAATGAAATAAAAGCACATTTTTTTTCATTTTCTTTTTTTTTTGCTTAATTTTTTATTTTCCAATTACTGAGGATGTACAATGTTATATTAGTTTTAGGTGTACAACCCAGTGATTACGCACTATATAACTTATGAAGTGATCACCCCAATACATCTAGCACCCATCTGACACCATGAACAGTTATCACAATATTACTGACTATATTCCCTATGCTGTACTTTACACCCCCATGACTGTTCTGTAACTACCAATTTGTGCTTCTTAATCCCTTCATCTTTTTCACCCACCCAGTCTCTCAACCCTCCTCCCTTCTGACAACCATCAAAATGTTCTCTGTATCTATGAGTCTGCTTCTGTTTTATGTTGTATTTTAGAGTCTACATGTAAGTGAAATCATGTGGCATTTGTCTTTCTCTGTCTGACTTCTTTCTCTCAGCACAACACCCTCTTGATCCATCCATGTTGTTGCAAATGATAAGATTTCATTCTTTTTTTGAGGCTGACTAATATTTCACTATATACATGTACCACATCTTCTCTATCCATTCATCTGTTGATGGACGGTTAGGTTGCTTCCATATCTTGGCTATGGTAAATAATGCTGTGACGAACACACAGATGCCAAAGTCTTTGCGTTGCTTTAGATAAATATCTAGAAGTGAAACTGCTGGGTCCTTCTTTGTCTCTTTTATAGCCTTTGCTTTGAAGTCTATTTTGTTTGTTATAAGTATTGCTATTCCAGCTTTTCTGTTTGTTTCCATTTTCATGAAATAACTTTTTCCATCCATTTACTGTAGTCGCTGTGTATCTTTCAATCTGAAGATAGTCTTTTGTAGGGTGCTTATGTATGGGTTGGCTTTCACACTCATTCAGCCACTCTGTGTTTTTTCACTGGGCAATTTAATCCATTTGCATTTAAGGTAATTGTTGATGATGTCCTGCCTGGTTTGGCTCAGCGGTTAGAGCGTCGGCCCGTGGACCAAGGGGTTGTAGGTTCGATTCCTGGCCCTGATCCGGGGTCGTGTAGGAGGCAACCAATTGATGTGTCTCTCTCACATCAATGTTTCTCTCTCTCCCTCCCTTCTACTCTATCTAAAAAATAAATAAAAAATAAAATAAATTGTTGATAGATATGTATTTATTGCCATTTTATTATTCATATCCTTAATCTTTCTTCCTCTTCCTCTTCCTCTTCCTCTTCTTCTAAGACCCTTTGCCCTGGCCAGTTTGGCTCAGCAGTTAAGAGTGTTGGCCATGGACCAGAAAGACCCAGGTTCAGTTCCCACTAAGGGCACGTACCTCGGTTGCAGTTTGTCCCTGGCCCCGGTTGGGGCCGTGAGGGTGGCAACCAGTCGATGTGTCTCTCTCACATCGATGTTTCTCTCTCTCTCTTTCTCCCTCTCTCCCTCCCCTCCATCTGAAGATAAATGCAAAAATGTCCTCGAGTAAGGATAAAAATAATTTTTAAAAAAGAAGACCCTTTAACATGACTTGTAATACTGGTTTGGTGGTAATGAACTCCTTTAGCTTTTTTCTTATCTGGGAAGCTCTTTTTCTGTCCTTCAACTCTAAATGATCAATTTTGCTGGGTAGAGTAATCTTGGTTGTAGGTCCTTGCTTTTCATTACTTTGAATAATTCCTGACACTCCCTTCTAGCCTGCAAAGTTTCTGTTGAAAAAATCAACTGACAGCCCAGCCAATGTGGCTCAGTGGTTGAGTGTTGACCCCTGCACCAAGAGGTCGCCAGTTCGATTCCCAGTCAGGGCACATGCCCAGGTTATGGGCCCGATCCCCAGTGGGGGGCATGTAGGAGGCGGCCAATTGATGTTCTCTCTCATCCATGTTTCTGTGTCTCTCTCCCTCTCCCTTCCTCTCTCTCTAAAATCAATCAATAAATTTTAAAAATAAAGAAAAAATCATTCTTTAAAAAAAAAAAAAATCAACTGATAGTCTTATGGGAGCTCCCTTGTAAGTTACTAATTGGTTTTCTCTCACTGATTTTAAGAGTCTTTGTTTTTAACCTTTGGCATTCTAATTATGATGTGTCTTGGTGTGGGCCTCTTTGAGTTCATCTTGTTTGGGAGTCTCTCTCTGCTTCCTGGACTTGTATGTCTTTTTCCTTCACCAAGTTAGGGAAATTTTCTGTCATTATTTTTCTTAATTAGTTTTCAATTCCTTGCTCCCTCTCTTCTTCTGGCACCCCCATGATGTGAATGTTTGTACATCTGATGATGTCCCAGAAGCCCCTTAAACCACCCTCATTTTAAAAAATTTTTCTTTTTGCTGTTCTGCTTGGATGTTTTCTGCTACCTTATGTTCCAAATTGCTGATTCGATCTTCTGCTTCATAAATTCTACTATTGATTCCTTCTAGTATATTTTTCATTTGTCACTGTAGTCTTCATTTCTGACTGTCCTTTCTTATGTTTCCTATTTCTTTGTTGAAGTTCTCACTGAGTTGATCTATTTTTCCCCTAAGTTCATTAAGCATCTGTATGACCAGTCTTTCAAACTCTGCATCTGGTAGATTGCTTATCCCCATTTAGTCCAGTTCTTTTTCTGGAGTTCTGTCCTGTTCCTTCATCTGGGACATGTTTGTTTGTTTCCTCTTCTTGGCTGCCTCCCTGTGTTCGTTTCTATGTACTAGGTAGAGCTGCTACGTCTCCCAGTCTTCATATGGTGGCTTTACGTGGTAGGTGTCCTGTGAGGCTGCCTTCAGTCATCTGAGTGGGGTGCTCCAGGTGTACCCCACCCCCCATGAGGACTGTTCACACACTCCTGTTGTAGTGGAGCCTTGATTGCTGTTGGCACATCAACGGGAGGGACTGACCCCCAGGCTGATTGCTGAGGACTGGCCAAAGTTACAGCAGAGCAGCTCATGTGCAGGGCCCACCCCACAGAGCAGGACTCACTCCAGTGGGCATCAGGTGCTCGCCCGGTCAACCTCTTGGGTGTGTCACTGTGGAGGTGGTTGGATGTTGCTCCAGTGTGGTCTGAAGCTATCTACTGGGTGCACTGGCTCTGGGGCCTCCTGGGAGGTGCCAGCCAGTCAGTCCCTGCCTGGGGCCACCCAGGATGAGCTACAAATCTGCAGATGTATACTACTTGTGCTGGGCTTGGAGGTGCCTGGGAGAAGCCAGGCAGGGAACCAAGGCAGGCCGCCACTCGTGCCAGGCTTGGGACTGCTTAGTAAAAGGTACGGGGCATGCTGAGGCCAGATGCTGCTAGTCTGGGGTTGTGGCCCTTTGGGAGATTTAGAAAAGTCCGCAGCATGAGCCAAGACAGGCCACTTCTCTGGAACTGCCACTGGAAGCAGCTCGGGTGGGCCCACAAGCTGGAGGAGGCAGGGTCTCAGAAAACCGCCAGGGCAGTGTGAACGTCTGAGCCAGGCTGATGGAGGCTCAGATATGGCGCTCAGCTGCCTGCAGGGGGCGTGCTCAGCAAAGAAACAATGGCTTCTCCAGCACTTCTGCCTGGGACACAGCTGCCCCTCCAGGCCTTCCCTGGAAGCCAAACCATTCAGTTCGTCCCATACATCCCTGGTGCCTTTCCAACCTGCTGCCCTAGCGCCTGAGCTCAGAGCAAGTGGGCCTGTGCATGGTCCCTTTAAGAGGAACACCTGGGACTCCAGCAGCCTCCCTCTCACTCACCCACAATCCCCACTAGTTTTCACTGCCAGAAGGCGTGGGGACTTCTCTTCCAGGCACCGGAACCCTGGGCTGGGAAGCATGGTGTAGGGTTGGGACCTCTTGCTCCTCTTGGGGTACCTCCATAACTGAGATATCCCTCATGATTAAAAAAAAAAGTTTTTTCCATTGATTTTTAGACAGATTGGTTGGGAGGGGGTAGGGAGAGAGGAGAGGGAGAGGAGAGAAACATCGATGTGAGAGACATATCGACTGGTTGCTTCCCGCACACACCCAGACCAAGGCCAGGGATGAAACCTGCAACCCAGGCACTGGCCAGAGCTCCCTCACGGTTTCTAACCACCACACATGGGTGTGAGACCTGCCCGTTCTATATCTCCACCCCTCCTACCAGTCTCAATGTGGCGTCTTCTGTACACCCTTAGTTATGGGACTTCTGTGCAGCGAGACTTCAGGTGGTTCTAAGTGATGGTTGCTCTTCAGTTTGGTTGTAATTCCGACGTGGTTGTGGGAGGACGCAATTCCCATGTTTACCTCCTCCACCACCTTAGCCAGAAACCGTCATTTTCTCTCACAGATCACTGCTTTTCCCCATTGGTTTAGAACTATTCTTACCGAAATTTCTAATAGTACAAGTGAAACAGAGCAAATGGTCTAGTTTTTCCGAAAATTATTAACAACAAGAAATCTCAACTGCCACCAAAAGCCGACCATTTTGAATCACAGCAAAAATCTCCAGGCACCTAAACATCGTTGTATTTCATTAGACACCAAAATGACATTGCATCCTCGCAGTTCTGACATGGTACTCTATCTGTTACATTTCACTCGTTCCTTTAACACATTGGCCATGCCTTTTACTGTACAACTGAGAGATGCCTGGTGTATCGTGGGCACTCAGTAAATGTGTCCACATGAGACAGACGGACCGACAGAATCACTTTTGTGGAAAACGCTATGCTCAAATCCACATGACCTTACAAACTACTGTGGGGTCAAGAGGTATTGACGTAGTAGCCCTTCCAAAGTGCCCTTGGGATGAAATGAAACTGAATTCTGCCACCACATCGATAGTCTATTCGGTTTGCACAAAAGTCTTTCTGATAAGGAAGAGTACTGGGCATCCTCAATTCCTGGACACCTTATATCCATGATAAATGTCCACGTGTGTACATATCACACTGTTTTATGATGTATTTCAACAGTGGGGCCATAGTGACAGCGGTAAAGATGGCGATTCTGGACCGTGAACCACTGTGTGCCAAGCAGGACATTAACAATCACTGCATTTACTCCTCAAAACACCCTAAGAGGTCAGGATTAGGAGTTAACCCTTGGGGAGCTAAAAGTCCCTGGCTCACGGCCACAGTTGATCAGGCAGAGCTGGGCCACACTTGGCACGAAGCCTGCTAACACAGGTGCACGGCGGCCGAGCCCAATTTGAGGAACGTTTTCTCCAGTGTGGTCCTGAACATCTGGATGAAACCAAATCCCAAGGGTGCTCTGGACTCAGGACGCCTGCCACCCAAGAGCTCTGCCCCACCCAGCATGGCCCTGACCGTGCACATCTTACCTCCTCTCAGCCCACTCCAGGATGGGGTCCCACTCGTTCTTCTGAAGTTCCACGAGTGTCTCTGGCTCTTCCACCCTGTAGCTAATTCATTGTGAAAGTCACCTCATTAATAACAAAGTGCCACTCCTTCGTCCAGTGACAGACAACAGAGACACACAAAGGGCAACGGCAAAAAGAACCTTCCTCTGCCCTGGCCCCACCACTCTCCCCCGAGGCAGGTTCTCAGTGAGGCCTGAGGGCCAGCAGCACGGCCCCATCCCGGGACTGGTTCAAGTACACGTTCAGGCCCACCCCACACCTACGGGAAGCAGACCCTCGGCAGGTGAAGACCAGAAACCTGTGTTTTAACAAGCCCTCCAGGGGAGTCTAATATGAGCTTGAGTTTGAGAACCACTGTCCTGAATTTCCCTGACTGCTTGATGAGTCAAGGCTGGTAGCACTGTGTACCCTCTTTTAACTGCCCAGACCACTCTGTCCTAGGGCGCTGACCATGACGCTATCTAGCGCAGCCTCTGCATCCCCGCTACCTGCGCCCCTTCCAAGAGAGATGTTCCTGGCCGCAGGTCAAGGTGCCTGCTTGGACTTCCTGAGCCCACCTGTCTCCTGGCTCTAGATGCAGCTGCTGTCATGGAGGCCTGAGCCCATCTGGTCCAGGCCACACCACCTGGTCCAGGCCACACCCTTTGCTTTGACTAGGAGACACAGAGATGGAGTCTGCTGAGGGGAGTTTAGTTGCAAGGCCTCATGGGACAGGAACCAAGTGGGCACTGTAGAACAGCAGTCTGGTGTGAGCAGAGGGGAGAAGAGAGATCGTGAGTGTGTAAGAAAAGCTGGGCTGTGGAGGAGCAGACGAGGGGGCAGAGGGAGAAATTCGGGCAGCCAATCGTCCAGCTCTCACACAGGGCAGCCAGCTGTCCCTCACTTGCTATCAGGGTCCTGTATAGTTTTCAAGAGAACCCTCTTACCTGAGCTAAGTTGGATAAGTTTCTGTTCCCTGCAATCAGATGGCCAGCAACTCAAAACGGGCACTGTGGGCCTCTCCCCGAGCTGTGCCCCAGCAGCCCTCCCTGCTGATGTCACGCACCCTGTGACATCACTCGGGCTCCTAGAGCACTCGGCTAGCGACAGGGTGCTCAGCCACTGCAGCTTCCCTTCAACATCTCTACCAATCAGCTCGAAAACAAGGGCACTCCTTCGGCCTGCACACCCTGAGCTGGTACATCAGCTCTGGTCCCGCCTGCAGGCTCCAGCTGAAAGTTGGCTCACTCCGCTCTCAAGCCTGCTGGCCGGTCCACCCACGGACAACAGTAGACTTCTGAGTCCCCATAATCCCGCGAGTCACTGTTTATAATACGGGCGTGTGTGTGTGTGTGGGGGGGGGTGAGAGGCCTTCAGACCCGGGCTGAATTATGCCACCGGCTTTAATCCTCTAGTTCACAGATAGCAGCTGTGACACTGCTTGGCCTCTAGTAAAACCGAGTGAGCCAATTCCAAGAACGGACAGACGGACGGACAGACAGACAGACGGACGGAATGAAGGAAGGAAGGAAGGAGAGAAGGAAGGAAGGAAACGTGGACACAATGGGAAAATTTAAAAGCAGAGGAAGCCAGCTCCTGAATATCAACATCTGATCATCTCTGCATCCAGGCTGACAGGTGGTGACCAGGGTGCCTACACGAGAATGTGCTGGTAGGTGAAGTCTAGGGTCAGAGGCCCTTCTGGGGGTTGGCAAGTGACCCCCTTGGCCCTGGAGCCTGCAAGAGCTGCACATACCAAGAGCCCTGTGCCCAAGCCAAGGGGCAGGGCACACAGCGACAACCCTGTGCCCAAGCCAAGGGGCAGGCAGCCACTGGGCTGCAGAAGGGCTGTGCCTGGTGCTCCCGCCCTCTGCAGCCCAGGAGTCTCTGTCCCAGGGTGTACAGAGAGGTGAATGCTGGTGTCAGCGAGACTGCTCCCCTGCCCCGGGAGACAAGGCAAAGGGCCTGCTCCTCTTCTACAGACAACTGGGCAAATGAGGCAAACAGCCCAGGAACGCACTAGGTCTGAGGGGGATGCTCATCTAAACGTCAATTACCAGATGGTGTCGGTGTCCAGAAACTTCACGGCTGCCCGGATCAGCTGGTCCTTGTTTCGCTGTGTTGGGTTGTCTAAGGACGTGTTGCACAAAGTGGTCTGAATCAGAAGGCAGAGAGCCCGTCACCACCCACTGGGCCCATGAAGCACTCCGAGGGCACTGTGCCCAACCCGCAGCAGCAGGGGGGCCGGCCAGTACACCCAGAGCCCTCGACCGAGCAGCTCCACCGCCTCAGCCGTAGCACACCTACTGAGCTTCCCATGGCCAGGTCTGCACCAACCGCGCCGTGGCAGCTCGTGGGACTCAGAATCGCCCCAGGCCCCTGGGTTGTGTACTGCCCAAGGGCTCACACTCTTTACTGCTAGGCTCTGCTGTATTTAGTTCAATCCTCACAACCCTTGGGACAGGTACTGTTAGACCCATTTCAGAGATGTGGGAACCGAGTCCCATGAAGGTCAAATTCAATTAATAAGACTCATAAGCATTGTCGGAATTCAAATCTGACTGGAAGCTCACCAGCTAGCTCCTTAACACCCCAGGGGCAGGGGAACAGTCAGCCAAGCCAGAAACAGCAGGCTGCTGGGGGACTCTGCGGCGGGCCTGCAGCCCTGTCGGCCACCGTCATCAGACAACGAAGCAGGCTGGCACCGCGGCAGCTGTGAAGACACTGGGCGTGCCTGGGTCAGGTATGTGGAGGCCCAGCACTGCGGTGGCCAGGACAACAGCACAAGCCCCTGCTGACGGAACGTCTGTGCGCGCCGGGACCATACCCAGGCTGTCCGTGCAGCAGCTCATCCCACAAGCACTCCACAAGTGGGCAGTATCATCCGCCCTCACAGATGGGGAACGTGGGGCTAAAGGGGCAGTAACTTGCCCAAGGTTGTGGTTTGGAAGTAGGGCCTGAACCCAGTTGAGCCGACCCTACCCAGGCTGTTCCAGTGCCCCCGTGGTCCTGTGGACGGGATCCCCAAGCAGGGGTCCTTACTCCTCACCTGCCCCTTGAGTCTTGCACTTAGTCTACACCCAGTGCTGACTACACTTCACACAGGAGCTGGCTGTGTGGTCCTGCCCATCTGCTCACAAGGCAGCACAGACGTAAAGCAGACGATGACAGACTGGAGTATGATGGAACATGGATAGCTGCCATGACAGGAACTAAGACAGCTGGGCAGTGAGGGCGGGCACACCTGCCCCGAGCCGCCAGCACAGCTCCGAGTAGGGGAAACTGCAGGTGGCCGACCCCAAGAGGAACTGTCGGGCACATCTGAGGAGGCAGCTGTGGCTGGAGCCCACCTCCAAGGGCTTTACTGCAATCAGGACAGGAATCTCCGAGCCTGCCAGGTGCCCTAGAGAGCGAGAGTGGCGGCGGCGGCGATGGGCTGCGCGCGGTTACCAGGTGCATGGTGTAGAACTTGATGGTGTCCTGCTGGGAGTCCCATTCCGTGGCTACTGCGATAGCCAGGGCCTCGCTGGGGACGGTGAAGAGCTTGGCTTGGGGAGTTTTCAGCTTCCTGTGGTCCAGGTTGATCTCAAAGCCACCTTGAGAGACCAGATGAAACCTCTCAGGGACTCCGTGGAATCGAGCTACTCGAACAGGTGCAAAGACAACCCCGAGTCCCCCAGGGAGGGCTGACAGAAGCAGAGCCGACAAGAGTGCGGAGGGACATCTCACCATCCAGCTGGCTGGACATGAACATGTTCCTACGCATTCACAGGGGAAAAGAAGCGGCAGTCAAAACTTCAGACACTCACCTTCACCCTGCGTGATGCTGACATTCTGATAAAACCTCTTCCTTTCTGTGAGAGAGATTTTCAAAAAGGCATTTTAGAATCATGTCGAGACACTCAGGACGTGACAAGACCAGCTGGTCGCCTTACTGCTGATGCCGACTGACTGGCTTGGCTTTCTCTCACTATTCCAGGTCTGCCCTGCTCTCTGTGGCATAATCACCGGCGTCTGATTACAGCTGGTAGGAGGGAGGCATGGCTCCTCCGGGGATGAGGGAGGAATGGAACCCTGGTCAAGCCCCGCCAGCCCAGCAGTCTGATCATGAGCATCTCGAGCCTGCGGACCCTGTCAGATTCCCCAGCACCTTCTGCTTTACCTTCTAAGCATGCCCTCCCAAACTTCTAATCGCCACCCCCATAGTGCCACCCCCACGCCAGCACAGTGAGCCCACACCTAACATGGCGTCTGAGTGTGCCAGCCTGATCCCTCTGATCAGCAAAAAGCAGTGTGCATGGGTGTGCGTGAGTATGTGGTGAGGTCAGTAGCAATCCCAGGAGCATTTTCCATCTCTATACTAGTTAATTAGCCAGCTTGCCTGTGTATGCAATAGGAACTCCAAATATTTCCTTTAGGAAGGGGAAAATCTGTGTCCTGTGTTTCCTTTTGAAAGTAACTTGAGCCCTGGCCAGTTTGGCTCAGCAGTTGGAGCGTCAGCCTGCGGACCAGAGAGTTCTGGGTTTGGTTCCCGCTAGGGGCATGTACGAAAAATAAATAAATAAATGAAAGTAACTTGAAAATCTTGTATGACAATGGCCCTGGCTGGTTTGGCTGAGCGGTTAGAGCACTGGACTGTGGTCCAGAGAGACCTGGGTTCGGTTCCTGCTAAGGGCACTTACCTCGGTTGCAGTTTGTCCCCGGCCCTGGTTGGTCATGCGGGTAACAACCACTTGATGTGTCCCTTTCACACCGATGTTTCTCTCTCTCTCTCACTCTCTCCCCTTCCCACTCTATCTGAACAAAAAATGAAAAAATGTCCTCGGGTGAAGATAAAAAAAGGGAAATCTTGTATGAAAATATAAACACATCCCCCCCTTTCACCTGGGGGATTAAAAACCAAGAGCAGAAGGGATTAGGCAGATTCCTTCAGTTAATAAACAGATAGGCCACATTTTGGAAGCTATCCACCATAACCCAGTCCTTACCATCTATGGTAAAACATTCATTCACTCCTTCACTCCTTCATTCGTTTGTTCCTTCACATATTCATCAGGTACCTAAGGCCTTCAGAATCTGACTAAAGATACTTATTGGAAATAATGATGTAGTACGTGAAGGAAAAGGAGATTAATTTTTAATGTTTTTTAACTTCTTTTAACGTTTTTATTTTTAATCCTCACCTGAGGATATTTTTCTATTTATCTTCAGATAGAGTGGGAGAAAAAGGGAGAGAGAAACATTGACGTGAGAGGGATACATCGACTGGTTGTCTCCCACATGACCCGACCAGGGCCAGGGACCAACCGCAACCGAGGTACATGCCCTTGGCTGAAATCAAATCCTCGACACATTGGTCCACAGGCCAATGCTCTAACCATTGAGCCAAACCGGCCAGGGCTTAATGTTTTTTTTTAAACCAAGCTTCAGTTCAAGTTTTATTAATTCGAATAGACTATGCAAGTCAGGACTGGTTAATGTGCGTGAGGGGAGGAAGTAACAGAATATCTGGTCTTACTCCAAATGTTGTATTTTTTTTTGTTCAGGTAGAGTGGGAGGGAGAGAGGAACAGAGAGAGAGAAACATCGATATGAAAGGAACACATCGAGTGGCTGCCACCCACACGACCGACCAGGGCCGGGGACAAACTGCAACCGAGGTACATGCCCTTAGCGGGAACCGAACCCGGTCTCTCCGGACCGCAGGCCGACGCTCTAACCGCTGAGCCAAACCGGCCAGGGCTGTTTTGTTTTTTTTATCCTCACCTAAGGATATTTTTGCATTTATCTTCAGATACAGCGGGAGGGAGAGAGGGAGGAAGAGAGAAAAACATCGACTTGCTGCCACCCACACGACCCCAAGTGGGGCCAGACACAAACTGCAACCGAGGTACGTGCCCTTAGCGGGAACTGAATTCCAGCCTCTCTGGACCGTGGGCCGACACTCCAACCGCTGAGCCAAACCAGCCAGAGCGGAACGTTGTATTTTTATTTTGCACATCATATCAGTTTTTTCCATCAATCTCACTTGCTGTCATTAATGCTTACACATGGAATTGCATTCCCATGGTTGCACTTACTAAGACCCAAACTATTTTCCCACAAAAAAGATTTGTGCCGACTATGTTCTAGGTATTGCTCTAGGTATCTGGGATAAAACAGTGAACAAAATAGACAAAAATCCCTGTCTTCATAGAGTTTAAATTTTTTTTTTTTAAATCCTCACCCGAGGATATTTTTCCATCCATCTTCAGATAGAGTGGGAGGAAAAGGGAGAGAGAAACATCGACGTGAGAGAGACACATCGACTGGTTGCCTCCCACACGACCCTGACTAGGGCCGGGGATGAACTACAACCGAGGTACGTACCCTTGGCTAGAACAAACCCGAGACTCATTGGTCTACAGGCCGTGCTCTATGGCTGAGCCAAACCAATGAGATCTGACAACTGAGATGATGCTACATGATTTAGCACGATTTACCACTCTCTCTGAAATCATAATACTGATTCTCTCACACATCTGACACTGAAATGCTGGCTGCTTTTATTTTTATTTATTTATTTATTTATTTATTTATTTATTTTATTTTTTTTATCCTCACCCGAGGACATTTTTCCATATTTTGTTCAGATAGAGTGGGAGGGGGAGAAAGAGAGAGAGAAACATCAACGCAAAAGGGACACATCAAGCGGCTGTCACCCGCACAACCCAACCAGGGCCGGGGACAAACTGCAACCGAGTTATGTGCCGTTAGTGGAAACCAAACCCAGGTTTCTCTGGACTGCAGGCCAACGCTCTAACCGCTGAGCCAAACCGGCCAGGGCCACCCTGGCTGCTTTTAAATGTCCTACTGAACTGGCCGCCTGTCTGTCCGACGGCAGGTGAGATGCGAAGGCTCCTGTGTGTCTGGAGGCCTGGATGCAGGCATCCGGATGGGGCCAGGACGTGCTCCAACGCCTGGGCCGGGCAGCACGTCAGAGCCGGCCAGGCAGGAAGTGGGGAGAGCTCTGAAGCTGACTCATCACCGCGGTGTGGGCAGGGATCCCCCCCAGGATGGGTCAGTAGGGAGCATTCCAGCACACTGCCCCACACAGCCGTGGGAAGCGGGTCCAGGAGACCTGGGGGCCAGGAATGGACACAGACAGCACAGGCTGAACCATCCAGACGCCAGGACAGCAGGGTTTCCCACGAGGGAAGTCGTCTTTCCTGCTTCGCTGGCCAGGCCTTGGTTCCTCTGCTCTGGCCAGGCCCACTTCTTTATGTTAGGAGGGAGAGGAAACCTGGAGAGGAAACCTGGAGCGGGAAGGACGGAGGGGCAAGGAAGGGAAACCAAAACTGCTCAGAACAGGAGAAAACCACGAGACAGAGATGGCAGCTGAGCAAAGGATCACGGGGCTGCGGCGTGTCGATGAGGGCCCCTGTACAGGGGTGCAGCAGAGGGCGCTCTCCTGAACGCAGCAGGGATGGGTGGGGCAAAACTGCAATCTGGGCAGTTTTGAAACGAACTCTGGTGAGTATTAATCCCTTTCCAGGAAGGATTCAAAGCTCACCCCACCCCAGAGGTACTAACTGTCCAGTGGGGAGACGGACACTGAACCAGCCCAACAATACAGTGACCATGGTGGCAATGCACACATGCAGGGATGCTCAGGCCCCTGAGGACTGGGGAAGAGCTCCCAGCAGGCAGAGTCCGTCTGAGAACTGACGAGGAAGAGCCGGTCAATCTGCACTGACGGATTTCTTTTTGGAGGGTGTGTGCAAAAGAGTTTCCAGCAGAGGAAACAGCTGAAATGAAAGTCTGGGGCCTCGCAAGAGCACAGTTATGAAGAACTAGAAAGACGGCCAGGAGAAGGCTGTAGCTACCCAGCAGAGGATGGTCAGAGATGCCCAGAGAGTGGTGAGAGCCATTTCTGGGGAGAGAGGATCAGGAAGGTCATAGCAAGGAGGGCAAAGGGAGCCATAAGGAGTACTCACAGGCAAATGTATCCGGAAAAGTCATTTGGTAGGAGTCACCTGGGCCCTCAAAGGTTTGGGGTCACATAAGACAAATCATGAAGCCACTAGCAGCCTCTGAAACGTCCACAGTCTCCATGAATACAGGGCTAGCCGACAGCAACAGGAACACCATCTTCAGAGATGAAAGAAACAGCCTCGTCTTATTGGAGCATCCAGAAGTTGAGTGTATTTTGAATATGAATCATTCCCTTTACAAACATCTGTTTCTGTGTCAAAAACATACCCAGTGCCTTTTAAGAGACAATTTTGTGAACTATGTAGACACAAAGAAATGGATGTGTAAAAAAGTGTTGAATTTGAAAAGCTGCCCTGGATGGTTTGGCTCAGCAGTTATTGTCGGCCTGTGGACCAGAGTCTCGGGTTCAATTCTGGTCAAGGGCACGTACCTCAGTTGAGGTTTGATCCCCAGCCCTGGTTGGGGTCGTGTGGGAGGCAACTAATCTATGTGTCTCTCTCACATCGATATTTCTCTCTCTCTTTCCCTCCCTCCTGTCCTCCTTCCCACTCTATCTGAAAATCAATGGAAAAATATCCTCAGGTGAGGATTAAAAAATAAATAAATAAATAAATAGGCTGACCACAGGCTATATATACAAGTTAAAAAACAAACTAACACCCTGCTCATGTGAAGAGTCTGAATTAGGAATTAATGCCCTGTGAGGCTACTTCAATCCATATACAGAAACAGCTCCTGTCTGTGTCACTTCCCCTACACTGCCCCTCCTGCCCGAGGATTCATGGACTAGGGAAGGATCTTTCTATCAGCCACAATTACCTGGCTGGCCTTTGCTTTGTAAAGACTCCAAACCTCAGAACTACAACTCCCACTGTGCACCAAGAACAGAAGAAGTGCCTTCCTAACGCTATCTAACACCTTTATCTTTTTAAACAGTGCCATCTGGTGGTCCTTACGCCTTAAAAGCTGAAATCCTCTCTGGTATCCTTCCAACCCTAATCCGAGGAGGGGGGCTCCAACCAACTGTTCTGACATTAAAAATCTTCAGGCCAACTATATAAAGAACCCTACAAATCAATAATAAAAAGGCAAATTAACCCAATTAAAAATGATCAAAGTATCTGAATAGACATTTCTCCAAAGAAAATACACAAATGTCCAATAAGAACATAAAAACATGTTCAACATCATTCATCCTCGGAGAAATGCAAATGGAAACCAGGAGATAGCACTTCACATTCACCAGGATGACCATACTAAACAAGACAGACAGTAACACGTGTTAGCAAGGATGTGAAGAAATTGGGACTTCCATCCCTGCTGGTAGAAATGTAAAATGGTGCAGTCCCCTTGGAAAGCAGTGTGGCAGTTCCTCAAAAGGTTATATAGTTACTTTTTTTTTTTTTTTTTTAGTACGTGCCGAACGGGGGTGGGGGTGGGGGGGGACTCTCTGGTCCACAGGCCAATGCTCCAACTGCTGAGCCAAACCGGCCAGGACAACAGTTACCATTTAATACAGAAATTCTACTCTCAGATATATGAGAAAAACTTGTACATGAATGATTACAGCAAGCAGTATACAGAAGAGTCAAAAGACAAAACAACCCAAATGATCAACAACAGATAAATGGATAAATAAGATAGAATAGTACTCAGCAGTGAAAAGGAATAGAGTACTAACACATGCCACAACTTAGATAAACTTTGAAAACATTTTAAGTGAAAAAAAAAAGCCAGTCAAAAAAGACCACATTCCATTTATATAAAATGTTCAAAATAGGGAAACCTGCCTGGCCAGTGTGGCTAAGTGGATTGAGCATTGTCCCATGGACAGGGAGGTCCCAGTTCAGTTCCTGGTCAGGGCACATGCCCGGGAGGCTCAATCACCAGTGCAGGGCGTGCAGGGGGCAGTCAATCAATGTTTCTCTCTCACGTCGGTGTTTCTATCTCTCTCAAAAAAATCAATAAAAGTATATTTTTTTAAATAGGGAAGCCTATGCAATCAGAGAGTAGTGGTTACCTGAGGTTGGAGGGAACAATGGGAGGGTGATAGCTCACAGGCACAGGTTTCTTTTTGGAATAATGAAAATGTTCTAGAATTGACTGTACCAATGGTTACATAACTCTGTGAATATACTAAAAACCCTGTAATTGTACACTTTAAATAAGTGAAGAATAAGTGAAGTACACTTCAATAAATCTGTTATAAAATTCTTCAGGCCGAATGTATCTGTCATAGCAATTAATGTAAATAGGCTAAATGACTAAACACATTTTTTCCAAATTGTTGTAGCATCTATAGCACAGGTTGGCAATTTCCTTTCTGTCATGAGCTGAACAGTAAATGGTTCAGGCTTTACAGGCCATTGGGTCTCTGCTGCAACTACTCAGCTCTGCCTTGTAGTGCAAGCAGCCCTGGGCAATATGCATGTGAATGTGTGGCTGTGTGCCAATAAAACTTGACTTACAAAAACAGGTGGCAGGTTGGACACCTTATCTACAGATTCTTCCTCCATCTACCACAACCATGAGAAAGATGCCTCTGAGGCGACAGACTCTGAGAAGCTCAATGACTGGTCCAGGGGACAGGGAACCTGTAAACAGAGGTGACGAGATGTCTAACCTTGTCGTCCCTGGGTTTTTGCATTCAGTCATACATGCTGCCTCTCAGGAACACCTTCCCCTCCAGGCAGCTGGTACAGAGTGGGACCACCACACAGCCTCACAAAGGTGTCCTTAGTGAGACACCTCCTAACACCCAAGCGACCCTTTCCTAAACCCCGTCTCTGCTTCTGACCAACTTCCATGACATGGCCATTCCTAAGGGGCCAAGATCACCCTGCCTGCCAATTGAAGTCTTCATCAAGGCCCCACTTGGATTTAATCTTCCACCACTCCAAAGACTCTCAGGATCTCACAACTAGCAGTCTCTGTAGATCACTATTAGGCCTGATTCATGTACTTCCCTCCCATTGTGCTTTATTCTTTCATTCAAATTTTCTTTCACGGTTGACTACCCACCATGTGCCAAGCACTTCCAAAAGCCAAAACTAGTAAGTCTGCAGTAGACAGGAAAAAGAGCCCTGGCTCGGTAGCCCGGCTGGTTAGAGTATTGTCCTGATAAGCCAAGGCTGGGGGTTCAATCCCTAGTCAGGACACATATAATAATTAACCAATGAATCCATAAATAAGTGGAACAACAAAATGATGGTTTTTTTCTCTCTCAAATCAATTTTTTTAAAAAGATTCTTTAAAATAGAAAAGAAAGGAGATGGCTGATGAAGTGCCACCAGTGGCATCCACTAAACTAAATTAACACTCTGCTTTTGCCAACTTAACTGAATTCCCTGGGATGATGTTAAAGGAAAAAAAACAACAACTCATTTTCCTTTACACACACACACACAGAGACACTCCAAATGTGTGGGGGCTTTCCCACCCATCAATTCTGCAACACCAGCTGGGAGTCCTACAGTTCAATCCAGTTCTGACACTATCCACTTGGAGTTGGTGTCAGATCCCATAGGTTAAGGGCTCAGTCTCGCAAGACTCCAATAGAAAGTCTAGGTTGTCACCTGTGCTTCTGACCAACCCAGCTGGCTATACATCAGGGTTCCAGTGAAGCCTTCCTCAGGTTTGATGAATTTGCTAGAGCAGCTCACAAAACTCAGGAAAACATTCACTTGCCAGATTACTGGTTTATTATAAGAGGATACGACTCAGGAGCGGCCAGATGAAGAGATACATAAGGAAAGGTATGTGGGAAGGGGTGAGGAGCTTCCATGCCCCTTCTGGAAATGCCACTCTCCCAGCATCTCTGCATGTTCACCAACCCGGAAGTTCTCTGAGCCTCTCAGAACCCATAGTTCAGGGATTTTAGGGAAGCTACACTACTTAGGCATACAGGCCATTAATGATCAAGTCAATCTCCAGCCCCTCTCCCTTCCTGGAGGTCAGGGGGTAAGGCTGAAAATCCAACCCTGTAATCACATGGGTGGTTCCCATGGCAACCAGTCTCTATCCTTAGGGATTTTCTAAAGGTTACTTCACTGACATAAACTCTGGTGTGGTTAAAAGACGTTCCTTTTGCCTGGCCGGTGTAGCCCAGTGGTTGAGCATCGACCTGTGCACCAAGAGGTCACTGGTTCTATTCCCAGTCAGGGCACATGCCCAGGCTGTGGGCCTGATCACCAGTGGGGGGCATGCAGGAGGTGGCCAATCAATGTTCTTTCTCATTGATATTTCTATCTCTCTCTCCCTCTCCCTTCCTCTCTAAAATTAATAAAGAAAACAAAACAAACAAACAAACAAAAAGACGCTTTCATCTTTCTCACTCTGGAGCCACTTGAGGGGAAAAGACCAAATATTTTAACAAAAGATTCTCTTATAGCTTTTAGGATCTGTGTGCCAGGAAGAGAACAAAGACCAAACACACACACACACACACCTTATTATAAATCACAATGATCACAGATGCCCTTCCTTGTTCCTCTTTACTGGCTCTTCCTGTCCTACCTCTAGACCATACACCTGAGCCCTAATAGGTGAAGCCTCAGTTCCCAGTTGCATCCAATATTTGTATAAAATTACAGAACTTGCCCTGGCTGGTTTGGCTCAGCAGTTAGAGCAATGGCCTGCAGACCAAAGAGTCGCAGGTTCGATTCTGGTCAAGGGCAGGCACCTGGTTTTGGTTTAGTCCCCGGCCCTGGTCAGGGTCGTGTGGGAGCCAACCAGTTGATGTCTTTCACATCGATGTTTCTCTCTCTCTCTATCTCTTCCTCCCACTCTGTTTGAAAATAAATGAAGTATATCCTCAGATGAAGATTAAAGTAAATAAATTAATTAATTTAATTAAGTTACAGAACTTAACAGAAGGACCCTCAGAGGCAACCTAGTCCTTCAATTCACATAGGAAAATAAGGCCTAAGATCACACAGTACCTCAGAGATTCAGCCCGCATCAGACCCCAAATTTGTAACCCTGCCATAATGCCACACTGCCTGTAGAGTTTCAGATTTTCTAAAGGAGGCAGTATGACAGCAAGATTCCGCATACCCCAGTCTCCTCTAGATGTGGACTGGCTGCCCAACACTCTTCTTCCTCCTCCACAGCAAATTCCTACTCGTCTATCAACTCTCAGTTTAAATGTCCTTTCAAAAACCCAA
Source organism: Molossus molossus (assembly GCF_014108415.1). Lineage (NCBI taxonomy): Eukaryota > Metazoa > Chordata > Mammalia > Chiroptera > Molossidae > Molossus > Molossus molossus. The sequence goes on along the minus strand of NW_023425364.1, from coordinate 357,740 downwards.
GACCCTTTCTAGGCACCCCCAAGATGGGAGAAGGTGCTTCTTTGTGTTCTCACAGCTTCTTTGCACTTCCCTTAACACAGGGCATTATAAGCTACCGTTTAACCAGGATATGATAACCTCCTGCACTTGACCATGAACATCATCCAGGGGGACCATGTTCCGTCTTGAAGATCACCAGGCCTCCTGCCCTCAGCACAGAAAAACTAACTGAATGAAGGATAGTGTTACTATTCTTCACTCTTTTAAGTGAGTCAGTCTGATACCCTAAAACCTCTCCCCAGAAGCAATGAAAGAGTCACTACTTCCTCTGGGGTATCACCACAATCAGAGGGGAAGAAGGAGGCGTGAGGTATCAATCAACTCCTCAGCAGGGGTGGCAGCGGTTGTGATAGGACAGGAGGGAGGGCCAGGAAACCTGCAGAGAAGGTGACCAGGATGGAAGACCTGGGTTCTAGACCCCTGCTGTGCGGGCTCCTAAGACATAGAAATCTGTCAGACAAGCTGACCTCTGTCCTCCACTAACCTGAGTCTGCTCTGTGACCTTGGAGTAGTCCTGACACAGAACCCAACTTTTTCTGTCTGAAAACAAGGATAACATTAGCTTTCCTTGTTCAAGAGAAGAAAGCCATACACTTTGAGAACAATGCACGTGCCACATGTCAACTACTATCTCCCGCCTGGACGAGATGTGTGAGAGGTGTGCGATGTGTGCCCTAGATGGTCCCTGCCCTAGTCTGGTCTTCTCTTCCCCAACCTGCAACCAGACTGGCCGGTGCAACCCCAGGAGCCCGAGCCCAGCCTCGGTACCCCGCTCGGCACGTCTGAACCTCTCTGCCCACCTGGGCCCGGCTCGGCCCCAGGCCAGAGGGGGACATGCCTGGCCTCCCTTACCTGCCGGGGGGACGTAGGCCCGGAAGAGGGACGGGCAGTCAGTCCCCGTCTGCACGGAGACCACGGGACCACCTGAGGGTCGGTTCAGGAGATGGCGCCACCCGTCCCGCAGGCAGAGGCCGCTCCTCCACATCGCGCCCGAGCGCCTGGGAGGACAAGCGCTGCGAAACCTGAGAGCAGGAAACACAGAGCCAAAGGACCCGCAAGTCGCGCGCTCTGTACGGAAACCTCGCTCCACTTCCCAGAGCCCTCAGACTCCCGTGGACGCCGCCATCTTCCGCCTGACGCCAACGGCGCACCGTCACTGCGGCGCGCCTCCTGCGCACACCCCCAGTCAATCAGCATCACAAAAGCACCTTGCCCCGCCCCCTTCGAGCCGCGCTTCTGGAGGGAGACTACGAGTCCCAGAGGGCGCATCGCACACTCTATCACGTGTTCTCTCCGTTCACCAATGGGTGGAAGCACCGCCTCAGCCTGCTCCCGCCCCCCCAGACTCGCCCGGCCAATCGGAAGCGGTGGGGTGTGTGTGTGTGTGTGTGTGTGTGTGTGTGTGTGTGTGTCCGTCCGTGTGTGTGTGCGCGCGCGCCCGTGCGCGCGCGCGCGGGCAAGTGGGGAGGGGGACCAGCTCCGGACCGGCGGGCCCTGCTCGCAAGTCCCGGGGTCCTGGTGGCGGCCGGAACGGTTGGTCCGCAGGCGGCGGGCGGGTGGCTCCCCCCTCCCGCCCCAACCCAGCGCGTGCGCGCCCCGGCCCCTCCCTCCCGGCCACCCTCCTCGGCTCCCGCGCGGCGGCGGCGGTTCCTCTCCCCTCCCCCAGCCCTGGCTCCGGGGGACCCCGCGATGCCGGTCCGCACTGAGTGTCCCCCGCAGGCCGGTGCCTCGGTCGCCTCCGCGGCCTCGCTCATCCCGCCGCCGCCCATCAACACCCAGCAGCCCGGCGTGGCCACCAGCCTGCTCTACAGCGGCTCCAAGTTCCGCGGCCACCAGAAGAGCAAGGGGAACTCGTACGACGTAGAGGTGGTGCTGCAGGTGAGCGCCGGGCCGGGCCGGCGGGGCCCGAGGGCCTCCTCGCGGCGCTCACAGGCCGAGCCTGCCCGGCTCCTCGAGCCGCAGCTGCGGGCCAGGCCCTCGCCGCGGGCCTCCCGCACCCGGCGCTTCACCCCGGGACTGCCCGGCTGTGTTCACACTGTCCGAGCCCCGGCCCCGACCTGCCCGCACACCCCGAGCCTGTCGTGGGCGGCTCCGGCAGACCCTGAACACGTCCCAGACCTGGATCCGGAAGCCCCCGTGGCTGGCCACCCGCACACTTGGGTCCTTCCTGTCGGTGACCTGTCGTCCCAGTATCAGCCTCCCTGCAGTCCCTCTCAGACCCTGCACACTCTCCATTGATTTCTGCTGACTCGGGACCCTCCCGGTGCGGGGCCGTGTCAGATTAGCCAGACCTCAGACGAGCCCCCGTACCTCCTTTTCTCAGCCCGGGAATCCGCGGATCGGGGGCCCAGCTCTCCTCCCAGGGTTTCCTTCCTGGGAGAGATGAATCCGCCTCCTCGGACCTGGGAGCTGAGAGCCCCGAAGCACAACTGATTCCTGGCTTTTGACCCGCACCCACTACCAGGCACACATCCTGGGTGCTGATGGGTGGGCCTCCCCACAGTGTGTTAAGTCCTAGCTTCCTGGCCCGGGTTCCCCCTCATTGCCCCAGTCTCTTTCTGGTCTCCACACCCAGGCCTCTTGCCCCAGGCGGTCATACTCCTTCCCCTGTTCTCTGGCCACTTGCCCTGGCTTCTCTGCCCAGACCTTCCCACTTCATACCTCTGTTCCCCCCTTCTGGCTCCAGGGGACCCTCTTTGCGGGTTCTTAACTGTTATCTACACAACCAAGGCTTCCTCACAGGCTCTGATAGCCATGGACCGGGAAACCTAACTCGCCCAGTTTTATTGGTCACATGGGTATTTCCTTCCCATGCCCTTCCACCTCCCTGCCCCCCATTTGACCTGGATTTGTGAGCACCTGCTCTCAGCCCCAGGTAGCTTTGAAAGGACAGCTTCACCTGCCCTGGCGCTGTCCTGCACCTCACCCCTCTCATGCAAATGTTAGTACACTTGACTTTTTTTTCCAGCCAAAGGAGATCTGCAGTGGTTAATACTCCCTTTTCTCTCTCTTCCCTACAAAATTGTTTCTCCTCTGTCGCTACTGTTGCTTGCCTCGGGGCCCACTTTCTCCTCACTCTCTACCCCTCTGTCCTTAGCTTGACTCCCCACCTCCTGGGCCGTTTCCAAAAGCCCCTCTGGACATCTGTTCCCTGAAAGGCCTTACAGAAGCTGTGAGGTCCTAGTGCGCCACCTCTGCTGCCCTGTGTGAGGAGAGAACTAGTATGTCTTTTCCATATAGTCACCCTTTGCCCTTTAAATTTTTAAATCTTAAACAGCCTCTCTTCTGAGAAAATAGGTCTCCCAACCAAAAGACAACGGGAATCATTTTTTTCCTGCTAACCGGAGAGCATCCATCAGCCTCTTTTTCTAGCTGTTTTGTGGGAATAAATAATGTCTCCCCCTTTTTGGATTGGGAGAGCTGCAGCTCCCTGGTAACCGTGTCTTTGGACCATAAGCTTCAAGTTCTCTCATGAGCCATGGTGGTTATTGCACTTAAAAAACTGTCGTGGCTGAGTTTCTTTGATCTTCACAATTATGTACCTCGTGGTCATTGAAATGTAAGAATTCAGTATCAAGGTTTTTTGCAACTAATCATAAAAGTCTGAAAGTGAGATCCCTGGTGTGGGTCGTTTTTGGAACGATCTTGAATTTGTGTCCGTTGTTTCCCTCAGTGGTTTCTGATGTGACGGGACAACTGGCAGGGTAGCTAAGTGTCAAAGAGAAGTCTGCTTTGGTTCCTGGGCAACTGCTCTTCTGCCATTAGCGTGCTGTTTCTGAGTTTCTGTCAGGTGCCAGTTTCCTTGGAACCAGTGGAAGTGGCCATTGAGTTGGTGCATGACCAGTAGGTCTCAGGCCCAGACCAGCAATCTGGTTAATGGCTGGAAGCTACTGAGTAGGCTGTGATGGTGGAAGCGGGCGCTCAGACCCGGGAATGCTGTCCTCTGCCTGCATCAGTGAGCTGCTCGTCCAGTGGCATGTGAATTGTTCCATCATCTGCTTTTTCAGACAGGACTAGTTTCTCAGAATACTGCAGCCTTTATAACTCAACCTCATTCCTGCTTCTTTCACAACAGCTTTATTTAGATATAATTCACATACCTTACAGGCCACCCGTTGAAGGTGTGCAATTCAATTGTTTTTAGTGTATTCACAGACGTTGTATAACCATGACTGCAGTCTAATACTCATCGCCCTGAAAAGAGACCAGCAACCCCGAAGGTATAACCCCCCGCCAACCCTAGACAACCACTAATTTTTTTCTAATATTTGCTTATTCTGAACATTTCACGTAAATGAAATTATACAATATGTGACCTTTTGTGTCTAGCTTCTTTGTCTGAGCGTAATGTTTTCAGGACTTACCCATGTCATAGCATGTGTCTGCTTCATTCCTTTTCATTGTTGCATAATAGTCTGTTGTATGGGTATACAACATTTTGTCTATCCATTGACCAGTTGATGGACATTTGAGTTGTTTCCACTTTATTATTCTGTTATGAGTAATGCTGCTGTGAACCTGTATATACAAGTTTTTTTGTGTGGACATATGTCTTCATTTCTCTTGGATAGGTCCCTAGGAGTGGAACTGCTGGGTCACGTAGTAACTACGTTTAACATTTTGAGAAACTGCCAAGCTGATTTCCAACATGTCTGCACCATTTTACGTTTCCAGCAGCAGTGTGTGAGGGTTGCAGTTTCTCCACATCTCGCCAACACTTGCTATTGTCCGTCTTTTGTACTGTAGCCAACCTAGTGGGTGTGATGTATCTCGTGGTTTTGATTTGCATCTCCCTGCCGACTGACAATGTTGCACATCTCTTCGTGTGCTCTTTGGAGTGATTTCTCCTTTTGAGAGTCCAGTTTAAAGAGTTTTTCAAACTTTGTGAGATTCTAACTGGGTTTGTTGTTGTTGTTGATCGCTGTGACAGTTCTGTTTCTCCTCTGGCACCGAAGACACCAGGAGTAAAATGAGGGCCAGGGTCAGTGTGAAAGGAATATTCAAAAGAGCACTGTTGGATACAGCTGTGCTGAGACCCTCTTGCTAACAGTTGCCTTGCTCTCTTCATTGAGATGCTGTCCTGTCGTTTGCTTAAAGCTCTCTCCACTGTGGTGCATTTGAGTTCACCAAGCGTCAAGATCAATTTGGGCAAAATGGGAGAGGCACATGGTTGAATGGAAGTCAAATTGAAATTCTGATTCTTGTGATAATCCATGCAAAATGTTAGCCAACTTACAGTTCAAGCTTTAATGTATTAGCAAGTATCTTTGCCACCTGATGCCCTTCCAGCAGCTGTGAAATCCCAAACTAGATTGAATTCAGTGAGAACTGCCTACATGAAATTTAAGGCTTCAGGTTAGAGATGTGTGTCCTTGAGCAAAAGTTCTTTGCTGACCCACGTTAGTACAGATCAGCTGCTCTAAACAACCTCCAGTGCCGGGGTCAGCAGATGGGGATATTTAAAATGCTTTGGCAGTTTTCACATGGAATACTTTTATCACCAGCACCAAACTGGGAGCACTTAGCGTCATTGAAGCCCATTTGCTTTGGTGCTGACCTCATCTGGCTGTTTGAGCTCATTACAGTTTTTGAGGATTGCCTTGGTATTATATTTACCGTGCAGTTGGAAGTAGTTGAGTAAATTGGATAGATTCCGCATAACTTTTCTAATCTCTTAAAGTGAGACCTCACTTCACGTAAAAACTCAGTGTGCTACAGCACCATTGTACTTTGTTCTGCTTTTGTTCCGGACTTACCTTTGTGGGTTAATCCAATTATCATGAGGCCTGAAACCTGCCTATTCAGGATGCGTCCGTGTAGATGGGTAAATGCACTAGTCACCCCACTGTTCCAAAATAACAAAGAAAAGCGTGCCCACTGTCTCATATTACAAGAAGTTTAGGGTGCTTTGGTTCCCAGCTGGCTCATTCAGGGGCCCATTTCTCCCCATCTTTCTGTGCTGCTGGCCCTTGGCGTTTCCCCGCCTGTGGTTGCGAGATGGCTGCAGGCCTGGGCACGGCTGCAGACACTGCACCGCGAGGGGAAGAAAGAGCCTCTCCAAACACCAAAATGACCCAGCAGCACCAGGAGGCTTGCACACACGGCTAGCTGGCCAGAATTGGGTCGCTCACCCCTAAACCTACTCACGAGACAGTGGGGGCGTGTGTTTGCCTTGGATCTGTCAGGGTTGAGCAGGTCTTGTGGGACCGGGGTCGGTGCCAGAACGAGATCTGGGCCCTGCAATGTGGACAGGAGAAAACTGGTTGTTGGTTGGTTACTAAACCTCAAAACCTACACCTGTTACTCCTGTTCATTTCAGGCTCTTCTCTTCATCAAGACATAAATGTATCTGCACAGGAAATGAGCAGAGCAGACATTCACAATGCACTTTGATTTGGGTTCAGCACTTTGGTTTGTGACAGGTTTATGCCACATAGGTCTTTGAAAGATGCCTTCCCTGAAGATTCTGCCCATTTCATAAATAATGCAAGACGGAGCTTAGTGTGAATACAGGGAAGGAGTGGACGTGTCAGACCAATGACTGAGCAGCAGGAAGACAGAAGTAGGCCAGAAAGACATTAGAAAGCAGATGGAGCCCAGGCTAGAAATGACAATGTGCATACAGGTAGAAACGGAGGCCTCCTGGCCAGTGATGTGCAAAGTCTGGAGACCGAAGGGAGAGTGCACTGAAGACAGTATAGAAATGAGTCTGCAGCGAGCTCTCTGGTCCAGAAAGGGACTCGGCCTCACAGTACTCAGCGAATGAAGTTGACCTTATCTGAACAGGCACATGGATGAAGACTCCCAGAGGTCTCAGGCTGGTGAGCCCCAGGCTGTGCTAGGTGTGTGCTGACCTGCAGGCCTCCCTCCCTCCGCTTGGAAAGTAACCAGCTTGTCTCCCTGTGCTACCTCCATTTGTAACGAGGTTGTGTGTCCTTTCTTTCCAGCATGTGGACACGGGGAACTCTTACCTCTGTGGGTACCTGAAGATTAAAGGCCTTACTGAGGTAAGCACTCATTTAAATAAACTAGAACTGGAAAGTGGACGGCACACTCCGCAGTCTCGCGTGTGAAGGGCGGCAGTTTCGACTCTGAAGCCTGATTGAAACGCCGTTTCTAGGTGTGTGGGGAACATCCAGCACGCAGTGTTCACATGTCCCATGGGAGATGTACAGATTCCCAGAGCTCTAAAGTTTATAAATAAGTCACAACGTGACCGATAGTGTTGATTTTATTTTTAATATTTTTTGAGAAAAAAAATATAGTAAGAATATAGCTGCCACCATCATAAGTTTGACAGTTTCTGAAATAAGCATCAATCCTTCCAGAGGTCTTCGAAGTTCTTCCAACCTCTTAGTTCCCTGGAAGAATGAAAAGTGATCATCCATGTCCTAACAGAACTGGCTTCTCTGTAAATGTAGACTGTTGTGTTTCTGTTGTTGTTCATCCTCACCCGAGGATATTTCTTCTACTGATTTCTGGACCGTGGAAGAGAGGGAAGGAGAGAGGGGGAGAGAGAGAGAAACATCGATGTGAGGCACATCAGTTGGTAGCCTTCCACACATGTCCTGACTAGGGCTGGGGGATCGAGCCTGCAGACCAGGTGCGTGCCCTTGACCAGGAATTGAATGCACGACCCTTCATTGTGCAGACCGACGCTGTAACCACTGAGAAAACCTGCCAGGGCTGTTGTGTTTTCTTCGAACCAACTTTTTAAACCTTGGAACTCATGGAAATACAGGAAGCAAGAAAGAACATCCTTTTTCCCACTAGTGAGTGGGCAGGAAGTGGAAGGAGGTAACTGCACAGGCCACCTACCCCTGGTCAGTTCCCACTGTCTTGAAGGCCCAACAGTGCGCAGCTGCGGAAAGGAGCTAATGACATTCTTGCTGTGTCGCTTACTGGTTCCATGCCCTTTTGTTTCCCTTCAGTTTTCTCATGTATGAAATGAGAATTAAAAATGCCTCCTCTGTCTACTCAAGGGGCTCATCCTAATGGGGAGGGAACAATGTAATATAAGGGGTAGATTATAATGTGGTACAATGTGGGATTCTAACAAGGCACCATGGTCCCTGTCTCGAAACAATTCTTTCTGTCTTCTTCATTCCTCTGCTTCTCCTGCTTCTCTATTAGAATTTTGGGTCGGCCCTGGCTCAGTGGTGAGAGCGTCAGCCTGTGGACCCATGAGTTACAGGTCCGATTCTGGTCAAGGGCATGTACCTCGGTGTGCTTCGTCCCCGGCCCTGATTGGGGTCATGCAGGAGGCAGCCACTCGATGTGTCTCTTTCACGTCAATGTTTCTCTCTCTCCCTCTCTCTTCCTCTCCCTCTCTGTCGCTCTCTCTCCCTCCCACTCTATCTGAACAAAAATAGAAAAATGTCCTCCGGTGAGGATAAAAAAAGAAGTTTGGTTCAGAATTGCCTGTGAAGTTTGTTGTCGAGATGAAAAAGTAATCTCTTCCCCGCCTCTGAAAACGTACCCAGTCCAGCAGGGGTAGGACATGATAGCAAAATGAAGGATGCCCACCTTTGAACTTGTGTTAGTAGAAAACACATAGCAGCCCTGGCCGGTTTGGCTCAGCGGTTAAAGCATCGGCCTGCGGTCCGGAGAGACCCGGATTCGGTTCCTGCTAAGGGCATGTACCTTGATTGCAGTTTGTCCCTGGCCCTGGTTGGGTCATGCGGGAGGCAACCACTCGATGTGTCCCTTTCACATCGATGCTTCTCTCTCTCTCTCCCCTTCCCACTCCATCTGAACAAAAAATGGAAAAATGTCCTCAGATGAGGATTAAAAAAAAAAAAAAAAGAAAACACATAGCAAACTGAGTATGTTCACCTCTTAGGCAGCCAAATCAATTCAATGCAGAACATAAACATTTAACTTCATAAGGAAACCGGGAGCATTTGTAATGTAGAATATTTATCGCTGATTCTGAGAAGCAGTCATGGTGGCCACAGGAAGCTACACAGAAATGCTGAGTGGTGTTAACAATCCCCAGACAGCAGAAATGCGATGAACTTCCCGTCAGGAGCAAAAGCCCTATGAAGGGAAGCACCTCTGCTGCGTGAACAGCCGGGCTTCGTGGGGAGGGTGCTGGTGTGGTCCCGCGGAGGCCAGGCCGAGTGACCGAGGTTCGCGGCTAGGACTCGGAGAGCACCCTCCTGGCCAGTCCTGCCACCTGTGCCTGGAGTGGCCTCCTCAGCATGGCCTGCTCCAGGGCGTGGGGACCCGTGCTGCAGGTGTGGCGCTGCGTCGGAGAGGCGGCGTGCTTCCTGAGCTCTGAGTCACGCTCCACCTCGGGGTTCTTTGAACTCATCTTTTTAAATAACATTTTTTAGTAACTTTACTGAAATATAGTTCATATACCACACAATTTACCCACTTAAAATGTACTATTTGCCCTGGCCAGTTTGACTCAGCGGTAGAGCATCGGCCCATGGACCAATGAATCATGGGTTTGATTCCGGTCAAGGGCACGTACCTCGGTTGCAGTTCATCCCCAGCCCTAGTTGGGGTCATGTGGGAGGCAACCAGTCGATGTGTGTGTGTGTCTCTCTCTCTACCCCTCCCTTCTACTCTGTCTGAAGATAAATAGAAAAATATCCTCAGGTGAGGGGGAAAAAAAGTACGAATCTAATACATGGCACTGTAGATAATTAGCAAAATCAAGAACTGTGACAATTCTTAGAATGACTTTATACCTATTTTATAAAATGTAGTTATCCAATTCTATTTGCTTTTCCACTTATAGCTGTTAAAGTCTCAAATATGTAGTTTATTTTAATAAAACGACTTAAGTGGTTTGGTTTTGGGTGTAGTCGTCCTTGTTCGGCATTATGGAGTTAGCGGTCACACTGGCGATAGCTGCCCCTGCTGCCTCGCGTTCACAGATGAGCACAGCTTCACATTGTGTGACTTCTGGAAACGGAGACCTGCAGCTGTGAAGGATGGGTGTCAGATAACTTTCTCTCCGCAGCTCCGAGTCAGCAAGAGAGGGGGCTCGCCCCCCGGGAGTCCGCTGGCAGGTGGCTGGTGGACGGCCCGGAATGGGGCAAGCCACACCTCGGGGAGTCTGGCAGACACTCCACTCATACACGAAACCAGTTAGGAGGGTTAGGAACTCCCAGGGACTGTGCGCAACATACTGGGAACTATGGGGACAGCTCGCACTGACCACACTCACAGAGACCACGCGTAAGAGTGCTGGTGCACACACAGACCAGGTACATGCGTGTGCAGGAGCTGTGGAGACAGCTTACACTGACCACACTCAGAGACCACATGTAAGAGTGCTGGTGCACATACTTACAGACCAGGTACATGCATGTTCAGGAGCTGTGGAGACAGCTCACACTGACCGCACTCAGAGACCACGTGTAAGAGTGCTGGTGCACATACTTACAGACCAGGTACATGCATGTTCAGGAGCTGTGGAGATAGCTCACACTGACCACACTCAGAGACCATGTGTAAGAGTGCTGGTGCACATACTTACAGACCAGGTACATGCATGTTCAGGAGCTGTGGAGATAGCTCACACTGACCACACTCAGAGACCATGTGTAAGAGTGCTGGTGCACACACAGACCAGGTACATGCATGTTCAGGAGCAGCAGAGACAGCTCACACTGACCACACTCAGAGGCCACATGTAATGATGGCTGGGTTACGACTTGCAAACGAGGTACATGCCAGTTCTGGAAATTCTCTCTGACTTAATGGGCAATTGAATGTTGATTCCCAAATCAGGTCTACACGGAAGCCAGGCCTGTTGCCAGACTGTTCTCATGAGCTTGGAATCTGAAAGGGGAGTCGGTTGTAGAACTCAAATGTCTGGTCAGAACCCATCCACCTTAGGAACTGGCTCCTGCTTGGAGGGCTGGGTGCTGGGGACTGGGTGCTGCCCGTGCCTCTCCAACTCATTTTTATGGTATCCCTCTTCCTTCCGCCTGCTGACAGGGTTTTTTCTTCGACTCTGTGCATTACCACCAGTTTGGCTGTGTTCAGGTGCTTAAGTTTCCTATTCCTGCACTGAGAGGTATTCTTGGTAACTTCTGTACATATTAACTGTCATTCACTAAGTATTCTATTCTTTTGAATTTTGGGGTACCTTATAGTCACCCTGATACACTCACTGAAATTTCTTAGGGAGAAGCAGCACAGAATCATTCATTAGGGACATGAGATGAACTGTAAGTCTTTGTGCAGTATAGTAGGACCACCCATCGCTCTCTTCGGTCTCGTATGGAAGTTTTGAAAGAATGTTAGTTTAAAACTCAGAATATTATAGTTGTGAGTTCATAAAACAGTTCATTCTTTTTAAAAAAATTTTTTTTTTTTTTAATCCTCATCTGAGGACATTTTTTCATCTTTTTGTTCAGATAGAGTGGGAGGGAGAGAAAGGAAGAGAGAGAGAGAGATAGAGAAAGAGAAACATTGATGTGAAAGGGACACATCAAGTGGTTGCCACCCACATGACCAACCAGGGCCAGAGACAAACTGCAACCAAGGTACATGCCCTTAGCGGAAACCGAACCCAGGTCTCTCTGGACCGCAGGCCGACGCTCTAACCGCTGAGCAAAACCGGCCAGAGCTTTTTAAAATATGTTTTAATTGATTTTGAGAGAGAGAGGAAGGGGGAGAGAGAGACTGATCAGCTGCCTCCCCACTGGGAGTCGAACCCGCCACCCAGGTATGTGCATTGACTGGGAGTCGAACTGTCGACCTTTTGATGTACAGGATGACAATCAGCCAACTGGGCCACCTGGGCTCTGGCTCGGGTTCTTCTTGTATTATTACTTATTTATTATTGTATTGTTTTTCATATGAACAACTGTTTACCTACTGTGCCCCACCTTGTACGTATATAGCTTATGATTCAAAATCTCAAGTCAGGTGCTAATTTATATAGAACGTTCCTTTGTATTCTTTCCTAAAACATTAGTGTAATTTAGTTTATACCTTTAAAATCAGGTTCCATCTAGAAAATGTCCCCTTTTATTTCTTCGCTCTGTTGACATAAATGTCTGCATGGAGAGCCCAGCAGCCTTGTCGGGTGGGGCTGTGGTTTGGGGGTACTCAGCTGCCGGCACCTGAAGCTCGCTGCTGAAACAACAGCGCGGTGTGTCACGAAGCCTTTCCTTCGTGCGTGCGGCGCTGCTGTGTCCTGACCACCCGGCCGCGTGCGGCGTCTCTCAGGAGGGCCCTGGTGCATGGCAGGCCGAGCTGAGGAATGAGGCAGAGCAGATTCATTTTTTTAATTTTTGTTTTTTATCTTCGCCCGACAACATTTTTTTGTTCAGATAGAGTGGAAGGGAAAGAGAGGAAGAGGGAGAGAAACATCGACGTGAAAGGGACACATTGAGTGGTTGCCACCTGCACGACCCAACCAGGGTCGGGGACAGACTGCAACCGAAGTACATGCCCTTAGCGGGAACTGAACCTGGGTCTCTCTGGACTGCAGGCCAATGCTCTAACCGCAGAGCCAAACCGGCCAGGGCTGGAACAGATTCATTTTTTTTTTTTTATCCTCACCCGAGGACATTTTTCCATTTTTTGTACAGACAGAGTGGGAGGGAGAGAGAGGAAGAGAGAGAGAAACATCGATGTGAAAGGGACACATCGAGTGGCTGCCACCCACACGACCAACCAGGGCCAGGGACAAACTGCAACCAAGGTACATGCCCTTAGCGGGAACCGAACCCGGGTCTCTCCGGACCGCAGGCGGGCGCTCCAACCACTGAGCCAAACCGGCCAGGGCTGGAACAGATTCATTTTAAACATGGATCGGTGTTTGATCCAGAACAAGAGGGTCTTACATAGGGTCCATGATTGTATTTTGCCAGGCACCCCGCCGTCACTGTGCGCCCGAGAAACAGCCGGGCTTGGCAGGCAGGGTCGAGAGTGGGCAGGCCGGGCCGAGAGGCGGGCAGGCCGGGCCAAGAGTGGGCAGGCCAGGCCAAGAGATGAGTTTTTCACAAATGTAGAAAAACAGGAGACTTTACTGTGTTAATTTTTCTTCCGTTACTTTGGTGCCTCCTTATTAGCAGATGAACAAACAGCAAATAAAATTAACAGGAGTATTTTAAGCACTCAAGTCGGAATACAGCTTATTTATTTTTTCCAACAGAATTTTTTCTGATTGTGAAATCTGCAGACCAGATTTGCATATATTTTTCTAGTATGAATCATCTTTGTTTATATAATGATAGAATTAAATGTATCTTGTATATCAAGATATTCTACCAAAAAATTCCACCCCTAGAAGCTGGCGTGAAAAGACAGACAATGAGCCAGTGTGAGAACCAGGTCCAGTCGTGCTGGAGGGAGGCATAGCTGTGAGGGGCTCATTTCGGGGGCTCTTCGGGGTTTTCCTTGGAAAGCACGGTCTCCTCAGTGACCATCTTCTTTGTGTGCTGCAACAGTCAGGATTTACTGGTGGGAATCACCCAAATTCTTTTCTGAGCAATCAACATACAGCGAGTGGAGTCAAAGAAGGGCTGTGCTGTGCAAAGGCCCTGAGGTTCAGGGCCTGTCACTCAGGCTCTCCCACCAGCCCTCGGCACACTGTCCACCTAGCTCTGGTTCAGGTTGTCACTTAGCAATGGGGTAATTTTTTGAAAGTGTGGGAAGAAGTTAAAGTGAGGTTGATGTTTCCTTTGTGAAGGTTAAAACTCCTGTTCAATCTCTTGTTTTGATATTTGGGTTTCTACCATAGGAGTATCCAACCCTTACGACCTTCTTTGAAGGAGAAATAATCAGCAAAAAACACCCTTTCTTAACTCGAAAGTGGGATGCGGATGAAGATGTTGATCGAAAACACTGGGTGAGTAAATCTTTGATTGCCCTGGGCCACCAAGGAGAGCCGAGGAACTTGGCTCTCGGGATCTTATGACTATCTCCCTGCCCTTTTCATCTGTTCTCCTCCTGTCCACGGTTCCTTCGTAACCTCCTGCACGTAGGGAATCCCTGAAACATACCATAATGGCCTCTGACTTCAGAGAATGAGATGGAGATGCAGTTCCTGAAAAGCTGCCCCTCCCTTGGCCAAACCACAGGAGGCAGTCCTCATACCCGCTCCTGATAGCAGGACAGTCTGGAGAAGCCAGCCCGCCCCCTACCTGTCAGCCCTGGACTATGTTCTCATTCACTGGGAGTGAGCAGCAGTTCCTGCCCTCCGGTCTCCTTCAGCAGTCACACAAATCCATTTCCCACCTGTCCTGATCGCCTTCTGGCTCAGTGATCATGGCAAGGGTGAATTTTGGTTTAACACCAAGGAAGTCCATCGTTCGCCCTCATGGCCAACCAGAAGTGGTTGTGTTCGTAATGAAGATCCCATGACCCTGCATTCTTCCCCCCTGCTCACACCAGGCTGTTTACCCTCTGTCCTGACTCCTCCGCAGACCCTCGTCTGAGTTACCCCACTGGAGACTGGCTGCTTCGCTTGTTAATGTCTTTCTCTTGAGTTAGGGAAGGGACATTTATCAAATGCCTAGTTTTGATTAAAGTTAGACTTCAGTTTTTAGAATATTATGTGAAAGTTATATGTTTGCACTATTTTAGCAAAGAGACACTAAAGGTTAGACAGTCATTCATTTCTCTATAATATGAGAGAACGAACAAGAGTTGAGTGTCCAGAAGGTTGGGGAGCCCTAGTGGTGGCCGATGGTGCCAGTGTCACAGAGCAGTGTTGGAGGGCTGTTGGCGCCATCCAGCCCCACCCTGGCGAGTGCTGGCTCTTCCTATGTGGCCCACCGAGAGCTGGCTCTGCCCTCTGTGGGCAGCCCTCCCGAAGACGTTCTGTCCTGGAATGAACCGCAGCTTGTCTCCCGTTCAAATTTGTTTTCCATCTCAATTTGGTCCTGCAGAAAGCAGTCTTCAAGGCCCAAGGAAACCTCGTTTAGGCTAGATTGGCTGCACACTGAGCCCGAAAGGAGCCCTTGTTTTCCCATTGACTCCCCATCAGAACCCTGGGAACTGTCTGGGGCTCCTGCCTTTGTCCGGCTGCACTGAACACTGTGAGCAGGACAGGGACGGAGAAGGCCACCGGGCCCCGCTGCGCTGGGCACGGTAGGACAGGGAGCGCCTGCGGCTGCGGAGCTCAACATCCCACAGCTTTCCCAGCCCGCGGAGGACCCCCGGAGGGCCACTGTGCCTGGTGTCAGGGGTCACACTGTCTAGTAACTCCACCCGGATGGCACTTCCCCGCTGTGAACTGGACCCAGAAACCTCAGGTTTTCTGGAGTGGTACTTTAAGTTGGTAGTGCAGTAGAAACGGTCAAGATTTCATACACTTAATCTACTGAGAATAAAATACTGTGTAACAAATGCTATGATTTAATATCTCTATATCATTTTTTACTGAAGATGTTTTCCTATAAAAGTAATCCATTCTTGTTTTAAAGTATTTTTTAAAAAAAAAACAGAAAAGCAAACAGAAAAAAATCATCTATAATGACGACACATAAAGCTAAAAAGGTGTTAACCTTTTCCTGAATCTCATATGAATATCTGTATTTTTACAAAAAAGAGATCATAAGATACAGTTTTATAACCTATTTCTAGTCTTTTTTTTTAAACTTAACTATATACTGCCGTTTCCCATTTCTGCTAACCCAGTGGGCCCAGGCTGCCTCTCCACGCCTGCAGGCCCTCAGCGGTCCGCCCACCGCCTGACTGCGCTTGCTCCCGGGTCTTCGCTGGCCCTGGCCGTCTGTGTGCGGTGGTGTTCTGAGAACAGGCTTCTGGATTGGTCTGTTCCCATCCTGCCGCCCTTCCTCGGGCCACACTGACGGCAGAACTGAGGCCAGGCACCTGTCCAGAGTCCAGGCCTGAGCTCAGTGGGGTGACCAGAGGCTCTTTTTTCCATCCTCGGCCTTCACTGCTCTTGCCGATGCCACCAGCAGCAGCTGCCATGCCTTTGAGAAGGCGGTCGCACCGGGCATGGAGGGCAGCCCTGGCACTCGCCTCTCCTGTTGACATTCTCTTTCTCTGTTGTTTGCTTTCAGGGCAAGTTTCTGGCTTTTTATCAGTATGCAAAATCATTTAATTCCGATGACTTTGATTACGAAGAGCTGAAAAATGGGGATTATGTCTTCATGAGGTGGAAGGTAAGCCCCCGGTGGTTGTCTGAGGGTGCCGGCAGTGCACCCCGTGTGCTCCCGTGTCCATGCCCGGTGGTTGTCTGAGGGTGCCGGCAGTGCACCCCGTGTGCTCCCGTGTCCATGCCCGGTGGTTGTCTGAGGGTGCCGGCAGTGCACCCCGTCTGCTCCCGTGTCCAGTGCCCGGTGGTTGTCTGAGGGTGCCGGCAGTGCACCCCGTCTGCTCCCGTGTCCAGTGCCCGGTGGTTGTCTGAGGGTGCCGACAGTGCACCCCGTCTGCTCCCGTGTCCATGCCCGGTGGTTGTCTGAGGGTGCCGGCAGTGCACCCCGTGTGCTCCCGTGTCCATGCCCGGTGGTTGTCTGAGGGTGCCGGCAGTGCACCCCGTCTGCTCCCGTGTCCAGTGCCCGGTGGTTGTCTGAGGGTGCCGACAGTGCACCCCGTCTGCTCCCGTGTCCATGCCCGGTGGTTGTCTGAGGGTGCCGGCAGTGCACCCCGTGTGCTCCCGTGTCCATGCCCGGTGGTTGTCTGAGGGTGCCGGCAGTGCACCCCGTGTACTCCCGTGTCCATGCCCGGTGGTTGTCTGAGGGTGCCGACAGTGCACCCCGTGTGCTCCCGTGTCCATGCCCGGTGGTTGTCTGAGGGTGCCGGCAGTGCACCCCATCTGCTCCCGTGTCCAGTGCCCGGTGGTTGTCTGAGGGTGCCGGCAGTGCACCCCGTGTGCTCCCGTGTCCAGTGCCCGGTGGTTGTCTGAGGGTGCCGGCAGTGCACCCCGTGTGCTCCCGTGTCCAGTGCCCGGTGGTTGTCTGAGGGTGCCGACAGTGCACCCCGTGTGCTCTCGTGTCCAGTGCCCGGTGGTTGTCTGAGGGTGCTGACAGTGCACCCCATCTGCTCCCGTGTCCAGTGCTCATTACAGTTCTGCCTTCTCGGCAGGCTCTTTCCACACTCATGAAAGGAGGCACAGCTCCAAGGCAGCAGGCTTGCTGCTGACATCCTGCGGCTTCTCTCTGGTTAAACTGTGTGGTGGTAGCAGATGAACTGAGCCTGGGGCTGCCCCGACACTGCTGTTTGAGTCCCCCCTCTCCTCCCACCCCTGGGTCTCCAGGGGGGATCAGCCCTAGCGTTCTGTGGATTCAGGGGAGAGCCTGATGCTCTTTGAACACGGTCATCCTCTATCCCTAACCTCAGTCGCAAGCTTGCCCTTCGAGTGACTGTTCCCTCGCCACACCCAGGGCCCACGGGGCAAGCCTTGCCTCTGGTTCCTTGCAGCTCAGGAGCGGGACAGGAATGGAATGCCGGCTTTCCACTGCCCGGCCCTCAGAGAACGCCACCGGACTGGGCGCAGTGGCTTGGCTGCGGGCTGAGGCGCCATCTGCCCCCTGCCCTAGCAGCATGGCAGTTGCTGTGTCATGGCCACAGGGCAGCAGAGCCATGGGGCAAGTTTGCTGAGTCACTGTGAGCACGCACCTGCCTCCGAGCTCTCGGCCTCTAGGAGAGCTGTTTGACCTTGAGAGCTCGCTGGCATTCACAGAGAGCGCCGCTGGCAGTAGTCGCTCCCGGCCTTTACTTTGTGTGGCTAATAATTGGAGGTGGGGATCGTGATTTTCAGGAGCACTGCGGCCCTGAGCCCTGCCCGGTGAGCTCGCCACATGGTGGAGACAAGTCACCTGAACAACATGTGCAAGGCAGCTTCTGGTGCGCTTCAAATTTCTAATGTTTAAATTAATTTTTAAAACTACAGTTTCAGAGGTTGAGGAAAGGGAGGAAGAATGTCAAGATTTAAAGAGCGTTGGTTGTTTTGTCTTCAAAGACTGTCTCGAGGTGACTCACCATGGTCTTTAGCAGGCCTTGTAAGGCCTGGGCCTCTGAGCTGGTCTAGTGGGAGAGATGGTCACAGGGTTCGGCCTTTCAGCTCTTGGCTCTCACCAGAGATAAGCTTGCTTTTCATCAGGTGCTTAGTGAACGGCAGGGATGTTCGGGCTGCTTTTGCTGAGGCGTAGAGCTCTTTAAGGGGTGCTACGAGGGCTCCTGATGGTGGAGCTGTCTTCAGAATGGTCTGCAGGCAAGTGGAAGGACCCGCTGTTCTAGGTGATCGGGAACCTAGGGACAGCCTGAGTGGAGCACAGGCTTGGCCTGGCGTTCTGTGTGTGGGCTCTGAAGGGCAGGCAGGCATTGATTCGTGAGTGACACGTGTGCTGATCCTAGTGGGCTCAAGGCAGCTTTCTGCATTAGTCTGTCGGACACTCAAAGGGCCCATGGACGCTATTCACAGGCTGGGATGAAATGCAGAGGCCTTCCGTCACCAGCAAGCCTGGGCCAGACCACGTGGCAGTGGCTCCGGGAGCCATCCGAGTCACAGGAGGCTAGGGGGCTGGAGGACGATGTCACTGACCTTCCCCGTCTGTGTGCAGGAGCAGTTCCTGGTTCCAGACCACACGATCAAAGACATCAGCGGTGCTTCCTTCGCCGGGTTCTACTACATCTGCTTCCAGAAGTCGGCGGCCTCCATAGAGGGCTACTACTACCACAGGAGCTCGGAATGGTAAGGGGCCAGCGGCGGGCAGGGCGCTGCCCAGCTCCAGGGCACATCTCCCCGCTGCTCTCTGCATGGATGCCTGCTCCGTGGGGCCTCTCTCAGTGACCTCCGCGGCTCACACAGGAGCTCGTGCCCCCCACAGGTAGTGAGTGGGATGCAGACTGCTGAGTGGACACGCTCACTGCTGCATGCTTTCGAGCAGCACTTCGTCTGTGGCGGCATTTATCTCCATGGTGCTGCTTTTCTATGTCTTGCTCCCAAATTTAAACAGTAACTAAAGCGTCAGATTCAGCTGCAGACTGTGAGTTTTGCTGGTTCTGTTCCTGGTCCTAGGAATTTGCTGGTGCCCATGCACTTGACTTTAGCCTGGCGACGTAGGCCCAGGCAGCTGACAGCCCTGCCCTGCATCTGGTTTGAGGCCAGGAACCAAGTGCACTGTGAGCGCTGGTTGTCGCCCTTCTGAGGACTCCTGCCTCCTCACTGCCTCGTAAGCGCCGTGTTCCACCTGAAGGGCGAAGCATGTCACAAACCAATTTCTCCTCTGAACGTACAAACACCTTATTTCCTTTCCAGTGTTTCACACTCTGGTGACTTATGAGTGACCCTCCCCTAGGTTGACTCAGATTTCTTGTTCAGTGCCCTGGGGCTCAAGGCAGCCCAGCTCCTCTGAGAAACAGCGATTTAGGGTTTCAGTAACTGTTTTCAAAGGAGTTTTTAAAACTTTTATTATTCTTTTTAAAGTAACCGCTTTATTGAGATGTAAATCATTAAGTGCACAGTTCAGTAGCCTGTCATGGGCTCACAGTGTGCCGCATCACCAGTCAATTTTATTATTATTATTATTATTATTATTATTATTATTATTTTACTCTCACCCGAGGACATTTTTGCATTTATCTTCAGATAGAGTGGGACAGAGAGAGGGAGGAAGAGAGAGAGAGAACATCGATATGAGAGAGACACATTGACTGGTTGCCACCCACACGACCCCAACCAGGGCCGGGGACAAACTACAACCAAGGTGCATGCCCTTAGCGGGAACCGAACCCAGGAATCTCCAGTCTGCAGGTCGACGCTCTAACTGCTGAGCCAAACCGGCCAGGGCACCAGTCGATTTTAAATGTTTCCATCACTCAGCCCTGTCCCATCCCAGCCCGTGAGGGCTGCTCTGTGTGTCGTGGAGTCTGCTCTGGCCTCCATGCCTGGTTTCTGTCTCGGCTTAGTGGTGAAGGTGCAGCACTGGTAGCATGTGTAGTGCGCGTGTCCGTTGACGACCACGTTTTCATGGTGAGGATATGTGCCCATTCTGTCTGTGCATTCATCGGCTGCTGGACAGCAGTGGTTTCCATCTTCGGCCATGGGAACATCCGCTCTGGATGTGGTGTGCAGTGTGCGTGTGAGTTCTTGCTGTCAGTTCCTTGGGCATGTACCGAGGAGTGGACCTGCCGGGTTGTGTGCTCGTTCTGTTCCGAACTGTCTGAGGAGCCACGAGAAGGCTGCGTGCCGTTTGCACAGCGCTGCCCGGTTGGCATTGCCGCCACAACACAGGAAGGGCCTTCCCGCCCTCGGCACTCGTGACTCTTCACCGTCGCTGCCCCCGTGGGTCTGCGTGGTGTCTGGGCTTGATGTGCTGCTCTGATGGCTAAAGCACAGACCTTTCCTGAGGACTGTCTTCGGTGAGAAATGAACTCCTCTTGGCTGAGCTCCTCACTCCTGTGTGAAACAGGCCAGCGGAGCACTGGCACCCACGCCGGCCACTCTCCCTTTCCCTGCGGATCATCGCCCCCATTGTAGGTGGTCCTGGCCTGTTTCCCCTTCATCTCTTGACTCCTGGGAGCACCCACCCCCAGGGACACACCCCCTCAGCTCTCTCTCGTTCTCAAAGCCCAGTGGCTGTGTCTGGAAAGTGAGACAATGAAAATAAACGGCAGAGTAAGGCTTAGCTGCGAAGTTATCTTTCCCGTGCTCCCTTTGGATTCTGGGAGAGTCGGGTGTGCCTGTCACTGCAAGCTCTGAGGACACTGAAGCCTGACGCTCCAGAAGGCTGAGTGCTGGCGAGGGGGGGCTCCAGCCTTCTCTCTCGCAGCATCTCCGCCTCTTGTTCTGTGGCCCCAAGACAGCTCATTTCATGCATAACCCAGGACGGTTAACCTGAGAAATAGAAATAAAACCAAACTGGGCTCAACTGAGGAAGTCGGAGAGGAATTTGCATTTCACGCAAGCGTGTGGTTTGTCGGGTGGTCTGGCTGGGTTTTTTCAGACGTCCTCTGTTCAGTTCTCAGGGTGCCTTCCGTCTCTGTCCCCCCACCGCAGGTACCAGTCGCTCAGTCTGACGCACGTCCCCGAGCACAGCGCGCCCATCTATGAATTCCGGTGACAGTGGCTCAGAATAGCAGCCGAATAAACCGAACTTGGCAAAAGAGAGCTCTGCCGAGAAAACTGTGCCTGCCGGGACCAGGAGGACAGCGTTCCTGTTCCGGCACAAGCGGCCGCGCATCGGAAGGCGTGGGCCTTGGCCCGCGGAGTCCTGGCCCACCAGCAGGGCAGGGGAGGGGCGTCTCCATTCCTCCTCCCTCTCTGTGGCGACTTGCTCTTAACCTGTGTTCAAGCTACCTTATACGCACTTTCCTCCCACACAGCTAGCTGCGCATCACTGAAATGCCCCCTGTGCTCCGTCCCTGCCGCCGGCCGAGGAGGAGGGCAGCTCCTGGTCACCCTAGCCTTGGTGCTCAGTGGTCCCCAGCCAAGACCCCCCCAGTTGCTTAGTCTGGTAGCTCAAGAAAAGGCAGAGCCCCAGCACGAATGTGCCCCTAGAGCTCTGTGCAGGGAATTGGCGAGCGGCAGCAGCCTTCCTGAAGGAACGAGGTCGCGTGGCCCTGCCCAGCCCTGGCACGCTCACCAAGCTTGGCGGCAGCGGTCAGGTCCCAGGCCTGCCGTTGGGGTCACTAAACTTAAGGCTTCCAGGCCCCCGGCAGGAACAGATCCCAGTCCTGCTCGCTCAGCACATTTGCTCCAAACTTTTGAACATGAGGGCAATACTAAACTTTTAAAAAAGTTTTTTTATTGCAAAATTATTTTTATGGTCCCTTTAACAAGGACCCTATGGCAAATGCACAATTATTCAGAATTACATGTTATCGTTTTCACATTGAAAACAGCAAATGTTGACTTAGTGATTTTTATACCTGTTATCAAATGTAAATGTATATTTAACCAGCCAGCAGCTTGACACTGGTCATCCTGGTACAAAAGTTTTGCAGCATTGCATACGTCAGTGCTGAACATGAGAACTGTTTGGGGGGCCAGTCTAGCATTTGTACCTCCTCCTTTTGCTACTCAGAACAGCAGTGCTTCATGGGGATCTCTCATCCCACAGAAGGGCCGGCATCCTAAAAGAGCAACTGGAATGTTGGGACGGGGAGGGGCAGGGACATGAACTTGCTCAAGTAACTCGAGGCACGTGCCAAAGTGAGTGTGTGTGCGTGTGCGTGTGTACATGTGTGCGTGTGTGTGCATGCGTTTTGTTTTTGTTTCATGTTTTAAAAGCTTCATAGGTTGGCATCAGTTGTGGCCGCAGCTGGGGCAGGGCTTTGGAGGGATTGGCATCTCCTGGTGGTGTGGAGACAGAACAGAGGGCAGGCCCTGCCAGTAGGACGGCACTGCAGCTGGAGAGGGCACCCGCACGTCCTGGGCCGTGAGAACAGGGTGCCCGCGGTCTACGCATGCCGGGGGGTCTATTAAAGAGCGGCTTTCCTTTCAATGACGTACTGTTCGTTACTGAGAGTGATGTCAGGGGAAGCCTTGAAGGAGAAGTCCGTGGGAAAGCAGTCTCAGCACTGGGGCGCCGAGCGTGTCCAGTCTCTGCGCAGGGGTGCAGCCAGCGTCAAGTCAGGCCAGGACCGTGGAGCCCTAGAACCTGACTTCAGTGGGAAATGATTTATGTCTGTTCTCAGAGATCAGTCAGAAATGTTTTCTTGATTTTAAAACTCCAGAAGGCAGCAGACAGGTGGGCTGGGTCAAACCCAGCTGGAGGCACGGAGGTGAGGCGGTGACGTGTGCTGGAGCTGCTGTTCAGGGCCTGGGTCCCCCAGGAGTGAAGGGGGTGCAGGGCTGCACTATCACACGAGGCTGGAGCCTTTCAGGTCCCCACTCCCCCCACAGCACGCTCCTGACGGTGTCTGTGTCCTGCCAGCTCCTGGAAGGGCACAGGCCTCACAGCGCTGGGCAGCAAGGCCAGTCCTGGAGCATCAGGCTCCGAGAGGCCATGGGTTGGCGGGGCTGGTTGAACAGCCAGGGAAGGACGTTTGCAAACATTGATGGTGTCCAGCTAGCCAGATGGGTTCTATGTAGGATTTCTTTCTTCCTTTTTTAGCCACATAATGAGTGAAGGTGAAGAAGCGACGCCTTTCTGAGCTCTTTCGGACACATCTGTGACGAGGAACTGTCTGTACAGCCTGCCCGCTGAGGTCAAGGAAGGGGTTGTTTTCCACCACCTCAGTAGTCCCACGCCGTCCACATCGGCTCCTTTTCTCTCCCTCAGTGCCCAAAGGCACTTTGGAGATCAATAACTGTCTGCAGTTATTCTTTCTGGAAGCTTCTCAGTGGTTTCCATGCCTCTGGTGTTATGTGCAATATATTGGTCGACACTTGTATTCATCATTCAGAGATTAGTACAGGTTGCATATCTCCTGCCGTCTTCCTCTGCCCCACACCAGCCTGCCGAGAGAGCTCTGTTGCACTGCTCAGAGCGCTTCCGTTCCGTGGCCCCAGCTGGTGGCACTTGCCCTGCAGTCACCCGCCACAGCTGTCCAGCTGCGGAGCACCAGTTGATGCACCACGTGAAGCGGGCAGCCCGTCTGGGCGTGGCTGTCGGGGACGTGGACATCACTGGCTCTGGGTGCCGCGGGCTCTTCAGCGTCATTTGCTTTCGGAAACAGATTTCTGTTCTCGCTAAGGCCTTGAATTGATTTTTTTCCTCATAAAATAGTCTGATAAGCTAATTTTTAAAAAGAAATGCCATTAAGGATGTTGCATTGTGGCTTAAATTACTAATGAGTTCTGGAAAAGAAAAATAGTATTTGATTTTGAGTCATGTTTTTAAAAATTAGATGTGAGTGAGCGCAAAGTATGAATATTTTGTTTCTTTAGGGAGGATGTGTGGAGAAGGTTTGAGGGTCTGGGATGGGAGAAGTATTTTGCAGAGCTATCCATGTCCAAATAATTTTTTAAAAAATAATAAACGTATTTAAGCAGTGAGTCTGTCCTATTTCTAAATCAAAACCGTTTTTGTTGGAAGACACCAGTCCTCTGCCTGGCCCCGTGGCTTTGGAGGTGTCTGGGCCATCCAGGACCCCAGGACCCTGTGGGCAGTGGGCGGCCGAGGCTCCGGGGCACGGGCACAGGGCATTGAGCACTTCTGTCAGAGCCCCGTTCTGTTCATTTTCGTGCTCTGCTCTGCACATGTGCCGGCTTCACGCGTCCCTACCGCACAGAAGGCCAGCGGAGCTCTGCCGTCTCTGACCCTGGTGCTGGCACCCCTTGAGGGTGGGGACAGGCTGTGACCCCCCCCCCCCACGCCTACTGGCTCCTGCTCCCTGGAGGGCATGCCCAGCGCGCCCACGGGCTCCCAAAGGCTGCACTGACCACAGTCCTAAAGCTGGATGGGCTGTTGACTGACAGGCCACGCTGACCAATGGCAGAACAGCTAGCCTTTCTTTTTCCCGCGTTAGGTCTCAGGCACCACCTCCCTGAGCAGTGTCCAGGAAAACAGCCGGAAACACCATTTGAGTTTTTGAGGAAATGTTTATAGTGTTGAAAAGATTTGAATTTTGTTTTTTTGTTTTTTTAATCTTCACCCAAGGATATTTTCCTGTTTATCTTGAGATAGCGTGGGAGGGAGGGAGAGAAACATCAGTGTAAGAAGGACACATCAACTAGTTGCCTCCTGCGCAACCCCGACCAGGGCCAGGGATGTACCACAACTGAGGTGCTTGCCCTTGGCCATAATCGAACCCACCACTCATTGGTCCACGGGCCCTCACTCCAACCGCTGAGCAACACTGTCCGGGACAAAGGTTTACATTTTAAGATGAAATCCTAAGAGTCAGGCCAGTATGGCTCAGTGGTTAAGCATTGACCCATGCACCAAAAGGTCACCAGTTCGATTCTCGGTCAGGGCACATGCTCTGGTTGTGGGCCTGATCCCCAGTGGGGGGCATGCAGGAGGCGGCCAGTCGATGTTCCCTCTCATTGATGTTTCTATCTCTCCCTCTCACTTTCTCTCTCTCTCAAATCAATAAAGAAAAAAAAAAATGAAATCCTTAGAGAATTTACATTAGTTATCAGGACAAAGTTCCCATGTGAGTATAAAGTATCACCTGATCTCGTTGTTTGGACAATAATAATAAACTCTTTTCTCCCAAGATGTGGCGTCAAGAAAGCAATAGATGTCACAAGGCTGGACTCTTGTTGAAGACACCACTATTGGTCGTGTTGTACAGTGAAGAAACCACGGGCCAGCTGGGTCCTCACAGATCTGCCTCTGAGTGCTAGCATGACCTGTGCATCCACTCAGGTCTGCACCCGCATCTGGAGAGTGGGGAGAACAACCTCTCCCTGGGCCAAAGAGCTGTTGAGGATGCAACGCTTTTCTTGAAAGCACTTTATAAACTATAAAAATGCTCCACGCATGTAAAACACAGTTCTTGCTTAATAATAATGCAATAGCCATGGCAAGTGTTGCTCAGCGGTTAGTGTCGGCCCGTGGAACAGTGAGTCACAGGTTCCATTCCAGTCAAGGGCATGTGCCTGGGTTGCGGTTCGTCCCTGGCCCTGGTCGGGGTCGTGCCTGGAAGCAGCCAGTCGATGTGTCTCACGCATCGATGTTTCTTTCTCCCTCTCCCTTCCCACTCTATCTCAAGATAAATAGAAAAATATCCTTGGGTGAGGATTTAAAAATAATAATGCAATGAAATATGCCCTGAGGCTTGCCTGCAGTGCGCCACTCGAGGTGCAGGGGATCATGCAGAAATCAGCCATTTTCCCTGCCCTCTCGTGGTCTGGAGTAGGGCGAAATTGGCATTTTCTGATCCCCAAAGCTGACAAACCCTGCTCTCATATCTCAGTTCTTAGATCCCCAGTTTTTGACATTTAGTTTGCTTTGCTTTTTTATTTTTTTTATTTTTTTTTCTTTATTGATTTTTGAGAGAGAGGGAGAGATCGATAGAAACATCGATGAAAAAGAACATCAATTGGCCGCCTCCTGCATGCCCCCCACTGGGGATGGGGCCCACAACCTGGGCTGTGCCCTCACTGGGAATCGAACTGGCGACCTCGATGCATGGGTCGATGCTCAACCACTGAGCCACACTGGTTGGGCAGTTTGCTTTTAAACCATCCATCGGAACAGTAGAAAACACACCTCTCTGTGGCCCCCACCTCTCAGTGGCCCCCCCCCACACCTCTCAGTGGCCCCCCACACACACACCTCTCAGTGGCCCCCACCCTCCACACCTTCTCTGACTGTGCTGATGGGGTGGAGCTTCTCAAACTGGGAGGCACATTGGAGCCGCCTGAGAGTTTATTTAAACTTCCGAAGTTGTCAGCTCCCCAGACCAGTTCTATGGCCACCTCCCGTGCACCCACCAGTCCCCAGGTGATGATGGGGCAGGAGGGAAAGGCTTTCCAGCTTGTGACGTTGGGTCACTGAGTGTGGTTCCCATGGGGTGGAGGAGCTATGGGTTCCACGGCAGGACATCAAAATAGTAAAACAGCCCTGGCCGGTTTGGCTCAGCAGTTAGAGCATCAGCCCGCAGACCAGAGAGACCCAGGTTTGGTTCCGGCCAAGGGCACTACCTCGGTCGCGGTGTCCCCAGCCCTAGTTGGGTCATGGGGGAGGCAACCAGTCGATGTGGCACTATCACATCAGTGTTTCTGTCTCTCTCTTCCTCCCTCCCAACTCTATCTGATGATAAGTAGAAAAGTATCCTCGGGTGAGTGATAAAAAAATAAATAAAATAGCCCTGGCCAGTTTGGCTCAGCGGTTAGAGAGTCGGCCTGCGGTCCGGAGAGACCCGGGTTCGGTTCCCGCTAAGGGCACGTACTTCGGTTGCAGTTTGTCCCCGGCCCTGGTTGGTCATGCGGGTGGCAGCCACTCGATGTGTCCCTTCACATCGATGTTTCTCTCTCTCTCTCTCTCTTCCTCTCTCTCCCTCCCACTCTATCTGTACAAAAAAAAAAAGGAAAAATATCCTCGGGTGAGGATTGATTAAAAATAAATAAATAAATAAATAAATAAATAAATAAATAAATAAAATAAAATAAAACCACTCACTAGCATCAGATCACCTAAGGGATGAGGGTAGATGGAGGGGCCGGGCCCTCCAATAGGAACAGCTCGTGGACAAGAGGAGGAATTGGCATTGGAGACAGAAAGACAACCAGTGAGGCCAGAGGTGGGCTAGCAAGCTGGTGTCCTGAAAGCCACGTGGCTTGAGAAGGAAGAAGACCATGTCGATGATGCCCAGGTTGACCACGGGGTACAGCTATGTGAAGGTCACTCCTGACCTTGATGAGACCGGCTGCCATGGAGTGGTGAGGTAAAGCAGGATCAGAGGGTCAGGAGACAAGGGAGGAGAAAGACAGAACAGGCAACTTGCAGTGTTTTCCTGTACAGCAAAAACAGATGACTGGGAGATCACTGTGAGGGAGAATGGTCGTAAGGTTCGTGGGGTGTTTCAGGCAAAGTATTTGAAACCATCATATGAGGTTTTTCATTGTGGTAAAATATCTATAATATAAAGTCAACCACTTTAACCATGTTTAAGTGACAATTCAGTGTCATTAAGTATATTCACATTGTTGTGCTACTGTCATCACCATCCATCTCCAGAACTTTCGTATCATCCCATTAAATTCTGTCCCCATTGAACACCAACTCCACCTCTCCCCTCTCCCAACCCCTGAGAACCTGTAACCTATTTTTTTTTAACCCTTACCCAAGGATATTTTTCCACTGATTTTTAGATCAAGTGGAAGAGGGAGAGAGAGAGAGAGAGAGACAGAGAGAGACAGAGAGAGAGAGAGAAAAACATCGGTGTGAGAAAGAGACACATTGATTGGATGCCTCCCGCACAACCCCCACTGGGGTGGGGGATTAAATCTGCAACCTAGGTACATGCCCTTGACTGGGAATCAAACCCTCGACCCTTCAGTCTGAGGGCCAACACTCTAACTGCTGAGCCAAACTGGCTAGGGCTGTAATCTACTTTCTATTTCTACGCATTTGATGACTATGGGTACATCATATAAATGGAATCGTATAGTATCTGTCCTTTCGTAACTTCACTTAGCACGTGTCAGAGTTTTCTTCCCTTTTGGAGCAGAATGCTACTCCGCTGAATGAACATGTCATCCATTCATCCACCTGACACTTGGGTTGCTTCCACCTGTTGGCTACTGTGGATGCAGCTGCTACGAACATGGTGTATGAATATCTCCTGGAGCCCCTGCTCTCGGTTCCCTTGGGTATGCACCAGAAGTGGGATTGCTGGCTCGTACATGTCAATTCCGTGTTTAACCTCTGAGGAGTCTCCATAGGGTGTTTAACAGCAGCCGCACCATTTTCCATTCCTACCAGCAGTGCACAATTTTGCCAGAACTTTTTTTTTTAATTTTTTTTTCTTTACTGATTTTAGAGAGAGAGGAAGGGAAAGGGAGGGAAAGATAGAAAAACTGATGAGAGAGAACATCGATTGGCCGCCTCCTGCATGCCCCTCACTGGGGACTTGACCCATAACCTGGGCATGTGCCTTGACTGGGAATCGAACCGGTGACCTCCGAGGCACACTGGCCGGGCAGAACTTTTTTTTTTTTTTATCCTCACCCGAGGACATTTTTCCGTATTTTGTTCAGATAGAGTGGGAGGGGGGAAGAGAGAGAGAAACATAGACGTGAAAGGGACACATCGAGTGGCTGCCACCCGTACGACCCAACCAGGGCCCGGGACAAACTGCAACCGAGGTACGTGCCCTTAGCGGGAACCGAATCCAGGCCTCTCTGGACCGCAGGCCGATGCTCTAACCACTGAGCCAAACTAGCCAGGGCCGAGCAAAACTTTTTTTTAATAAATAACAGCCATCCTCAGTCAGCCGCCATCATGGGTCGCCCCCTGGAAGGGCCTGTCCCAGTTGGCTCTGCCATACTACTGCAGCGTCCCCACCTGGCTGAAGCTGACGTCCGACGATAGGAGGGAGCAGATCTACAAACTGGCCAGATTTACTGACTCCCTCGCAAATCGGTGTGATCTTCAGAGATTCACATGGTGTGGCACAAGTACGCTTTGTGACAGGCAATAACATCTTGAGGATTCTTAAGTCCAAAGGACTTGCTCCTGATCTTCCTGAGGATCTCTACCATTTAATTAAGAAAGCTGTTGCTGTTCGAAAGCATCTTGAGAGGAACAGAAAGGATAAGGATGATAAATTCCCTCTGATTCTGACTGAGAGCCGTATTCACCGATTGGCTCGATATTACGAGACCAAACGAGTCCTCCCCCTAATTGGAAATACGAGTCATCCACAGCCTCTGCCCTAGTTGCATAAAATGTCTATGTACTCAAGCAATAAAGTCATTGTTTAAAAAATAAATAAATAAATAATAGCCATCCGAATGGAGGTAAGGTGAAGTCTCATGGTTTTGATTTGCATTTCCCTAATTACGAGTGATGTTGAGTACTTTTTTGTGCACTTATTGTCCATTTGTATGCCTTCCTTGGAAAAATGTCTATTCAAGTCTTTCCTATATTTAAAAAACTGTGTTGTTTTGTTGTTGACTTTTAGGTCTTCTTTAGACATTTGGGATATTCACTCCTTATCAGATATATGATTTACAAATATTTCCTCCCATTCCACAGGTTGCCTTTTCACTGTGTTGATAATAGAGTAGTCCCCACCCTCTTATCCATGAGGATACATTCCAAGACCCCCAGTAGTGTCTGAAACCTCCAACTGCACCAAACCGTATTGGTCTTGTACCTATACACCTTTTCGCCTAGGGGGAGCCCTTACAGCTTCTCTGAGGCAGATCCCAGTGGCCAGCATTGCTACCCTGCTCTTTGGGTCCATTACTAAGTAAAATAAGGGTGACTGGAACACAGCACTGTGACACCACCGCGGTCCATCTGGTACCGAGAGAGCCACTCAGTGACTAAGGGCAGGTGTGCAGTGTGGAGACACCAGACAAAGGGCTGAGTCATGCCCAGGGCGGATGGAGTGGGATGGTGTGAGATTTCATCACGCTGCTAAGAATGGAACACACTTTCAAACTCATGAATTGTTTATTTTTGGTACTGTTCATTTAATATGTCTGTTCGGACTGAGATTGTCGGAGGTCACTGGAACCGCAGAGTGAAACCATGGGTAGGGTGGTACTACTGCATCTTTCGCTGAATAGGGCCAACCAGTTTCTCCAGAAGTCTGAAAACTACCTCGGATTCCTCAGGCAGCTTGAACAAGCAGGGTTCATAGTTGGCTTCCCAAGTTTGGAATTGGAGGACCCAGGACCTCCAAGCAGGAAAGACCAGTTGAGAAAGCTTGATACTCTGGTGGTTCTCTCCCTTAACTCTTGAAGCAGGCATGATTGCCATGTTCCTGTGAAGCCCCTGGGGGTTGCTACTGAATCAGATACAACAGCAAAGAGGCCAGAATTCTGGGAAGGTGAGTCATATGCCTCAGACATAAACTGGAAGTGAACACACTTCCACGGTTGCAAGTTTGGCAAGAAATAAAGCTTGGGAGCCAAATCATGTAGAACTTGGTGGCAGAGAAGGGTCAGGGACCCAATTCGGGGCCAGGGCTCTTGCAGGCCTCCACATTTGCGGGGAACTCTGTAGTTCCCACAAGACTTTCATATTCTCTTTTTTTTTATCCTCACCCGAGGACATTTTTCCATTTTTTGTTCAGGTAGAGTGGGAGGGAGAGAGAGGAACAGAGAGAGAGAGAGAAACATCGATGTGAAAGGAACACATCGAGTGGCTGCCACCCGCACGACCAACCAGTGCCGGGGACAAACTGCAACCGAGGTACGTGCCCTTAGCGGGAACCGAACCCGGGTCTCTCTGGACCGCAGGCCGACGCTCTAACCGCTGAGCCAAACCGGCCAGGGCTCATATTCTCTTTAAACTTCACAGAAACCTGATATGTAGACATTCCTATCCACAGTTTACCAAGTAACCTTAGGGTCCATGGGACTTGGAATTGAAAACTCTGCTTTCAAATATCAGCCCTCTGATTGAACAGCTTAGCCACCAGGCCAGGCACGTTAGCAAGGCTTATAACCTCAGTTTGTACAATGTGGACGAGAATGGCAGGCTCAAAGATTACCAAAGCCCCTACTTAGCCCAGAGCCTGGTACATACTAGGTGTTCAACAAATGTGGGTTGAATCCGAGGACAGATGTGAGAACCAAAAAGGACAAATGACTTACAATGGCTCTGACATTTGAGGGGAGCTATGAACAAGCAAACTATGTGCCCGGTTCTCTACACCTGTTATCTTATTTCATTTTCACAGCAGCACATTATCCCATTTTTAGTATGTAGAAGCAGGCTCAGAGAGGTAAAGACATTTAACCAAGCTCATACAGTTATGAACCTCAGAGTTAAACACAGTCTAATTTCCAAGGACCCACTCCCACTCCAACTTTTTATTAAAAAACATACAGAAAAGTTGAAAGAGTATTTCGATACACACCCATATACCCTTACCCCAGGTTAAAAAGCTGTTAACATATCGCTACATTTACTTAGCTTGCTTTCTTTAAATGTATGCATGCTACTTTGAACTACTTGAAAGTAATATATAGATACCATGAACTTTCACCCGTTATGGATCAAATGTTTGTGTCCCCCTCCTCCCCAATCTCTATGTTGAAGTTCTAACCCAAATGTGATGATATTTGGAGATGGAGATGGGTCTTTGGGAAGTTAGTAGGGTCAGATGAGGTCATGGGGTGGTGTTCTCTTAATGGGATCAGTACCCATTCAAGAAAAGACACCAGTGAGTTCCCCTCCCTCCCTTCACACACTCACCAAGAAGGTGGCAGTCTGCAAGTCAGGAAGAGGGCTCCTACCAGAACCCAACCACACTAAGCCCTCCCATGTTGGACTTCCAGCCTCCAAAACTGTGAGAACATCTCTGTTGTCTAAGCCACCCAGTGTGTGGTGTGCTGTTACGTCAGCCTGAGCAGACTAAACACTACGGCATGTATCTACTAACAAAGACATTTTCCCGCATCATCACACCAGGAAAGTCAGCAATTACTCCATAATCTTCAATATCTTACCCAAAGTCCAATTTCCCCAATTGTCCCAAGAATGTCTTTATAGCTGCTTCAAAATTTTTCAACCAGCCCTGGCCGGTTTGGCTCAGCGGTTAGAGCGTTGGCCTGCGGTCCCGAGAGACCTGGGTTCGGTTCCCGCTAAGGGCATGTACCTCGGTTGCAGTTTGTCCCCGGCCCTGGTTGGTCGTGCAGCTGGCAGCCACTCGATGTGTCCCTTTCACATCGATGTTTCTCTCTCTCTTCCTCTCTCCCCCTCCCACTCTACCTGAACAAAAAATAGAAAAATGTCCTCAGGTGAGGATAAAAAAAAAAAAAAAAAAAAATTTTTCAACCAGAATCTAGACAAGGTCCACCCACTATATTTAACATCTTTTATTTAATTTTATTTTCTGAGAAATACAAAGCTTTCTCATTTTTTAAGTATGTTTTTAAATTGATTTTTTAGAGAGAGAGGAAGGAAGAGAGAGAAACATTGATGTGAGAGAGAAACATTGCATGCCCCCTGCCTCCTGCACGCCCCCTACTAGGGATCGAGCCCACAACCCAGGCACATGCCCTGATCAGGAATCCAACCTGGACCTCTCAGTCCATGGGACGCCGCTCAATCCACTGAGCCACACTGGCTGTGCACGTTTCACACCTTTAAATCTAGAACAGTCCCCCTGCCCTCTCTTTGTCATTTATGCTTTTGAAGAGCTCAGGCCACTTGTCTTATGAATGTACCACTTTCTAGATTTGCCTAACGATTCCTTGTGTCTAAATTCAGATACAGCCCGGCCAGTGTGGCTCAGTGGTTGAGTGTCGACCCCTGCACCAAGAGGTCGCCAGTTCGATTCCAGGTCAGGGCACATGTCCAGGTTGTGGGCCCAATCCCCAGTTCGGGGCATGCAGGAGGCGGCCAATCAGTGTTCTCTCTCATCGATGTTTCCATCTCTCTCTCCCTCTCCCTTCTTCTCTCTCTAACATCAATAAAGAAAAATAATTTTAAAAAATAAATAAATTCAGATAGTTGTGTTTTGTTTTTGTTTTTTTGCAAGAATTCTACATAGGAAATGTTGTCTACTTCTTTTTTTTTTTCCCATTAAATTGATTTTAGAGAGAGAAAAAGTGAGAGGGAGAGAGAAACATGGATGAGAGAGAACATCGACTGGCCGCCTCCTGCATGCCCCGCTCTGGGGATCAGGCCCACAACCTGAGCATGTGTCCTGATCAGGAATTGAACTGGTGACCTCTTGGTGCATGGGTCAATGCTCAACCACCGAGCCACACCAGCCAGATTGTTGTCTACTTCTTACTGCATCATACCAGGAGGTACCTGCCGGCAGACAGTAAGGCTGAGTTGACACCAGGTTAACCTGGTAGTGGGAACCCAATTTTAACCTCTCCATAAAATAAGAGCCCCAGGCCTTCAGCTTAGCTCCTTTTTTTCTTTTTTTTAAATTTTCTTTTCTCTATTGATTTGAAAGAGAGAGGAAGGCCGAGAGAGAGAGAAATAGAAATATGGATGAGAGAAAACATGGGTTGGCTGCCTCCTGCATGCCCTCCACTGGGTATCGGGCCCACAACCTGGGCATGTGTCCTGACTGGGAATTGAACCGGTGACCTCTTGGTGCATGGGTCCATGCTCAACCACTGAACCACACCAGCTGGGCTTGGCTCCCTTTCTTTACACCGGCAAAGTCAGCCACACTTGGGACTGGCAGCTCAGGGCTCATCACCGAAGATGTCTCCCATGCCCGGCTCCCGCCCATTTTAGCCCTGGTCCAGCACAGCACTACCCGCCCCGCCCGGCCCAGCCCGGTCGGGGTCCGTCCCACCGGGCCCCCAGCTCCGCTGCCCAGAGGGCGGAACCAGTGGTGCCTGGCACTGCGCTCGGCGTCGCCCGCCCGGACTCTAATCCCAAAGCGCCGGCGCCGGAGGACGCTGTAGTCCTGGGCTTCCGGGTATGCGCAGTTGGCCGCCGCCAGGCCGGAACTGCCGCCGCCGCGCTCTGTCTGGGCGCTCGGGTCGGCCGCTGCCATGGGCATCCTGGAGAAGATATCCGAGATCGAGAAGGAGATCGCTCGGACGCAGAAGAACAAGGGTGAGCGCCGCCCAGCGGGCCTTCCTTCCTGCCGCCGCAGTTTTCCTGTCTGTTAAGTGTGGCGACGCCAGCGGTGGAGCCGGAGCGGCTCGGAGACCGCGGGAGCCGCACAGCGCGAGGCAGGCGGGGCGGCGGGGTCGGCCCCACCACCCGGTCTGGCCGCGGACTACCTGAGAGCCGCTCATGCCAGACCAGGGGCTGACCGAGTAGGAAGTCCCGGCTCCAGCGAGCATCGACTTAGAGAGGCGGGGCCAGGCTTGCACCCCGGGCCTCCTCGCGGCCGGGCTCGCGGGGTTTCTGCCCCCCCCCTTTGTGTGGGGAAGTCGGGGTGGGGAGAGACCCCAGGGAGCAGTGCGGGCAGTCAGGACCTCAGAGTCTGGCGGACCTGGCTCTGCACCCAGACTCCACCACTTACCTACCTGCCGTGAAATCTCGGAAAGTCACTCCACCTCTTTGAGCCTCAGTGTCCTCATCCGTAAATGGGGACCATACTCCTCCTCCCCACCTTAGCTCATGGCTACATTAACCACACGGCGTGGGCAGAGCACTCAGTGTTTAACGTAAACCTCCCACGTGATGAAGGCACACGAGGAAGCTTCAAGTCTGGCCTCAGGTTGTCAGGGCTGAAGGAGCTCAGAAAGCTGAGGAGACAAGATGGTGACACCCAGGAAGGCTTCCAGGAGGAAGTGGGACTTGAGCTGGTGGAGGGAAGGGTATTCCAGGTGGGGGGCAAAAACACGGGAAGCTAGGTAAGAGCATGCTGTGTTCATGGGACAGTAAGAACAAGGTAGATCAGGAGGGGGTCTGGAGTAATGGGGGATGTGATCGGCCAAGATGGGTAAGGCCCAGGGCCTGGCCAGACCTGCTTTGGGACTGCAGGAGCAGGAAGCAAGGCCCTGGCTCAGCAGTTAGAGCGTCAGCCTGTGGACTGAAGGGTCGCGGGTTCAATTCCTGGTCAAGGGCAGTACCTGGGTTGCAGGTTGATCCCCAGCCCCAGTTGGGGTCATGCGGGAGGCAGCCAATCGATGTGTCTCTCACACGGATGTTTCCATTTCTCTCCCACTCCCTCTCTTCCACTAAAAATCAATGGGAAAATATCCTCAGGTGAGGATTGACAAAAAACAAAAGAAAAAAGAAACAAGGAATGGTAGGTGGCTGATCTCTGTCCTCACTGGGCTCCATTTAATTCTGAATGCTGAGGAGTTGAGGGGCTTCCATCATTCATTCATTCATTCATTCTGTAAATCTTTACTGAGACCTTGCCGTGTGTGGTTAGAGCAGTGCACACAGCAGGGACTTCCCAGCGCTCATGGAGCTGACCTTCCAGTGGACCAACTGTAAATTAGTAGCTAAGGAAACAAGGTCATTTCAGATGGCAACAAATTCTGTGAAGACAGACCAGAGTGTTGCAGGTGGTAAAGATCAGAGAATACCACCATGAGGAGGGAACATTTGAGCTGAGACCAGAATTTCTGCATGGAACCAGCCATGCAAAAGTCTGGGGGAAGACTGTTCCTGGCAGAGGGAACACTTGGTGCAGAGGCTTCCAGGCAGGAACAGACATGTGTTGAAGGATCAGAAGATCTGGACCTGGAGTGCAGAGATGGAAAGGAGAGGACCACTCATGTAGGACCTTCAAGGGAAAAGTCTGAGTTGTGTTCTGAAGCCAGTGGGAGCTAGTGGAGTATGTTCAGCAGGAGAGAGACAGTCTGATTTCTGTTGTAAAAGTTCCCTCTTTGGCTCCCCTGGAGTATCACATATGGGACACAAGGAGAGTAGCAGGGAGGCTTAGGGGAGGCTAGAGATGCTGCAGTAGAGGAGGGGGATGTAAAGGTGACTAAGGCCTCATCCTTCCCTTCAGAGATGCTCAGAGTCTTGTGAGCTTCAATGACAGGAAGGACCATGTGAACCTGACTGTTGCTGAACCCATTCTCGACCATTTCTCACTGTCACCAGTTCACTCATTCACTTGTTAAAACATTTCCTGAGTACTTGCCCTGAACTGTACCCTGTCCCAAAGCTGGGGATACAACAGCCCCAGCTCCTGCCCATTAGAGGGAGGAAACTAAAGAAACAAGATAGTTTCAAATAGTGGTAAGAGCCATGCATACAGTCATCAGGACCACGAGGCAGAGAGGGGTCTAGGGAAGTGGATTACTGTAGATGGTAATAACCAACTTTTACTGAGTGCCTGCTGTGTACTAGTCACTGTTCTTAGTGCTTTCTTTAAGCCTTACAGAAATCCAGTGAAATCGTTATTGTTAACATCTCTATTTTGCAGGTAAGAAACTAATGCACAAAAAGACTAAGTAAGTTATTTAAAGTAAAGTGGCCAGAGACGGCAGGGTGGGATTCCAGCATGGGCTCTTAACCGTGTGTGACACTGTCCCCAAAGCCGGGTAGTGGAGACCTCCTTGAAGAGGTGACATTGGAGTTGAGCTTTGACTATCAAGCAGGAGCAAGCCCTGGGAAGGTAAAGTTGAAATGCAAGGAACAGCAAACGCAAGGGCAGGACTGGGCTCAGCGTATTTGAAGTAACAAAGAAAGCCACTGCAGCTGGAGTGGAGTAAATGAAAGTGACAGTGGTGAGAGATGTTGGAGAAGTAGCCGGGGCCAAGGCACTAGGGCCTGATTCTCAGTCTGAGCCACAGCCTCCTTCTATAGCAAAGACTGTGTAATAACCTCTTTACTGTTCTAAAATGTGATTCTCCACCAATAGTATGACTTGTACACAAATAACTTGAAAAATATCAATATAATGCTCTAATGGTAATATAAATGAGGAGAAAGAAAAGACATTTGTAATAAAATAATGTACATTTCAGTAGCAGATGTTGGCCCACAGCCCAAGTATAATGAAGCGATGATGAGCAGTGGGACGCATGCACCTCTGGGTGGAATCGGGGGAGGGGGGAGCACCACAGTGCGGGCAGCACAGTGCTCTGTGCCTCAGGTACATTACGAGATGCATCACTGTTGGCAGCCTGGGATCCCCAGGCGGTGAGCTGCTCTAGATAAAGTTTCTACGGAAACATGCTCTGGTCTTCCCTGCACATACACAGGAGTTGCTTTCCTGGAAATTTCAGTATTTATTCACACTGCAAAATGCCCTGTGTTTATATGTGAAACAGAGTTAGAGTTCAGGCCCCTGTGCTCCTAAACCAAGCTCTCTGTCTGGATGTCTCTGGCACATACAAAGTCGTGTGGGACTCAGGACGATTCTTGACTGCTAGACTGACTCACACCTGGTAGGGCAGCTGGCTTCCCTGGCCCCTGCTCAGTAAATGCCGATGAGGACTTCACCATAGAGTGACCGTGGGAAACATCCCTAGGGATTTCTAGAATGCCCCCAGGGGGTGGTGCTGGACCCGCTGAGAACCACTGACATAAGGTCTCAAGGAGACTCCCTTTTATTCTCAATGAAGTGAGAATCCAAGGGGGCATTTTAAGCAGAGGAGTAGTGTTTTCTTTCCTGATCTTGGCAGTGACTGCCATTTGGTTCTGATATTCCAGCCAGCACTTGGAGTGTGAGGCCCCACCTGACTCAGGGCTCGGATGTTTTGGACACTTACCTTCGTCTTGCTTTTTGTCCTTTAGCCACCGAGTATCACCTGGGTTTGCTGAAAGCAAAGCTCGCCAAGTATCGAGCCCAGCTCCTGGAACCATCCAAATCAGCCTCGTCCAAAGGAGAGGGCTTCGATGTCATGAAGTCAGGGGATGCCCGTGTGGCGCTGATCGGATTTCCCTCTGTGGGTAAGGTCAGTGATGATCATTGTGGGCCTTGGGGAGGAAGGCAGGTCGTCTCCTTTCAAACGGGACTGTGATTCTCCTTACTGCCCCTCTGGACTAGCTCCAGGGACAAAGAAGACCCAGCCCCCTGGGACCAGAGCCCACCCAGGTCACCCTAACACAGAGGGCAGCCCTTCCACTCCAGCGGTCGGCCTGTCTGTCTGACTCACCCCTGTGTGTGTGCACTGAGTGTGCCCCCGGGACCAGAGCCCACCCAGGTCACCCTAACACGGAGGGCAGCCCTTCCACTCCAGCGGTCGGCCTGTCTGTCTGACTCACCCCTGTGTGTGTGCACTGAGTGTGCCCCCGGGACCAGAGCCCACCCAGGTCACCCTAACACAGAGGGCAGCCCTTCCACTCCAGCGGTCGGCCTGTCTGTCTGACTCACCCCTGTGTGTGTGCACTGAGTGTGCCCCCAGGACCAGAGCCCACCCAGGCCACCCTAACACGGAGGGCAGCCCTTCCACTCCAGCGGTCGGCCTGTCCGTCTGACTCACCCCTGTGTGTGTGCACTGAGTGTGCCCCCGGGACCAGAGCCCACCCAGGTCACCCTAACATGGAGGGCAGCCCTTCCACTCCAGCGGTCGTCCAGTC
The DNA here is from genome assembly GCF_014108415.1 of Molossus molossus. Classification (NCBI taxonomy): domain Eukaryota; kingdom Metazoa; phylum Chordata; class Mammalia; order Chiroptera; family Molossidae; genus Molossus; species Molossus molossus. Next base: position 319,263 of record NW_023425364.1, on the reverse strand, counting down.
TGTCTGACTCACCCCTGCACACGTGCACTGAGCGGCACCAGGTGCCAGTTGCAGGAGACACAGTAGTGAAGGGGGACTTCTGTCCCCGCCCACACAGAGCTCCTATTCTCTTCGAAGGGACAGTCAGCTGGGGGGGTGGGCCTGAGGTCCCGCCAGTCTACCAGGGGTCTGGGAGGCTGCTCTGGGGGCAGGTATTTGAGGAGGAGCCTGAAGAGGCTAGAAGCTCGCCCAACCCAGGGGAAGGAGCACGAGGGCAGAGAGCGCAGAGGCCTGCAGGTGGGGGCTGGCCTGGGGTGTTGCAGGTCTGGGGCAGCAGTGGGAGACTAATCACAAGGCGGATGGTGGGCCTTGCTTAGGGGACTTGGACAGTTTTGAGGAGTGCTAGTAGAGTGAGTCGGAAGTCCCTCAGCTGGGGCTGTGGGCTTGGGGGAATGCCACAGGGGAAGTGCCGTCTGTCCCATCATATCAAGGGCTCATGGTATTGACATGCCAAGTCCGTCGACGTTGACCTCTCCTCCTGGTGAGGGCAAGTGTCAGCTGTCTCCTCTGTGCGCTCACAGTCTTTCTCTCTGCTCACATTGTCCTCTTGGAAGGGGAGTCCCTGTGAGCAGCCCACACAGGAGCTAACCCCCCTTGAGGGGGCAGAGCTGCGCGAACAGTTCAGAATTCCGGATGTGAGCTTTGTCTCCCTCCCGTTGCAGTTAGCCATTCCTCTATCGGTGTGGACCCTGGGAACCTTTTGGGTACTGGCTTCTGACCTCCCTGTCACTGGGTACCCAGAGCATTCCAGCCGTGGAGCTGTTCCAGCTGGCTCTCTGCAGACGTGGTTTCCGGCACGGCTCTGCTCCCTGCTGCTGGAGGGTGCTTCGGCTCACCGTAGCCCATCTCTCGTTCACTCACTCACCACTGTTTTTGTTAATCCTCACCTGAGGATTTTTTTTTTTTTTTTTATCCTCACCCGAGGACATTTTTCCATTTTTTGTACAGATAGAGTGGGAGGGAGAGAGAGGGAGAGAGAGAGAGAGAGAAACATCGATGTGAAAGGGACACATCGAGTGGCTGCCACCCGCACGACCAACCAGGGCCGGGGACAAACTGCAACCGAGGTACATGCCCTTAGCGGGAACCGAACCCGGGTCTCTCTGGACTGCAGGCCAACGCTCTAACCGCTGAACCAAACTGGCCAGGGCCTGAGGATCTTTTTTCTATTGATTTTTAGAGACAGTGGAAGAGAGGGAGGAAGGGAGAGACAGAGACACGTCGATGTGAGAGAGTCACATTGATTGGTTGCCTCTTACATGTGCCTCCACCGGGGCCAGGGTTCAAACCTGCAACCCAGCTCCGGCTGGTGTGGATCAATGGTTAGAGCGTTGACCCATGGACCAAAGGGTCGTGGGTTTGATTCCCAGTCAAGAGCATGTACCTGGGTTGCAGGTTTGATCCCTGGCCCCAGTTAAGGTCGTATGGGAGGCAACCAGTTCATGTATCTCTCTCACATTGATGTTTCTCTCTCTTTCTCCCTTCCTCCCACTCTGTCTAAAAATCAATGGAAAAATATCCTCAGGTGAGGATTTAAAGGAAAAAAATGGCTAGGCTCTGCTTCAGCAACTGCAGAAGGATTTCTTCCTGATGGCATTTAAGTGCTTTTTTTTTTAATCCTCACCTGAGCCCAGCCGATGTGGCTCAGTGGTTGAGCGTCGACCCATGCACCAGGAGGTCACTGGTTTGATTCCTGGTCAGGGCACATGCCCAGGTTGTGGGCCCCATCCCCAGTGGGGGGCATGCAGGAGGCGGCCAGTCGATGTTCTCTCTCATCAATGCTATCGATCTCTCCCTTTCTCTTCCTCTCTCTCTAAAATCAATGAAGAAAATAAATAAATCCTCACCAGAGGATATTGTTCAATTTTTCTCAGAGTAGGAGTGAGAGAGAGGGGGAGAGAGAGAGAAACATCGGCGTGAGAGGGACACATTGACTCATTTAAGTGCTTTTTATTCTTCAGGAACATACCCAGTTGGTTTTTATTACTGTTTTCTCCTTGACCCCCAAAAGTGTGGGCTCAGGAAGTACAGTGCCGTTTCACAACCATCTGAACGAAGCAGAATGAGCCTGGGAAATTTTCTGCATTACTGTAAATGAAAGTTATAAAACGTTCTAGAAAGCAGCTGCCGAGCCCCCCAACTCCTCCTGCAGGCCTTGGCAGTTCATCTGGCATGCCCCTTTCCACCTCCCATCAAGTCCAAGCAGCCCTTTTACCTCTAGCTTTCTGGCCTGTGTTCAGATTCCTTTAGTAGTGGGGTGCTCGTGACTCTCCTGCTTCAGCCTCTGAGACGGAGCAGGCGCTGGCTGCAGGAGCCCCTCCTGCCGAAAGGGGGGACTTGCCCTAGGTGTGCCCTGCCAGCTCAGTACCCTCACAGTCTTCTATCCCAGCATGGCTTCCAGATCCTCTTTTCTATTTTTTCTCATTCCTCCCAGTTTTATAAATACAATTTGGAAACATGCATAAGAGGTGGGAACAAGTACACTGTGCTCTCTATCGGGATGCGTCACTGACGGGCATGTTGCCAGGATGCTCTGGCTTTGTGTGTGTGTTTGTGGGTAGGCAGGGATTGTATTTGTATTGACTGAACTATTTGGGAGTAAATTACAGCTGTCATGCTTTGTGCTCCTATCTCCCTAACTATTTAAGCTTGTATCTCCAACGAGTAAGAAAGGTTTTCTACTTAGCCACAGACCGGTGCAGCACACCAAACAGAATAGATAGCAATGCAGTGACCGTCCAACGCCCAGACTATATTCTGATTTCAGTAACTGCCCCCGATGACCTCTGCAGCTGAGGTAGGTGTGGTCACCACAGCTGCTTTCGTCTAGAACAGTCCCTGTCGTCATGACCCTGACTTAGAGACAGGACCAGCTGTCAGATGGTGAGCTGGTGCCCCAGCGTCTGCCCGCTTCCTCTGGCATGCTTTAGTGTATCCGTCCATGTGCTGTGTCCTGGGGCTGCATGGGCCAGGTTCCAGAGTGACGGTGGACATCTCATTTGACACTGCTGGGGGCTGGCTGCATTGCCAGGACCTGTGGGTTAAGGCGAGGGCAACCTGTGTCCCCCTGTGGGTGGCGACATTGCCCCGCACCAGGAAGCCCCCTGCGGTGCTGCTGTGGTGGCTCAGAAACCAGGCCCTGTCCACGTCCTCTTTGTGGCTTTGCACCCGTGACTCGTCCTACCCTGGGGTTGTCATCGGTGGCTGTCAAATGGCAGTTTTCTGGCTCTCTCACCTCATCCTCAGTTATCAGCTGGCGTGCCTTGTAGCAGGGGGTAGCACCTTCTCCCATCCATGTGGGCAGTCTAGCCGCTCCGACACAGGCCCAGACAGGGGGGCCTCGGTGCGGCCCTGAGTGCCAAGCAGGTGTTGAGCTCACAGCTGTCCACAGGCAGCGAGGAGGCTTCAACTCCTCAGGTGCTCTTGGGTTCATCTTTTCTTTCCATTGTACTTTCCAACCGGCCAAGGACCTCTTTCCCGGGTGAGAGGCTCAGGCTGAGAGAAGCCAGTCTGGTCTATAAGGTCTGTGGCCGGACCAACCTGCCCTGTTGGGAATCGAGGCTCTCCAGCCATGGGAGGCCCAGGCCTCTCCTCAGAGGCCACACAGGAAATGGAGTGTCCCCCAGCAGCCATGGCTCAGTGTCTCAGCGGCCATTGCTCTACCCCCACCCCCACCCTCAGGAGGTCCCCTGGGCAGTTTCTGGACACAAGGCTTGTGTTTCCTTCACATGCCCCAGTCTGGGTTCTAGTCTGAGAGAGTGTGAGGTGTGCCCCCAGCCTTCTTGCCTGCCAGTGAGGGGCAGAGTCCGGGTGGCACCAGCCTCAGATCTGGGCAGCACCATCCCAAGCATCTCAGGCTTCTTGTTTCAGGTGCCCTGCTGACTAGATGGGCACTGGGGCCAGGACTGCCCACTGCTGTGCTGGCCCTCTGGGCCGCAATGTCCAGCACTTGGTCTTGCCGTGCCCAGACTCAGTGCACCACGTGCCTTGCTGTCTCCATCAGTGCCCATGCAGCACCTCGAGAAAGGGGCAGGGTGGGTGCCCACTCTACATGAGGACTCTAAAGTTTGGAGGGTGCAGGTTCTCGCCCAGGGTCCCCCAGCAGAGGCGGGATCCAAGGCCAGGTCTCTTTCCCCTGGCCAAGCCCTGGCCTCATTCCCACCATGAACCATGGCACAAGTGTTCCCATCAGGTGCTTCCCACCTCACCCCTCCCTTCCTCCCAGCACCTTCCCCCGCCCACGTAGCTTTGTCTCAGGTCAGAAGGTCAGGGTCTCTCTCACCTCTCCCTGGGTGAGCAGCAGCTTTGAGTGGCATGGCCTGTCACCTGCTTGAAGTGTTCTGGGGTCCAGGGAGGTCTGGAGGGTTCTGTGGAGCTAGAGGAGGGCCCCTGATTTAAGTGGGAGAACCACTTTGAAACCAGGTCCCTGTGTCCACCTGAGATAGACTTGGAGCCTCCGAGGAACAGAGGGGTCCTCTGTGCCCAGCCCTTCCTGAGGGCCTGAGACAACTCCAGCTGGTGTTCTCTTCACCCTCCAATCACCAGAGGAGGAAGAGGGGGCTACCTGCAGCCCGGGGGGGTTTCCAAGGAGACTGGGACAAGACTCAATGCGATGACTTTCTTTTTCTCCTAGTCCACGTTCTTGAGTCTAATGACCTCCACGGCCAGTGAAGCTGCATCCTATGAATTCACAACCCTGACGTGTATCCCCGGGGTCATTGAAGTAAGTGGGAGTTTGCTGGATCGCAGGAGGGTCAAGGGCGTGTGCTTGTGCTTCGATTGTGTATGTGTGTCATGAGTGTGTGCTTGTGCTTCAATTGTGTGTGTGTGTCATGAGTGTGCTTGTGCTTCGATTGTGTATGTGTGTCATGAGTGTGTATGTCTTAAGCATGTGTTATGTGTGTCACGAGCATGTGTGTTGCGAACGTGTCACGAGCATGTGTATGTGTCACAAGCATGTGTATGTGTTTCACAAACGTGTATATGTGTGTCACAACATGTGTGTATGTGTCATGAGTGTGTGTGTGTGTCACGAGCATGTGCCCTGACGCATGGGTGCCTCCGGGGGTTCTGGCTTCCGAGACCCCAGAGGTGCCTGGCCACCCTGTAGTGCTGACGGGTTCGGGGAACCGGGCATTGTAGGGCAGATCTCGGTGCTCCTGTGCTCCGTTCCCCCACGCCACCCCAGCTCAGGTCGCTCATTGCTGTTTGGCCGGATTCCATTTCCCGTAAAGCTTCGGGGCTGTGTGCCGCCGGGGCCCTGTGGCTGTGAGCCCGTCGCGGTGAAGCACTTGTGTGTGAAGAGCTGGCACTGTTGGTGAGGAGTGCTGTGGTCTGCAAAGTTCCAGAGCCCTCCCCCAGGTGACTCAGTGCACAGGGGGTGTCGAGGCCCAGCATGCCATGGAGGCTGGCCCAGCTTTCCAGCTGCCCCTAGCTGCAGGCTGTAGCAGGCATCGGGGTTCAGGCAGGCCCTGCCCCGCGGTGGCCCGTCCTCATTTTACCGTCTTCTCTTCTGCGTCCTAGTACAAAGGAGCCAACATCCAGCTCTTGGACCTCCCTGGGATCATCGAAGGCGCTGCACAAGGTGCAAGCTGGGCCCCAGGGGCAGTCTACTTCCTGGGGATGTGGGGCTCACATTGGGTGTGGCTGTGGAGGGCTGGTGGGCGGGCCTCACATTGCTCTGTGCTCTGTACCTGAGGGCCGGAGCCCAGGACAGTCCTGAGGAGCCCTTCTGAAAGCCAGGAAAACTGAGGCAGTGAAGTGCCTACCCAGGCTGCGCCTCTCAGACAGGCTCGGACCCCTCTGCACTCTGCGGGCTCCGCTGCGCCCTGCGAGGGGTGGGCACGTGTTAGCTGGTGATCTCGGGCTGTGCTCCCAGGCCTGTCCTTGATTGTTTGGGGTGTCTTTGAGATAGGAACGTGCCTGTGGCTTCTGGTGGCAGGTGGCTGCATCCAGCGTTTGCAGAGTGGGCACCAGCACTTGCTGAGTTCTGGGCTCTGTGCTGACCACTGTCTCACTTCGTCCTCAGATAGTCCTGGGACTTAGGGAGTGCCATCACTTTCTTTCCATAGCCGGGGACCCTGGGGCAGAACAGCCAAGGGTCTGCCCTGAACGACCATTCAGCTGCCGAGGGCCAGAGCTGGGTGGAGCTGCCGCTTTGGCTCTGCAGTCCTGCTCTGGCCAGGCAGAGGCCGCCTCCAGGTGTCCAGTGCCCCTCTGCTGGGCACCTTCCCACACCCTACTGCGCCACTGCATTGAGGTCCTGCCTGTTTGAGCTGAGCAGTGGAGGTGGTGATGGCTCCCTGTGCCATCCCAGCCAGCGTACTAGGGGCCTGGGGGTGTTCTGGCCACAAGTGAGGGAAGTGCATAGTCTGGAGGCAGGAGGCAGCCAGGCAGTGGGTGTGACCTTGTCCAACCCCTCGTTCTCAGAAGGGGAGGCAGGTCGTAAGGTCATAGTCGAAGCCCACACTTCATAGATCCTAGTGCTGCCATCTTGGTGCCCAGCTGTGACATGGGAGGTGCCTGTCCTCTGTGGCAGTCCTGTGGCATGCCTCCTCCTGTGTCATGTCCTGTGACCCTGCTGCCTGGGCGGGCCTCTGCCTCCCTGTGTTCTGAACAGGGCAGGCAGTTCAGATCCTGGCACCACACTGGCTCTGTGCTCTTCGACAAGGGGTTATCTCTAAGCCAAGAAGCCTCACTTTTCTCATCGTAAAATGGGTGCAATAACACCAGTTGTATGGGATAGTTTTGAGGATCCAGTGAGGAAATGTTCTTGAAGCACTTAGCATGGGACCTGGGGGAGGGCATCACCCCTCCTATGGTGATGATGTTGAATTTCCTTCTTAAATAAGTCTCCACGAGTGAGGTAGCACCTCAATTAAAGAAAAGTGCCAGCCTTGGCCGGTTTGGCTCAGCAGTTAGAGCATCGGCCTGCGGTCCAGAGAGTCCTGGGTTTGGTTTCCTCTAAGGGCACGTACCTCGGTTGCAGTTTGTCCCCGGCCCTGGTTGGGTCGTGCAGGTGGCAACCACTCGATGTGTCCCTTTCACGTCGATGTTTCTCTCTCTCTCTCTCTCTCTCTCTCCCCCTCCCTCCCACTCTATCTGAACAAAAAATGGAGAATTGTCCTCAGGTGAGGATAAAAAAGAAAGAAAGAAAAGTGCCAAAGAAATCGTAGCCCAGGAGGTGGCAGGTGGCAGACCTGTGGCAGGTCTGCCAAGGGCAGGAGTTGGGTGCCGTGGGCTGGGTGGGGGTCATGTGGTCCTGTCTGTGTCACTGTGACCTCGCCCCTTCTGCCATGCAGGGAAAGGCCGAGGCCGGCAGGTGATCGCTGTGGCTCGCACAGCTGACGTCGTCATCATGATGCTGGACGCCACCAAGGGAGAGGTGCAGAGGTCCGCGGGCTTGGGTAGGAGGGCAGGTGGCAGGTCTGGGAAGTCCTGGAGCACACGTGGACAGTCTGAGTGGTGCTTGGCCCTGTAGTAGTGCCAGGACTGTCCAGAGGCTGAACCCATGCACCCAGTCTGGTGCGTCCTCCCCAAGGAGCGTACAGCCAGCCTAGAGGCTGAAGCTTGTAGCAGGGGCTTCTAGCAACACTGACTGTCCAGGGCCAGAGGAGTGGCCGGGCTCTGGCGCCTGCTGGCAGAGGCCCACTGCCAAACCCTGCCCCAAGTAACGGAGGCCTTGCTCATGACCCCACCTGCTGGCTGAGGGGCACACCAGGCCTGCCTCTGCCCACTGACTGGAGACCTGGCCAGTCTGCCCTGGACCAGGCAGAGGGTCTGGAGGCTCCTCCGCAGCTCAGGGGTGTTGGGAGGGAATGGTCCAGGTTGCTGGGGCAGGCAGAGGAGAGTGTTGGTCTGGGTGGGCGGGGCTCCCGGTACCATGGAAGCTACACAGTCTGCCCCTGGGCACCTGTGAAGGCTCACGGATGTTCTGCCAGGTCTCTGCTGGAGAAGGAGCTGGAGTCAGTGGGCATCCGCCTCAACAAACACAAGCCTAACATCTACTTCAAGGTAAGCCCACACCTGCAGGTGCCGGGGTGGGGCATCGGCCAACAGCTGCGGCGCGTGTGCGGCAGTGGCCCTGACCCTTGTCAGCAGCTTTCCCTTCCCTCTCCTCCCCCAGCCCAAGAAAGGTGGTGGCATCTCCTTTAATTCAACAGTCACGCTGACCCAGTGCTCGGAAAAGCTGGTGCAGCTGATCCTGCATGAGTACAGTATCCTTCCTGAGGTGGGGCACCCCACCCACAGGCAGGGGGTGCGTGGGGGCGGGCCGTAGCTGGGTAACAGCATGCTGCCCAGGCCTCCCGGGACCCGAGCGGCCCTGAGGAGGCTGCAGCCACTGATGAGTGCTCCCAAGACCCAGACTCCAGCCATGCACCCCACAGGGCCTTCTTGGCTGCCCACCGACTGCTAGGTGCTGTGGTGGCCAGTTTCAGCTGGAAGGACAATGGGGTCCAAGGAAGACAGCCCTGGGGACCAAGGCCTCCTGTTCTGGAGAAGCCTTGGGGAGCCCCAGGGGTCAGGGCACATGCAGCCCAAGGGTTGGGCTGGGTGGGCTCTGGGACTCCAGCAGGCACGGGGCCCAGGGCAGAGTCAGGCTCAGCACAGGGAGAGCTCCCGGTGGACATGTGCCAGTGGGCAGGGTGGCGCCCAGAAGCGTGGCCTGGGGGAGGGGACAGACCGGAGCGTCCGGCTGCTCCTAGCCCTGCGCCAGGTTCCACAGGCACTCGGGATTCTGGCGAGAGGGTTCCTTGCCTCACAGCAGAGGTTTGAATGGGGGAGCGGAACTTGGACATATTGTGGCTTCTTTTGGAAAGAAAAATGAGGGGCTGGCTCCAAGTCTTGTGAAACCTCGCAAGCAGATGCCCTCCGAGGTCCCTTCCCGCACATGTTCCTGGTGGGTGTTTCAGGCCCTCGCTGGGTTAGGCGCAAGGGCCTGCTGGGCATGGTTTGCCCTTGACCTGACCTGCAGAGATCTTCAATGCAGAAGTGCTCTTCCGAGAGGACTGCTCCCCCGACGAGTTCATCGATGTGATCGTGGGCAACCGGGTGTACATGCCCTGCTTGTATGTGAGTGGTGTGCGTCCCCGCCCCCGGTGTACATGCCCTGCTTGTATTTGAGTGGTGTGCAGCCCCGCCCCCGGTGTACATGCCCTGCTTGTATGTGAGTGGTGTGCATCCCCACCCCCGGTGTACATGCCCTGCTTGTATGTGAGTGGTGTGCGTCCCCGCCCCGGGTGTACATGCCCTGCTTGTACGTGAGTGGTGCGCGTCCCCGCCCCCGGTGTACATGCCCTGCTTGTATGTGAGTGGTGTGCGTCCCCGCCCCCGGTGTACATGCCCTGCTTGTATGTGAGTGGTGTGCATCCCTGCCCCGGGTGTACATGCCCTGCTTGTATGTGAGTGGTGCGCGTCCCTGCCCCGGGTGTACATGCCCTGCTTGTATGTGAGTGGTATGCGTCCCTGCCCACGGTGTACATGCCCTGCTTGTATGTGAGTGGTGTGCGTCCCCGCCCACGGTGTACATGCCCTGCTTGTATGTGACTGGTGTGTGTCCTTGCCCTGGGCCCGGCCACTTTCCTGGGCCCTGACTCGGACGGAGGACAGGCTTCTGCGGGGAGCAGGAAGAGCCCAGAGCCATCTCCACCTCCTCTCCCCTCTGCCCAGAGGCTCCTTGAGTCCTGCACATGGCTCCATGGGCACTGGGATTCTAGCCTAGCCTTTCCTTTTGGGGGCGCTGGTGGCCCAGGCCCTTCGCCTTCCCCCATCACTGAGAGGAGAGGGGGACACTTGGTGCCACAGTGCAGAGGGAGGAGCCACGGAGAACTGTGCACCTAGGCCGTTGTCCGGACTCCTTTGTTTCTTTCCTGCCCCATCACCCACTCCACCTTTCAATCCCAGGTTTACAACAAGATTGACCAGATCTCAATGGAAGAAGTGGACCGCCTGGCCCGGAAACCCAACAGCGTGGTCATCAGGTGAGGCCCTGCGCCTGTCTGTGAGCCATCGGTGAGGCCCCCACTGCTCTGGTAGAACAGTGGGTGACAGGTGGGCTCTGGTTAGCTTGGATTTCGTCCATCAAGGTCAAGGGCTAAGAATGGCCAAGAGGCTTTGTAACTTAGTATTTAAGCTCAGTTCCTCATAGAACCGCAGGGTATAAGCCAGTGCCCTCGAGACTGGACGGTGTGGCTGTCACCACAGAGCAGAGGAAACTGAAGTTACTGGGTGGGCAGACCGCCCGACTGCCAGCCCCCGTCCAGCGGTGGGCTCGGGCCGCCTACACCCTGGCTGACGGCGTTCCTCACGTCCTGTCATCACTGGGCCTCTTTGGAGGGGGATTGACAAGTGTGTTCCCCTTTGCTGGCTTCCCAGCTCGAACAGAGCACTCTGGCTCACATGAGGCTTATGGGGAGGAAGAGGCTCGAGGACCGGGTGGGGGTAACTGGTGCCAACGTTGGCCGAGGTCCCGGAGGCAAGCACGAGGACCATTGCCTGGGCACTGCCAGCTGCCGCAAAGAGCAGCAGAGCCAGCAGCCCTCCCAGGGACAGCCTCAGCTCCCTCCACCTCCTGCTGCAGCCCGGCCCTCGGCCGCCTGAAGACATGCCCATCTTCGGGTTGAGAGGGCAGGACCTGCAGGTGGTCTGCAGCCAGCCCCTCCCACCCTACCGAGAAACCCTTGCTGGGCTGCCCTGGCCCCTTGGAAGCCCCTCCCACCGCTCAGGAGGGGGTGAGCTCTGGAGTGTCATCCTGTGCCCTCAGTCCCATCCCAGCCCTCGCCAGTCTCCACACAGCCGCCGCCCTCTTGGCTCCTGCGTCAGTTACAGACTCCCGGTGCCCTTCACGAGCAGCCAGGGCCCCTGGGAGCCCTGGTGGCCGGCTGCTGGCTGGAAGCGTGGCAGCTGCAATGTCAGCCGGCCACCAGAACAGGCTTGGTCCCCATGGGCTGCAGTGGGGCCACGCTGGCCTTGGTGCCTGTTCTGGCCCATGGAGGGGTCCTCTGCCACTGTGAGCAGAGACCCCTGCCTCTCAGCCAGCGAGGCTCCACTGACCGGCCCCTCCCCTGCACAGTTGTGGCATGAAGCTAAACCTGGACTACTTACTGGAACTGCTCTGGGAGTACCTGGCCCTGACCTGCATCTACACCAAGAAGAGAGGACGTGAGTCACAGTGCACAGCCCGGGAACAGCCGCCCTCACCCTTGCGGGCTGTATGCCAGCGGGTCCAGGGCCCCTGGCCAGACTGTCTGTGCCGCTGTTCTCCCACCTGCGGAGGCAGCGGGCGGGCAGTGGGAGAGGCTGGTGTGTGGATCCCCACCAGCTACAGCAGGGACCCCCCCGGAGCTCGCCGCCAGGACTGCAGGTGGCTGAAGGCACAGAGCCTGTCCGTGTCCCCGCCCACTGTCCACACGCCTCCCACACTTGGGGGCCTGGCTGCCCAGCCTGGCAGCTTGCCGCTGGCCTTGACCTTGTCAGCAGGGGAGTGTGTGGCTGTCCCTGACTAAAGCCAGCTGCTGACCCATCTTGCCAGCACTTCCCGATGTTCCGCCTGGTTGTCTCCATAGGCCCCCGCGGCTGACCGGGTCACAGGCCATTGAATCTGGACATGGATTGACTTGGGTTTTCTGTGTTCGGGGAAGGTTGTAGATTGCATGGGGATCTGAAACGAGGTGTGCCTGGGTGGAGGCTGGCTCGAGGCTACAGACTAGGCGGCCTCTGTGCCCGTGGGAAGGAGCCGCACAGCTCGGGGCCATGACGGTTCACACCCGCCATCTCTCCTGTGCAGAGCGGCCAGACTTCACCGACGCCATCATCCTCCGGAAAGGGGCCTCCGTGGAGCATGTGGTGAGTGCTGGGCCTGCCCAAGGGCCCTGGGACTGCTCTGTGCTCTGGGGGGCAGGCCTGGCGTTCCACCCGGTGCATCCTGACCTCCCACGCCGCATGTCCAGCCTCCCTTCTCTTGTGAGACGGGCACTGCCCGCGCGCTGGCAGTTGGGGTGGTGGTGAATGAGGTCAGGCGTGTGCAGGACTCAGCATGCTGCCTGGTGCGTGGAGGCCACGGTCCTCGCTGCCCCCTGCTGCCGTCTCCTCGGCCAGGGGGCAGTTCTGTCCAGGAGAGCTGCTGCCCGGGCATTCCTGTGTTCATGGCAGAGCGTGCCTACCCATGCAGGGGGACTCGGAGCTGTTGCCTCCCATGCCTCAGCCCAGGGCAGCTCTGCCTGCCTTGTGCACTCAGCACGGTTTATCAAGCACCAGCTGGGTAGACCCATGTCCTGCAGAACAGGGGTCCTTGGGGGCCCGTCGGTGCCAGATCCCCCGGCTCAGAGCCGAGCAGGAGGGCACGCACATCTGCTCGGAGGCCAGAAGGTGACATGAGGGCTTGTGGCCAAGCGAGATCTGACAGGGCTGGGAGTAAGAGAAGCCGTCCGGGTGGGGGCAGGGTGTGCGGAGACCCGAGGCAGGGCTCTGGGCTGAGCCTGCGGTCCAGGAGAGGAAGGGTGCGTCCCAGTGTCCAGAGCTCTGACGCACAGGCCTCTCCCCTAAGCATGTCCCTGCGCCTTCTCTTGGGGAAGGAGCCTGGAGCCCTGCAGGGCCGGTGTTAGCCTGAGAGCCCCGGGCGGTGCTGCAGGTCACATGGCCGTTGCCTCGGGCATTGTTTTCCTCGCTCAGCAGTTTCAGCCTCTCTCGTGGCACGCACACTGATTAAAACTGCACACAGCATAAAGTACTATGTTTTTTGGCCATCTGACAAAAAAAATAGGTATACCTTTGATTCATTCATACTGGACGGCTGTGGCGTTGGCTGTGGTGGTGGCCGTGGTCATTTGGTTACGGGAGAGTTAGTGCCCGGACTGAGAGCCGGGTGCTGCGTGTTTGGACAGCCTGTGGCCCACCGGCTGGACATCGCCGGTCTAGCTCATTTTTCCCAGGATCGAAGCATGGGCAGTGGGTGGGCCTGCAGCCTGGAGAGCTGATGCGAACAGGGCAGGGCTCAGCCTGGGCAGCAGGAGCCAAGGAAATGGCACATCCGCTGCCCAGATCCCATAGACCCCTCCAGGCAGCTCTGGGGGAGTCTCTGTCCCCGGGCCCGCCTTGGAGCCGTGACTGCAGTCTCCTGCCGGGGCCTAGCAGCCACTGACAGGCACCCCCTGAGCTGCACTTTCTGGGGTTACCCTGCTCCTTTTGCGGGCACTTCCTCAGCCCCCTCAGACCCTCCGCTGCTTGTCCAAGAGGGTGTGAGTTTAGCCAGGCCTGGGAAGAAGAGCAGGAAATAGCCAGGAGCAGAAGGCAGTAGGAATGACAGGTGCAAAGGCCCAGAGGCAGGAGCAAATTGGCTGCTGTCAGCCGTCATGGAGTCAAAAGCAGCGGGTAAGGAGAGGCTCGTGGGGTGGGGAGGGTCTTTGTCCCAGAGAGGCCTGCTCTTCAGTGCTTGGCCCCTCCTCGCTCGCCTTCTGCCCCAGGACATCTGCCTGTGTGCTGAGCACAGAGACCCAAAGCAGAGGAACCAGTAGACGGAGCCAGGCAGAGCTGGGCTTGTACCCAGGTTCCCATCAGCCTCCCTGTGCCTGCTGCTCTCAACTGGGGTGACTGACCCCATCCCCAGGGCCTGGTATGACTTCACTGAGCTGCCCAAGGCCCGGCCTACACAGGAGCCGTGGGCTGGATGCCGGGCCCTCAGGGGAGAGGCACCGTGTTTGGGGGGTGGGGGGAATCCCTGTCCCCAACAAGACGCTCTCCTGTGTGGAGAAGACGGCTGTGGATGGCCTCTAATTCTTCCCTATTGCAAGACACAGATGCAGCTGTCACTGGGAACCCTGAGCCCGTGCCAGCTGCACTGGGTATGGTGAGGCCTGGGGCGCACTGGGGAGCGCATGGCCCATCTGCCTCAAGTGTGAGCGCCGTCCCGGGGTCCCAGGAGCATCCGTGACTCTGGCTCTGCTTTGCAAACTTCGCTGATGAGTTTAATTTTGTTCTGGGGCAAGCCGAATAAAACTTAAAACCCATTTGCAGGCCAGAGCTGACCTCTGCGCCATCAGATTTCATTCTCTGGTCTAGAAAACAGTAGGTGCTGGAACTGATGGAGGGGTGGCTGCGGCAGCGTGGCCACCCAGAGCAGGCCCGGGTCGGTGGGCTCTGGGAAATGTCCTCGCAGGCGTTTGGTTGGCCTGGAAGGCTGCAGGCACGGGAGTGAGGTCCGCCCACCCCACCTGCATCATTCCCACCCAGTGCCAGGGGCCCACATCCTCTGGGGAAGAGCTGGCTGCCCTGTGACCTTCATTTTCCTTGGGAATACTGACGCACACGGTGGGGGGGGGTGGTGGGGGTGATGTGATGTGTGGGAGGCTCCAGGTCACGGCTGTGGACAGAGGGCCTGAGAGGGTGGCCAGTGGGCTCCGGGCCAGGTGGGTGTCCTGAAGAGCAGCTGCCAGGGCAGCTGCTCAGCGAGGTGGGCAGAGGCCTCTGCGGCCACCAGGTCCCAGACCTGCTGCGCTGCCGGAACATCCCTACCTGGGCACCGCAGTCTGTGGGCAGACCTGGGAGGTGGGCGTCAGAGCTGCTCCCAGACGAGGCCAGCGCAGTCTGGGCACCCAGCTGGGGCCTCACTGCTTGGCAGGGGCCGTTGCCAGGCGGAGTGGGCGGACCTCACTCACTGCCCTCCTGTCCTCCCACCAGTGCCACCGCATCCACCGGTCGCTCGCCAGCCAGTTCAAGTACGCGCTGGTGTGGGTGAGTGCACACGCCGCCGGGGGGCCACCCCTGCGCGGTGTCCCGCCCTTCCCTGTGGGCCCCAGTGTCTGTCTGCCCACCCCGCAGAGTGCATGCTCCCCAGCAGGCACGGCCTCTCCACTGTTAGGGCCCAGAGGGGCTCAGAGACACGGGGAGCCCTGCTGTCCTCTCCACTGTTAGGACCCAGAGGGGCTCAGACACGGGGAGCCCTGCTGTCTGAGGCCTTCAGTGTTCGCTAGTGCTGGGACCCCTCTTTAGACTCTGAGTGTGCACCCCTGCCGCCCTCCAGTAACAGTGCCATTGCTTGGGTGGTGCTGGCACTGACGCCGCCCCCTGCCTTCTCCCTGCCCAGGGCACCAGCACCAAGTACAGCCCGCAGCGCGTGGGCCTGACCCACACCATGGAGCATGAGGACGTCATCCAGATTGTCAAGAAGTAGTAGCCCGGCCACGCCCCCGCCTGCCACCCCGTCTCCCTGGGGCGCTGAAGCCCAAACAGGAAGAATACAAATACACGGATTCCAGGAAGGGCCTCTCAGGTCTCTTTTTCCAGAAGTTTCTTCAGTAGACCAATGAAAAGTGTGGGGGACAAGGTGGGGGACTTAGGTTGAGCTGAGGGGGCAGGGTGCCCCCTGCCCTGCAGCGAGGGCCTGATGGGTGGCTGCTCCGTGCTGTGGGAGCGGCCCTGGGGTGTCGCTGTGGGGGTGCCTTGGCCTCTGCTCCTGCGGCACCCTGGTCCTCGGGAAGGGCACCCAAGGACAAACACCCTTGCCCCCCTTGGCTCCCCCACCCCCACCCCAGGTTGGCCAGTGGTTTAACAGCCCAGTTCATGCCCGCCACAGCCTGATGGGTCCTGAAGTGCCACCCTCCCAGGGCAGCCATGCCCAGCACCAAGCCCTGGGCCCAGGCCCTGTGCAGGCACCTGAGTGTGGACTTTGGAGTTCGGGTTTTTTATTTTCTCTCTAGGCCCTCTGATCTCGGCTCTCTCTGAAATAAAGGATGAGAACTGTTCCTGTTCAGAATGAGGTCGATTTTGTAAGGTTTCTGAACTCTTGCCAGGTTTGGTCAGTGGCCTAATGATCACAGTGGGTAGAGCCTGGGCTGGAGGGGACCAGGCTCAAGCCCAGGGTGCAAGGGAGAATGTGGGGACTTCCAGCATGGCTTTTGCCCTGGAGTGTCGGCCAGGGGCTGAAGACCCCGGACGCAGTACCTCCTGAGACCAGGCCTGGCTGCAAGGCGGGCAGCATCCCCAGAAGGCCCTTGTGATTTATGTGACAGGGAGGTCCCTGTGAGAGCTGGTGGCCAGTGCATTGCTTATGCCCTCAGAAAGTGGGTGAGGGGCCTTGGCGTGGTGCCAGGTAGCAGCAGCAGGTGCTCGCTGAGCCACTGTGGTGTGCCAGGGGCCACCCCAGCCCCACAGGTGTAAGTGCAGCGCCAGGATGTGAACCACAGCCTGAGATGCCTGAGCAAGAGGGAGGGCTTCCTGGAGGAAGTGTGCCTGTTGGGGGTGAATTGTAACAGGTTTGGAGAGGCTGCCAGGCACTGGGCCTGTAGGGATGTAGAGAGCTGGGGTCTTTGGGCCAGGCTGGAGCGAGGAGGCCGGCAGCCCAGCTCCCCAGGCTGCTCTTGGTTCCTCTGTCAGCTGCTCAGCCCTCTTTCCAGAGACAAAACAGGAATAATAGACATCATTAAATATACATGGCGCCCAGGCGGTAGGCGTGGTGGGCTGGGCCTCTTCCCCCTCCCCTGCAACCCTGAGCAGCTCCTCCGGGTGGCCATGCTTCTGGGGCAGCCACGGGACCCCTAGTAGGGGGCATGCGGGCAGGGAGCAGGCCGCGGGACCCAGGTAAGGAACCCTAGTCCTGGACCCTTGGGGTTTGCCCCTCACCCCCACCCCCAGGTTTGCAGGTGGGAAGGGGGTTTATGAGGTCCTTCTCTGGGCCTCACTTTCTTCGATAAGGGGGGCGTGAAGCTGTCCATGTGGCTCCCTGTTGGCATTGCCAAGACAGGAACACGCTCCGTGGCTTAGCTCAAGCCCCTCTCCCAAAATTGGGCTTTGATGAGGCCCTGGGTTCAGAAGACCTCCGTTCCCGGCCTGTTCCGTCCCCCAAGCTGTCTGAGGACGGAGGTTGGGGTGTCATCCGCAGTGTGAGCTCAGAGGGGTTGTGTCCGAGGCTGCAGCCACTGCACCGCTGTGCGCCTCTCTGGACAGTCGTTTTCTGGGCATGGTCTGTGTTCATGTATCTGTACCAGGTCCTTGGCCTTGGGTCTGGCCGGCTTGGTCACGCTGTCCTGGCCCCAGGGGAGCCGGGGCACTGGGTGCCAGGCTCACTGTGCCCTCATGTGGGAGAGGTGTCCTTAGGGCTGAGGGAGCCCCACACCTCCTGGGGGTCTGTCTTACCCCATCAGGGTGAGCTCCAAGGTTGCACCGTGCCCCTGGCGGCCACTGTCCCTCCCTCCCCTGCCCTGGGCCTTCTGTGTGGGAGGCTCTGGCCAGGCGACCCGAAGCCCCTTCCACTCAGACAGCCTGGTTGTCTGGAAGTCAGCGGTGTTCCGCCCACGCAGGGCTGCACCCACAGGGGCCCTCTGGTGACAGGAGCCCAGGACGGGGGTGACATCCATCTGTCCCTGTGTTCATCTCCATGTGCCTTCCTCTCCAGCTGCGATTTCACAGGCCCTCATTTCAGAACTCCAAGCTCATCTGTCCCCCTCGAGATCCATCCCACCCAGCCCAGAGTGCTGCTGGGGGACTGTCCCACCATGGCCGGGCACACCTCCAGCTCTGCTCCCCTCACCAGGCTCCCCTCCAGCTCCGCTCCCCTCACTCAGCCCCCCTCCGGCTCCGCTCCCCTCACCCCTCACCCCTCCGGCTCCGCTCCCCTCACCCCTCCGGCTCTGCTCCCTTCACCCCTCGCCCCTCCGGCTCCGCTCCCCTCACCCCTCACCCCTCCGGCTCCGCTCCCCTCACCCCTCCGGCTCCGCTCCCTTCACCCCTCACCCCTATGGCTCCACTCCCCTCCCCTCACCCCTCAGGCTCCACTTCCCTCCCCTCACCCCTCACCCCTCTGGCTCCACTCCCCTCACCCCTCACCCCTCTGGCTCCACTCCCCTCCCCTCACCCCTCACCCCTCCGGCTCCACTCCCCTCCCCTCACCCCTCAGGCTCCACTCCCCTCACCTAGCACCTCTCCGGCTCCACTCCCCTCACCCCTCACCCCTCTAGCCTCGCTCCCCTCACCCCTCCGGCTCTGCTCCCCTCACCCCAGCCTGGAAACTCCTCTCCAGACTCCCTGCGCTGTGTGCACCCTCTCTTCCTGTGTGAGGGAAGGCACGCAGAACGCAGGGTGGCTCAGCCTCCTCCCTCCTGGGCCTGCCTCCTTGACCTGCCAGCTGCAGTTGACCCTTAAACAGCACAGGCTTGGGCTGCCTAGGTCCACATGTACGTGAGTGTTTTTCCAGTAAGTATATTGGAAAACTTTGGAGATTGTGACAATTTGAAAAAACAGACAAACCTTATAATTTTCTTAATAACCTTTTTCTTTTTCTAGCCTACTTCATGGTAAAAATACAGCATGTAGTATATACATAACACACAAAACATGTGTGAACTGACAGTTCATGTCATCAGTCAAGCTTCCAGTTAATGGTAGGCTGTTAGCTACATTTTGGGGAGTCACACTTCACGTGGATTTCCTACTGCACCCCCCCCCCCCCCCCGCTCTGCCCCCAGGGAGCTGCTGGCCGTGCCTGTGTGCCTGGGCTGGGCAGCGCCACACCCGGCAGCCCAACAAGCTACTTTTCCTGTGCTGGAGGCTGGACGTCTGAGACCAAGGTGCTGGCGGGGTGGCTTTTCTGGTGGCAGCTCCTCCCCCCTATACAGCCCTGTAGTCCGGAAGCTGCAGCCCCTCTGGCTCTGTCCCGCTCCGGCGGCCTCACCCCACATGCCCAGCCTCCTTCTTACCCAGGCCGGTCCAAACTGCCTCCTTGACTTCCCAGCAGGACGTCCAGACCCCCCTGGCACATTGCCACAGCACCCACCTTGCCTCAGAGTGTCCCGTCCGTCCTGCTGCGCCAAGCCAGCTCCGAGGGCCCCCAGGTGCCACCTCCCCACAGCCTCACTGAGCACCCACCGCGCTGCCCCGTGGCCAGGCCAGGCCTCTGCCTCCCCTGCTCCGCCATGCGTCCCCGCCCATCCTCCACTGTAGCTCTAGCTCAGGCCCTCTCCCAGAACACCTTCCCAAAGCAGCGGGAGGGTCCAAGTTCAGTGTCAAGCTGTGCGTCCTTGGGCCACTTTCTAGACCTCTGGGCCTGCTTCAGTGCCCCAGGGAAGGGCAATACTTCCTGAGGCTGTAGGGGGGTTGCGCACTGGCGGTTCTCAGCACAGGCCTCAGGGCTCACTGGGCTCAGCGAGCCCACCTCGCTAGGATGAGCCCTCCATGTGAGAAATGGGACTAGCAGCTCCTCGTACGTACGTCGTGCGAATCCAGTGAGTGGCCAGAGCATTCAGCGTGAAGCCTGGCACAGTAAAACTTGGCGGTGTTGGTTGATTCTTATTCTTTTCAAAAGGCAAAGGTTGTCACAACCTTCCATGGCTCCCCTTACTTTAGGGCTGGAGACCAGAGTTCTGCCCCAGCCTCTGCCCTAGTCGGGCCTTCCTGCCAGCCCAGCTGCTGCTCACTCCGTGCCTCTCACCCCTCGGCCCTGCTCAGTCCCATGCGCCTGGAGCTTCCCTGCCGCTCCGTTACCTCCCTCTCCCCTCAGGTCTTGGGATCTGGGCTCAGGACCGTCAACGCCAAAACCTTGGCCTTTCAGTGGGGGTCCGCCCGCCCGTGCTGGGGCCTGGCCGCTGCTCTCACGGCCACGGTCCCCGTGTAGGCTCTTTGGTGAAGCCCGTGTCCCCCGTGACATGGGGAGCACCAGGGGGCAGAGACCATGCCGGGTTCCACTTGCCTCTGTGACCCCCAGCACCCAGCACAGTGCCTGGCACGTGGTAAGGGCACAACCACTATTTGAGGAATGAATGAGACTTGTTCCCTGACACCCCTCTGTGCTCCTTGCAAGGCTGGGGCCTGACAGGGAGGAAGGACCCCGAAGCCACCTGAGAAGGAGCAGCCCCCAGTGGACTGGGGGCCCTGTTCCCACAGCCTGGGGCTAGCCTGGGTCCCAGAGACCACAAGGGGTCATGTGGGCAGGCCCTGCTGCCAGCAGGCACCCAGACCACCCCAGAGCTGGTGGGAGCAACAGCCAGTATCAGCAACAATAATGGCACTTGATTCCAGGCCAGGCGCTGAGCCCAGCTCCCCATTCCTTTCTTAATGCTTCCATCAGCACGGGAGTAGGAGGCGCTGTCATACCCACACCTACCGGCGGGGAGAACCAAGAAGCTGCATGGCTTGCTGTGGTCAGATCCAGGACAGGAGCCAGACCTGACCCACAGTTCTAAGCTGCCTGGCTCCACATCCCCTGGGCTCCGCTGAGACCCGTGGGCCCTCCTACAGCTTGGCTGGCCTCTCTCAACTGGTCTCTCCATCTGAAAACACGCTGGATGGAGGCTAGACGCCTGTCCGAGCTGTGCTGTGGCCCCCCAGGCAAGCTGCTTGCAGAGGCCGGCCTCGGTCGTTCTGGACAGACTCCAGGAGGCCAAGGGCTCACACGGGGGCAGGTGGAAGGAGTCCTTGAGCCCAGAACAGCTTGGCCTCTTTCCTCTCCTCGTGTCCTCAGATGTCGCCTAGATCTGGAGGCAGGGTGGACCCTGCAGCCTGGACATTCTGGGGGCTCCTCTAAAGGGGTGTTTCCAAAACTCAGCGTCTCTGGTTCCTTTTTCTCATTTCCACTTTTAAAATGTTACCTGTGTGTTTGTCCATTAGAATCAGAAATGCATTCACATGTTTCAAAAACCGAACCACAGAAAGGTTTACAGCAAGTTAACCCCTTTCATCCATTTCTTGTGTACCTTTTCCAGTACCTGTACATGTAAATAAGAGCAAATGTGAATTTATATTCTTACACACACGCATGCACACTTCACAAAAAGACAGGCCTAGGTATATGTTATAGACAATGCTGTTAACAAATACTGGGGCTCTTCCCTCTCAGTACAGAGATGGATTTTTATGAATCAAGTACATGTTCTTTGTTATAGTTGCACAGTACTCTACTGTGGAATGCAACATGGTATCAGTATGTAGCCATGCCCTTTGTGCCCAAGGCTCTATAGGCTACATTTCCAGCAATGGGCTCCTTCCTCCCTCCCTGCTCTTGGTAACAGCTTTATTGAGTTATAATCCACATTCCGTACGATTCAGCCACGAAAGTGTGCGTGATGCAGTGTGTTTGCTATGTTCACAGGCACACACATGCCCTGTGACTACTACAGTTCTTTCTTCTCTGAACCCTCTCCTGTCAGGCTGTAACCCCTCACTCCCACCGTCCACTAGGACCACCCTCGTCTCTATGTAGCTACTTCCAAAGGTCAGCTCACTGTGCCCACTGGCTGCAGCTGCCCTGCCCTCCATCCACTCCATCTCCTTGAGCAGCCCCAGGGCTCATTCTTTGGGCCGGTCCATTTGCACCTGTTCACTGGTGTCATCTCCAGAACTGTGGCTTCACCTCCACCGAGGTGCCACTGACTCTGACATGCCCAGCCTGGTCCAGCCCGCACAGCGGCCGGGAGGACCCTGGGAACTCTGGTCCAGTTGCATCCCTTCTCGGCCAAAACGCTTCCACAGCACCAGCCTCACTCGCGGTCAAAGCCACATCCTTACCGTGGCCCACAATGCCCTGTGCATCTGTTCAGCCTCCGACTCCATCCCCGCCTGCGCCCCCACTGCACTCCTGTCCCCCGGCCTGGCTGTCCTGCTCCAGAACCCCTCCCTGCCGCAGCTCTCCCCAGCAGCCGTGTCCCCAACACCTCGTCAGTGTCACACACACTTCAGACCCCACCCCTTTACTTCAATCCCAGCTCTCATCACCACCTGGCCAATTACTTCTTTTGCTTCTTTTCCTTGTTTGTTGATGACCCCCACACTCACATGGGTTGGGTTTTTATCTGTCCTGCTCTTAGCTGTATCCCCGTAAGACAGAGCCTAGTGTATAGCAGGCTTCCAACACATACTTCCGAGTGAATTAATGAATGAACGACCAGGCAAATGGACGCTGGCTGCAGGACCCTGAGGGTGGGGGGCCAGGCTCACTGAGGAACCCAGCCCCCTCCCCCACAATGGCCCAGCATCAAAGAGGCCAGCAGGCAGGGACCTAACAAGGAAGGTGGCTTTGGTCCGGCTGGTGTGGCTCAGTGGTTGAGCGTCGACCCCTGCACCAAGAGGTCACAGGTTCGATTCCTGGTCAGGGCACATGCCCAGGTTGTGGGTCCAATCCCCAATGAGGGGCATGCCAATCTATGTTCTCTCTCATCAATGTTTCTATCTCTCCCTCTCCATTCCTCTCACTCTAAAATTAATAAAGAAAAATAAATAAATTTTAAAAAAAGAAAGCAAGGTGGCTTTGGAACCACCACCCAAGCCCAGTTCTCCCTCCCGAGCTGGCTGACCTTGCACACGTCACCTCTGGGAGATGGCGTCCTTCCCTGAGGAATGGCCATGCCAGCCCCCATCCCAGGGGGCTGCTGTGAGGGTCTCACGAGGTAACAGTGGCCAAGGCTCAATTTGAAAACCGGCTCCAGGAGGGGCATGGGGGGGTTGGCATCTCTGGGCTCAGTTAGAATGACCCCTACTCTGTTCCGGTCACAGAGGGTGGCAGCCACAGCCCAGGAGGTAATAGGGAGAGTGTACACCCCTCAAACCTCGTAAGGCAGGAGGCTGGTTCTGCACAACCCGCCCTGGGGCCACCTGGTGGCTGTGGTCTCTACCAAGCTCCCCTCTACTCCCTGGGGGTGGCCTGTAGCAGGGATCAGCAGCCCTGGCACGACCCTCCCCACCCCTGCCCACTGCTGGGCACCCACTGGCTCTTGGCGAACCTCGGGGGAGAAAGACGAAGCCAGAGAAAAGCAAATAGGAGAGGAAGTGAGGAGAAGGGGAGAGGCCCAGCTCACCGGCTTCAGGCCCATCCTCGTCTGAAGGCCTCTCACTGTCCCTGGTCTTGAGAGCAAGTTGAGGCCCCCAAGCCACCTAAAGGCCTGGCGTCCATCTGCGGCAGGACCGGGCCGGAACCGTTCTGTTCCAGGGCCTCTGCGCCCAACTGCGATGGACCGAAGCACTCGCTCTGGGACCTGAAGACTGCACAGAAGTTCCGAGAGCGGAGGGCCGGATGCTGGCTTGAGGTCTGTCCTGTCCTTTGATCCATGGCCAGAGGGAAGGAGGAAGGGGAGGAGGGGACGGGCTCTGAGGCCTCAGGTCCCACAGCGGCCACCCCAACTTCTTCCTCCACCCCTTCATCTAACAAGCCATAGCCTCTGCCTCATACAGAGCAGATGTTGTCACGTGGACTGGTCGTGGGCCAGACCGTGGGCACATGGCCTTGGGTGAAGTGTCCACCCTGAATCAGTCAGCTGCACCCAGTGCAGGCAGGTTCACCGGGCACAGACGGAGGACAGGCCAGGACTTCAGATATGAACCGCAAGGGGGCAGGTCCAGCCCCTGTGCCGACCAGTAGCTTCCTCAGGTCTTGCTTCCTCCTTGTGAAGGACACAGAACACCGCCCATGACTCCCTTTCCGATGAAAAACGAGGCCCAGAGAGGGCACAGGGCTTCTAGAGAACACACAGCTTGTCAGTGGCCGAGCCGGGGAGGCGAGCCAGGCCGGACCCACCCTCTGTTTCTGCTCCCTAGGCCCCTGGCAGGTGGCCTCGCCAGGCTGGGCTGGAGCTCCCGTGTTGTCCCCGCCTCGCCCTGCCTTCTGAGCGAGCGGCAGCCTGCTTCTCCCAATGCATTATTCACGTTCCCCACGGCTAGCAGCTCCGGTTACACTGACCAGAGCCCTGGGCACCTGCCCTACCTGCTCCCCTCCCCAGGACACTAGGGTCCAGGGCTCCCCACCAAGGCACCTTGTTGGGTTTTGAACGTCCCTCTCTGGCTCAGGAGACGCAGCTGCCCTCTGCCCACTCCAGAGGTGCTGGGTGGCCCAGGGCAGGTGGCTGTCCCTCTCTGGGCTCAGCGTCTCCTTTGTGAAGGCAGTGACCCGAAGTCGCCGTGGCGCCGGGGGCTTGCCCGTGTCAGCAAGGCAGTCCCCGTCACAGCTGTAAGGCCCAGATGGTCCCCCCCGCCCAGGCCTCCACCAGGCCCCCCGCTCCCGGTAAACGACACCCACGGACTTTCCACCGCAGCCCGAGGGTGAAACCCAAGGCGGTGTGTTAAGGAGATGAATTACGGATCCGCCCTCTTGAAAACCCGGTCCCAACCAGAAGCAGCTTGGCTGTCCCTCCCAGGCCACCCCGGCCAGTCCCAGCTGCTCCGACCGGAGGCCACCTCTGCCGCCACCAGCAGGAGACCCAGGAGGACCCTTGTGTGCTCCCCAAGCTCGTGACACCAGGCCCAGCCTGGTGGGGATCAGGCAGCCACCATGGCGAAGGAGGAAGAAGATGAGAAGAAAGCGAAGAAGGGCAAGAAGGGCAAGAAGGCGCCGGAGCCGGAGAAGCCCAAGCGGAGCCTGAAGGGGACCTCGCGGCTGTTCATGGGCTTCCGCGACCGCACGCCCAAGATCTCCAAGAAGGGCCAGTTCCGGAGCGCCTCGGCCTTCTTCTGGGGCCTGCACACTGGCCCGCAGAAGACCAAACGCAAGAAGAAGGCCCGCACGGTGCTCAAGTCCACGTCGAAGCTCATGACGCAGATGCGCATGGGCAAGAAGAAGCGGGCAATGAAGGGCAAGAAGCCGTCCTTCATGGTCATCCGCTTCCCCGGCCGGCGCGGCTACGGCCGCCTGCGGCCACGGGCCCAGTCGCTCAGCAAGGCGTCCACGGCCATCAACTGGCTCACCAAGAAGTTCCTCCTCAAGAAGGCCGAGGAGTCGGGCAACGAGCAAGCCACTGTGGACGCCTGGCTCAGCCGCTCCGGCTCCCACGTGGGCTCCCGCAAGCTGCCCTTCCCATCGGGCGCCGAAATCCTGCGGCCCGGTGGCCGCCTGCGGAGGTTCCCCCGCAGCCGCAGCATCTACGCCTCCGGGGACCCCGTGGGCTTCCTGCCCTTCGAGGACGAGGCCCCGTTCCGGCACGCGGGCTCCCGGAAGTCGCTGTACGGGCTGGAGGGCTTCCAAGACCTGGGGGAGTACTACGACTACCACCGCGAGGGGGACGACTACTATGACCAGCAGTCACTCTACCACTACGAGGAGGAGGAGCCCAGCCTGGCCGCCTACGCCTCCTACGCCCCCTACGGCGCCTATGGCCCCTACGGCCCCTACAACCCAGCCTGGCCGCCCTATGTAGACCACCCGCATGGATACCCACCCGAGGACCCCTACGACTACTACCGCCCGGACTATTATGGTGGCCCCTACCACCCCCTGTCCACCTACGGCTACAGTTACGGCTATGATGATTATGAGCCCCCCTACGCCCCCCCTGGGGGCTACGTGTCTCCCTACAGCTACTACGATGCTTACCAGGGTGAGCCGTACCCCCACAGCTACTACCTGGACCCCTTCGCACCTTTCGAGGGGCCGTACCTGCCCTACGACCTCCCATACAATGCGCCCGCCCTTGATCCCTACGAGATGCCCTATGGCGTCCCCTACAGCGCCCCCTACGCAGAAGGCATCTACGGTGGTGGGGACCAGGCCATCTACCCTCCCGAAGTGCCTTATCTGTACCCGGAGGAGTCTGCCTTTGCATACCCGTGGGTGCCGCCACCCATCCTGTCGCCCCACAACCCGTACGCCCACCCCATGGATGACATCGCAGAGCTGGAGGAGATGGAGGAACCAGAGGAGGCGGCCGGGCAGAGACAGGGCACCTCCTTCCGCCTTCCCAGTGCCACCTTCTTCGAGCAGCAGGGCATGGACAAGCCGGCCCGGTCCAAGCTGTCCCTCATCCGCAGGTTCCGCCTCTTCCCACGGCCCCAGGTGAAGCTGTTCGGGAAGGAGAAGCTGGACGTGCCCCTGCCCCCCTCCCTGGACATCCCTCTGCCCCTGGGGGACGAGGAGGACGAGGAGGAGGAGGAAGAGATGCCCCCGGTGCGCAGGGGGCCCTACGCCCACCCCTTCTGGGGCTTCCTCACACCTCGCCAGCGCAACCTGCAGCGGGCCCTGTCGGCCTTCGGAGCCCACCGCACCCACCACGGCCTGGGCTTCAGTCCCGAGTTCAGCCACCTCTCACCACGCCCGACCACCTCGCTGGCCCGCTTCCTCAAAAAGACGCTGTCGGAGAAGGAGAAGAAGCCGGCCCCGCGGTCGCGGGGCGGCCCGAAGGCGCGGCGGGGAGACCCGGTGGTCCGGGAGGCGGCCTACAAGCGCTTCGGCTACAAGCTGGCGGGCATGGACCCCGACCGGCCCGGCACACCCATCGTGCTGAGGAGGGCCCAGGCGCGGGCGCAGAACAACAACAACTCGCACCTGCCCGCCGCCCCGGCCCACTGGAGCGCGCTGCTGTCCCCGCCTGCGCCCCGCCGGCCCCCCAGCCCCGGGCCGCCCTTCCCGCCCGTGCCCTCTGGCCGGCCCCGGCCCGCCTCGCCCTACGGCTCGCTCCGCCACCACCCGCCGCCCTGGGCCGCCCCGGCCCACGTGCCGTCCATGCCGCAGGCCAGCTGGTGGGCCTTAGTGGAGCCTCCTCCCGTGAGCCCCGAGGTGCCACTCGACCTGTTGGCCTTCCCGCAACCCCGTCCCTCCTTTCAGGGCTCCCGCCGGCGAGGGGCGGCTCTCAGCTACCCTGGGACCTCGCCGCTGCCATCTCGAAGGCAGGCCTGGCCACCACTGCCCTCACCCCAGCCGTCGCTGAGGAGCCTGCCTGGCCTGGGCTACCGCTCACCCTTGGGGCCTGCGTCGCCGCAGCCCTCCCTGCGGGCCGGCCCCTTCCCACCGACCTTCTCGCCTCTGCCCCGCCGTCCCCGGTCGCTGCGGGAGCCCCTGTCCCCACACCGGTCACTGCGGGAGCCCCTGTACCCGCACCGGTCACTGCGGGAGCCCCTGTCCCCACACCGTGTCTCCAGGCGGCTGGGCCCCCCGCAGCCTCCCTTGCCTTCGCCTCCACCGCACCCCAGCTGGCGGCACTACTCGCTCAACCTGTCCTCGCGCCTCCCGCCTGCGTGGCGTCGCCTCAGCGAGCCGCCCACCAGGGCTGTGAAGCCCCGGGTGCGCCAGCCCTTTCGCAGGTCCCTGGGTCCCGGGTCTTGGCCCTCAGCGGGGGCTGACCCCGAGCCCCAGGAGAGCCAGCAGGAAGCTGAGGACTCAGGGATACCCTGGACGGTGCCCCCCCTGGTCCCCAGCTGGGACGTGGACATGCCTGCCACCCAGCGCCCGTCCTCGCCTTGGCCAGGAGGTGCGGGCAGCCGCCGGGGCTTTTCCAGGCCACCCCCTATCCCCGAAAACCCCTTCCTCCAGCACATCGGCCCCGTGCTGTCCCCTGACGCCCAGCTGGAGGACCCAGACTCTGACTCGACTGGTGTCTTCCTGAGTAGACACCATGACCTAGGGCCTGGAGAGCCAGCCAAGTCGGCCAGCCCCGGCCCCACGAAGCCTGAGGAAGAGGCCCGGCCCAGGAGCCCCCAGCCACCAGCAGAGCCTGAGCCCCGAACGAAGCCCCCCAAGGACTCTCCCCCAAAGCAGAAGCCACTAGGGCTCAGCCTCTCCTACCCTCTGGCCGCTTGTGAGCAGAGGAGGGCCACGTGGCCACCAGGGCGCCGCTGGGGAACACTGCCCAGTGTCCCTGCGCCATTGAAGCCCACTGGGGCCCCAGGGCCCCTGCCCATGGCAGGTCAGCGGCGCCAGGCAGCTCCTGGGCGCTTTGCTGTAGTCATGCCTCGGGTGCAAAAGCAGGGCTCTCTCCAGCGAGGTGATCCTGACACCCTGCAGCCCCCCACCCAGCTGACCGAGGACCCAGAACCCCGCCTCAAGCCAAGAGCCTGGAGCCTGCTCTGGTCCTGCCTCTGGCTGCCAGCAGGGACCCACCGACCCTGGCCTCAAGTGCATGCCCGCCCCCCATCCTGCCGCCTGGGCCCTGAAGCTGCTTATCTGCCCCGCAGGGGCCCCTGGGAAGTTGGCCCCAAAAGCTGGTGCAACAAGGTATGGGGGCACAGGTCAAGGGAGGGCTTGGGGGTTCTGTCCTGGGCCTCAGGACCCTGGTGAGATGCTGCCTTACTGGGCCTCCATCTTCCCATCTGTAAGTTGGGGAGAACAGCCCAGGCTCCCCGAGCTTCTGGAGCATTGAACAAGGGGATGCCCAACACAGACAGGCACAGAACAGGCACCCGCAACTCCTCCCACATCACTGCGGGGCAGGGAGCTTGTCCCAACCCGGGCTCTGAGCCACGCTGGCCTGGTCCCGTCGGTATAGCGCGTCCACCCCGGCTTCCCCGCAGAGATTCAGGCAACGTACAACACGGCAGGACTTGCCTGTCCACCTGCCCCACCGTCCCTCTCCCATTCGCATTCATACTGGTCCTCGCGCTTCCTCCCGCCCCTCCCTCCAGTTAGACTCCTCTCTCTGGGCTCCTACTTAAGGGCAGTCCCCTGGGCTGCCGGATTCTGGACTATCTGAGTGAGGTGCTCAGGAACCAAACTTCCAGCCTCTTCATTGCCCAGGTCACCGGGCAGCTCAGGGGTGAGCCGGGATTCCTCCCCAGCCTGGCCACCTGTGGGTGAGGGGCAGGTGGCTTTCTGAGGGGTGCCAAGCTCAGGCCTGGCTGCTGTGCTCCTAGTGGAACGTGAGCCACAGTGGCTGTCAGCGCAGGGGGAGTGGTCACCGGAGCCTCCCCAGGGATGCCGGGTGGGCGGGACACCCAGGGTGCAGTCAGTGCTCAGCCTCCGCAGACCGTGTCCCGGGGAGCGGGCAGCCAGCTAGCCCGGCAATGGCGACTGGGGCGGCCTGGCTGCTGGGGGGGCCATGGCCCCGGCGGCGGGTGCCCAGAGCCGTGTGGGCCACAGCGTTGCGGGAGCGGGCCTCGGGGCGCCCTGGGGTGAGGGGCAAGGATGCCTGGGCCCTCCTCACCCTCGAATACGTGAGTGGCTGAATTATTCAGGGTTTGCGGCCACTGGCACACATGGGCAGACTGGTGGGCGGGAGGCCAGGGCCTCAAGGTGATACTCTCTGTGGCCTACTTAGCAGGCAGGGCTCCCCTGGTGTCCCCTTTCCTCACCTGCTCAGGAGGGCTGTGGGCTGGGTCTGAGGGCTGGGAAGCCAGGTGTACACGTGTGCTCCCAGTCATGTGGCTCACACGCGGCGTGGGATGTGTGCGTGGCTGTGCCACGGCAGACACGGAACGCACGTGTGTGCACCAAGGTCTCAGCAGCCGTGGCATTCCTGGGGTCCCATGTGTGCACATGGCCACGCACAGAGAGACCTCACAGTCCAAAGGTGGCATCAGGACTTGTGTCGAGGCCCCCGGGTGTGGGGACAGCCCAGGTGTCCATGTGCGCGTGTGCCTCCAGGCCTTCGCGTGTCAACGGGCACCTCGCGGGACCAGGGTGTGCCAGGAGTGGTCTGCCCTGCGAACGCCACTGAGTGGAGGCCTGTGCTGCTCCATGTGCTTGCCCGGCGAGGCACTGGGGTGCGGCCCGGACAGGGACAGTCCTGGTCTTCCTGCAGGCCCCATGTACCATGACACAGTGCTCAGCTGGGCATGAGCAAAGACGTAGGGCCACTCTGGAACACGTGTCAGCCCTGGGCGGCTGGGCGGGCTTCCGCCAGCCCAGCGGGTGACCAGAGGACTGTCTCACAGATGCACTCCATCCGCAACCTGCCATCCATGCGGTTCCTGGAGCAGCACCGGGAGGACGGCGTGGAGGACATGACACAGCTGGAGTGAGTGGGTCAGGGAGGGTCCCTGGGGAGCGGCCTCCTCCCAGCCAGGGTGCCTTCTCCCATCAGGGTTTCTCTCCCTCCGGGGGCATTTCAGAACCTCGGTTTCCTCATCTGCAAAGTGAGGGTCATGCAGTGAGTGTCACAAAATCCAAATGTGCTTACAGCCCAGCTCTGGGTTCAACTCCCAGCCCCACCTCTTACCAGCTGGAGGGTCTTGGGAAGATCACTTCTATGCGCATCAGCTTCTCATTTATAAGATGGGGGTGGCCCCTGGCTGGTTTGGCTCAGCGGACCAAACAGTCGGGGGTTTGATTCCCGGTCAAGGGCACGTACCTGGGTTGCAGGTTCGATCCTCGGCCCCCACCAAGGTCGTGAGGGAGGCAACCAGTCGATGTGTCTCTCTCACATTGATGTTTCTCTCTCTCTTTCTCTCCCTCCCCTCCACTCTCTGTAGAATCAATGGAAAAAATATCCTCTGGTGAGGATTAACAAAAAACAAAAAGACCCTGGCCGGTTTGGCTCAGCGGTTAGAGCGTCAACCCGCAGACCGGAGAGCCCCGGGTTCGGTTCCCGCTAAGGGCGCGTACTTCGGTTGCAGTTTGTCCCCGGCCCCGGTTGGGGTCATGTGTGTGGCAACAAGTCGTTGTGTCCTTTCACGTTGATGTTTCTCTATCTCTTTCTCCCTCTCTTCCTCCTGCTCTGTCTGAAGATAAATGCAAAATGTCCTCAGGTGAGGATTAAAAAAAGAAAAAGAAATGATCACCCAGTTACGGTGACGCTCTCACAACTGCTACCTAAGAGTGTCCCCAACCCAGTGGGTAAGGCAAGGACGGTGATGACCACACATCGCACAGATGAAGAAATTGAGGCACAGGGAAGTTAGGGAGCCCCCCAGGCCCCGCGATCAGTTGTATCAGAGACGGGACTCTGGCCAAGGCCCTGAAGGGGAGTGGGCCCTGACCGCCTGTCCTGTCCCCCAGAGACCTCCAGGAGACCACAGTGCTGTCCAACCTCAAGACCAGATTTGAACGGAACCTCATCTACGTGAGTCCCGGGCTGCCCTGTCCTGGGCTCCGGTCTGGCAGGCCCCTGGCTCCTGGGGCCCCGATGGGAAGCATCGATTTCTCCCGCTGGGCCCCAGACGAGTGGCCTCTGGTTCCAACTCGAAGGGCTCTACTATTTGGGCATAGCCTACTAGGGCCTGGAGCTCCAACGTCCAAGGCCCTGGACACAGAGTCTTAGCAGGGGCAGAGACCCGACACCGGGAGCCCAAGATGAAGCTTCAGAGTCCTAGAATCCACAGACCTGGGTCCCGGGAATGGGGCGGCCAAGGGCAGGAAGGGAGCCACTGGTCACAGAATGACAGGACAGAGGCCCAGAACCGCAGCACAGGCATCAGTGTCCCCCAGAGGGCCTTCGTCACCTCAGAACCCCCCCTGCCCTCAGCCCTCCCCTCCTCAGGCAGTCAGCGTTTGACATTCCGAGGAGGCAGGAACTCCTGGAGCCTGGTCCTGACTGGGAGTAAACGAGGTGGACAGCAGCTGAAACAGCCACCTTTGCAGTCGTGACCATGGGCTCTCACTCGAGACGCCTCCCGGCCTCAGCCCACACAGTACCCGAAATCCCACTGGAGCGCAGGACCCACTGGGCTGTTAGAGGGCCCAGGGTTCAACACTGAGGCCAAGCAGCCAGACATCCGTCCCCACGGAACAGGGGTGCAGGCTCGCAGGGGCAGGGGCGGGACACATGGAGCTGGGAGGATTCGCGGGCACTGAGGCCTCTGTCGGCCCAGCAGACGTACATCGGCAGCATCCTCGTGTCGGTGAACCCGTACCGGATGTTCGGAATCTACGGGCTGGAGCAGGTGCAGCAGTACAGCGGGCGGGCCCTGGGAGAGAATCCCCCGTGAGTATCTCCTGGACTGGGGAAGGGAGCTGTCCCGGGCTCTGCTGGGCTCCACCTGAGCTTGGCGAGCCTTGGTGGCCCCTCAGCCGTAGGTCAGAGCTGCTGGCCAGCGGCGGCCCACCCGTCAGCCCAGCGCTGTGCCCCAGCCTGGCCATAGCCCCTTCGGGGTTGGACACCCCTGTGGTGGAGACCATTGCAGGGAACATTGCCCAAGGGTCTCAGGTGGAGCACGACTGACTGCTCCGCTGGACAGAGGTGCCCGCCACCTGCACTCTGGGAGGTCGAGGTCGGGAAGCAGGAAGACGCCCACCCAGCGCCCCCCGGGGCGTGTCTCTCCAGGCATCTCTTCGCAATTGCAAACCTCGCCTTCGCCAAAATGCTCGATGCCAAACAGAACCAGTGCATAATGATCAGGTGAGTGCAGGCCGACTGGGCCTCTGTGCGTGTGTGGAGGGGGCGTGCCGGGGGCCTCAGGCAACAGGTCTGCTTGGCGTCTCGGGCCTCCTGCCTGCCCGTGACTTCTTGCACCACGGAGGAGTCAAGGAGCCCGGGAGAGGCAGCGAACTGGCTGACCTCACTCTGCCCCTTTGCCTGGTCAGCGGCGAGAGCGGCTCTGGGAAAACCGAGGCCACAAAGCTGATTCTGCGCTACTTGGCCACAATCAACCAAAAACGCGGCATCGTGCAGCAGGTATGTCTGTCGGTTTGTCTGTCTTCCCAGGGTCCTCAGCTGAGTGCCCCTTGTGCTCCCCAAGTGAGACTTCCTGGCTCCACTTGGAGGTTGGGGAGGCTGAGCCCAGGGTCGCACGGAGGGGGCTCTTAGGACGCGGGGCTCCTTCTCCTCTCCTGTGTGTGGGGGTCCCTCCTGCCTGCATCCATGCAGCACTGGAGTCCATCCTCCTGGGCCTGGCTAGAGTAGAGGCCACATGAGCAAGGAAAGTCACCCTGCTTCTCCAGCCCGGCCTCACCTTCTTGGCGCGGCTCCTCGTAGCGAAAGAGGCCAGACAGGCCCACGTGTGGGGCAGGTCCGTGGGGGTGGGGCCAGTAGATTCTGGGACACCCAGGAGGCCAGGCCCGAGTCTGCAGGATGGGAGGTCTGCTCAGAGTGCAAGTCCTCTGAACCTGAGAATGTTGGATGTTTCTCGAGGACCTACTGTGTGCTGGCTCGAGCTGGGCTCTAGGGAGGCCACAGCAACACTGACTGATGTTCCCACCTTTGTGGACATTTCATTCTCGAGTAGGAGGCAGAAACAAAAATAATACACGTGAATTATATGTATGTGGAAGGGTGGTGAGTTGTGGAGAAAAAGGAGGGAGGGGGAGAGTGTTGGAGTTGTAGCCTGAAATGTGGTAGTCAGGGTAGGCCCCCCTGAGAGGCGAGGGAGTGGGCCCTGAGGGAGTCTGGGGGGAGAGCATGAGTGCAAAGGCCCTGGGGCATAAACAGGTCTGGTGTGCTCAGGGGACAGCAGAATGGCAGCAGGGAGTCCAGGTGAGGGAGGAAGTAGATCCCATGCCGCTCAGAGGCCAGCCGGTGACTTCCACAGGGACAGACCAGACTGCGAGAGGCGAGCAGTCTCAGGGCAACCCCAGGTGTTTGGCCTGAGCCAGGGGCAGCTCAGGGCTGCAATCAGATGGGTTGGCAGGGCTGCAGAGAGGAGACAGCGATGCCCGAGGTGTCTGCCGGGCACCGCACACAGATGGGGGGCGATGGGTGCGCCATGGGCCTGGAGCTCAGGGCAGGTGGGCAGGAGGCAAAAGCCCAGCAGCTCAGAACTGACTCTCAGACTCCCCACCTGGGCCCATGAAGGTCTCTGAGTGGTCACCGTGCCCCAGCCAATGGCAATCTCAGCAGGTGGTCTTGGGGGCATCAGGCAGGGGCGGCTCAGCCCTCAGGGGGGAGTGGTTGGCCCAGGCTTTTGGGTCTGGAGGGTTACTTCCTAGTGGGCCCCTCTGATGCCTCCCTTGGCCTTGGCAGCCCCTCCCACCAGCCCGAGTCTCCTGGCAGCTAACCAGACCGTCTCCAAGCAGGGTTTTCAAAGCCTCTGAGGTTAGACTCCCAGAGGGACTGGCTAGGTACGAGCAGACGTGTGCACGGAGCCCTCCTGCGTGTGGTGTGGTGCGGTGCCTTCAGTCCTGCCCCTCCAGAGCCGGGGGCAGCAGCCGGGGGCAGGTGCATCGGTGTCCACTCATGGATGGGGAGACTGAGGCCTGGGAGGACAATGACTGACGCAGGTTCCGAAGCAAGGGGGTAGAGGGACTGGGCCCGGGAGTCAGGGCAGAGTGCCACCGTGGCAGGGTCAGAGAGGATGGCTGGGGCTGTGAGCCGTGCCCAGCTTGTGCGTGTGCTGCCGGGGGCACCTGAGGGCTTCTTTCAGAGCACCACTGGCCGGATCTAGGGTCCAGTTCGGCAGGGTGCAATCCAAGCTCTTAACCAATGTCCCTTGTCCTGGCTCTACCCTCCCCCAAGGATGGGCACCGTCCTCAACCATCTCCCACTGGGCAGCTAGGTGGCACCACGGATCCCAGTCCACACCTCCCACCAACCAGAGAAAGGCTCAGGCCTCTGCCACTGGGCTGGTTTGGGCCATGTCTCCTCACTGGACCCTGTCATGCTTTGCCTGAGGCCTGGGCCACCAGGCTGAGAATGTGACAAGGGTCCTCCAAGGTGGGGACTGGCTGGATCCTCTGCACCCCAAACCACAGGTACCACCCCACCTGGGGCAGGGCCAGGGGTTTGCCCACCTGACTGCCCTGTTTTTGCCCCTGGCCATGTGCCCCAGACTGGCAGTGGACACTAGGAGCAGAGGTCACTCGATCCACCCTCAGGGGACCTCCCAGACTAAGGCTATAGGAGGCAGCCCCTGTCTTGCTGAGCAACCCCAGGCTGGCCCCTGCTCCTCTGTCTCAGTCTACTCCTCTGGACAATGGGCACACTGTCTTCTGCACCGAACAGGACTGTGGGGGTGACCAGATGGAGGGAGCTGGCACTTTCCCCACGGTGACAGTGTTATTTCTGCAGAGACTGGCCTCCCCTGCTTCTCCCTTAAGGATTTATCCTGAGAAGATGAGTCAGCAGGAGAACCCTGTACACACAGCTGTGGGTGGACTCACCGTGTCTCTCTCATAGACACATTAGCTCGCCGCCCCAGGTCTCTGGTTCCTAATCTGTAAAACAGGGATGTGAGGGCCGATTTTACCGGATTGTTAATTGGGCCAAAGGGCCCAGCGCGGAGCAGATCCTTAATGAATGAGAGCTGTGACTGGCTGTGCTCTCGTAAACACTGTCCTCATGGCATCTGCTCAGCAGGCATTTGTTGAGGGGGCCCTGTGCAGATGCCTGGGCCCCCGAGGTGTGCAGAGAGGCAGATTCCTGTGATGTCTTTGGTTGGGCGGCGAGACAAGATGCAGAGAAATGAGAGGACTTGCCGGTGGCGCTAGGGCTAGAGGGAGAGGGCTCCGTGCCGAGGCAGGAGTGTGCCCGGGTGTCGAGGGCACAGTCAGGAGGGCCATGTGCTGGGCAGAGCCAGGGAGGGGAGGAGAGGCCAGCAGGGCTTGGGCTGTGGAGGGCCTTGGGGGTCGCTGAGCGGACTGGGCTCTGAGCCTGAGTGAAGTGGGAGAACGTGACCGAGCAGGTTTCAGAGGGTCCCGGGAAGGAGCACAGGGAGGATCGGGAGCGAGGCTCTGCCAGAAGGCCCATCATCCAGGCCTGTGAGGGGAGGGAGGAGAGGCCCTCCCCAGAACCTTCTGGCAGGTAGACCCAGCAGACACCCGCCTCTGGGGCCGCTGCCATCCCCAATCCCAAACACTCGTGGGTCTCTGAGGTCCATGGCTTGACTCCTACCTGGTGGCTCTCCTGCCCACCACAGAGGCCCAGAGGGGTCTGCCAGGCCCTCCGTGGTTGGAGGCCCCTGCTGTTGTCGGGGGAGGTAGTCCATCCTACAGGTGACCTTCTTCTGTTCTCGTTCCTCTCTCCTCCTCCCTCCTGACTGCTCCTGAAGATCAAGGTATTTGGAGTATGTGAATGTGTGTGTGCGCGCGCATGCTCATGCCCCTGTGACATGCATGTGTGGGTGTGCATGTGTGGGTGTGCATGAGCCTACTCATGCCCCTGTGACATGCATTGTGGGCGTGCATGTATATGAATGTTTGTGTGTGCACCTGCTCATGCCCCTGTGACATGCATGTGTGGGTGTGCGCATGTGTGTGTGTGAGCACATGCTCATGCCCCTGTGACATGCATGTGTGTGCACACATGTGTGCTGTCAGGACTGGCAGGAAGCAGTGTTTAACGGCTGTCCTGATCGGAGGCTGCCTTGTGAGGGGCTGGAGCTGGGGCTGGGAGGGGGAGCTGGAGACTGTGTGCAGGAACTGGTTGCCCGTGGTGGGGGCATTGAGGGGGCTAGGAAGACCCTGGGGTTCTCTAGGGAGCCCACCTCTGGTCATCCCTCACAAGGGGGTCCCTGTGTCTGGGAAGACCTGGAAGGCCCTGTCATGCTTCTCACTCAAGACCACCAGAATAATGTCCGCATCTTCTTCTGGGGCCCAGATCCTGGAGGCAACACCCCTCTTGGAGTCCTTCGGTAACGCCAAAACTGTTAGGAACGACAATTCCAGCCGCTTCGGGAAGTTTGTGGAGATCTTTCTGGAAGGGTGAGTGAGACCTTGCAATGCACTTCGTGTCCTGGCACAGCCCCTCAGAGCCAACGCCAGCCACCAATGCCCTGCCCACGGACTGCCAGGCTTCCACTGACTATGCTCCCCTACCCCAGGGGCGTGATCTCTGGTGCCATAACCTCCCAGTACCTGCTCGAGAAATCCAGGATTGTATTTCAGGTGGGCCAGGCCCTCCAAGGCCCTTGTGTGTTGGGATGGGGTGTGTGCATAGGTATCAGAGCCTGGCACCTGGCCAGGCCAGGAAATGTTGAATTAATGAACAAATATATGTGCATGTGTGAGCATGTGGCCAAATATCCTCCCTTCCCCCTTGCCCCACAGCCACCCAGGCATGATCCTGCCTCAGGACCTTTGTACTTACTGTTCCTTCTCCCTAGAGCACTCTTCCCCAGACTCCTGTATGGCCTCCTCCAGTTCTTTCTGAAATGTCACCTGCTTGGGGAAGCCATCCCACTTAAAAATGAACTCCCCACCCATTCATGGCTTTCTTTATCCCCAAAGCACTTCTCACTCCCTGACATAGTTTATATTTTAACCAGTGATTTGCTGAGTATCTGTCTCCCCAGCTAGCAGGTGGGATCCATGAGACCAGGGGCTTCTGTCTGCCTTGCTCCCCACTGTGTCTCAAAGGCCGGGCCCATAGTGGGTGCTCAGCCACCTAGCTAAGTAAGCCTTCAAGAGGTCTCTAAGGACACAGATGCATGACCAGTACACATGTGAGAACGGCCACCTTTCTCCTATTTCTCCAAAAAAATGGAATACTGCCTGGTGCTCCCTCCCCACCACACCACCAGGGCGTCTCCACCTCTGTCCCTGCCCCTGTCAGGCCGGGAGCTCACCCCGCACGGAAGTGGCAGCTCCCACCTGCAGGGCTGCGTGTGTAGGGGTGGTTGTCTAGGGGGCGACTCCCTCTCTGCACCACACACCCACTCTGCAGGCCAAAAACGAGAGGAACTACCACATCTTCTACGAGCTGCTGGCTGGGCTGCCTGCCCAGCTCCGTCAGGCCTTCCGCCTGCAGGAGGCTGAGACCTACTACTACCTGAACCAGGTGAGACAGGCCTGGTCCCACCGGGCTGAGACAGCCAAGTCGTGGTGTCCTGAGAGCCAGCAAAGATGCTGGAGGATTGGGAGAGCAAGTTGGGATGTGGGGTGTTTCATCATGGCAGGTGGACAGGAGTTCCAATCCGGGGGAGAGGAGGCCTACAGGACTCTTCATTTTTCTGGAGACTAGAACAGAACTAAGCAGCTGAAACTACTAGTGCCTCAGTTTCCCCAGCTGTGAAATGGGGACAGCAAGGAACCCCTTTCCAGCGATGTGGAGAGGACTAAAGGAAGGAGATGACAGACTGAGCACAATACCTGCTCAGGCCTGTGGGGACAGAACGGACGCTGAGGGCCGACAGAGCAGGGACCGTAGGGACTGCCCACCCCACCGAGCCCCTGACCCCGGCCCTGCCCTCGCCTAGGGTGGGAACTGTGAGATCTCAGGGAAAAGTGATGCGGACGACTTCCACCGGCTCCTGGCTGCCATGGAGGTGCTAGGCTTCAGCGGGGAGGACCAGGACAGCATCTTCCGCATCCTGGCCTCCATTCTGCACCTGGGCAACGTCTACTTCGAGAAGTACGAGGTGAGGTCACCGCCCGCCACGGGGCCGCACGGGACATGGCGTCTTCTCAGAGGCCCAGGAACCACCTGCATTTACCTGTCAGGTTACACCATGCACATGTCTTAGCTCTTTCCCCACTTTGGGCTTGATCATCTTTTTCTGATTGATGTCTGAGTGTTCTTTGCAGATGTTAAGGACATTGGTCCTTTTTAATATGAGTTGTAACTATGTCTTCTGGTTTATCATTTCTATTTTGACTTTATTTACAGATTTTTTGGTGTTTGGAGTTTTGTCGTTGCTTGTTTTGGCCATGCAGATTTCTTTTCTTTTTAATCCTCACCCGAGGATATTTTTCTGTTAATTTTTAGATAGAGTGGAAGGGAGGGAGAGGGAGAGAGAGAGAGAGAGCGAGAGAGAGAAAACATTGATGTGAGAGAGACACATCAATCAGTTGCCTCCTGCACGACCCCAACTGGGGCCGGGGATCAAACCTGCAACCCAGGTACATGCCCTTGACAGGGAATCCAACCTGCGACACTTTGGTTTGCACGCAGATGCTCTAACTGCTGAACTGAATCAGCCAGGGCAGCCATGCAGATTTTTAAAATTATTTTCAGGCATTTCATTAATCAATCTTGTATAAACTTTATAGTTTTTATCATTTTTAGGGAGACCTATCTGTCTTAAATTATAACAGCTTTCTTCCATAATTTTTTTTTCTTTATTGACTTTAGAAAGAGAGGAAGGGAGAGGGAGAGAGAGATAGAAACATCGATGAGAGAGAACATTGATTGGCCGCCTCCTGCACGCCCCCAATGGGGATCACCCCACAACCTGGGCCTGTGCCCTGACTGGGAATCGAACCAGCTACCTCTTGGTGCATGGGTTGACACTCAACCACTGAGCCACACCAGTTGGGCTGTTTTGTTTTGTTTTGAATTTATTTTTTGTTAATCCTCACCCTAGGATATTTTTCCATTGATTTTTAGATAGAGTGGGAGGCAGGGAGGGAGAGAGAAACATTGATGTGAGAGAGACACATTGATTGGTTGCCTCTGGCATGACCCCTACAGGGGCTGGGGATTGAACCTGCAACCCACTTATGTGCCCTTGATTGGGAATCAAACCCATGACCTTTTGGTCAGCGGCTGACGCTCTAACCACTGAGTAAACCAGCCAGGGCTGATTTTTTTTACATTTAAATCTTTGGTTCATCAGGTATTTATCCTAATAAGATGGGAGGTAGGGATCAATTTCTTTTTTTCCAGGAAGTTACTCAATTATGCTAATTTCCCTACTTGAGAAATACATATTTGTCATATACTAGTTCCTATGTCCATTTATGATTCCAGACATTCGATTGTGCTCATTCATCTACGTACATACTATGTGTCTGTTGGCTGTTTTAATTACTGTAACTTTGTGATATGTTTACCATCTCCCAGGTCCCCTTGTATTCCTACTTCAGTGCTGTCCTGGCTTTCCTAGCTTGTTTATGTTTTTTTTACATGAACTTTAAAATCAGTTTATCTAGCCCTGGCCAGTTTGGCTCAGCAGTTAGAGCATTGGTCCGCGGACCAGAGAGTCCTGGGTTCGGTTCCCGCTAAGGGCACGTAGCTTGGTTGCAGTTTTGTCCCCGGCCCTGGTTGAGGTTGTGTGGGTGGCAACCCCTCAATGTGTCTCTCTCATGTCGATGTTTCTCTCTCTCTTTTCTCCCCTCTCTCCCTCCCACTCTATCTGAAGATAAATGCAAAAATGTCCTCAGGTGAGGATTAAAAAAATAAAATAAAATACTAAAATAAAATAAATAAAATGAAATAAAATCAGTGTATCTAGCTCGGAATCATTCCTGTTGGTATTCTCCACAGACAGACGCACAGGAAGTGGCCTCGGTGGTGAGCGCCCGGGAGATCCAGGCTGTGGCAGAGCTGCTACAGATCTCCCCTGAGGGCTTGCAGAAGGCCATCACCTTCAAAGTGACCGTGAGTCTCTGGGCACTGGAGATCCTGTCCACGCCCCTGCCGGAACCTGCACAGGGCTGCTGGTGCCCCATCCTGTGGGGCACTCTCTCCCCGCCCCCTCCTCCCTGTCCCGTCCGTCCTCTGGTCAGGCCCAGAGGAGTTAAGCTCAGACCCCAAATGCATCAGGTGCCCAGTCTCCAGGCCTTACATAGCCGGTCTTCTCTGCCTGGAATGCTCTCTCCTTTCCACCTCTGCTCCTCATTCAGACCCAACTCAGTGACCTCCACCTCCAGGGAGCTGTTCCTGACCCTGGCTGGGTCAGTACGTTCTCTGGCCTTCCACAGTGCCTGGCCCTTCCCAAGGCTGGTCTTACTCTGTCGGGTCTGCTTCTGCCCCTGTGTTTCCGCGAGACTGGTAGCCCCACCCTGAGCGCATAGCCAGCAGAAGGGGGACGAGGGTGTTTTGTTCCACCCCTGGCCTGCTGTGTACCTATGACCAGGCACTCCATGTCTGTTCCCCACCCTCCCCCAATCCTCTGGGGGCTTCTTGAGGTGGTGGCCAGCCTGATGTCACTCAGGGGCCATGTCCATCCCTAGGAGACAATACGAGAGAAGATCTTCACGCCCCTAACTGTGGAGAGTGCCGTGGATGCCAGGTGAGTCCTCACCCCTCCCTGCCCGACGCTCCGGGTGCCCAGCCGCCCACTGTGCCCACCCACCCCGACCCTCTGCTGCAGGGACGCCATCGCCAAGGTCCTGTATGCGCTGCTGTTCGGGTGGCTCATCACCAGGGTCAACGCGCTGGTGTCCCCACCGCAGGACGCGCTGTCCATCGCCATCCTGGACATCTATGGCTTCGAGGTAGGGCTTCCTGGCTGGGGGCGGCGGGGGACCCAGGCTGCCCCTCTCACGTCTCTGCCCACAGCACAACCACACTTGTTCAGGGCCCCCTTTCGTCCCCTCCCTCGTCTTCTACCATTTCCTTCCCTCACCCAGGCCCCCTGAGGCCTCTGGGTGCCAGGCGCTAGGCAACACACGGGACTCTGGAGAGGACCTGGGCTCTGCCCTTGGGAAGGTTCCGGGAGGGCCTGGGTGGGCATGGGGGACAGACATTGACAAGGACATGTGGTCAGAGCCCTGTCAGCCTGGCGCTGGTGGAGAAAAACTCTTAGCTGGGCAGGGACAGGGAAGTCCTCCTAGAAAGAGAGGAGCCACGCTGAGCTTGGTCCTTGGACGCAGTCAGGGTGGAGGAGCAGCACGGGCAGATGCCCAGGGTGGGGGGCGTGGCGGCTGGAGCTGGAGGCCCTTTGCAGGGGGAGGTGCGGCTGCTGGGCCAGTGCCCAGTAGGGGAAATGTGGGAGACGAGGCAAGACCATACACATAAAAGTGATAGCCGGTACTTCCATGGCGCCTGTCGTGTGCCCACTGCTGTTCCAAGCACTAATGCGCCTACTCCTCACAACCACCTACGATGTGGTATTGTCACTGTCCCTGTTTCACAGCTGGGGAAACCAAGGTACAGAGGGCTTGTCCAAGTCACAGTGTTAGAAAGACTGGAACCCTGGCGGAAGGGTCCAGGGCCTGGACCTGTAACCACCACCTGAGCTGCTCTCACCGGGACCTAGGCTGCCAGGCCTCACCTGGGCATGGTGGGAGCCCAGAGGGTTCTGAGCAGGGGCCTGTGTCTGGGATCCAGCTTTCTGAGGCTGCAATCCAGGAAGTCAGGGAGGGCACTGAGCCCCAGCTGGGGTGGGCGGGGCCCTGAAAGGGGCCAATGGCCGCTGCCAAGGAGGGCCAGGCCCAGCCACACCCACACACCCCCCCACACACACACCACACACTACACACACGCACATCACACACACACCCCACACACGCACAAACACCACACACACACACCACACACACCGCACACATGCACACCACACACACCACACACGCACACCACACGCACTCGCACACCACGCACACACCACACACACACCACACCACACACACACACACACCACACACGCACAAACACCACACACACCACACACACCGCACACATGCACACCACACACACACGCCACACACACTCGCACACCACGCACACACACGCACACACCACACGCGCACACACGCACACCACACACACACACTACACCACACACACCACACACCACACACACACTTGCACACCACACACACACCACACATACCACACCACACACACCACACACATACCACACACGCACACCACAAACACCACAATGCACACACACCACACATGCACACACACCACACATGCACACACACCACACACTACACACGTACACCACACACACCACACACACGCACACCACACACACCACACAGCACACTACACACACCACACACACACCACACGCACACACACATGCACACCACACACATGCACCACACACACACACCACACACCACACACACCACACACATGCACACCACACATACCACACACATATACCACACGCACACGCACAGCACACACGCACAGCACACACATGCACCACACACGCACACCACACACACCACACACGCACACCACACATACCACACGCACCACACACACACGCACCACACATGCACACACACCACACATGCGCACACCACACACACCACAAATACCACACATACACGCCACACGCACACACACCACACACATGCACACCACACACACACCACACACTACACACACATACACCACACCCACCACACACATATACCACACATGACACACACACATGCACACACCACACAGACACACACCGCACACCGCACACACACACACCAAACACACACACCACATGCACACACCAAACACACTCACACACCACACACACTACACATACACATACCACACCACTCACACCCACAACACACACTACACACATACACACTGCACACACACACCACACTACACACACCACACACACCGCACACACACCACATGCACACACCACACGCACACACCACACACACTCACACACACCACACGCACACACCAAACACACTCACACACCACACATACTACACATACACATACCACACCACTCACACCCACAACACACACTACACACATACACACTGCACACACACACCACACTACACACACCACACACACCGCACACACACCACATGCACACACCACACGCACACACCACACACACTCACACACACCACATACACACCACACACACCACATGCACACACCACACACACACCACACACACTCACACACACCACACGCACACACCAAACACACTCACACACCACACATACTACACATACACATACCACACCACTCACACCCACAACACACACTACACACATACACACCGCACACGCACACACACCACACACACACACTAAGCACGCACACCCCACCCTGCAGGACCTGAGCTTCAACAGCTTCGAGCAGCTCTGCATCAACTATGCAAACGAGAACCTTCAGTATCTCCTCAACAAGATCATCTTCCAGGAGGAGCAGGTGCGTGGGGCCTCCACGGCCCTCTCATCCCCGTGCACACTGCCAATGGGTCTCCTCGGTGACAGAGAGGGTGACAGACAGGGTGTGCTGGTTCTTGAAGGGCAAATTGGAGGTTGTCAGTAGACCGAATAGAGGGAAAAGCATTGCAAGCTGGGGGTCGACACATGAGAAGGCCCGTGTTCTGGTGGGAAAGATGTTGG
Source organism: Molossus molossus (assembly GCF_014108415.1). Classification (NCBI taxonomy): domain Eukaryota; kingdom Metazoa; phylum Chordata; class Mammalia; order Chiroptera; family Molossidae; genus Molossus; species Molossus molossus. The sequence continues at coordinate 275,738 of NW_023425364.1, read as the reverse complement.
GGTGATGAGCCCAGGGAAGAGCCCTCTTGGGGGATCCTCTTCACCCTCTGCAGAGCTGTCCTAGATGGAGGTAAAAGGGCCTGGAGAGTGTTCATGTTGCCCTGCTAGGAAGTGAGCTCCCTGTGCTAGAAGATGTGCAAACAGAGGGCCCCTGGCCAGCCCTTCAGAGGGCCCAGACGGTAGGCAGGGTGGGTGAGCCTGGGCAGGACCAGGGGCTGAGCCCTGCTGCCTGCAGGAGGAGTACATCCGGGAACAGATCAACTGGCGGGAGATCACCTTCGCAGACAACCAGCCCTGCATCAACCTGATCTCGCTGAAGCCTTATGGCATCCTCCGCATCCTCGATGACCAGTGCTGCTTCCCCCAGGTGCGCAGGGCAGCCCTGAGCCAGTCAGGTCACTCAGCGTCTCTGGGCTGCATGTCATCAGCCTGTACCCGTTTCTCCCTGCTCTGCCTGGGGTGGGGGCTCAGACACCACACCTGCACCACCACCTGGAAGGGGCCGCAGGTGCCCAGACCAGGGGCTGCAGCAGCCTGGGAGTCACAGAAGGCCATGTGGAGGAGGTGACCTTGCGTTGGGCCTCAGTACTGATGGGAGAACACAAGGGAGGGCTGGGTGTTCTGGGCAGTGGGCCTGGACAGAGCAGAGGTAGCTGGGCTGGAGGGGAGGCGCGGGGAGCTGATCAGACACACTTGTCTGCGGGCGTCCTCTCAGGCCTCCCCACCCAGGGCAGTGGGCAACCAGGGAAGGCTGGGACTGTTCCTCCTCCCCAGCGATCACTGGGGATCAGTCAGGGATGGAGAATTTGCCACTAGGCCAGGAACAGGGTGCCCAGGTCTCCTGCCCACCCACTGACCCCTGCCTGCCCCCAGGCCACAGACCACACATTTCTGCAAAAGTGCCATTACCACCATGGCGCCAACCCTCTCTACTCCAAACCCAAGATGCCACTGCCCGAGTTCACCATCAAGCACTATGCGGGCAAGGTCACCTACCAGGTGAGCCCCAACACAGCCCTCGGTCCCCAGTGCCACCGTCCCTGACGCTGGAGGCGCAGAACACGACATGGGCTCCAGACACCCCCGCCGATCCTCATCTGGGTAACCTCGGGCAGATCCCTTTACCTCTCCGAGCCTCAGTCTCCTCACCTGGAAAATGGGGATAATAATAGTGTCCATCTCATGGGCGTAAGAAGCCCAGGGCCAGGGTAGGTTTGACAAAGAGTAGCTATTATCAGTAGTGATGTCTCTGGGGTAACTCTTAGCATGGTTATCTCAGGACATTCCTGCCCTGGGGTTGTCTCAAGCCAGGCTGCTAAGCCAGGGTCTCATTTTCCCCATCTGCAGGATAGGGCCAGTATCTGGACTAGTCCTGTGCAGGTGGCCAGTGCCCCTCCCCTGGGAATGGGTGGATAGAGGGGATAGGAAGGAGGGGGCCAGGGCAGGGGGAAGGGTCCGGTCCCTTCTGGGACAGACAGGAAGACAGCAGTCTGGAAGCGTAGGGAGGAAGGGACGAAGACGAGGAGGCAGGCTGCTGCGCACTGTCCCCAGGCCCTGCATGGGGAGTATTCCCGCCCAGCTGCCTAGCACGTCCCCTTTGCAGGTGCACAAGTTCCTGGACAAGAACCATGACCAGGTGCGCCAGGATGTGCTGGACCTCTTCGTTCGGAGCCGGACACGGGTGGGCAAGCTTCACCTCCCCTGTTCTGGCCCTGCCCCAGAGCACCCCAGAAATGGGGAGGTACCCTAGCCAGGCCCTGACCCCATCCCACGCCTAACCCCAGACCCACCCAGTCTTGCCTTGCTCTGTACTTTCTCCCATTCCCGGCCTCGCCCCATAAAGGGCCATGCCCCTGGCTGGCCCCACTGGATTGCCGGGCCTCCCCTGACCCCCATCCCATCCGCTCGATGAGTGGTTCTCCCATTCGGGTTCTCTGCCCCCTGCCCCTCTCTGGGCCTCCGTTTTCTCCTCTGTCAAATGGGCACTGTCCTCCTGAGGTCATTGCTAGAGTTCATGATCATACACACAGTCAGTGTTCCCAGACTGAAGGAGAAAGAAGTCAGCCCGACCACGGGACAGTTCCCTTGGAAGGTACTGAGGACCCTGGCTTGAGGCGTGTGCCAGCCAGGAGGACAGTGGCCTTGCAGAGGGCAGGCGTCCCTCAGGTTCCTCTCCTGGGCCTTCTTGGTCTGGAGACTGGGCTCCTTTGTTCTCTTAGTTTCTCTCTCCCTCCCGTCTCTCTCCCTGCCTCTGTGTCTGGGCCCCTGCCTGTCCCCCTTGGTACCGTGACTCCCGCCCAGGTGGTGGCACACCTGTTCTCCAGCCAAGCGCCACAGGCCGCTCCTCAGCGCCTGGGCAAGAGCAGCTCCATCACCCGGCTCTACAAGGCCCACACAGTGGCAGCCAAGTTCCAGCAGTCGCTCCTGGATCTGATTGAAAAGATGGAGAGGTGGGGCGGCAGGCAGGCGGGCGGGACCTGGCCTCACCTGTGATCCTGGGGACAAGCATTTTCTTTCCCTGTGGCCTGACACTGCCTTCCTCCCACCCTGGCCCAGGTGTAACCCCTTGTTCGTGCGCTGCCTGAAGCCCAATCACAAGAAGGTATGATGGCGGAGGTCCCCGGGAGAGCCAAGTCTTCTTCCCCGGGCTGTGTGACCTTGGCCAAGTGGTTTTGCCCCTCTGGACCTTCATCGGCCCAGCCCAGGGGGACTGTTTGCCATTGCTGGTGCCCTTGCTGGTGGGTGGGCCCACGTGCCCAGCTCTGTCTGCCCCCACCCCCGCAGGAGCCAGGCCTCTTTGAGGCAGACGTGGTAATGACCCAGTTACGCTACTCAGGGGTGCTGGAGACGGTGCGAATCCGCAAAGAGGGCTTTCCGGTGCGGCTGCCTTTCCAGGTGTTCATCGACAGGTACCTTAGTCAGGGGGGCTCCTGCGCTCCACAGACCTCCACCTGCCCAGCTCGGTCCCAGGAACAGCCCAGGCAGAACAGGCTGCTGGGCCGGCTGCTCAGGCTGCGCTCTGCCCACGGCGCCCAGGCCAGCTGTTCCATGGCATTAATGTTTATTGTTTTGCATTTTTTCATAGTTTTATTAAGTGTTGATTCCAAAGAGAAACCATTTATATACATATATGTATATATATAATGTGTATATATATATATTTTTTTCTTTATTGATTTTAGAGAGAGGAAGGGAGAGGGCGAGAGCGATGGACACATGGATGAGAGAGAACACTGACTGGCCGCCTCCTGCATGCTGCCCACTGGGGATCGGCTCACAACCTGGGCATGTGCCCTGACCGGGAATCGAACGGGCAACCTCTTGGTGCTGGGTTGACTTTCAACCACTGAACTACACCGGCTGGATGATAGATATTTATTGTTTTGCATTTTTTCCATAGTTTTTTTTTTTTTAATCCTCACCAGAGGACATTTTTTGCATTTATCTTCAGATAGAGCAGGAAAAAGGGGTGGGGGGAGAAACATCAATGTGAGACACACACATCGACTGGTTGCCACCCACACGACCCCAATCGGGGCTGGGGACAAACTGCAACCGAGGTATGTGCCCTTAGCGGAAACTGAACCCAGGTCTCTGGTTTGCAGGCCGACGCTGTAATTGCTGAGCCAAACCAGCCGGGACTCCATAGTTTTATTATGTGTTGACTCCAAAGAGAAACAATTTTAATAGTTATTATGACAAATTTCCAGCAGACAGCACCAAGGTGTTCTATTCTACTAAGACCATTTTTACAATTTCCTGTCACCTAGAAGTTGTAGAGTTTTGAGAATCGAGTGCCTTTTCTAATTAGACAATGCTGAGCGGAGACACTGCTGTGACCTGGGCCTCCTGGAGACAGGGGCCTGGGGTGGTGACTGTGATCTAGCAGGCAGTGGGGTAGCAGGCCCCACAGCCCCAGACTGAATGTGGTCCCTGCAGGTACCGCTGCCTGGTGGCCCTGGACCGCGACCTGCCGGCCAGCGGGGACATGTGTGTGTCCGTGCTGAGCCGCCTGTGCACAGTCATGCCAAATATGTACCGCGTTGGCATCAGCAAGGTGAGTGGCGCCCCCACTCAGCCCCTGGAGGCCCCACGTTCAGGGGCTTTGAAATGAGCTGTGGAGTCAGAAATGCCCGAGCTAGAGGTTACTGTCCCAGAAACAGTGTAGTCGAGCTCGGTAAACAGAATGCTGATCCCACCTCCAGACCTCTGGGCCTTCGATTCCCATCGCCTAATGGCCTTCACCCTCTCTTCCCACCCTCCAAACCCAGCCCCTCCCCCACCCAGCTCCGGAGGCTGCCCTGCCTGTCTCCTAGTCTTCTGGAGAAGGAGGGCCCCGAGTCCAGTCCCCGGCCCTCACCTGCCTCAGCACTTGCCCTCTGCCCTCAGCTCTTCCTCAAGGAGCACCTGCACCAGCTGCTGGAGAGCATGCGGGAGCACGTCCTGAACCTGGCAGCCCTCACCCTGCAGCGCTTCCTCCGTGGCTTCTTCATCCAGCGGCGTTTCTGCTCCCTGCGCCACAAGATCATCATGCTGCAGAGCCGAGCCCGAGGCTACCTGGCCAGGTGCAGCTCACACCGGGCAGGACGCTCTGGAGCCCTGCAGCTAGTCTTGGGAGAGGCTGGGCCTGGACTTAGGTAGTGAGCTCCCTGCTCCTGGAGGTATGCAAGCGGAGAGTAGGAGACTTTGCCGGAAGGATGAGCAGATTCTGCGTTTCTGCTTTTGGATGTCCTTTCATGCCACCCTCTGGCCCTGGTGACAAGTGGGTGGGAATCCATCCAAACAAGAAGGATCCTACCCCGCATCTCAGGGACCCTGGCATTCCGACCTAATGGGAAGTGGGTGGTCCACGTGGCTTGATCAGGCTCTGCTGCTGACCTGAGCCCAGTTCTTGCCCCCCACTGAGCTCATTTTCTTAGCACCCGAGTCCCAGAGTAAAGTGTGGCACCATGGCCAAGCTGGCACAGAGACCTGCTCGCTGACCACACCCCGAACCCCTAAGCTCCCGCCCAGACGCTCCTCTCCTCCCCCTCAGACAGCGGTATAAGCAGATGAGGAAACGGCTGGTGAAGTTCCGGGCCCTGGTGAATACCCACGTGAGCCAGCGGCGCCTCCTCAAGGTGCAGCCCCCCACCCCCCGCCCTTCTCCACAAGGTGCAGCCCCCTCTGCCCTTCTCCTCAAGGTGCAGCGCCCCCCTTGGCCCTTCTCCCACCTCCTCAAGGTGCAGCCCCCCCTTGCCCGTCTCCCAGGAGCCAGGCTTGTGCTGTCTGGGCCCAGGGAGCGGTGGGGAGGAGGAGGCGCTTAGCTCCCAGGAGGAGACTGGGTTCGAGTCCCCACTCTGCCCCTCTCTGGCTGTGCCCTCAGCCGCCCTAGCCTTACCGCCCGCGTCCCTTCTGGGTGTGGAAAGGGTCCATGAGTACTGTGGGTGGAGGATTTGGCCTGCTGCTGGGTCCTCAGTGGGGTCTGCAGTGCTGGGAGAGGTTGGAATTTAGTTTAGGTTTGCTCTTGGCCCATTGCCCTGTAAACGCACACCAGGAAGACCAGCACCGTCCCCAAAGCGCCCAGGGCTGCGCGGCCACGGGCATCTGCCCCTGCATCTCTCCTCCCTTTGCCTTCACCTGTCTTGCTCGGTCCTGCTCCTGTTTCCTCCGTTTCTCTGGCCACACCTCTGCTCCCTCCGTCTGGGAGGTGGGGCGGTCACTTCCAGAGATCAGGCTGACACCTTGTCTCCCACACCGGGGTCCTCTGGGCTGGCGTGGCCTGGCCCCCCTCACCCGCTCACGGCCCACCCCCCGGCTCATGGCCCGCCTGGCCTCTGCCCACCATTCCCTGCCTTGACCACCTGCTCTCCTGCAGCTGAGGGCAGAGCGGAGGCTCCGGGTGGAGGAGGTGCGGCTACGGGAGCAGGAGGTGGGTGCGGGGTCTGGGTGGCAGCAGGGGACAGGCAGGGAGGACTGCAGGCGGGGGTGTGGCAGGCCGGTCCCTCACCACGGCTGTCCTCTAGGAGCTGAGCAAACGGGAGGTGGTAGCTGTGGGACACCTGGAGGTGCCCGCAGAGCTGGCGGGGCTCTTGCGAGCAGCGGCAGGTACGTCGGTGCTGAACGGTGTGGCGGGAGAGGGCACAGGTGGGCAGGGGAGCCGGCACCTCGTGCCCTCTTCTCTCCACAGGCCTCAGGCCGGCCCAGGCGCCCCGGGTGGCCCCCGTACGGACTCCCCGACTCCAGGCTGAGCCCCGTGTCACACTGCCCCTGGACATCAATAACTACCCCATGGCCAAGTTTGTCCGGTGCCACTTCAAGGTAAGTAGCCCTGGCCAATGGGCACGGAGCAGTTAGAATGTACACTGCCCTGAACCTGGGGCAGGTTCCTATCTGCCCTGTGGAGTCAGGTGTGAGCCCTTCAGCTGCTGGATCATGAGGAGTCTGGGGCCCCATGGGGGCCTGGAGAGCAGTGGGAGCCTCAGGGGCCCAGAAAGTGGCTGTTTGCCACCCAGTCTGGAGAAATGGCAGACAGGTCACGATCAGCGGGGCCCCCAGTTCATCATCCCGACATTGATTTTCCGTCCTCCAGGACGGGCCTGGACGGGGGCTCCGACTGTCTCTCTGCCGACTTGCTGAGGGCTGGTGTTGGCCCCTCTCCAAGCCTCAGTTTCCCCATCTATACACTGGGGACACAGGCTCTCGCCTCCCAGGCTCTTGTGCCCCCACCTGGCATAGAGCAGTGCATCCAGAGGTGCCCATCAGTCCTGGCTCTGTCCCCATGTCTGCTCTGTGCCCCCAGGAACCTGCCTTCGGGATGCTGACTGTGCCCCTGAGGACGCCCCTCACTGGGCTGGCCTTAGAGCACCATGCAGAAGCCGTGAGCATGTTCAAGCTGGTACGGGTCTGTTCGGATCGCCTGTGGCTTTGGAGCCCTGCGCCCGAGGCCAGGCCAGGAGGCTCCTCTCCCACCCTCCTGAGCCATCCACGAGGCCAGGGCTCCTCCCCTCCTCCTGAGCCATCCACGAGCCAGGGCTCCTCCCACCCTCCTGAGCCATCCACGAGCCAGGGCTCCTCCTCCCCTCCCAGCCAGGGCTCCTCCTGCCCTCCCGAGCCATCCACGAGCCAGGGCTCCTCCCGCCCTCCCGAGCCATCCACGAGCCAGGGCTCCTCCCGCCCTCCTGAGCCATCCACTAGCCAGGGCTCCTCCTCCCCTCCTGAGCCATCCACAAGCCAGGGCTCCTCCCACCCTCCTGAGCCATCCACTAGCCAGGGCTCCTCCTCCCCTCCTGAGCCATCCACTAGCCAGGGCTCCTCCCACCCTCCTGAGCCATCCACTAGCCAGGGCTCCTCCCCCCCTCCTGAGCCATCCACGAGCCAGGGCTCCTCCCGCCCTCCTGAGCCATCCACGAGCCAGGGCTCCTCCTCCCCTCCTGAGCCATCCACGAGCCAGGGCTCCTCCCACCCTCCTGAGCCATCCACGAGCCAGGGCTCCTCCTCCCCTCCTGAGCCATCCACGAGCCAGGGCTCCTCCCGCCCTCCTGAGCCATCCACGAGCCAGGGCTCCTCCCGCCCTCCTGAGCCATCCACGAGCCAGGGCTCCTCCCGCCCTCCTGAGCCATCCACGAGCCAGGGCTCCTCCCCTCCTGAGCCATCCACTAGCCAAGGCCTCTTCTTTGGAGAAGAGGTTTCTGTTGGGGGTTCTGGTCTCCTCTCTGGTTGAGATCTCGGGGACTGAGGGCTTTTCTTCTCCCAGACATCTTCCCAGCAGCGCCTCTCTGTGTTCCCAGGGACACAGAATAGCTTTAGCTTTTTTCCTTAGGACTTCCTAGACTGGAAGAGGGGTGGGCACATCTGGCTGGTGACCACCAGCATGGCCTGAGGGAGGCCAAGGCTGGGAAGTCCAGATGGGGGCCTCCGGGCAGGGGCAGAGAGAGTTTCCCGAGGGGAGGGGCATTTGAGCTGGAGTAGGAGGAGGAGTCAACCTCCAGCCAGGGCAGGGAAGAACGCATGGAGAGAAGACAGATCTGACTGGTTAGAACAGAGTCCGGAGAGCAAAAGCAGGAGGGGTTGAGGCCATAATTGACACACCCGGAGCTCGGGTTTCATTCCAAGGGCCTATGGAGCCAAGGACTGTGCTTCCATGGGAGGGATGTGGTGGGATATGTGGCCCCTCGGGGGTCTCAGTGGAGCAGGAGGTGAGGTGCCTGTTGGCAGCTAGTGGTGCTGGGTGGAGATGGGGCTACATGGGAGCTATAGAAGGTTCCTGAGTAGGAGAGAAAGTCAACATGTATATTGGATCTTGGCTTTTTCCCATGGCTGGAGCGAACTGCCTGGTCATTTGGTGCAGGATATAACTATTATATTGTGACGTGGGGGACTTTTATATGGGCAGGGAGACCCATGGGAAGGACATCAGAGGGATGTGTGCTGAGGGTGGGAACTGCTTCCCGAGAGGCCCAGGAGAGTCTGTCTGTGGCCCAGATCCTGCGTTTCATGGGTGATCCCCACCTGCACGGTGCCCAGGAGAACGTCTTCGGGAACTACATTGTGCAGAAAGGACTGGCAGTACCCGAGCTCCGAGATGAGATCCTGGCACAGCTGGCCAACCAGGTGTGGCGCAACCCCAGTGCCCACAATGCCGAGCGGGGCTGGCTCCTGCTGGCTGCCTGCCTCGGCGGCTTCGCACCTTCCTCGCGCCTCAGCAAGTACCTGCTCAAGTGAGTGGGCCCGGGGGGAGGGGTGCTGGGGGGAGCTGTGCCGTCCCAGGTCAGGCCGCGACCTGGGCAGGGTGCTCCCATCTCCGCTGGGCCTCTGTGGGGTTGGATAAAGGACTTTCAGAACTTAGTGGGTGGCAAAGCTTGGGGTGAGGGATTAGAAATGGAGGCACTGACCTCCCATCATCGGGGTACAGTGAGGTGGCTAGAAGTATAGATGGATGGTCTGTGTTCAGGTCCCAGCTCAACCATATCAGAGCTGTGTGACCTTGGGCAAGTTACGTAACTCTGCTGAGCCTCAGTTTCCTCCGTATTAAATGGGGATAATAAGAGTACCTACTTCAGCCCAGCTGGTGTGGCTCAGTGGTTGAGCATTGACCCTGCACCAAGAGGTCGCCGGTTTGATTCCCGGTTGGGACACATGCCCAGGTTGTGGGCCCAATCCCCAGTGGGGGGCATGCAGGAGGCAGCCAATCGATGTTCTCTCTCTCTCTCCTTCTCCCTTCCTCTGTCTAAAAGCAATAAAGAAAAAGAAAAAAGAGCTAGCCTGGGGACTTTCCAGCCTCACCCTAAAGCTCTGGACTAGCCTGGGCGTCCCTTAAACTGCCTCAGCATCTCCCCTGTCCTGGGCGAGTCTCAGCCCCTTCTTCATCCCGGCCCTCCCTCCTCTCAGGTTTGTGTCTGATTACGGGCAGAACGGCTTCCAGGCCGTGTGTCAGCACCGCCTCATGCAGGCCATGAGCCGGGCCCAGCAGCAGGGCTCTGGGGCTGCCCGCACCTTCCCTCCCACCCAGCTCGAGTGGGTGGCAGCCCAGGAGAAGGCCAGCATGGCTCTGGACGTGGGCTGCTTCAACGGTGAGCTGTGGGTGGGCCTTGAAAGTGGGGGAGGAGCCAGGGGAGAAGCTGTGGGTGGGCCTGGAATGCAGGGGAGGAGCTGGGGAGGAGCTGTGGGTGGGCCTGGAATGTGGGGGAGGAGCTGGGGAGGAGCTGTGGGTGGGCCTGGAATGTGGGGGAGGAGCTGGGGAGGAAGCTCTGTGGGTGGGCCTGGAATGTGGGGGAGGGCGCTGGCGAGGAGCTGGGGTGGGCCCTGGAATGTAGGGGAGGAAGCTGGGGAGGAGCTGTGGGTGGGCCTGGAATGTAGGGGAGGGAGCTGGGGTAGGAGCTGTGGGTGGGCCTGGAATGTATGGGGAGAGCGCTGAGGAGGAGCTTGTGGGTTGGGCCTGAGAATGTAGGGAGGAGAGGAGCCTTGGGAGGAGCTGTGGGTGGGGCACTGGAATGTAGGGGAGGAGCTGGGGAGGAGCTGTGGGTGGGCCTGGAATGTAGGGAGGAGCTGGGAGGAGCTGTGGGTGGGCCTGGAATGTAGGGGAGGAGCTGGGAGGAGCTGTGGGTGGGCCTGGAATGTAGGGGAGGAGCTGGGGAGGAGCTGTGGGTGGGCCTGGAATGTAGGGGAGGAGCTGGGAGGAGCTGTGGGTGGGCCTGGAATGTAGGGGAGGAGCTGGGGAGGAGCTGTAGGTGGGCCTGGAATGTAGGGGAGGAGCTGGGGAGGAGCTGTGGGTGGGCCTGGAATGTAGGGGAGGAGCTGGGAGGAGCTGTGGGTGGGCCTGGAATGTAGGGGAGGAGCTGGGGAGGAGCTGTGGGTGGGCCTGGAATGCAGGGGAGGAGCTGGGGAGGAGCTGTGGGTGGGCCTGGAATGCAGGGGAGGAGCTGGGGAGGAGCTGTGGGTGGGCCTGGAATGTAGGGGAGGAGCTGGGAGGAGCTGTGGGTGGGCCTGGAATGTAGGGGAGGAGCTGGGGAGGAGCTGTTGGTGGGCCTGGAATGCAGGGGAGGAGCTGGGGAGGAGCTGTGGGTGGGCCTGGAATGTAGGGGAGGAGCTGGGAGGAGCTGTGGGTGGGCCTGGAATATAGGGGAGGAGCTGGGAGGAGCTGTGGGTGGGCCTGGAATGTAGGGGAGGAGCTGGGGAGGAGCTGTGGGTGGGCCTGGAATGTAGGGGAGGAGCTGGGGAGGAGCTGTGGGTGGGCCTGGAATGTAGGGGAGGAGCTGGGGAGGAGCTGTAGGTGGGCCTGGAATGAGGGGGAGGAGCCAGGGTGGGCCTGGAATGCGGGGGAGGAGCCAGGGGAGGAGCCAGGGGAGGAGCCTGTGGCAGGACAGATGCAGACTCAGGATCCTGGGCCAGAATGAGAGAGGCCTGAGGGCAGGAAGGAGGGGGAGGCAGAGAGCTGGAGGACTTCCGGTCCCCAGGCTGAGCTGAGCACTGGCTCTTGCCCCAGGTGACCAGTTCTCCTGCCCGGTCCACTCCTGGAGCACAGGTGAAGAGGTGGCTGGAGACATCCTGAGGCACAGGTGGGCCCTGGAATGCCCTACCCAGCACACCCCTCTTGTGCCCCTGGGAAGGAGGGATGGGGGAGGGGCCAGATTCCCCTAAGGGCCCCATGGCATCCACTCTGGCGCATAGCCCAGAGTCTCCCCAGGTGGTACCTCTGGGCTTCGTCCCTCATTTGTGTATCTCCGTATGCTGTCGCTAGGGGGCTGGTGGACGGCTGGCGGGGCTGGACGGTGGCTGTGAAGAATGGGGCCCAGTGGGCAGAGCTTGCAGGCCACGACTATGTGCTGGATCTAGTGTCCGACCTGGAGCTGCTCAGGGACTTCCCGCGGCAGAAGTCCTACTTCATCGTGGGTGCAGAAGGACCCACAGCCGGCAGGGCGGGCCCGAGAGCGTAGGTGGCTGCCTGGGCCCCTCTGGCTGCTGAGAGAAGCTAAGCTTCAGGGTTCTCAAGGAGGAGGGCTTGCCAAAGGTCCTGCCTTTAAACAGAGTCATTCAGTTCCAGAGTACTGCACAGAGGAGATTGGGGCAGAGGGCCTGGGAGGGCCGTGGGCCTCTCTGGGGGTCAGATGCTCACATCCCCCTTCCCCACAGCGTGTTTGGGAACAGCTGGGACTCGGACGAGGATGCACCTACCAGGCCCCAACCCCAGGGGCAGGTGCCCAAAGTGGCTGACTCCAATGGGTACTGCAGCCACAATGAGGACAGTACAAATGGGGAGACTGAGGCCCAGAGAAGGAAAGCGACCCACCAAGGTCAACCAGCAGCGGCCACTGTTTCTTGGGGAAGGGAGCCTGGGGGCTGTGGGAGGTGATCAGCAGGAGAGAACCTGACTTGTGTGTGTCCCCCACCTCGCCAGACTTGGACAGCCTCGGACAGCCTGCTGTGTCCCACAAGGGACTGGACTGCTACCTGGACAGCCTCTTCGACCCTGTGCTGTCCTGTGGGGATGCGGTAGGGATGGGGTGTTTGCAGACAGCAGGCACGGCACGTACATGCCAAGACACACACATCCCGTGGCACGTACACGCCAAGACACACATATCCGTGGCACATACACACCACGCCAAGACACACATATCCGCGGCATGTACACACCACGCCAAGACACACACATGCGCGGCACGTACACGCCAAGACACACACATCCGCGGCATGTACACACCACGCCAAGACACACATATCCGCGGCATGTACACACCACGCCAAGACACACACATCCGCGGCACGTACACGCCAAGACACACACATCCGCGGCATGTACACACCACGCCAAGACACACATATCCGCGGCATGTACACACCACGCCAAGACACACACATCCGCGGCACGTACACGCCAAGACACACACATCCGCAGTGTGGACAGCCAGGCCAGGGGGTGGCACATCTCATCTGGGTCCCTGCAGGGACCCGGCAAAGGAGGAGGGTGTCCTCTCAGCTAGAGGTGCTCCTGACTGAGGCCCAAGACCTGCCCTGCCCTAGGGAAGCCAGCCACTCAGTCACCCTTGCACCCCAGTTTTTTCTCTGTGAAAGGGGGTGGCGAGTGGGAGCTTGCAGGTCTGTGGGAGGACAGACAAGAATGCACATGGGCGGAGGTTGGGCACCGCAGACGCTTAGCCAGTGGGAGGCCCTGGGGTGGAGGAGGAGGCTGGTGTCAGGTGCCTGTTGCCTTGGCACCTTGGGAGGACAGCACTGAGGCGGTCACTTGAGCCACCTGCCGCCCCCAGGACCTGGAGAAGCCGACAACCGTTGCCTGCCGCATGAAAGGGGGAGGCCAGCCCGGTGGAGGTGGCAGCAGCACTGAAGACACCCCCAGGAGATCCCCGGAGCCGAAGCCAAGTCAGTCCTGCCCCGGGGTTGGTTCCAGGGTTGGGCAAGGCCGGGGACCCCACGGGTTCTCCGGGCTCATTCCCATGCAGCATGGGCATGGTGGGGGTGGGCTGGTGGTAGGAAACCCCCTTTTCCTCATCTCCTGCGCCTTGGATCTGTGCCCTCTGACCCACTCCCCAAAGTCCCTGGCCTGGATGCCTCCACTCTGGCTCTGCAGCAAGCCTTCATCCACAAGCAGGCCGTGCTGCTGGTAAGTGGGGGGCGGCCCTTGGGGGAGGCGGAGCCTGAGCCTGCCTGGTCAGCACCACCGCCTCTCTGCAGGCCAGGGAGATGACCCTGCAGGCCATGGCACTCCAGCAGCAGCCCCTGAGTCCTGCCCCAAGGCCCACACCCCCAGAGGTGAGCCTGGCCTGCCTGGTGAGCGCTGTGCAGCTCCAGGCCATCCCTGCCTCTCTCGGAGCCAGGACCCCACAGCCCGTCCTGGGCAGGCATGGGGTCCCTGAGAACGAGCTGGCGTGGCCCTGGACGCTGACCTCACACCTTGCTCTCTGCAGAAACCCCTCGCACCAGAGGCACGGCCAAAGTTCTTAGGCACTGGACCCCCGGCCAAGCCAGTGCTACTGCGTTCCAGTCCGAAGCCCTTGACCCCAGCCCCTCCGGCCAAGGCCCCCAGGCCCCCCACCAAGCCTGTGGCTGCCCCCATTCTAGCTCAGGACCGGGCTTCTCCAGAAACCAGTGAGTGTCCTGTCCTAGCTGGGGTGGTGGCAGAGCATTCCAGCACCGACTGGGAGGTGTGGCCTCACTCTGTGCCCGCCCTCAGCCCTGCCTACAGTGCTACCCTGCCCAGAACTGGTCAGGTACTCCACACTGAACTCGGAGCACTTCCCCCAGCCCACACAGCAGATCAAGGACATTGTGCGGCAGTACCAGCTGCCGTGGGGAGGCCAGCCCAAGGCCCTCAGGTCAGATCCGCGCCCCAGCCCCACCCCGCAGATGGACAGCCCCCTCCCCGAGTGCTCAGCAGTGTTTAGGGAGTGGGTCTGTGTACGCGGGCACTCCATGTGATATCCTCAGCAGAGCGGGGCCCAGGCTGCTTTCTAGGCTGTGCTGTGTGACCTCAGGCCAGGCTCTGCTGAGAACCTCTCTGGGCTGTCATTCATAACGATGGGGGTGGAGGAGGAGTGTCCTCACTGTAGGAACTGTGCCTGGAAAGAGGAGCTCAGTGTCCAACCCACCAGGAAGGACTGCGGGAGGGTGTTCGTGAAGCGGCCAGACCCCCACGAGGAAGCCTTGATGATTCTCAAGGGACAGATGAGCCACACGGCAGCAGTGGCGGCAGCACCTGGCACCCAGGTGAGGGGCAGAGTCTGGCTGTGCCCAGAATGCAAGACAAAGTGGGAACCTTTCAGGGAGCCTCAGACACCACCTGCCCCTAGGTGTGGCCCTGTGGCTTCTCCCTCCATGGGGCCCACCGCTGTCCCCTGAGCACTCTCTCTGGGTTGGGGACAGGTGCCCAGGGAGACTGTGGCCCTGGTGAAGCCAGTGACCAGTGCACCGAGGCCGTCCATGGGGCCCACTCCAGGTGAGGAGCCAGCAGAGGAGGGAGGGACCAGAGGGCAGGTGTCCGAGTCTATGAGTGAGTCTGTGTGAGCATGTCAGCGGCACACATGTTCGTGTCCTGAGCCTGTGTGGACTGACTGTGTGCACATGTGTGTGATTATGTCCGCACATAAATAACACTGATTTCAGGCCAGGCCCTCCTTGGCCTTACTAAATCTTCACCAAAACCCTGGACACGGTACCATCTGTACCATGTAGGTACAGATGGGGAAACAGAGGCACAGAGAGGTTAATGACTTGCCCAAGATCACACAGCTCAAAAGTGTCAGGTCAGGGATCTCAATCCAGGCCTCCTGACATCACAGTTGGAGCCCTAACTTCTACATCCTTTGTCTCGCAGTAGCCACAGTGTTCTTAAGAGATATAAATCAGCTCACAGCAAGCCCCTGGCGAGAACACTCCAGCGGCTCCTTGGAGAAACTCCATACCCTCACTGTGGCCTGTGAGATCTGCCCACCTCCCCGGCCTTGTCTCCTCCTACTTTTCCCCTCACACACTCTTTTCCTCAGTGTTCCTGGCAGACATCACGCCGCTCCTGCCCCAGGGCCTTTGTACTTGCTGTTCCCTCTGCCTAGAATGCTCTTCCCAAAAAGATCTTTGCATGCCCAGCTCCTTCTTATCATTTAGGTCCCAAATGTCACCTCCTCAGAGAGGTCTGCCAGGCCACCCAGATGCAAGGATCCTCATAGACCAGCCCCCAGACCCTCTCCTAAATCACCCAGTCTCATTTCTGCCCCGTAGCTCCTGGCACTGAGTCTTGTCGCTTTCTAATTGTCATCTCACCCACACTTGCCAGGAGACTCTGAACTCAGGGTAGGCGCCTTGCCTGTCCTGTTCACGGCAACACCCTCAGCCCAAGCACAGGCCTGCACACACTGGGCACTCTCTCTGTGTGTCGTGGGAAGGGCTGGGCTGTGTGAGTGTTCCTATGTGCGTGTGGTCAGGTTCGTCTGTGCCAAAGGTATGGGACGCCTCTCTACCTTGGCCCCTCCCCTGCATGAGGCTGCCCAGAGCCCCTCCCCAGCCGGCCCTCATGTCTTCCCCACCTGCTGTCCTCCCCAGCGCCGCCGTCCAGGTCACTGGAGCCTGCTGGGGAGCTAGTGCAGACACAGCTACACCGCCTCCTCAACCCCTATTTCTACGCCTACCAGGACCCCCCCTGGCAGATCTTCCTCCGCAAAGAGGTGCCTGAGCCAGGGGAGGGTTGATGGGGGCAGAGGGGCCCTATTAGACAGCCAGGTCCAGTGGAGCCGGGCCAGAGCATCTGCCGCTGGTGCGGAGGGCTGTCCCAGGGGGTGGGGCTGGGGGAGCCCAGGGAGGGGCTCTGGAAGGCCCATGCTGAAGCCCCCCACACACAGGTGTTTTACCCGAAGGACAACTACAACCACCCTGTGCAGCTGGACCTCCTGTTCCGGCAGGTGAGTCCTCTCTTCCCTGCCTTCCTGGCTGTGCTCAGCAGGGTACCGGGCAGTGGTCTAGCTGTCTGCACACTCTGCTTCTGCACTCCGGGAGGTGGGGACCATGGTGCAGTGGGAAGCTGTTCTACGGCCTCCCCTCCCCCCATAGTTAGGGCCAACGAGCCACAATCCTATCTAACCAGACTCATAGTTTGTCCGAGCTAGACAGGGCCCAGAGGTCCAATCCAAGTCCGGCTGTGTAGGCCAGGAGACGAGGTAATGAGGCAGAAGAGTGTCTTTGTAAGTGGGACCTGATTGACCAGAGGGCCCACAGCTGCCTACAGGGAACCCCCACTTGTCCTGGAACAGTCCAGCCTGGGCTCCCAGCTCGGGGAGTCCCTCCGGCCACCCACATTGCGGCTCATTCCCGCAGATTCTGCACGACACCCTCTCCAAGGGCTGCCTGCGCATCTCTGAGGATGAGAGACTGCAGATGAAGGCCTTGTTTGGTACCACAGGGTGGGGGGGAGTGATGAGCCTGGCCCCATCCACCTCCCAAACACCCCCCCGCTGGCCTCCGCCGGCTCTGCCACAGGCCGGGCGGCCTGGGCCATCCGTGTCTCTGGGTACTGGTTCCCAGTCTGGCACTGAGAACACAATGACCCCACACCTTCTTGCCGAGTGTCTGTCGCCCTCCCTGTAGTGGGGCCAGCAGCGGGCAGGGGGATAGGTCCTGACCTGACCTGGTGCCCCTTAGCCCAGAACCAGCTGGACACAAAGCGGCCCCTGGTGACGGAGAGTGTGAAGCGGGCCGTGGTCAGCACCGCACGCGACAGCTGGGAGGTGTACTTCTCTCGCCTTTTCCCGGCCACGGTGCGCGCCTGCCCGCCTCCCTCCACCCCGCCCAGCCCAGGGCTTCAAGGACAAGGCCAGGGAACCACGGTGTGCCCTTTCCCTACCCAGGGCAGCGTGGGCACTGGCGTGCAGATCTTGGCTGTGTCTCACATGGGCATCAAACTCCTGCAGATGGCCAGGGGCGGCCGGGAGGCCAGCGGGCAGCTGCGTGTCCTGCGCTCTTACAGGTGACCGGTGGGCGGGTGAACATGGGGCTAGCCGGATACTGGGGCACAGACTGGCATCGGCACTTCCTCACTGACTTTCCACAGCCAATTACTGAGCAGCTACAGTGTGCCAGGCAGCTCTGCGCCAAGCCCTTCATCCAGCCCGTTCTAGAGCCGGGGAAACGGGCTCAGGGAGGGAGGTGCTGTCTCAGGTCACACAGCTCGGAACCCACCTGCTCCCAGAGCTCACTGTGGTGGGCGACTGTGTGGCCGACTGCTGAGCTCTGATGCAGCCTGGAAGGGACAGGGTATCCAGTGTGAGGCTTCCTGAGTCCCCTGGCCACTCCCTGTCCCCATCCCCTTGTCCTGTGTAGCACAGGACAGGAAGAGAGGCTGCTCACCATTGAGTAAACGCTTCTCGCTTTGAAAGATGAAGAGAATTTGGTCAATGAGGAGACTGGATCAAGAGGCAAATATAGCAGAGTGGGGAGGGACTGACTGCTGGTGCGCACTGTGGTAGGCAATGCGCTGGAGCCACAAGGGATCATTAGGGCCCAGCCGGTGTGGCTCAGTGGTTGAGCTTCAACGCGTGCACCAGGAGGTCGCCGGTTCGATTCCTCGTCAGGGCACGTGCCCAGGTTGTGGACCTGATCCCCAGTAGGGGGCATGCAGGAGGCGGCCAATTGATGTTCTCTCTCATTGATGTTTCTGTCTCTCCCTCTCCCTTTCTCTCTGTCTAAAATCAATAAAGAGAAAAAATTTTTTAATAAAAATAAGGGAGGTGGGGCAGTCCATTGGGTCCCAGGGGGTGTGTCCCGGGACGGGTGTTGGGAGCGGGAAGGGCAGGGGAACAGGAGCGGGATGGGTGGAGTAGAGGGCGCCCCTCTGGCCACTAGCTCCCGCCCTCATGCTGCCGGCCCACCCTCCAGCTTTGCAGACATCCAGTTTGTGACCATCCCCTCCCAGAACATGCTGGAGTTCAACTTGGCCAGTGAGAAGGTCATCCTCTTCTCGGCCCGAGCTCATCAGGTCAAGACTCTGGTGGACGACTTCATCCTGGAGCTGAAGAAGGTCAGGGTCCTCCTACAGACCCCCCCCAACCCCAGGAGCCAAGGGCTGAAGGACAGGTTCCCCCACCCCAGATACACTCTGACCTCACCTGCCTGGGAAGTGTGGGCATGCGTGAGTCAGTAGCCCCGTCCCTAGACTTGTGTAGGCCTTCAGGGCTTGGCACAGGCTGTGCCTGGAATGCCCTTTTGCCTTTGCCCGTCTTTCAGAAATGTGCGCTGCCCTGGCCGGTTTGGCTCAGTGGTTGGAGCGTCGGCCTGCGGACCAGAGAGTCCCAGGTTCGGTTCCCGCTAGGGGCATATACCAAAAAAACAAAAACAAAAACAAAAACGTTCACTAACGCCCTCAGCAAGGGTGCCGAGGCTCCTCTGAGCTCCGCAGCAGGTGTCTCCTCACCCTCCTGCGGTGACTGTGCTGCCCCCAACGGCTCCCTGCACTGGCGCCCCCTCCCCCAGCTGGCAGTCCAGGCCCAGACAGGTCACTGGCCTCGGCCCAGCGTCTGGGCCGGGGGAGGCTGTGGTGGGCGGAGGGGTGAGACGTGCACGTGGGTTCTGACATCCTCTGCTTTCATCCACCCGGCCTCCCACCCTCCACCCTGCTACGGAACGCCCCAGCCTCCTTCCCTGGGAAATGCCCCCTGAGGACTGAGGGGGGTGCCTGTGGCTGCAAGGGGCAGGGACTGGGGCCCCTCAGCCTGCCCCTGGCTAACCCAGGACTCAGACTACGTGGTGGCTGTGAGGAACTTCCTGCCCGAGGACCCGGCTCTGCTGGCCTTCCACAAGGGCGACACCATCCACCTGCAGCCCCCGGAGCCCCCCCGAGTGGGTCAGTGCCTTGGCATGGGGTGGGCGGGAGGGGAGGCAGGGCAGAGGGCCTCCCTGCCAGCTGCTGACAGAGCCGGGCCCGCAGGCTACAGTGCCGGCTGTGTCGTCCGCAAGAAGGTCGTGTACCTGGAGGAGCTGCAGCGCAGAGGCCCTGACTTCGGTGGGTGCCCAGACGCCCTGCCAGCCTCCTGTAGAAACCCCCAACAGAGCTTGCCTTGGCTTCGTGGACGCCACTGCGTATGCAGGACGGGGGTCCTCAGTGCAGCGGCCTGGCCGGGCCAGGTCTCCTGAGTGACTCCTGGTGGCCGTCCCGCCCTGCCCTCTGCCTGCGTGTCTGACTGAAGGGTCTCTGTGAGCATCAGTGTTTCCATGTCCGTGGCTGGGTCTCTGTGCCTCCGACGCCCTCCACTTCCCACGGAGGGGATGCCTTCCCTCCCTGAGCCCCGTCTCCTCAGGGCATGCCTCCATCCCACCCTGGCTGCTCCAGTATCCCTGGGAGTCCCTTAGTCCCCAGAGGAGACCCCCCCAGTTTGCCTCAGACTCCTTCCCTGCCCCCAGGCTGGAGGTTCGGGACCATCCATGGGCGCGTGGGACGCTTCCCTTCCGAGCTGGTGCAGCCCGTGGCTGCCCCCAACTTCCTGCAGTTGCCCGCTGAGCCCAGCCGGGGCCGCGCCGCTGCCGTGGCAGCCGCCGTGGCCTCCACGGCCGCTGCGTGGGAGGTGGGCCGCAGGAGGGAGGTGAGCCAGGCAGCAAGGGGTTGTCCTGACTGGAGGTGGATGGGAAAAGGGCAGCCTAGGGTGTCGGCCAGCCGTGGGATGGGGTGAATCTGACAGGCTAGCCAGACAGTGACCTGTAGGGTAGAGAAGGGTGGCGTTCGCAGGAGGGTGTGACCGGCCCATGTGGCAGGATGGGGCAGGTGAGCGGGCTAGGTGAGTGGTGTCAGCAAGCGGTGGAGTGAAGTCAAACGAAGTTGTAAGGACAAGAGCAGCTTGCCAGGCCACTAAGGAGACCGTGGGGAAGGGACGGGCCTGGGGGTGGGATGGCCAAGTGCATCAGGGGACAGGCTCAGCTGGGCATGTGGCGGCGGTGACCTGGCCCAGAGGGCGAGGCAGACTGAGCTGGGTGGACCCATGGGCGGGGAGGAGCCTGAGGCTGGCTGGGCGCGTTCACCTGGGGTGTGTTGGGTCTGCTTTGCTGGGATGGGGATGGGGTGGGGGTCGGACGAGCCCCCCAGCTCCTGCCCGCTGCAGGGCTCCCCCATCAGGACCGGCTCAGCTGACCGTGGGGAGGACAGCCTGGCTCCCCCACCGCACACAATGCTGGCGTTTGCTCAGAAGTATTTCCGAGACCCTCAGAGGAGACCCCAGTGAGTGGTGACCCGCCCCTCACCCCACCCTGAGGATGCCCCTCTGGGCTTCCTGCAGCTGTTCAGGTGGGAAGGCCCCACTTCTGGGGAGGGAAGGGAGACCACTGGGGTGTGAGGCCTGCCTGCAGCCTCGGCTTGGAGCCGCCCCACATAGGACAGGATGGAGCCACAGGCCCAGGGACAATGGTCGGCCCATCTGCTTCCTGTCATAGGGATGGCCTCAGGCTGAAGTCCAAGGAGGGCCGGGAGTCCAGAACCTTGGAGGACATGCTGTGCTTCACCAAGGTGCCCAGCCCCAAACCTCAGTTTCTCCATCTGTGATGTGGTGACGCAGGCCCCTGGGGCAGACAGTCTTGCCCTCAGAGAGACCCCCGCACCCAGCTCCCCGAGGGCCTGAGAGCAGCGTCTGTCCCCAGTGACTGGACCTTCCTGTCATGAGACAGGACACACACGTGGCCCTTCTCCACTCAGACATGTCGCTCCCCCATCCTGACACCCCTCCTCCCTCGCAGACCCCGCTGCAGGAATCCCTCATCGAGCTCAGCGACAGCAGCCACAACAAGATGGCCACCGACATGTTCCTAGGTGTGGGGCGGGGCCTGCCAGCGCCCTGGGCCGGGGGTCCAAGCCTGAATGACCCCACCTGTCACCTCCCCTCGGGTCCTCGGCGGCTTCCTGCCCCTAACTCAGAGGAGAAGCCCCCAGCTGCCCTGGCCACGGCCTCTCGAGAGGAGACCCTGAGGTGGGTGGGCAGCCAGGCCTGGCGCCTGAGTGGTGTCTCCTACAGCTGTGCTGCGGTTCATGGGGGATGCCCCGCTGAAGGGCCAGAGCGAGCTGGACGTCCTCTGCACCTTGCTGAAGGTCAGTCCAGCCTTTGCCAGAGGCGCTCTCTCCGGTTCTGTGGCTCCGTTTCCCCATCTGCCAGGCGGAGTTGCAGGACTTCGGGGTGGGCAGCTCCCTCCTTGTGTGGCCCAAAGGAGATCGCATCCTGCTGGTGGGGGGGGACTGGAGAAGGGCTACCAGGCCATCTCCAGGTGCCCGTTCAGTTGTGTGCCTGGTCGGTGGCACGCGAACTGGCCTGCCCTCCTGCAGCTGTGCGGGGAGCACGAGGTGATGCGGGACGAGTGTTACTGCCAGATCGTGAAGCAGGTCACAGACAACACCAGCGCCAAGCCGTGAGTGAGCAGGCCCTCGCCTCTGTCCTCCCTCCTCCTCGGTGTCCAGGAGGCAGGGCTGCCTGCCATTTCCCAGTCTGTCCCTTCCAGACTCTCCCTCCTCCTCTTCCTCCCTCAGAGGGAGCATGTATCTGGGGCTGCTTGGTCTGAGACAAGCCATTCCCACTCTTGGACTTTGGTTTCCTCTCTGTTTTTTGTTTTGTTTTGTTTTTAGTTTTTTCTTTATTGATTTAAGGGAGAGGGAGAGAGAGATAGAAACGTCGACGAGAGAGAACATCAATTGGCCGCCTCTGCATGCCCCTCCCCTGGGGATCGGGCCCACAACCTGGGCATGTGTCCTGACCAGGAATTGAACCGTCGACCTCTTGGTGCATGGGTCGATTCTCAACCACTGAGCCACACCAAGCAGGCTGGTTTCCTCTCTGTAAAACGGCAGTGATGGTGTGTGAGTCCAGGTTATTAGCAGCAAGTGACGGAAACTCAGTTTGAGCTGGTTTAAGCAAGAGCGGGTCCAGGTAATTGCAAAGCCTGGTATCTGACTTCAGGCAGGGCTCGATCCAGGTGTTGTCGGGAAGCAGGCTTTCTCTGCATCCCGGCTGTTCTCCTCTGTGTGGGTGTCGTTCCCAAGCAGCATCTCCTGTAGACTGGCATGATGGTAGCTTTGGAGAGACGTTTCCCAGCTCAGTGGTCCTGGGGAAAGTAAGATGGACCCGATATTTGCAGCAAAAAGTCCCCAATCCAGTCTCATCGGCCTGAGTCACACACGTGTCCATCGCTAAACGCACCAGTGTCTGGGGGTTACAGAGCGGTGATTGGCTAGAACGGGGTCACATAGCCAGAGGGAAGCTGAACCCGGCTCTCATGCCCTCTCCACACCCCACGGACCTAGGGAAGGGTGGTGTGGACAAAGGAAGCCTAGGTGCTGTCCCCAGACACGAGAGGTCCCCACGGGTGAGCCCCCATGCCAGGCAGGTGAAGGTGAACTCACACCGGAGCAGCACAAAACAAATGCCCAAAGCATGTGCTGCTTTTGCTGCCACGGGGTCACCGTTCTGTCCCACTTCTTCCCCACCCATCGAAAATCTGCGGACCACTCCGCATCCTCCTGGCCCCCACTCCCACCCTCGACCTCACCTGCTGTGACCTTTGCACAGCTCAGCAGGCGCCCTTGCCTCCCTCGCGGACCTTCCCTGAAAGCCTCTCCGGAGATTCGACCCGGGGGGGGGGGGGGGGGTGTTTCCCTGTGCGTGTTGGGGCCTCATTTCCTTCCTTCCTGCCTCCCGCCCTGGCTTCCCAAGCAGAACCTACCTTCCACGTGGCTTTGGGCGACCTTCCCTGCCCACCCCAGGACATCCCCAGAACAGGAGCTGCCTGGGAACCGGAGACTCTGGGCGCGCCCCTGGCGGGGTGGCCGCCTGTGACGCGGCCCCGTGTGCTCCCACAGGGACAGCTGTCAGCGAGGCTGGAGGCTGCTGCACATTGTGACTGCCTACCACAGCTGCTCCGAGGTCCTGCGGCCACACCTCCTCCACTTCCTCCGAGATGTGAGCCAGACCCCAGGCCTGCCCTTCCAGGGTGAGGGGCCAACAGCAAGCGGGACCCAGGGCCGAGGGCCTGTCGACGTGGGGGCTGGCTGGGCAGCTGGAGGGGATGGCCAGAGGGCCTGGCCCTTCACAGGTGCCTGGGCCATGTTTACTGAGATTAACTCACTCCCCAAACGTGTGTGGAGGCCCTGCAGGGGCTGGCGCTGGGCTGGCTGGCCTGATGGGAAGGTGGCGTGTCAGGAAGGTGGCTCTGCGCAGGGATTGTAACTGGGCTGAGTGGCAGGAGCCAGGGCCCGGAGGTGGGGAAGTGTGGCGTGTGGAGAGGGGGAGGGGGTGGCAAGGCCTGGAGCACCACGCTGAGGCTCTGCTTCTCTGGCCTATGGGAACCAAAAAGGATCTTGAGTGAGTCCAGGCAGGGTGGGCCCCAAGCTGGTGGCAGGGTCTCAGCCTTGACCCCTTGGGGTATG
This sequence comes from Molossus molossus, assembly GCF_014108415.1. Classification (NCBI taxonomy): domain Eukaryota; kingdom Metazoa; phylum Chordata; class Mammalia; order Chiroptera; family Molossidae; genus Molossus; species Molossus molossus. The sequence goes on along the minus strand of NW_023425364.1, from coordinate 252,367 downwards.
GAGAAAAGGGGCGATGCCTCAGCCTTGGTTCCAGCCTTGTTTCCACAGCAACTCCCTGGTTTTCCCCTAAGAAAGAGACCAGGGCCCCATGCGGTCACCACAGCAGCTGTGACAGAGACAGAGGACGTCCCTCTGTCTGAACCCTCTTCTTTGATTTGATTAACAAACACTCCCAGGTTCCTGCGGCTAGGCCCGCTCAGGGCACAGCTCCCAGCATGGTGAAAGGCAGCTCTGGATTTGACCCTCCCAGAGCAGGGTGCTGCTTGGCCGGAGTCATGGACAGGGTCCTCTGCACGGGGCCTCCGGGAGGGAGGTGGTGGCAAGGAGGCCCCGTGGCAGGGGTAGGGCTGGCCGCGCAGCCTCCCAGGGCCATGCCCCCAGCTGGCCGCTCAAGGCAGCCAGTTCCAGGGCTCAGAGCAGCCAAGGGGACTGTGGACTGAACAAAAGGCCTTAGCGGATGGGACGCAGGCTCGAATGTAGCACTGATACTCCAGCCTTCGATCTTGGGCAGATCACTGCCCCTCTCCGAGCTCTTTCCTCACCAGTCACTCTGGAGAGTAAAATCTCGTCCCGCTGGTTGTGTAGAGAACCCAGTGGGCTGTGGCTGGTGGCCAGAGGAGCCCTTGCTTACTGCCCACCCTGGGCCAGGCCTTGACTCTGTCCTTGCAGGGATCGCCAAGGCCTGTGAGCGGAACCTGCAGAAAACCTGGCACTGCGGTGGCCGCCTGGAGCTCCCCAGCGCCATGGAGCTTCGCGCCCTGTTGGTGAGTGTGCCTGGGGAAGGGGAGTGTGAGACCCTGGTGTGCGTGCAGGGGTGCAGAAGGCCCTTCAGCTCCAGGTGCTCCTGCTTGCGCCTGCGCTGCACCTCTTGGCTTAGGGACTCTCAACGGCAGGGGCAATGGCTGGCCCAGATCGCACAACCCAGCCTGTCCCGTCTCCTCGCCCTTCCTTGTCTCAGGCCGGCCGCAGTTCCAAGAGGCAACTCTTTTTCCTCCCCGGAGGTCTCGAACGCCATCTCAAAATCAAAACATGCACCGTAAGTGAGGGAATGTCTCCAGCAGGCAGCCGCTGGAGGGGCAGGGACACCCCAGTCTCTAGAGTGGGCCACTGGGGTGCTGAGCGCCTCCCGGGCCCTCACAGTCCCACAGGTCAGGACGTTCCTCAGAACTGCAGGCCGAGCCGGGGGAGGGGGAGCCTCGGCTCAGGGTCCTGCTGCAGATGCAGGGCCAGCCGGAGCGCCTCACCCTCTGGAAGCTGTGCCCCTTTCCCGCCTGAGGCTGACTCTCAGAGACCTTGGAGGGCCCTGACTCTGCACCTGGTCTCCTGATGCTGGGCTGGCACAGTCTCACTCACCCCCTGCAGGTGGCCCTGGATGTGGTGAAGGAGATCTGTGCCGAGATGGCCCTGTCACGCCCTGAGGCCTTTGATGAATACGTCATCTTCCTGGTCACCAATGGAGGTGAGTGGCCAGCAGGACCGAGCACGCTGGGGTCATGCCCTGTGTGGCCGCAGGGTTCAGGTCAGATGCCACTTTCTCCCAGGAGCTCCCGCCCCCATGTGGAAGGTCCTTCCTGGGCACCAGGGACCCACAGCGCCTTGTCTGTCCCCCTCTGCCCCGCTGTGTATAAATCTGTCATGCCTGCCCCAGATGAGAAATTTGTGGAGAAGAGAGAGGGCTCTCTGACTGTCCCCTCTGCCCCTCAGGGCCTGCCCAGGGGACCCTGCTCAAGGAGCGCGCATCCTAGGAAGGTTTCCTTCATGAGCCCCAGCTCCTGGAACCCACAAGTGCAAGCATTGTCCCTTACGCTTTAACAGCGGTCATGAGTCCCTCCCTTGGTCTCTCTAGGTCCTTCTCGTGTGGCCCAAAACCCCTTCCCTCTGCTCCTCACCCCCTTGAGACCATGGTCTGGGTCCCCATCAGTGGGTTGGCTCCGTCCACTCCCGACCAGTTCTTCCCACTGAGGCCTCGTCCCTGAACCGCTGTCTGTCCTCAGCCCAGCCTGCCCCAGTCCGGCCCAGACACGATGGGAGCGAAGGCAGCAACATGAGTCCAGTAACAGACATACTGTGCCCCAGGCACAGCTCAAGGCGTTAATTATCATCTCCTTTAATCCCACAACAAGCCTATGAAGTGGAGACTGTCATCATCCCTGTTTATAGATGGGGAAAATGAGGCCCACGGAGGGTCCCTTCTGCTACTGTAACAAAATGTCACACACCTGGGCTTCAAACACATGCCTTGATTACTTTACAGTTCTGGGGGTCAGAGTCCTGCAATCAGTGTCACCAGGCTCTAGGGGGGAGACGGTTTTCTTGCCTTTTCCAGCTTGTAGGGGCCGCCCACATTCCTTGGCTCATCCCTTCTTCCAATTTTCAAGCCAGTAGGGTAACACCTTCCTCCATCGCTCTCTCTCGCCTCCTTCTTTTTTAAAATTGTTTTTTTCTTTATTGATTTTAGAGAGAGAGGAGAAGAGAGATAGAGACATTGTTGAGAGAGAACATCGATGGGCCACCTCCTGCATGCTCCCCACTGGGGATCGGGCCCACAACCTGGGCATGTGTCCTGACTGGGAATTGAACTGGTGACCTCTTGGTTTATGGTTAGATGCTCAACCACGGAGCCACACTGGCCGGGCTCTCGTTTCCTTCTCATAAGGCCTTTGAGATTATACTGGGTCTGGCTGGATGACCTCAGATAATTTCTCCATCCCGAGATCTTTAACTGAATAACATTTGCTAAGTCTCTTTTGCCATGAAGGTAGTATATTCACAGGTTCCAGGGATTGGGGCATAGGCGCCTTTGGGGAGGGACCATTAATCAGCCTGCCTTGGAGGGTAAGGGACTTACCCAAGGTCACGCAGTTGGGCTTTGAATCCAGGCTATCTGGCCTCAAGAGTCTGCACTTGATCCTCACACCACTCACTCGCTTTTTGGTAAAATGTTGCTGAAGGTGTGGGCCAGGGAGCAGAAATGTCAGTGCAGGGAATAAAAGGTTTCCCTGAAGCCTCTCCAAGGGCTCAGTCCCAGCCAGTGCCAGATACCAGTCCTCCTGGCCCCCTGCCTATTCAGGAGCCCAGCAGGGGTCTCTCCTGAAGGAGTTCTGCAGAGAGGCACCCACTGGATCTCATGATCTGGGGCCCATGTGCTTCTCCCTGTCCCCAACCCCCTCTGGGAACGAGCTGGGCTTTCTTTGAGCATAACCCAAAACACTTTCCTAGACCTTGGGGCTGTAGCTTTGAATGGGAGGTACTTCCGTCTGTGGGCATCAACATTCCACAAATACGGGGCACTCTGTTCCATAACATGCTCTCCTTTGCTGTGGACCCCCCAAAGCGGGGAGCAGGCTTTCCCGAGGCAATGCTCACCTGAGTGGCAGGTTGGGGCGTGTACACGGGCTCTGCACACACACGTGCAAGTACGCACCCCCACCCAGCTGCCCCGGCTCTCCACAGGCCAGCACGTGTGCCCACTCAGCCGCTGCACGTACATCTTGGACGTGGCCTCAGAGATGGAGCAGGTGGACAGCAGCTACATGCTCTGGTTCCGGCGCGTGCTCTGGGACCAGCCACTCAAGTTCGAGAATGAACTATACGTGACCATGCACTATAACCAGGTCAGCAGGTGTGGGCCACTCTGATGCTCTGGAACCTTTCAGGCTCCTGCAGGACTGTGAGGTCAAACTCCCCGACCCTTGGTTTGAGGCCTGCATGATTCTGCTGGTCCCGCTGACATTTCTGGCCCTGGTGCCCTGCAGAGGCTCCTCAGAGCAGTGAGATGATGTTACCCTCGCTGCCTAGTTCTCAGAACTTCGCAGGTACCGTCACTTGGCCAGGCCTGCCCTTCCTGCGTCTCTGCTTTCCTCAGTCCTCCCAGCAAGGCTGCCCCAGACAGCACCTCTTCCACACGGGCTCTCTGGCTTCCGCTTTTCTGCTCCTCGGAGCACACGGCCTGGCCCTCTCTCAAAGGCCTAAATAAGCCTTGGTTGGCAGTGTTGTTTTTCTCAGTTATTCCCCTCAGACACTTGGTCCTCCAAGTCAAGGTCCTGGGATTTGCAAAATATGGTTCCCCCCTCCTATGCTAACACCTGTGGAAGCGCGTGGACAGAGTGCAGGGTTGTGTGTGTGTGTGGGGGGGGGGGGGCTTTGCACGCGCACGCACATGTGTGGACCTGGTGCCAAAGCTTTGGCAATTCCAAGTACAAAATAAGGCGACTTAGCTTGTATGGCCACATGGTGTCGCTGTTGCCAACTATGCCATGCAGCCAGCACAGTGCTGGTCTAGGAGTGGCCTATGAGCCAGGAGAATGCCCTGGGAACTTGTTAACATACAAACCCTCAAGTCTGCACCCAGACTTAGTGGATCGGAGTCTGGGGTACAGCCCGTGAATCTGTCTGAGTGGCCCAAGTGTGCTCAGTTGTCAGTAACCCCAGCCTAACAGAGAGCACACACTGCAGTGTGGGTGCCCACACTCTTCTCCGGTCACCAAGGGGATGACCACATCCGTGTGATCGGATGCCGCATGCCTGCCTGCAGCCCTTCATTGGTGTGCCCCTCCGCAGGTCCTGCCCGACTACCTGAAGGGTCTCTTCAGCAGCGTGCCCACCGGCAGGCCCAGCGAGCAGCAGCTGCAACAGGTGTCCAAGCTGGCTTCCCTGCAGCACCGGGCCAAGGACCACTTCTACCTGCCCAGTGTGTGAGCACTTGCCACATGTCAGCCCTGCCCCTCTCCTCACAGTTGGACATCCCAGGCCCTGTGTGTCCGCCTTGCACCTGCAGGGAAGGGGCTGACCAACCGCCATGAGAGTTGGGATCCCTTCTCCCCCCACCACAGGTTGCTTCCTGCTGGTATTAATAGCTCAGTGTACATTTATTTTATTTTATTGTTTTTTAAAACTATTTTATTTATTTATTCATTTTAGAGAGAGGAAGAGAGAAAGATAAACATCGATGTGAGAAAGGCACATCGACCGGTTGCCTCCCAAACATGCCCCAACTGGGCATCTAACCCACACCAGGGTATGTGCCCTGACTGGGAATCAAACCTGCAACCTTTTGGTGTATGGGACAGTGCTCCAACCAACTGAGCCACCCCCATCAGGGCAGCTCAGAGTAAATTTAACGATGAAAAGGCTTTTGGGACACACACACCTGTCATCCAGAGAATGCACAGGGCCAGGCGGAAACCTTCAGCGGAGTGCTGCCTCCACCAGCAAGGCATTCCTTCCGTATATCCGGGGTGCTGGACAGCCTTTAAACTGTTCTCCAGGGGTGGCATATCAGTCCTCAGATATGGTCTCAAGAACAGCACCCCAAAGAGCTCTTGTTTATGTGGGTTGTATCTATTGATATATATTGATCATATTCAAAATGAAAACTGAGTAACAATTTTAAAATATTGATTTATTAATTATAAAATAAGAATAATATATTACATATTAATATATTAATAAGTACATATTAATAAGTATAATAACATATAGGGAATGATTTTAACACAAATAATATGTACATTACATGTTAATATAAATAACTTAAGAAACAAACAACTATCCGGCTGGTGTGGCTCAATGGTTGAGTGTCCACCCATGCACCAGTTCAATTCCTGGTCAGGGCACATGCCCAGGTTGTGGGCCTGATTCCCAGTGCGGGGCATGCAGGAGGCAGCTAATTACTGTTCTCTCTCATTGAAGTTTCTCTCTCTCTCCCTCTCCCTTCCTCTTTCTCTCTAAAATCAATAAAGAAAAAAATATTTTTTTAAAGAAACAACTATATTTTCCAAAAACATTTAGTGAGAAGAGTGGCACTGTTTTTACATTTTGTAAATCTCTTTATTTTATTTAGAGTGAAGGGGGGGGAGAAAAACATCGATGTGAGAGAGAAACATCGATGGGTTGTCTCCCGAATGTACCCCAACTAGGGATGAAACCTGCAACCTGGGTATGTGCCCTGACCCGGAACTCAACCCGCCACCTTTTGGTGTATGGGACGACGCTCAACCACTGAGCCCACCAGCCAAGCTGTAAGCCTCTATCACCTGGCTGAACAGAAGCCGGCTGGGTTCTCACACCAGCTTCTGCAGTCACTGTGGTCTGACGTCATGCAGCCTCTGGCAGACGCCATTGTGCTTGGGAGAGAACAAGAGGGAAAAGCAAATAGCATGTTAGTGTTACTATGGAGTGTCTTTGACCTCCCAGACCCTCGCCTCGCTTTGAAAACCCCTGCTGCGAGGGGCTCAATATGCAAAGCTCCTTCATGTTCTAGTTTTTTTTTTTCTAAATCCTCACCCAAGGATATTTTTACATTTATCATCAGATAGAGTGGGAGGGAGGGTGGGAGAGGGAGAGAGAGAGAAACATCAGTGTGAGAAAGACACATCAGTGGTTGCCTCCCATGCAACCCAACCAGGGCTGGGGACGAACTGCAATCGAGGTACGTGCCCTTGACCAGAATTGAATCCACGACTCATTGGGCCGGCCTGCTAACCGCTGAGCCACACTGGCCAGGGCTTTCATGTTGTAGTTTTAACCAAAAAGCACAGTGTAATGCAGTCCTAGTCCTGGATAGAAATAGTCTCTGAGTTCTTACTTTTCGCACGGCACCCTGCATGCCCTTCATGTCCCCTCACACAGGTGAGGCGGCTGAGGCCCAGGGAGGTCAGGTGGCTTACCGAAGTTTACCCCACTAAGAGGTGAGGTGGGGGGGCAGGATGCTAACCTGGGGTGGGGGCAGGCACATGCCAGGCTCTTACCCCAGCAGTGCACAGAAAAGATGAGCCGGGACATGGGGTTCTTTGGGGGCGGGGGGGGGGCCCTTGATTTTCTCTCAACCTGTCCCGGGTCTGCAGCCCAGGGTAGCCGGGACTGGCTGGAACTGCTGCTGGTATTTTCCGGATGTCCCGAGCGGCAAAGGAGAGGCCCTGAGGAAGCAGCATTAGTTAGAGAAGGGACTGGAGTGGGCACAGTGGTGGTGGGGGCTGATGGCCCTGCGGGGAGGGGCATCTTGAAGCATTCCTCTACCCCATACTCTGGCCAGTGCTGGTGGTGGTGTTGCTTTGCCGGCCCTGGTGTCTCCACCCCTGCCTGGGCTTCTCCTTGGGGGTGAGCACTACAAAAGAGGAAACCCCCTTGGATTCAAGTCTTAGCTCCCCCGACTCAGACTCATAGTTACTTGGACTAGCCTCGGTTCCTTCACCTTCAAACAGGAAGCCTGATTGTGCAGGCCAGTAGTTATTGAACACCTGCTGTGTGAGCGCTTGGTGCCCATCTTCACCCATCCCAGCTCCCCACAGTTTCTGCTTCCAGGGAGGGGCAAGGATCACACCTGCTTTGCATAATACCTGCAGTGAGGATTGAGGAGCTGCTGCAGAGTGCATGGGTGCTCAGGGCGGCTTTTCCCTCCACATCCAGACGGGAGGTCCAGCAGTACATCCCGGCTCAGCTCTACGGCACTATGGCTGGCTCAGCCTGGCTCAACCTGATCAGCCAGCACCGGCAGCAGACACAAGCCATCAGCCCCCACCAGGCCCGGGCCCAGTTTCTGGGTAAGAGGCCAGGGATGGGGAAATAACCACGGGGGCTTTGCTGAGGAGGGGGTTTTGGATGGTGGGGATGAAGGCACCTTCTACTTAGAACACCCTTCTGAAATGCTCACCAAGGCACCCCCTAGTCTCGGGGCGCCCCTGGCAGACAGCTGGCAGCCAGGGAATAAGAGCTGCACGGGGGGGAGAGAAGAAGGCACAGAGTCGGGAGGCTGGGGCAGCTTCAGCAGAGAGGGACGAGGACCCCTGGGCGGGTGCAGCAGGGAATAGAATTGCGGGTGGACACAGCTGAGGGCCTTGGCTGTCACGGATGGGCCCCCGGCACTGACTGTCCCTCTCCCACCCCAGGCCTCCTCAGCGCCTCCCCCATGTTTGGCTCCTCCTTCTTCTTCATCCAGAGCTGCAGCAACCTTGCTGTGCCAGCCCCCAGCATCCTTGCCGTCAACCAGAATGGCCTCAACTTCCTCAGCATTGAGACCCATGTGAGTGGCCTCCGCCTGCCCCATGGCTCACCGCCTCCTCTGAGCCCTGCCCCTCAGAGGGGCTGAGAGCTCAGCTGTGGAAGCCCAGCTCCGCCACTTACACCTGTGTGACCTTGGGCACATCTCCACACCTCCCTGAGCCTATTTCCTCGTCTGGAACATGGGGACAACAGATCCCACCCCACGAGGCTGTTGTGGAGGTAAAACCTCAGAATGTGGTTTTACACACTCAGTGTCATGGTCAGCTGGGGCTGCCGTGACAACGTGCCGCAGACTGGGGGCTTCGGCAACACGAGGGAATTGTACTTGTCTCGCAGTCTGGAGGCTGGAAGTCCAGGACCCAGGTGTGGCAGGGCTGGCTTCTTTAGAGGCCCCTCTCCTACCTTGTGGCTGGCTACCTTCTCCCGTGCCCTCATGTGACCTGTTCCCTGCCTGCACTTTCCTGCTGTCCTTGGTTTGTCCAGATTTCCTCGTCTCAAAGGACAACGGTCAGATTGAACTAGGGCCCCCTCTCAGGCCTTATTTTAAATAATCACCTCTTTAAAGGCCCAGTCTTCAAATAAGTCACAGTCTGAGGTATGGAGGTTGGGGCTTCAACATGTGGGTTTGGGGGGGGACACAATTTGGGGGGACGTAACAAATAGTTCCTGCTGCCCCCTTTTTTAGTTCTTCCAGATGTGGACCTTGACATGAGGACAGGGCAAGTGGTTTATTTGAAGGTGGTTCTAGGAAACCCTGGAGTGAGGAGCTGAGGTCGGGAAGGGACATTCACACACCCTGGGAAGGGCATGTTGGCAGCAAGTTGCCTCTGCGGCACGTGGTACTAGCCCAGCAGGCACGAGACACACCCCACCGAGGATGCCCTGTGGCCTGGGGTCGAGGGAGCCAGCGTGGCTAGTCCCACGTCCCCGCCTGTCAGTAACCAGGCAGTAACTCACAGCTCTGGCTTTCCCGACATGTTCTGGGTTTGCTCCTGGAGCTAGAAAGCTGCAAAGAGGTGCAGGAGTTAAGGAGCAGGTGGATGTGGAGGTCGGGGCACCACCAGCATCTACAGCACCCCTGGACCCCAAGCACTTGGAAGACTACCAGGCACACTATAGACGTGTGACGTGTGCACCAGTATTCGTTGAATCAGTTTTACAGCTGAAGTCCAGAGGGGTGAAGCAATGGCCTGCTCCAGGCCACGCAGAGAGTCACTGGGGACCTGGCACTCAAACCGCCCCACCCACAAGCCTATCTGCCCCACCCCCAGGAACTGATGGTGAAGTTCCCCCTGAAGGAGATCCAGTCGACATGGACCCAGAGGCCCACTGCCAGCTCCAGCTACCCCTACGTGGAGATCGTGCTGGGGGACGTGGCAGCCCAGGGCACTATGCAGCTGCAGCTGGAGCAGGTGGGCTCCGCCCCCAGCACCCACCTTGTCACCCGGCCCCTCGCTCCCTGATTTCACTCACCAGGCTCTTCTCTGGGTCTGGCTCCAAGATAGGGCAGGCCAGGCCACAGGGAACGTCCAGCCCAGTGCAGGGTCAGAACTAACCCAACACTGCACAACTGCAGGTCATCAGAGTGGTCTCCCAGAAGTCATGGTGAGGGGATCACGGGGAAAGGCTCAGACTGTCTGCAGAGTAGTGAGCAGTTTGACAGGGAACTGGGGATTCACAGCCCGGGCAGGAGGGGCCATGAAGTTCTTTGAATGCCACGCTAAGAATCTGGCTTTCTCCTGAGGGCACTAGAAGGTTGGTGAAAGGGCGGTGACACAGGAGACTTGAGGACATTCACCTGGGCTAAGGGCTGTGTCCCCCTTGTCGACACTCTCTCCATAGCACAGCCCCCAGCGCAGCAGATGCTCAGTAAGTGGATGGATAAACCGATGGAGGCCTTTTTGGCTTCTCCACTTCCTTGCAGCCCCCCACCCCAACCTCATTATGTTGCCCCCTCTGCCTCTTGCACCTATGTGCATGGGGGACTCACTCACTCCATTCATTCATTCATTCATTCACTCATTCATTCATTCAACACCTAACCACTGAGCATCTCTAGGCAGCAGGCTCTGCACTGGCTGCAGAGACACTGAAGTGACTGACCCCCTTCAGCAGGGCTCTTACAGAGCCCCGAGTCTCATGAGGGGAACGGCTATCAAAGAATTCCTCCAATAAACCATGCTAATCAGTGCTGAGAGGGTGTACCTGAGCTTTCTGGGAGCTCATGAGAGGAGGATTCGGGGGTAGTGAGTGATGCCTGAGGAGGACATGTTGCAGCAACAGACCTGGGTCCCTACCTCTGATTTCACTCACCAGGCTGGCTGTGTGAGGGAATCTCAAGCTACCTTGCTTCTAATTGAGCCTCAGTTTCCAAACCTGTCAAGTGGAGCAATAATCCCAGTGAGGCCTGGAACACTGCAGCATGTAGGTAGAACTGGCTGGAAGGGAGGACCCCATCGTGTACTCATCACATTAGCTGAGGTGGGCCCCAGGGTGGGACAGGCACAGCTAACCTCAGCAAAAGCAGTTCAGAGTGTGGCCTTGGGCCTCCTCCCACCTGGGTTGAAGTCCCCACCACCTGCCAGCTGTGAGGTCTGGGGTAAGTGGCTTCCTGGCTCTGGCCTCAGGTTCCTCGCTTGTGGAATGGGATCTAAGAGTGTCTGCCTCACAGGGGCACTGTGGGGACTTGCAGGGCTAGGACACAGGGCTCAGGAGTAGGACTCTGGCAATGCCTGGCACACAGTTGCCACTCAGTAAGTGTTGCCCTCATTTCCACCCTCTCTCCAAGCAGCTTCTGCAGGCTCTCAAGGAATTCCTGGGGGATTCCAATTGGCTGTGGTCTGAGAACCATACTCATAGAGGGATTTTCCACAGTGCCCTGCTGCCACCCACCACAACCCACCAGTTGAGAGCCCTGAGGCTGAGTCACAGCTTCTTCTGGGCTGTGAAGACCAGGTGGTAACTGTGGGGCTACAGTTAGAAACTTAGCATTTACTGACCGGACTAACACTTCTCTAAATCTAAAGGATTTACACATAATACATGTCCATCGAATCCTCACCAGTTTTGTGAGGCAGGCCCTGGTAAATGGAGACCCTACAGATGAGGCCAGTGAGGCTCAGAGAGGTGAAGTGACAGGCCCTAGGCTACCCAGTTCACACACAGTGAAGCTGGCAGATACTCCTGGTCTCCTGCTTGCTTGCCCAGTCCAGCCTGCAGCCCAGCACTCCCCCTTCCAGCTTCTCATGCTCCCCCTGGGGCCGTGTCCCAGCCACTTCCTATCCCTTGGTGAGAGCTGGGGAAGTGTTGGATGGGCGTGTACTCTGTGTCTCCTGCAGGGCCTGGAGCTGTGTCGAGTGGTGGCTGTGCACGTGGAGAACCTGCTCAGCGCCCGGGAGAAGCAGCTCACGCTACCCCCCAGCGAGATCACGCTGCTCTGACCCAGCCCCCAGCCCTGCGGCTGCCCTCTGCCAGAAGGCTTGCTCTGTGGCCCCAGGGGACTTACTGGGCCTCTCTGTGCTAGTGACCCCTGTAAGGGCCAGAACCTTGGGGGAGACCAAGAGGTAGTAGAAGGAACAACCCAAGTTCCCAGAAAATCGAGAACCATCCAGAGTTGGGATGGAGTCAAAACATGCAATCTTGGGTCAGACAACAGGAGGAAGTTCCAAAGGCTGCCCCATGGGGCCTCCTGCCACATACACACTGCAGGCCCTGGCCCTGACCCCCACCTGTGGCAAGGAAGCCCCAAACCAGTGGCCTGGAAGAACTGGACTTTGCCTTTGGTTTGATGGGTCTGATGTTCAAACCTGTTCCACTTCTCAGCCCCTACACTGCCAGTCAGCTTGGATTTGTGACCCTTGGTCATTTCTGTGCAAATAAAAGGTACACCTAGCAGCCATTCCTCCATGGAGCTGCTGAGTGGCTAGAAAACAAGTCTGAGGGAGGAGGTATGAGTTGGAGGCCTAGTTATTCCCGACTCACTGGCCATGCAGACTTCCAGCAGAGTCAGCTATCTTTACCTCTCCCTGCAGATTTCTGTGCCCACACTCTACAGTCCTTGGGTAGCCCTGACCCCAGGCCCCCATCACTGGATGGGCCAAAGAAGGTATAAGAGTGGTATAGTGGAGAGAGAAGTTTCGTGTCAGGGGCTGGGGAGGGAGAAGTCTGGGAAAGAGCTTCCCAGAATACGACTTTGCTGTTGGGTTTTGAAGGATAAGTAGGAGTTTGCTAGGAACAGATGGAGCAGAGAGGAATGAACATTCCAGAGAAAATGATATTTGTTCCCTGCTATATCCCCCAGAGCCTAGGACAATGCCTAACACAAGGTAGGCATTTAAAAATACTGGTCACATGAATAAAAAGATAAATGAATGCTGATGGAAAGTGCTGGTGCTTTGGGGAACTTGTTGGGGAGGGGAGCACTAGACTTGGGAGAAGTCTGGATAGGTATGTGGGAGCATAATTGGCTGAAGCCACAGTCTCAGGGAAAGGATTTATTTACTTATACATTACCTATTAAGCACTATTGTGTACGAGGTAAATGCTAGGCACTGGGAGTTGCTCACAGTTAAAAGTATAAACCAGGACAAGACCTGTAAGTGGGAATTAGCTAGGTGATGAGGGGAAGAAACTCTGAAGTGGACACTACTAGTGGCAAGACTTGAGCCTGGAGGCTGGCAGGGGTGGTTTGGGTAAGGCTTTGCAGACTATGTTGACTATCATCTCAAAAGCCATGAGCCTTCAAAGAGTTTTCAATGGGAGTGAGGCAATCTGCTCAGATTGTATTCTGAAAAGGTTGTTCTGATGACAAAGGAGAGATCATGTAGGAGGCAGGGAGACCAGAGGGGAGGCTGCTGCAGTGTGAACTGGGAAACTGTGGTGTACACTGGTGGTGGCGGCAAGGGTGGGCAGAAGTTAACTGGGAGAGATTTAGGAGGTCCAATGGGCAGGACTAGGGGGGCCAATCAAACCATCCTGAGACAGAGGGGATCAAGGAAGAGATGCCACAGGGCTGTCCCACTTTCACCACTGCCTTAGGTTGGCTTCCCTCAGAAGCCCCAAGTTAAAGAGCCCAGCGCCCGAGGCTGATTTGAGAGGTGAGGGAAGTGGGGAAAGAGCCACAGAGCTACCCCTGCTGCAGTAGGTCTGCCCAGGTGAGAGTTGAGAGGCCTTCTGGGTTTCAGAACACGAGTAAGCCAAATGAGTGAGGCCACTTGGAAGTGGATCCTGCAGGTTGAGCCATCCCAGCTTATGCACAAGGAACTGAGAGGGGCCTCCTGGATGAACCCTAACCAGACTGCAGATCTGTTAGCTAGATAAGTGACAGAGGTCTGTTTTTGGGTGCTTTGTTACAGAATATTAGGTAGCAGAAAATTAGGGCTTTTGGGTTTTAGGACCTGGGTCTTAAGGCATGAGGCTCATGTTTTTAAATTTTTTTTCTTTATTGATTTTAGAAAGAGAGGAAGGGAGAGGGAGACAGAAACATTAATGAGAGAGAATATCGACTGGCTGCCTCCTGCATGTCCCCCTCTGAGGACTAGTCCCACAACCTGGGAATGTGCCCTGACTGGGTACTGAACTGGTGACTTCCTGGTGCATGAGTCCATGCTTAACCACTGAGCCATACCGGCTGGGCAAGGCTCATATTTTTATAGCTGTTCTGGTGTCTCTGGTGGCATCAGAGAGTTGAGCCCTCTTAAGAGGAGGCAACAATCACCATGAGGCAAACCAGAATGAGTCAGGGGTGGCAGGAGTCACATCCTGCCACCTAGGGGTATCACACTGGGCCCCCCTACCTGGCCCAAGACCCAGAAAGACAGGAACTCCAAGTATATGTGGGGAGATCCAGAGAAGATTCACAGCCCACCGTGGTGTGCGAACAATACAGGAAAAATGTCTGGGTGGCATGGGAGCCTGACACAGTAAACGGTGAAGGCTCTGGGTCCTGGATGGGTGTAGCAGGATGCACCATATCTGCATACTGAAAAGTAACCAAAAGGCAGTTAATTGCTGCCCCTATGGAGGAAAGGGGGTTGGACTTGGCCAAGTTCCAATGTCCACATACTCACCACCCTGGTCTTCCCCTGCCTAGGACCCACAAGACTCTTCAGAAGATCTTGGCTTGGTAGTTAAAGGCCCAGGCTGTGGATGCAGAAAGGCCTGTGTTCAGCCCCAACCTGTCTGGTTCAGCGGCTAGCGCGTTAGCCTGCAGACCAAAGGGTCACGGGTTCGATTCCCGGTCAAGGGCACGTACCTGGGTTGTAGGTTCAATCCATGGACCCAGGCCATGTGGGAGGCAATAAATTAATATGTCTCTCTCACATCAATGTTTCTCTCTCTCCCCTTCCTTCCACTCTATCTAAAGACAAATGGAAAAATATCCTCAGGTGAGGATTAACAAAAAAAAAAGGCAGGCCCGTGTTCAAATTCTACTTGTATGCTGTTTAGCTATGTGGCCTCTTGCAAGTAACCGGCACAGGGCTTTGGGACAGTGCTCAGGGTCCCAGGTGTTCGGAATTCCCTATTCCACAGACCCTGCTGTCCTGGCCTTGTCAAGTCACCACACAACAACCTCCACCTCCCAACAGGACTGGTAGGACTCTGTTTACAGATGCAGAAATTGACGCCTATTCTCAAGATGGGCAATCCCCTCTGCTTAACACACATGACTTCACCTCCTCCTCACAAGCACCACATGAGCTGGGCACTAATGTTGTTCCCATTTTACAGACCAGAAGACTGAGGTTCAGAAGGGCAAGTCACTTGCCCAGGGTCACACAGCCTGTCAGGAGGTCAAAATTCAAATCCAGAGTCCGGTCCTTATGCCCTGACAAGCTGCAAGAGGAAGGAAGGGTTGGGGGTGGGGGGCACCCTGGCCAGAAGCAAAATGGCCAGAGGTGTGGCTGAAGGGAGATTCAGAGCCCAGATCATGAAACCTAAGATGCATTTCATTTCCGTGGGAATCTTGGTAGGCTGCTAGAAAGAAGCCCCAATCTATCCAAGATTGCTGAAAGGGAACTGGTATACCAGGTGGAAAAACCAGCTTGGGTCAAGGCCAGGAGGGGTGGCAGGGCATGTCTGCAGACCTGGCAGTGTCAGGGGATGTCTGGGCTCAGCGTTCACGGAAAGGGGCCAGGAGGGTCTTCAACAAAGCCCTGGACCACCAAACCCAGCCGATCAACTGTATCCTGGGAAGGTGAGCAGAAACTACTACCTGTGGACCGGGGTCCCCGCGCACCCCGAATCGCCAGGCCCCTGCTCCCGCGGAGCGCCCCGCCTGACCGCGGTGCTCCAGAACTTCTGAACCGTCTCTAGCAATTATCTGCAGCTGTGCCTTATCCGTGAGCCTACTCGTCCTCTCGAGTTTCCTCCCGTCGTTCGCGGCAGAGCTGCCCACGGAGCCATCCCCAGGTCCGAGGAAAAGTCGAGCCAAACCTGGAGCGTCCCGCGACTGCGCACGCACCCAAGCCGCCGGGACGTGACTCGTGGAACGTCCGCTCCGGGCGGCGGCGGCAGAGGGGGCAGTGCGGCGCCCCGTCAGGGCTCCGGGTTCTGCGAGTATCGTCGTCCGGGTTCAGGGCTGGGCTCGGTGCTCTCGGCCCGGCACTTTCAGAGGCTTCCTGAAGCGTCTGAGGGCTTTCCTCCGGTGGGGTCCCCACTCTGGCACTTACTTAGCCACCCATTCACCTTTCAGGGGTCCTCGTACCCCTCCCGCCGCTAATTAAGTGACGGGTGCAGTAGCCAAGGCGACCGCCTGATTGACAGGCCTGATTACCAACCAACTTCCGGAAGCTCCCGTCTGGGTCCGCCCGGCGCGTGGCCGGTGGCCCATGAAAGAAGTGAAAGCGCCAAAAGAGACGGTAACCGGACAGCCTAGATTGTTGGCAGTTCCCCGGAGATTGCGCGCTGGCGGCTGAGGCGTTTTCGGAGAGTCGAACAATGCCGTGACGCAGCACAGCGACAGCGTTGGCAGCGTGAGCGCACCCCCGTGGAGGGAGCCCTTCGGTCGCCGAGGTGGCGCGGCGAGGAGGCAGGTTGCTCTTTGAGGACGCTTCCTCGGAGTTCTTCTAGAGTGGGGGAGGGGTGGCGGACGACGAGCGGCCCCGGTCTGCGCTTGCGCCTGCACCTCTGCCGACCCGGCCCGCTTGCTCGCGCATGTCCACTGCGCGCGGAGCCGCGGTGGCCGGCGGCACTGCGCATGCGCATTGAAGAGCCTGCCGAGGAGCGGCGCTGGCGGACGTCGGGCGAGCGGCGCGTGACGTCGTGAGGAGCGCTTTAAAGTGCGGGCTGGGCCGGGCGTCTGAGGGTCTGACCGGGAGTCGAGCCGTTCTTCCGCAGCGGCCTTCCGCGGCATGAGGTGCTGCTGGCGCCCCTGCCCCCCGGGACGTGAAGGTAGAGGAGACGGAAGCCCCGTAGCCGCCACCGCTGTTTGATCCGCCGCCCCTGAGGCTCGACCCAGCGCCTGGCCCCTCGACTCCCCCAGCCGGGTCCTCGTATGGGGGCCTGGCGCTGAGGACCCCCTTCCCTCCGGGGGCCCCGGGGCACGTCCCCCGAGAGCCATGCCCGGCCGCCCTGCCGGCCCCGAAGGACCCTAGAGCAGCGTTGCGGGGCCATGGCGGCCGCCAGCGGTTACACGGACCTGCGTGAAAAGCTCAAGTCCATGACGTCCCGGGACAACTACAAGGCGGGCAGCCGGGAGGCAGCGGCGGCGGCGGCCGCCGCCGTGGCCGCCGCCGCCGCCGCCGCCGCTGCCGCCGAGCCTTACCCGGTGTCTGGAGCCAAACGCAAGTACCAGGAAGACTCGGACCCCGAGCGCAGCGACTACGAGGAGCAGCAGCTGCAGAAGGAGGAGGAGGCGCGCAAGGTGAAGAGCGGCATCCGCCAGATGCGCCTCTTCAGCCAGGACGAGTGCGCCAAGATCGAGGCCCGCATCGACGAGGTGGTGTCCCGCGCCGAGAAGGGCCTGTACAACGAGCACACGGTGGACCGGGCTCCGCTGCGCAACAAGTACTTCTTCGGCGAGGGCTACACGTACGGCGCCCAGCTGCAGAAGCGCGGGCCCGGCCAGGAGCGTCTCTACCCGCCGGGCGACGTGGACGAGATCCCCGAGTGGGTCCACCAGCTGGTGATCCAGAAGCTGGTGGAGCACCGCGTCATCCCCGAGGGCTTCGTCAACAGTGCCGTCATCAACGACTACCAGCCCGGTGGCTGCATCGTGTCCCACGTGGACCCCATCCACATCTTCGAGCGCCCAATCGTGTCTGTGTCCTTCTTTAGCGACTCCGCGCTCTGCTTCGGCTGCAAGTTCCAGTTCAAGCCCATCCGGGTGTCGGAACCGGTGCTTTCCCTGCCTGTGCGCAGGGGGAGCGTGACTGTGCTCAGGTAACCCACCTGGGAGGAGGGGCGGCCCCGCTGTTTTAACTGCCTGCCCTGACCCAGGAGGCAGCAGCCAGTGGGACCCGCACGTTATGGTTCGAACCCATTCTTCTGTTTTGGAAGGGTGGTGAGGAGGGAAGGGCCTGCGCTTGAAACCTGCACTATGAAAGTAGGCACGGGTTTGGGAGACGGCTAGAATTCTGTTCCCGGAGGGCAGATTTGACGGGATGACTGACTTTGCGATTTTAGCAAGTTTTTCATTCTGGGCCTCCGTTTTAAAGTTTGTTTTTAAGAAATCTTTTCAACTCTGCCGTTCGTGGTTTTCTTAAGAGAAAGTGTTCATGGATTTCTTAACAAGATACAGAGGAAGGCCCCTGAGGGTATTTAATTGATTGATATACATTCTCCATTCCCAAGAGGGGGAGTGACTTCCTTGGAATTGAACAGAGTTGTGGTTGGGCCAGGAATGGAGTGCAGCCCACACTTAAAATACAGTCCTTGTTGGGTGCAGTAGAGGTCCTTCCTAAGAATGGTGTTACCTGTTACCAGGATTAAGTGAAACAAAATAAAGCCGGTCTCTACCTGGAATTTGGTCTGGTAGTTATGTCAGCAGCAGAATTTAGGTTCTTGGCCTGTTTGGGGCCCCAGATTCTGCTGGGAATTAGTGCCCTGACTCCCAGAGAAGATTGCCTGCTGGAATACCTTTGATGTTTATACGAAGCAGAGCATTTATTTAGAAGCTACTGCTTTCTAGCCTTGAAACAAGTAAATCTGGCAATGTGCTTCAGTAATACCCCAAAACCTCTTAGGAGGTCTAGTCTCCTGCTGTTCAGAGTGGCTTGATTGACCACCAAACTCTAGTATGGGATCAGGACACACTCCGGTTTTGTTGTGAGCAGTTTAACCTCTGAAGTGCAGTCAGTGCTGTAGCCCACAGTCATGGAGAGAAGCAGGGTCCCTGGAGCCCTCTTAATATCATGAGCAGGTCATCTAATTTGAGTTGAACAGCTGAGGCTGCTTCCATATCTTGAATGACAGCAGAGCCTTGTGATACCCAAGGCCTCCTGGTGGGAAATTTGGGTGTCAGTGGCAGCAGAGGCAGCACTTTGGCTTCCTTATGTGTCAGTTACCCCTTTGTCATTTGGGCTTCTGCGTCTCCTCAGACCTATACAAGGTGCTCCCAAATTGATGTCGTAGCAGAGCCCTTAAGAATGGGATTTCCAGAGCATGCCCTCCCATGTGGCTTGCTGTGGAAGACAGTTTGGTATCTGACTTTGTTGAAGGGTACTAGATGCTGAAAGGACCTCATACAAGGGCCATTTGGTCTCTTAATAGCATATTAATTTTCCACATAGTCTCAGGCCCTCAGAGTTGTTGTCAGAAGGTCTAAATTCAGGTCTGTTAGTGATCAGTAACGGAGTTACATCATTTGGAAAATTATCTTCATCTTTTCTTAGAATAGTAAGGTCTTAAAGCTTTCCTAGCCCCTTCCCTTCTGGATTCTGACTTGGCTGTGGAGTTAGTGTAGAAGGCTCAGCCATGTCCTGAAAAGTGCTGCCCCAGGCTTTGAATCCAGCTCTCATTTGCTTTGGGATCTCGTGGGCACTCTGAGCTGGCCTTCCCATTTGTAAAGTGGGGGTGATGCCAATTTCCAAAGCCTATTAGAATTAAACGTGGGGATTTGGTATATGATAATAGGGCCAGGCATAGGGTAGGCACTTAAATGGGTGCTTGCTTTTGTGCACAACTATTTAGTGATCCCCTGCCCTCTCTTTGGAGAAGCAGCTAGGGACTTGGTAGAGCCTGAAACATGGCTCTTCCCTTCATGGAATTCACAGGGAGACCGCAGACAGTTACAGCCCAGGAGGGTAACTGCAGGAGTAAATGGGGGTGCATCTTAACCCACTCTGGAGTGTTGGAAATTTTGGGGAGGAAGTAAGCTGGAACTTGAAGGGTGACTAGGAGTTAACTAAGCAAAGAAGGCTTTTGCAGAAGTAGCGGGGGATAGCCATAGGTAAGGGCATGAGTAGATGCTGACTTGAGGCGAATGAAGTTTATTATTAGTCCTCATGTCCAGCCTGGATTTGAAGTAGAGATTCTGGTGAGGCATGGCTTGGTAAAGCTCTAGATCACAGTTTCTTAACAGCAGTACTGTTGACATTTTGGTTTGATTAATTCTTTGTTGTGCTGGGGCTGTCCTGTGCATTGCAGAATGTTTAGCAGCATCCCTGGCCTCTATGCACTAGATGCTGGTAGCACCTGTGACAATCAAAAGTTTCTCCAGATAGTGCCAAATATCCCTGGGTGGGAGGGTGCAAAATCATCCTCACTTGAGAGCTGTTGCTCCAGGGTGCTGAATACACCCACTAATTTAAGTCTTCTAGCACCTGCTAACTTAGTGCTATCAGCTTACTTGGTGTGCAGGTGAGTGAACACCTGCTTGTTAGTGGTTCTCTTTAAATCCTGCTTTGGTTCTTCCCCAAGCTGGTAAAAAGGTGATGCTTTTTTTCACTTTCTAGTATGTCTCCCAGCCCAGAGTTCTAAGGCTGCCATTGAAAGGGAACAGCTGATGAAAAGTGTTTCTCTGTAGACGGGGAAGGTTTGTAGTAATACTTATCTGACTCATTCATTTGTTGATGGCAGTGGTGTCTGTACCTGTTCAAAGCAACATGGCAAGAATACATTTTTTTATATAATAGTTGTCAGCATGGATATTAGAGTGTGGCATACATTGACTCAGCAGTGTCCAGCTGTGGGCATAGAGTAAGGCCTCACAGACCCTTCTGGAAGAGCTTCAGACTTCTTTCCAAAACCAGTTAGCGGTTGTTGTTTTTTTTTCTAACCTTCCCATGTTGGGCTTAGGTGGATTCCCTCTTAATGCTGTATGCTAGGGAACCAAATATATTTTACCTCTTCTTCATACCACATTTCTTTTTTTTCTTCTAGGCAAATGAGCAGATTAAAATATTTTGGATTAATTAGAATGATTACCTCAAGGCTGATTGCTTACTTGCTGCTACTTTTAATCATTGCTGCATAGTCAGTGGTTGAAGTGGTCATGTGCCTGGAGACCCAGGCCTTAGCCACCTGTTTGGAAATGACTATACCACCCACCCATGGGATATAAAGAGATGAGCTCAGCCTGTGGCTTCGAGTTAACAGTTGATGTGGGGTGGAGTGGGCACCCCTTTCAGTTCTGGGCTAAGGGTTGATCTTATTCAGCTGGTTGAAAGCAAATTTAGCTTTCTGGCTTAAAATAGTTGGAAAAGTAGAGCAGATAGGTCAGGGCCACATCTCTTGTGTGGAATCTTTCGATTCCATGGGAGGGGAAGGAACCTCAGGATGAAGTCAGGGCTGTGCATTCTCAGGAGGAGCTCCAGGCCAGGGGGCGTTGGCTGACCTTGGTTCTGCCAGGCCTGACAAGAAGACGGGGCAGCAAAGGGAAGGAAGCTAGCAGGCAAGCCGTGGTCTTAACCGTGAAGCTCAGAGCAAGCAGAAAATAAATAGGCCATAAAAATTTCTGGGCTGGATGGGCATTTTCAGCTGGGCAGTTGGTGTGCAGCTGTTGCTAAGGTATTGCTGAGGCTAGGGAGGCCTCAAGGACAGAATGGATCTTGTCATCAAGAAACATAGATGGGCTTTTTTTCTTAGCCCTCATTACTTACTCCACCCAGAACCAAAAACCAAAAAACAATGTAGCACACTGAAACCAAGAGTTT
Source organism: Molossus molossus (assembly GCF_014108415.1). Taxonomy (NCBI): domain Eukaryota; kingdom Metazoa; phylum Chordata; class Mammalia; order Chiroptera; family Molossidae; genus Molossus; species Molossus molossus. The sequence continues at coordinate 231,272 of NW_023425364.1, read as the reverse complement.
GATTGAAGTTCCAGTGTCACCACCTTAGCTGCTTGACCTTGAGCAAGTTACTTAACCTCTCTGGGCCTTAGTTTTCCTCTGCCAAAGGCAGAGGAAACTATAAGGTTGTTATCGAAGATTGAATCTCTTTCACTTTATTAAATGCTTGAAGTTTAGTGTCTGTGGAGATGAGTTGCCTTCTCTTCTCAGCTACTCTGTCTATACCTTGGTGTATACAGAATTGGGACTTGGAGAAGGTTGACCATCTTTATAGGAAGCCCCAGGACTTCCTATAAAACTAGGCAATGTACCTTCTTAGAGGTTTTCGTCAGAAGCTCACAATCCCACCCCTATGCCCAGGTGGCTGGCTTGTTGCCCCCACAAAAGCCTAAGCTTTTTAGCCTTGCAGGCCTATCACTGGATGCTGCCCAGAGGGAGGCTCTCACAGGCCAAGATTTTGGCCAGTGCCTCCATCTCTTTTGTTTGTTAATCTCACCTGAGGATATTTTTTCCATTAATTATTATTATTATTATTATTATTATTATTTCTAAGAGAGAGTGGAGAGGAGTGTGTGTGTGTGGGGGGGAGAGAGAGAGAAACATCGATGTGAGGGAGAAACATTGATTGGTTACCCTAACTGGGGCTGGGGATCGAACCTGCAAGCCAGGTACGTGCCCTTGACCAGGAATCAAACCCAAGACCCCTTGGTGCGCAGGCTGGCACTCTAACCACTTAGCAACACCAGGCAGGGCACAGAATAGAAGGGAAATGGTGGCCATCTTGGAAATGTGCCTTAACAACTCGGTCTCCAAGACTGTTCCCTAGAGGAGAGATATAGAGTCCCTTATCTTTGAGTTTTTCAGATTTCTCATTTAACCTGCACCTGATTCTCTGAGGGATGACTTGCTATTTTGCAGACATTGAAGCAGGCTTCATAGCAGTAGAACAGTTTAGCTCAACATACATTTCACTATGTCCATTGTATGCAGAGATGAGTAAGAACTTTGCAGAGCTTTGTCTTACAGGGAAGACATTTTCCACAAAGCTAAGTGTAGTAGTAGAGAGGCATGGGTGGACAGTGAGAGGGAACCTAGCCCTGGCGAGTTGAAGAGTCACTCTTAACACACAGAGCTGGTGATGGCAGAGCCAGGTGCTGTGCGTCCTGATGCTGCAGCATGCTAGTCACTGCTGCATGAAGGGGGCTCAGCCAAGGCAGGCTGACTAGCATGAGGTATTTCTTCCTTTCTCTCCTCTGTGATAACAAAAGAGCAGGAGATACTGAAACTTTTCTTTATGCCAAGGGTAAGGCTGGACCCAGGGCATACTAAGTTTCAAGTTGGCAGACTGGAACTTGCCAACAGGTTCTCTTGTAGCAAGTAGGTTCCTTAGTAGTAAATAACCCTCTGTGGTTTCTGCTGGACACGTCTGTGAAGGTTGGCCAGAAGAGTGTCCCTTGGTCAGGACTTTGAGCTTCCCGCTCCCAGAGGAGCCTGATAGCTGGAGGAGGGGTCAGGACACTGTCACAGCTGCCAGAAAGTTGTAGAAGACCAGTGCTAATGAGCTTTTAGGTAGGGTGAGCGCCACTGTCATTTCTGTAAGCCTCTGCAGTCCTACCTCCTCACTAGTTCTGAGGCCGGGGCTCCATGGCAGGAACTGGCATGGCTTGTTTTACATTCTAGAGCCCTTTGGAGTGCGGGGACAGTTAAGATTTGAGAAGCATCTGGATTTCCTCCGAAACTACATTGAAGGAAGTGATTCCTTGTTTGAGATGGGAAGTTAGGGATCTTGGTAGTGCCTGTAGTGGTCAGACAGATCAGTAACTCTTGTTTTTATTTTTTTTTTTTTTATTTTTTTATCCTCATCCAAGGACACTTTTTTATTCTTTATTCAGATAGAGCAGGAGGGAGAGAGAGAAAGCAGGAGGGAGAGAGAGAGAAACATCGATGTGAAAGGGACACATCGAGTGGCTGCCACCCGCACGACCAACCAGGGCCGGGGACAAACTGCAACCGAGGTACATGCCCTTAGCGGGAACCGAACCCGGGTCTCTCCGGACCGCAGGCCGACGCTCTAACCGCTGAGCCAAACCGGCCAGGGCTCAGTAACTCTTGTTAACAGTAGGGAAGGTTGCCTGTAGCCAGTACTGCAGGTTTTGGCCTTAGAAATGTGGCTTAAAAAATCTTTGGGGAATTGCATTTAGCTCTTTGAGGAAGTCCTGTGTTTATATGAGACTGTCTTGCACTCCCTCAGTGTGGAGTGACAATAGGCCCAGGAGGCCTCTGCTGCTGGCAGATCCCTGCATGGGGAGCCTGGATCACATCTTGGCAGGCGTGGGACCCAAGGATGTGGTTTGCCCCAGGGTGGTCCAGGGCCCTCTGGTTTGTGTCAGATGTTTAGTAAATGGGAAGGGGGTGTAGGCACCCTGCATTATCTAACTTAATTCTCACAACAGCCCTGCAGGTAGGCCTCCCACTGCTCCTTCCCAAGGATGCCAACCGTGTAGTCATATAACTCTTTAATTCTACCTGGAAGAGAAGAGGCGCTGTTATTTTATTTTTTTCCTTCTTTTAAAATTTTAGAATCATTAGTGGCCACAAAAGAATACCTAAATTATAAAGCGTAACAAAGTGAACACCCAGATCCCACTGTTATCATATTACAGATGAAGAAACAGGTTTAGGCCCAGCAAGTGACTTAACTAAGGTCACAAAGGTAGCAGGTGGCAAAGCTCAGGTTTAAACCCAAGTCTCTGCAACTCCTCAATCCTTATGTGGCATTTCACACTGTGGGCCTACAAATATTAATAGGTGTTCTTTGGGAGGTTTTTGGTCAGTGCTCAGTTACAGTCAGCAGACTGTTTTGCTGTAGTATTTCTCAGGTCCTTTAACATATTAATGCTTTTTATTATTATTATTTTTTGGTTAATCCTCACCTGAGGATATTTTTCTATTGATTTTTTTTTTTTTTTTTTTTAGATAGAGTGGAAGGAAGGGAGAGAGGGAGAGAGAAACATCCATGTGAGAGAGAGAGACACACACACATTGATTGGTTGCCTCCCACACAACCCTTACTGGGGCTGGGGATCTAACCTGCAACCAAGGTATGTGCCCTTGATTGGGAATCAAACCTGCAACCAAGACCAATGCTCTAACCACTGAGAAAACTGGCCAGGGCTAATGTTTTTTAAACTCTTCAGTATTTTCCAGATTGATTTGACTGTGGGCATTTGTCCATAATCTCTTGTGTGACTGATGTTCACAGGAAAAACTGGAGAACTCTGGTCTAGGAGCAGCCCTGAGGAGAAATCCCTAAGATAATGGTTATTTTCCCTACCCCCACTGTAATCTCAAATCAGATTTCCAAATCAGAGGTGCTTCCCTCTCAGGCAGTTTTATTTGCTCTTGCATCTTGCCCTTATTTGGGGCAGCCTGGTCGTTTTGAGGAGTCCTTCCCTGGCCTACACTGTCTCTGATAGTTAAGCATGTGTCTTTACAGCTGCCCTGAGAAGGGAGTTGATTAGAAGCTGTGTACAGGAAGGTTTATGGTCCAGGGTTGGTCAAGGGAATCCTGAGCGGGAGGAGAAGGCACTCATCTCCCTCTAGGCCCATGGCTCAGTATGTTTCTAACTGTGTAAAATTGCCTTAGCTAAGTGGAGGAACTGGGGGTGGGGTGTCTCTTGGGTGCCATGCTTCCAGTGAGGGCATGTGAGGGGCTGGGGAAGCTGAGTTTTCTTCCAGAGGATCAAATAGGAAAGACGTTAGCTGTGAAGAGGACAGTCATCTACATTCATTGGTCGGTGAGCAGTTTCAAAAATCATGTGTTTTGTTGAAAATAGGTATTTGAGTGTCACAGCTGTCTTCAAGATTTTAGGTTCCCCCAAATGGAGGTTTCTGAAAGCTTGTTTTCAAGTAGACAGATACTCTTTTTGAACATTGCAGTCAGTGCTGTCAGCATCTACTTTGGCTTCCTCTGTAAGACGAAGAAGGGTAAGAGAAGGGGAGGAAAGGAAGAGGAGGAGGTACTTTTCTTGTCTTGTCACCAAGGTCTGGCCTGAGTCACTCTAATGGCCTCCAAAGTGACTAAAAGTATGCCCTCTTGGAGGCCCTTTAAAAGAAGGGCTCCTCGCCTGTACAGGGAAATTCATGCTTTGGCTTCTGCCTTAAGGCCCTCCTTTGCCTCATCCCCAGGTTTTCCTTGCATGGTTTCAGAACAGAAGTATTTACCTTCCATGCAGATCCTTGAGCTTCTTAAATAATGAGGTGGCGGCAATAAGACCTGGGCCATATATTTTCTCCTTATCCCCCAGAAACTTTGGTTGTGTGTCTGTTCCATGCTCACATGCTCTGTGTTTATTTCCAGTGGATATGCTGCTGATGAAATCACTCACTGCATACGGCCTCAGGACATCAAGGAGAGAAGAGCAGTCATCATCCTCAGGAAGTAAGTGCCCTGGTGTCTGGCACCTGCAGGCCTGTCTATCTGAAGATGTAGGTCTGGGTTCCCTTAGAACTTGGCTCCTTTGTGTTAGTAGCATGGCAGTGTAAAGCCCAAGAGAAGAAAACGGCTGTAAGGTCCGGGTTTTTTATTTGAATTCTGTGAGGATAAAGTTGTATCTTTTTTCCATCAGAAAATTAAGGTCCATGGCTGTTTAACCAGGGGGTTTAAGACTGAGCAAAAGCCCATGCTCTCAGTGTGTATGGGAACAGTCTTAAGACATGATTTGGGGAACACTTTTCCAGACACCACCTCCTTTTCCCCACCTCCTTGGTTCTGATGTGTTTCTGTTGATTATTTTTAGACTGTGCCTTAGCAGTCTGCTTTAAAAATGCCTGGGTTTTCACTTTGGGTAGGAGCAGGGATTGAGGAAAGGAAACAAAAGTGAGAAGTTAGGCAGCAGTGTTCAGCAGGTGCACAGCTTGTGGCTGGCTGTTTCTCTCTTGCAAGGGAGTCAGGGATGTACTGACCAACACTGCCCAAACCAGCCTCACCAGCACTTCTTTCTTTCTGCTCATGGGATGAATGGACTGAGCCAAGCAGACACTGTGTCAAAATAAGCCTGCCTTTAGAATGGAGTCCTAAGAGGCTAGTAATTGACAGAGGTCAGATAAGACATCAGTGAGCAGAGCAGGACTAGTGCTTAGACCCAGGCTGGGGCAGGATGTCCTATAGCTTGCCACTTTTTAAAAACAATTTTAAATAAAGTTTATTTTTTTGGAACAGTTTTAGATTTACAGAAAATTGTGAAAATAGTACCAAGAGGTCCCATGTACCCTGCCCCCATGCCCCTTATTGTTAACATCTTATATTGGTATGGTATTTTTATTACAATTTAAAAATCCATGTAATTGTTAAAAAATTTTAAAAAATTTTTATTTACACAATTTTTATTACACAATGGAGTACTATGCAGCTGTAAGAAAGAAAGATCTCTTATCCTTTGAGATGACATGGAGGGACCTGGAAAGTATTATCCTAAGCAAAACAAGCCAGATAGAGAAAGACAAGTATCATATGATCTCACTTATTTGTGAAATATAATGAACATAACAGTCTGAGGAATGGGGTAGTCCCAGAGACGTGGAAGTGGGATACAGGCTGACAATCCCCAGAAGAGAGGGTGGTGGGGGAGAGATAGACCACAGAACTTACATGCATGTATGTATGAACAATGGACATGGACAACAAAGCTGGGGACAGGGCGGGGAGGGAGAGGAAGGGGGGAATCAGTGGGAGGGGGGAGGACATCTGTAACAAAAAAAAAATAATTAAAAAAAAATTTTTTTTATCCTCACCCGAGGAAATTTTTGGATTTATCTTCAGATAAAGCAGGAGGGAGAGAGGGAGGAAGAGAGAGAGAAACATCGACCTGAGAGAGACACATCGAGTGGTTGGCACCCACAAGACCCCAACCGGGGCTGGGGACAAATTGCAACCGAGATACGTGCCCTTAGTGGAAACTGAACCCGGAACTCTGGTCCGCAGGCCGACGCTCTAACCGCTAAGCCAAACCAGCCAGGGCAAAATTTATATAATTTTACTACAATTATTGATCCATGATTCTTAACCAAAGTCCTTAATTTATTCAGATTTCCTTAGTTTTTTTTCCTAATGTACTTCTTTCGTTTTAGGATTGCACATTACATTTAGTTGTCATGTCACCTAAGACTCTTTGGCTGTTTCTCAGACTTGCCTTACTCGTGATAACTTTGATCAGGTATTTTTTTTTTTTCTTTTTTATTGGTTTTTAAGAGAGAGAAAGAGAGAGGGGGAGAGAGAGAGACACATTGACGAGAAAGAACATGGATTGCCGCCTCCTGCATGCCCCCCACTGGGGATCGGGCCCACAACCTGGGCACGTGTCCTGACCAGGAATCGAACCCGCGACTTCTCGATGCATGGGTCGACGCTCAGCCACTGAGCCACACTGGCCGGAGTGGTCAGGTGTTTTGTATAATGCCTCTCAATTGGAATTTGTTTCATCTTTTTCTTGTGGTTGGACTGGAGTTACAGGTTTTGGGGAGGAAGACCACAGAGGTAGGTATAAGGTACCCTTCTCTCAGTGTCATATCCAGGGCCTAGGACTTAATCACTGTTGCTACTGACCTTGATCGCCTGGCTGAGGTTGTGTTCATCAGATTTCTGCATTCTAAAATTAAGTTATTTCCTCTGTCCATACTGTCCCCTTAGGAGGAAAGTTGCTATGTGCAGCCCACACTTCAGGAGTGGGGACCCAGCTTCTTCTCTTTAAGGGGGAGTAGCCACACAAATTATTTGAAATTCTGAACAGGAATTGTTTTTATTCCCCTGCTTGTTTATTTCTTTTTCTTTTTTTAAAAATTCTTTTTATTATTTATTTATTTATTTATTTATTTTTTGAGCTTTTGTCACTTTACTGTTAACCAGTGAGTGCTTGTTTATTTCTTTATTCAGTCATTTACTTATATTGGTGTGGACTCATAGGCATTTATTTTATGCTCAACTTACTCCAGGTTTTGCTTTTAAGTACATTCTTATATCTGACTTGCCATTTTTTAAACTTCGGTTGATAATTTTGGTTCTTGGCCCTTTGGGCCTAGAACTCCAGAACAATGTGGGGGTGTAGTTTCTTTGGTGTGGCTCTGCCACTTCATCAAGTCAAAACTTTGAGCGTCTGTTTTATCATATGTAGAATGGAGATGATTGTGGTACAGGCAGAATACGAGGCATATTTGGGAGCTCCAGACATGGGTCAGCTTGGCAGCTGGCAGCTTCTCTCCTCCAGCCAAAGAATATTCCCAGAATTCCTCAGAAGAAGGTTTTTTATCTGCCTTTCCACGTTCCTTTTCTGTGGTTCCCACCATGGGCCAAAATCCAGAACCTGGAAGTGATGGAGTCCAGAGTATAGCTCCTTTCTGGCCTGTCCCAGTCATTTCTTTTCCGTCTGTACCTGGTACCTCCAACTGCAGCTCCTACAGGTAGTCCAGGAACTAGAGAGGAACTCTCAGGTTGATAGAGAACCAGAGCTACAACTTTTCAGGTGTTTCCTCCAAGCTTTTCAAAATAGCTTATCTTGGAAATCTTCACTGTTGGTACAGATGGAGGTGGCCATAGCCAGAGTGTCAGCTGTTTTCTTCCTCTTTTTTTTTTTTTTCCCTCACCCGAGGATATTTTTCCATTTTTTGTACAGATAGAGTGGGAGGGAGAGAGAGAGGAAGGGAGAGAGAGAGAGAAACATCGACGTGAAGGGACACATCGAGTGGCTGCCACCCGCACGACCATCCAGGGCCGGGGACAAACTGCAACTGAAGTACGTGCCCTTAGCGGGAACCGAACCCGGGTCTCTCCGGACCACAGGCCGACGCTCTAACCGCTGAGCCAAACTGGCCAGGGCTGTTTTCTTCCTCTTGAATGGTAGCTTCCATACTTGGCTGCCCGAACTGGCTGAGTTGTATGCTGCTCGGGGGAGCTAGGTGTCTACACACTATTACCAGTTACTCTAAGCTCTTTAGCCAACTGGGTCCAGTGATCTGACCTCAGAATGGCTACTACGGGTGACTGAGGCTCTTTGACTTCTGACTTGAGTGGTCCCAAGAGCCAGCCAGGGACTAGACTAGCGGGCACAGATTTTTGGTGTGAGAGGGCTGAAAGAGGAGTGGGAGAATGCTCTCTAGCTTTCCCAGGCAGCTGAGACATAGTCATCTCTGTTGTCTGCAGAATAAAGTCCAAGCTCCTTGTTGGGCTTTACCTATCCATCCAGACTAATTTCTTGTATTTCTCACTTATGTTAAAGTGCATATGGTTCCTAATATGGTCCTTGGACTTGTGTCCTGGGCTCTTGCAGCAGTGTGACCTCTATTGGGAATGCTTTCCCATCTAACACATTCAGCTTCTGATCTATACCTTATCCCCAAATGACCCATTGGAAATTGGCTAACCTAGCCATCTTTCAGGGCTCAGGTGTTGGCAGTTTTGACATGCAGGGAGCATTGCATACAACACCTGTAGCTCTCTCATTATACCCACTCCCCCGTTTAAACTGTCACAGCCTGTACACTTGCATTTTGAATTTCCAAATCTGCATTCTGTAGGTAGGGGCAGGGAGAGCCCCATCCATCTGGGGCTCAGCATGAGGCCGGGCTCAGCATGAGGCCTGGCCCAGAGAATGACAGTTCAGGCTGAGGAGGAGCAGTTCCAGAGTAGCTATAGGGGCTTTTCTTGGAAAGGGACAAGCTGGTAACAAGGTGAAAAGGGGAGCATCCTGGCCCGGGCACTTCCCAGATATAAGGATATGGCCTTGATTGGATGTCTTCTAGTGAAGTCACATTCACATGAGTAGAATTTGGGCATTGAGCCTGGCCCTACTCATAGGTAGAGGGATAGAGCCAGTCTATCTTTTAAATTCAGAAAAAGGTTACATGGGCTGCTGAGGGAGGGCCTAGGGGTTCTGTCACTGGCTCACATCAGCTGGGGTGGTCTTTCCAAGGGGCTCAGGGGCTCATGGGGGAAAATGAATGGATGGCTGCCAAGTGCTTTCTGGTTGAACAGAATGCAGCTCCTTTTGAATATGGGTGATGCTGAGTCATCATGCATATAGTGTCATCATTTTTCACTGGGAGGCTGGGAGTGACCTGGGAGCTTCTGAAGGAGTGGAATCATTGGGCTACAGCTTAGTGTTATAATCTGTTTGGGGGCACTACCAGTAAATAGCTGAGTGAGGCCTAGAACCTGGTTTTCATGGTGCTGGGTCTTGTGGTCCCTTGGTGGATGGCACAGTGGCACACCCCAAGCCCTGCTCCTGCCCCAGTGTGTCACTGGGGGTGGATGCTATGATTTTAAGAAACAAACTCATATACAGAAGGGCCTTCTTGCCTCTGCTGTGCAAGTAGAGAGCTGATTGATTAGCGTGTTTTAAGTGATAAGGGGGCTACTCTACAGAGAGTGGAGTGAGGCAGTAGCTGCAGGCTGGTCAGCCCCCTCAGCATCCCCTAACTTCCCAGAATGTCACTGTTTTCCCACCCAGGGCAAGCTGGCCAACATGCATCTTTGTCAGTCATTGGTACCCTGGACAGGGAAGCTGGACCTAACCTTTTTGAAGTAGTTCAAGTTTTAAATTACTGCTGAGAGCCTGGCCGGTGTGGTTCAGTGGTTGAACGTTGACCCATGCATTAAGAAGTTGCCAGTTCGATTCCCAGTCAGGGCATATGCCCAGGTTGTGGGCCAGATCCCCAGTGTGGGGAATGCAGGAGGCAGCCAGTTGATGTTCTCTCTCATCGACATTTCTATCTCTCCTTCTCCCTTCTTTTTTCTCTAAAATCAATACAGAAAAATTTTTTTTTTGTTTAAATTACGGCTTAGAGAATGAAGGGGCTCACCACCTTCTGGGATGTAGCAGTTCAGCAGGGCTGGTGGTCCATGTTTTTCTCATAATGCCTTGGTGTGTACCCTTTGAAGGACCTTGCAAGCTGCCCCATGCCAAGCACTCACCTACTAGGTGCTAGGCACTGGGTAGAGTGCTGCCTCCGGGAATCTAGCTAGTTTGGAGTGACCTTTCAGCAGGAATCCCTGACCTGGAAACATTGCTGTGTACAAGGCACCTGAGGCAGGCATGCAGGGAACTTAGGGCCCTTGGCACTCGATGTGTGAGGTGGGCATTTCGCATGCAGTACAGCACAAGCAGAATGAGCATGGTTCTAGAAGCACAGAGTGTGTTCCCTGGGACCCAGGGTAGGGGGATTACATCCAGCCCCAGCCAGGTGGCTCAGTTGGAGCATTATTCCTTACACCAAAAGGTTTAGGGTTGGATTCCTGGTCAGAGCACACCTAGGTTGTAGGTTTGATCCCCTGTTGGGGCACGTACAGGAGGCAGTCAATGGATGTTTCACATCAGTGTTTTCTTCCCTCTCCTTGTTCTAAAAATAAATAAATAAAAACATATCTTAGGGTGAGGATTAAAAAAAAAATTACATCTAGCTCGTTGGGGGGTTGGAGAGGGTGTTTAAGAAAGGCTGCGTAGTGCGCCCTCCCTCTCTGGAGCAAGCCCACACCTTTCTTCCCTCTGAGAGGTGCATCTCCCAAACTTTAAGGGTCCCTACAAGACATTTCTTGCAACCAGGGGAGGAGTGGATGACAGCAGTGCATCCCTGAGCCTGTCTCCAAGGCCCCTTTTCTCTGACTTTCCATTGAACCCCAGAGCAGCCCTGCGTGGGCTCATGTCTTTCCCGTAACATTTGTAGAGAGCTAAAGCCACCCCACCTAGACTCTCTTCTGTTGCTTCTTCTATCCTAAGTCCTTCCTCATTTCACTGTCCCCTGCTTCAATAAACTACTCTAAAATAAATAAATAAGTAAATAAAAAAGGCTTGGTAGATCTGGCTCCTGTGCCAGACACTGCTTGCTATGCAGAAGTGATAAGCTCAAAGGCACGAAGCATAGAAGACCTCTAGTGACAGGTGATACGGGCGAAGGAGGCCTGGGATCAACACCAGATCATCAGGAGAGAGCCCCTGGGCCCTCAGGGATATCTGATTGGTGGCCAGGGCACCCAGTCTTTTGGTCTTAAGGAAGCTTCACTGGGTCTGCATGATTATTCCTACATGATTGGCCTCCACGGTTTAACCCACGGCTTCACTGGGTCTGCATACAGGACTTTATTCCTACATAGTTAGTCTCCACAGTTAATTACATAAAGTGGCTTAGGGCAGTGTAAATACACTTCTTGGTAAAATGGTGCTCAGCTCAGAGTAGGCTGAAGCTAGAAAAAGCAGCTGGAGATTCGTAAACTAAGGCTGGTATGAGCTAGGCTCCGTGCTAGTGCCAGGTATTATGTGGTCTTCTCATCCTTTTGGGAAAGGCAGACAATTAGCACCTCACCAGGGACTGACCTAGGAAGGCTTTCCAGAGATGTGCCACCTGAAGGTGTCAAGGATGTGTGGGCTTCAGGCAGGCACAGAAGAAGCTTGGGGGCAAAGATGGTTCAGGCAGAAGAGATGTTCTTTACGGAGGCTTGGAGCCTGGGGACTCTGAGGTAGTCTATTCTGGAACACAGTAGAGATGGGTTGGAGCAATTGATTCAACCTAAGATGGTCAGAAAAGACTTCATGCTTTGTTGGAGAAATCTGGAGGGCGCTGGGGAGCCACTGAAGCATGTTAGCAATGGGGTGAGGGATTTGCATGGGAGAAATTGTCTGTAGGAGGCTGAGCTAAATGGCTTATTTGGTCATTCAGGCCAAGGGGTCCCAGGGGTCAGGGGGAGACCCTCCCTGAGAGAGGTAGTGTGAAGCGGTGTGTGTAGATTAGCTGAGGTGAGCATAGAAGATAAACTCAACTTTGTCCCTCAGGAGTGAGGATGAGTAGACAGCTGCTGGTTTCCCTAAGCCTCGCCAGGCCTGAGACATCATCCCCTTCGAGGCCTCTGATTCATGTCTCCGTGCCAAGGGTTAGCCCACCCTTCTTCCCTGGTCCAGTAAGTGTGTCTCCACACGCGTACACGCTACCCATTTAGCAGCCTGACCAGCCTGTTGTATTCATAACCTGTCCAAGGAATAAGGAGGCAGTGAGAACCAGGGGCTGTGACTGGCTTGGGTTCCTGGCCTGGCTCTGCCCCTTCCTCACTGAATACAAGTCAGTTACAATACAAACTCTGTGTGCTTCTAGCCCCTTCCTTACCATACCTCCCCTCTGATCTTGCTGGGTCAGGGTAGGGGCTGAGGAAGGCTGTGCCCAGTCGACACACAGCTTGAGCAGAGGCTCGTGGAGCGGTTAGGAAAGGGGCACCAGGAGGCACAATGTTCAGTGGTCCAGGTGAGGGAAAGCAAGCTTGGTGCCTGGCCTCCTAGTTCCTTCCTGGAGGACAATATCTAGACTTTACCAGGCCTGAACTAGGGGCATCCCTGGGCACTTGTAACCAGACTGAATGATTTGGAAGGGTTTCCTTTGGGACTTGGGTATTTTTCAGGCTGTGTTTTGGGGGGAGGTCTACTGGAAGCCCAGGACTATGTGCTTGGGGTGCCCTTTCTTCAGATAATATCCCTCGTGTACTTTTTAGGCTTTTCTGACTACAACTCTCTCAAAACTGCCTTGTTGGGGGAGCACAGTGGGAATTGGAGAGGACGGTGATGTTTGAGGGAGGTTAGTGGAGGAGGGTGTGTGCCTGGAGAGAGGGTGGATGCTGTTGTCAGAGAGAGTGGTGCAGATCTGGGCTTGGTGGGTCTGATACTCAGGTGCTGGAGCTTAGGCCTAGGGGCCCTGAGTGCTGTAGAGAAGGGGTACTCAGATATGCTCACCACATTGCTTCCTGCCTCCCTTGGGAAAGCTAGGCTTTATAGCACAAGGGTGCTTGGTGAGGGTGGAGCCAGAAGTTGGGGGAGTGGTTGGCAGCGGGGCCAGAAGTGCAGACTGGCTCACCATCTCCCAGAAATGGTGCTCTGTCTTGCTGCTCTGTTCTGCTGCTGTGAAGCCAGCCCACCTGGGCTTCAGAGGCCATCGTCGGGTTGTAGCTATGTGACTTAGGCAAGTGACTTGGTCTCCAATTTAGCATTGCTTCCCACCCCCACAGTGGGTATAATCTTCCCCAGCAGCTTCTCTGGAGGATTCCTTCAGCAATAAAGGAAAGTGAGGGGAGCATCTGGGACAGAGTCTGCTTCCTCCCATCCCCTCAGGTCATGTGGTAATTAATGTGCTGCATCAGTGCCATCATCCTTCCTTTGCTCTGCTTTCCCCTGTACCAAGGCCCAGTGCCTGCTTTGTCCTGGGGGCTGTGTGACTTTTCTGGATGTGGTAGGCCCCCTGGTTAACCCTTACCCCCTGTGCCTGTGGTGCCTTGCTGTGACCTGTGAATGCTGGCTCAGATCTCTAATGCAGTCTTCACTCCTATTGCCACCTGAGGAGGCCCAGACTTACTGCTAGAACTGGGCTTCCTTACTCCAAGTTTGTGGCTTTGTACATTGAACCTTGAGGACCTGGCCTGCTCCCTGGGATTTGGCTGCCTTTTAAGAGGGGTGTGCTCTGAAGTTAAGCTGCTGGTGGACTCTGGGCTTGGGGTCTGACTCTAGCCTGGGTTCCTGCAGCTTTGTGGCTTTTTGATAGTGGAGGGAGGACAGGAGCTTCTCCAACTTTTCTGAGATGTGCTTGTAACAGCCCCAAGGGGATGTGTCAGCTCTTTGGGGCCCCAGAGCTTATACTGTCCCCAAAGTGGGTACAGGAGTCTGGACTTTTGGTAGGGCCACCTCTGATGATTCCTCTTCTGGGTCTGCCCCGTGGTAACAACAGAGCTGTCTTGTGTGGAAAACAGAACCCTTCCCTTATTTGGGGAGCTAGAGAACAGCAGAGCCAGTCCATGTCCCTGGGCTGTCTGTCTAGTCTCAACTGGTCATCCCTTTCTCCCCAGCTTCTCCAGCAGTCCTAGGACCATAGTGAGGCCACCACCACTGTGCCCTGTCTGCCCTAGGCAGGCTGCTCAGATAGTAAGCAGCTTAAGAAGGGCGGGGCCAAACCAGGGCTTAGCCTGTGCCAGCTCTGCCTGCGTGGCAGGATGTGTTTGTGTTTTCCAGCCTCTGAGGTATGTAGTTTGGGCTCCCCTCTTGGAGGCTCGGCTGTTCTTTTGCCATCTGTCCCTAACCCAAAAAACCAACTCCAGGGTGCTAGGCCCTGCCTCCCAGGGGCTTTTTGCATATAGGGGCTTTTCTGCCCTGAATGTATGGTCCCTGGCACCTGTGGGATCTTAGTTTTGTGCTGCCAGAAGTGGACGTTCCTTCACGAGGCTTCAGACCTTTGGAGTCCTCAAGGTCAAGTTTAATGACTAATGTCTGTCATTTGGTCTGATGTCTTCTACCTGGACTTCTCAGCACAGGGATATGAGGTCTGGCCTGGTAAAGAAGAGGGCTTTGGGACTCCGGTGATTCTAATTCCCACCTTCATGTCTGGGTGTTGCCCAGCACCACCTCTTCCTGGTGCTCCTTTAACAAATCCTAGCCTTGAGGGAGGGGTGACTTGTCTTCGGTTTCTAGACCCTCAGAACTAAAAGAGGCCTTAGAGCCGGTTACATTTCTTCCTCCTCTGCTCAGATGGGGAAACAGGCCCAGAGAGGGATGGTGACTAGAGCTGGATCTTCTCTTGCTATCAGGTCCTGCTTCCCTGAGCCTGGAGTGCCCAGAGTGGAGACTAGACCAGAGGAGCTGGGCCCCTCTGGCCTCCGCCTCTGTAAGGCCAAAGCAAAGGGGCAGGAACCAGTTGTGCTGCCTGCCTGACCACTAGTTTGAGTCGGAGAGCATCAGAACGTGTATTCTCAGCTAGAAGGCGCCCCCTGCTGGTCTCAGGAGAAGACCCTGGCCCAGGTTCAGAGCCCTGTGACTCCTTACTGCCTGTTTGGGTTGGAGTCTCAGCTAGGATTAAACTTTTCTCCCAAGACTTCCAGGACACATGACTTACTACTTTTTTGATCCATTTTTCCCCATCTGTTTAGAGCAGTCCAGCCGGTAGGGATAGGGGGAGCTGTGAGGACTGTATGCAGTTGTTACCAAGAATGCCAGGCAGCCTAGGTTAAGGTAGCCTCTGATCCCAGCCCCCTTCACCTCACATTTTTTGTGAGGGTGCCCTTTGAGTCTTGCCCTGATCACAGCACCTTTTTCCTCAGAACCCAATTACTACTGTGCCAAGCTGCCTATGAGAAGGGTGCCTTCGTGGCCTTCCACCAGCTGTGCACCCAGCATTCCCCTCCCAGGCCTCTCTGCTGCCTCTCGATGTTCCAGCTCGCCTTGCCAGCCTTCTCTGTACCGTGCACGGAGCCCTGAGGTTTCCTTGACCTGGCTTCAGATCACTGCCCTGGATACCTCCCTGTCAGCTTCTCCAACTCCTCTCCTTGATCCTACGTGCATGTTCTTCCTTTACTAGGCAGTGTATTCCTTGAAACTCACACCCAGTGCTAGGTGGGGACTTTTTTCAAAAATGTTTTTTTCTTTATTGATTTTAGAGAGAGAAGAAGGGAGAGGGAGAGAGAGATAGAAACATCGATGAGGGAGAACATTGACTGGCCTCCCCCTGCACGCCCACCACTGGGGATCTGGCCTGCAACCTCTTGGTACAGGGTGGATGCTCACCTAGTGAGCCACACGGGCCAGGCTAGGTGGGGACTTTGCCTTCAAGAACCCTTGGCCTGGTCAGTATCCTGGAACAGACAGAAGCTGCCAGGTGGCTGTGGTGGGATGAGAGCCAAGTTAGTGAATGTGGAGTTGGGCCTGGGCTCTCTTCGCTCTGCCACAGCCTCAGTGTTCCTGTGTGGAGAGTGGGGGAAACTCTTGCCCTGTTCTCCTTCAGCCCTTCCATAGGCCTGGGCCAGAACGTTCCTGTCTCGGTAATTCAGGTATGGATGAAGTTTTCTGTTGGAGTATGCTGGTGCCCACTAGGGCCCTCAGTCCTTTGGCAGGTGGAAATGTCCTGGAGAACTAGCTGCCTCGCCCAACTGAAAGAGTGTGCCCCGGGATCTTTCCTTGAGTGCAGGAGAGTCCTATCATGGAAGTCTCCATACAGAAGTATTCTTGGTCCTTGTTCCTAAACCGGAACTTAAGAAGTGTCTTTGGCCTGGCCTGTGTGGCTCAGTGTATTGAGCATCGTCCCATGGACTGAGGTCCCAGTTTTATTCCTGGTCAGGGCACACGCCTCAATCTTCAGTAGGGGGTGTGCAGGAGGCAGCTGATGGATATTTCTCACATTGCTGTTTCTAGCTCTCCCTTTTGCTCTAAAATAAAAGAATCAATGAAAACATACCAAAAAAATAAGAAAGAGCACAATTGCTTTAAAAAAAAAAAGAAGTATCACCCTGGCCAGTTTGGCTCAGCAGTTGGAGCGTCAGCCTGCTGTCCGGAGAGACCCGGGTTCAGTTCTTGCTAAGGGCACGTACCTCGGTTGCAGTTTGTCCCCCGCGCTGGTTGGGTCATGTGGGTGGCAGCCACTCAATGTGTCCCTTTCATGTCGATGTCTCTCTCTCTCTCTCTTCCTCCCACTCTATCTGAACAAAATACCCCCCCCCCCAAAAGTATCTTGGAAGTCAGCCAGACCAATCCCTAGTTGAAGCACAAGAGACTGAGGCACAGAGCAGAGCTTCTGGCCTCCCCACTCAGCTTGCCTGGAGAGAGAATTGGTCGGGTAGGATCCGCACCCCACCAGAGGTCCACTGCTGATCCCATGCCTGTTTCTTTTGCAGGACTAGATTAGATGCGCCCCGGTTGGAGACAAAGTCCCTGAGCAGCTCTGTGTTACCACCCAGCTATGGTTCAGATCGCCTGTCGGGAAATAATAGGGACCCTGCTCTGAAACCCAAGCGGTCCCACCGCAAGGCAGACCCTGATGCTGCTCACAGGTACTTGGCATAGGACCCTCAACAAAGGCTAGCAAAGCAGCCCCATGGGCTAGCTTCAGGGTGAGTGGGTAGGGAAGCCTGGGATAGGTGTTAGGAGCCTGGCATTGCCCACCTTTCGCAAGCTTCATGTTTAGTTCCTCTGGGTTGGTGGCATTGGTGACATTCATGCTTAACCCCAAACTGATTGCCTCAGAGGGAAGGGGTTGGGCCGAAACTCTGATAAGTGGAGATGGCCTGCCCATGGTTTCCTTTTTTCAGTTCACCCAGACACAAACTCTTCCAGGTTATACTTAAATGTGAGGAGGGAAACTTGAGACTTGGAAGATAGCAGACCAGAGACCTGCTTCAGAAGGATTGGGGAAGGTTTCTGAGGAAGTACTGTTTAAGCTAAGAGCAGAAGGATGAGGAAGACCTGTGGGAAGGGCAGTCTAGGAAGGAGGTACTCTATGGGCTGAAACACTGAGGCAGGAAGAGCTTGGTGGTTTCTGGGAGTAGTGGGGTTGGTGAGCAGAGAGAAGGTGGGTAGAGATGGAAAGTGGGAGTAGGTGGGGGATTGAAAAATAGAGGGACATGTGCAGGGTGTTGGGCTGTGATAGGGAAGGCCTCTTTCCATCCAGCAGCCTTGGCACTGTCCTGGGGCATCAGACTCAGAGCCAGGCAGACCCCACAAAGTACTTTGGAATTGTCTCACAAACTAGCAGTGGCCACTAGCACTTTAGTGGGCAGAGATGACAGTGCCACCGCTTCTGCCAATATACCCCTTGTGGAGAACAGTGACGAGTCATCCTGCAAATGAGGGTCAGAGCCCGGTGTGGAGTGGGAAGCTCTGCCCCTGTGCCAGCCTCTTAGGTAACCCCTCCTGCCTCCTTCCACCCTGGCCCCTGGTAGGCCTAGGATCCTGGAGATGGACAAAGAAGAGAACCGGCGCTCAGTGCTGCTGCCCACACACCGGCGAAGGGGGAGCTTCAGCTCAGAGAACTACTGGCGCAAGTCCTACGAGTCCGGGGAGGACTGCTCAGAGGCCGCAGGCAGTCCCACCCGAAAGGTGAAGATGCGGAGGCACTGAGGCCCACCGCATCCTCGGGAACTCTGGTTAATCCTCACGTAGCCACCCCATTTTTGTTTCGTTTTGAGGGGTTTTGTTTCTGTTTTTGTGTTTATTTTTTGACTCTTTCATTTTTCCTTGGCTTGTTGCCTGTTAAGGCTGAAGAACAGAATTGTTCTTGGTTTTCCTCCTGGATGGAAGGCTGACAGCTCACGCCGGAGGGGCCAGTAGGGCATGTGGGCAGCCGTCGGCAGGTGGGGCTGTCCGGCTGGTTTTATTTAAAAGCAACAAAATGTTTTTGGTTAAGAAAATTCTTGTTTTGCTTTAAATGTAAATTTTCTCAGTGTTGTAAATGAAGTTCAGTCCCCCCAGCACCCCCATGTTTAACCTGGTTAAGGTCTCCTGGGCCTTGCTGGCTCCACAAGGGTCCTGCTGTCCTTCCACCTGTCACCTTCTCTCTAGGCTCCAGAAACTCACACAAATACCCTCTTTTTCTTGCTGCAGAGTCATTCAGGATGACTGGGCAGGGCCTTAACAGTGCCAGCCCCTGCACCCCAGAGCTATTGGCTGAGCCCTGGGCTTCCTCCACACCCACTGGCATGCTTCGCCCACAGGTCCCTGGCTGCAGAGGGGCTGGCTGCAGCACTCCTGACTTCTTGCCGAGAGCACGCCTCTTTGCTGGGTTGCTCCTTTCAGGCATATGCGTGTGATTGTATGGAACAGTTAGACTGGCCATGTTGGGGCAATTTTAGGAATTGTTTCTAGCTAAAGGGACTGGTGTCCTTCAAAGTCTAGCATTTGGGGTATGGAAAATTGTGGTGTGTAGTAGGGTTTTTGTTTTGAGTTTTTATTTTTCCCTTTGGTCTCGTCTTTTTCCTTTACCTTTTCTTTCTTCTACATTGGCCAGTTTGGGCCTTTTCCCCAAGTCATCCCCATAGAAAGGTGCCTGCCCCTCTGTCTGCCTGTAGCATGCATCCAAGGCCAGAGCTCAAGGCCTGCAGACGGGGTTGGTGCCTCTTCCACTTTGGGGGCACGGGATCTGGGGAAGGGGCTTTTAAAAAATAGTGATAAAAGGAAAACAAGTGGCCGTTGGCAGTTTCCACCTCCTCAGATTCTGGAGGGCTATAAGGTTTTGCTGGTCTAGAGTCATTAGAAATGTCTCCTTGCCAGCCAGGGCCAAGACCAGGCCTACTGAGAGCAGAGGCCCTCCCAGTGCCCAGGTTGCCACCACCACAGGGGGACCTTGTTTTACAGAGTCCTAGGCCTGGGGCTGCAGAAATCCGGGGCAGCCACCATCAAGAAGCCCCTTTCAGGAGCCAGAACTCCTTTGCCAGTGTGAATTCCTCAAGTTGGAACTGCAGAACTAAGGCAGTTGCATTTTTTTTTTTTTTTTACAGCTTTTTCCCCCCAAAATGATTTGTAGTTGTGTGTGCAGCACTTTGCCCTGATACGTGTGCTCTACAATAAAAACCAAATCTAATATATTTTGAAACAGTTGTCTGATGCTATCATAAAAGAGGGCTTGCCTTTGGTGCTTCCTTAATCCCTTTATTTTCTCTTTAAACTCTGAACAGGGGGTTGGTGGTGGGCAGAGTTCATTGCCCACCAGGGCTCCAGAGGAGACAACCAGTCGCTGACAGGGCCGAGGGCTGGAGGAGGACTTGCCTTCTGCTTTTTCTCCCACTCCCAGGAGGATGGATTTCATAAACCAGATGCCCAGGGCACTGTGGATCCACAGGAGCCAAGATTGAACCCTGCTGAGTTCTGGCAGCCCCTCTTCCTAGGGGTGATCAGAGAGGCTGTGTGCTGATGAAGGAGGGGCAGCACGAGCAAAGGCAGTGCGGGAGAGCATGGTCTTTGTAGACGACATGCAAGTGGTTTTGCTCATTAAACAGACTGAGTTCTGGCCAAGCCCACACTGTGGCCCAATAGTAAGCAAAACTATCCTGGCCCTTGCTTTCAAAATGCATACAGTAGAATGGTGGCATATGGACACATACATGAGATAGACATTTTGGGATGGAGTGAGATTGGGGCCCAGAGAGTTTCAGTACCTCCAGATCCCAGACCTGGCTCCCAGGTCCTGGTCAAGGGCTTTGGCTTAGAGTCTCCCTCATTTGCTTCAGTGTCCAGAGCCAGTCTGCTTGGCCAAATTCTTGCTGTGGAAACCCAGCAAGCTACTTAACTGCCCATTTAACAGAGAGTCCAGATGGAACAAGTGTCTGGCCAGGGCTCAGGCCTGCAGATTGGTGAGGGATCTGGCCAGTTTGGCCTGCAGGGATCAGCCACTAGCCTGCAGATTGGGCCCTGGACGCCCCAGGGTGACATTGGAGCTGAGAGGGAACGTAACTTGCCAAAGATCATCCAGGCTGTACATGGAAGAGGTGGGCACCCCCCTTCTAGCCTGGGCCCCTGACTGGAAGCATGGATGAGAGCTCACATGGAAAGCTAGGGAACAGAAGGGCTCTCTTCTGTAGCTGCAACCAAGCCAGACCCTGGTTTTTCCTAGTCCCTGGTGAAAGAGGCCCTTTGCCCTGCAGGTTTGAGGGACAGGAGAGGTGAGAGAAAGGGAGGTCCAGTCCTAGCAGGTCCTGCTGTGTCCTTGACTTCGGTCTCTGCATCTGTACAGTGGCTCCTTGGCACCCCATCTCTTGGACTAACCCTTTGAGCAGTCTTCAAGCCTGCAGAGGCCTTAAGGAAATGGGAGTTCTCATACCTGACTCCTGAATTTCACTGTTTCCAGCCAGCTATTGTGTCCCATCAGTCTCTGCCCCCAGCCCAGGCTTGTACACAGTAGGTGCTCTAACAACATCTGGCACCACTACTGCCCACTTGGGGAGCCTATCCCATTCCTCCAACCCTGTTGTGGGGGAAACAGGTCCAAAGTTACGTTCATTCATTCAAAAACTGTTTGTGTCCTGTTGTGCGCCAAGCTCTGCTGGGTGCTGAGGATACAAGACAGACCTGGTATATGTCATATACACACATGTTATTATAAATTGTACTGATATAAAAGATGTATAGCACATAAAGTACAAATAAAATATACAGTACTCTTTATTATAAATTCTGTACAGCCAGTGGTTTCTCACAGAATGCTTTTGTTGATTTTTTTTTTTTTTTTTTTGCCGAATTCTTGTATTCGTAGCCTACTTGTGGTGCTAATTTAACCATAATGGCAAATAGAGTTGCATCCCATCTGCTTGTATTTGTTTGCTGTGGCCGCTGTAACAAATTACCACAAACTTAAACAACAGAAATTATTTTCTCACAGTTCCTATGGTTAGAAATCCAAAATCGCTATTACTGGGGTGATAGCAGGGCCATGCTCCTTTGGAGGCTCAAATCCTTACCTGTGACAGCTTCTGGTGGCTACTGACATTCCTGGACTTGTGGCCACAGGTTCTTCTCTTCTGTTTACCAAATCTCCCTTTCCCCCTCATTAGGACACTTGTGTGATTGGATTTAGGGCCCAGCTGGGCAATCAAAAACAATCTCCCATGTAAAGATCTTTTTTTTTTTAATCTTCACCTGAGGATATTTTTCTGTTCTTCAGAGAGAGTGGGAGGGGGGGAGAGGGAGAGGAAGGGAGAGAGAAACATTGATGTGAGAGGGACACATCGACTGGTTGCCTCCCACACAACCCCAACCAGGGCTGGTGACAAACTGCAACTGAGGTACATGCCCTTGATGGGAATTGAACCCTTGACTCATTGGTCCTTGGGCCGACGCTATAACGGCTGAGCCAAACCAGCCAGGGCTAGCATGTAAAGATCTTTAATCACATCTGCAAGATAAAATTTACAAGTTCCAGGGATTAAAACCCGGTGTCTTTGGGGGCCATTGTTAAGCCTACTGCACTGCTCTTTTACCAGTTTTTTTTTTTCTTTATTGATTTTAGAGAGTGGGAGAGATAGAAACATTGATGAAAGAGAACATCGATGGGCTGCCTCCTGCCTGCACCTCCCCCACCCCACCGCCGCCGGCATGTGCCCTGACTGGGAATCGAACTGGCAACCTCTTGGTGCATGGGTCGATGCTCAACCACTGAGCCGCACAGGCTGGGCTGCCAGTATTTTTTTTTTAAACCCTCACCTGAGGACATGCTTTTACTGATTTTAGAGAGAAAGGGAGATGGGAGAGAGAGGGAGAAACATTGATATGAAAGTGAAACATTGATTGGTTGCCTTCTGCACATGCCCCAACAGGGGATCAAACCCACAACCTGGGTATGTTCCCTGACTGAGAATTGAACCTGCAACATTTTGGAGCACAGGACAACACTCCAGCCAACTGAGCCATACCAGGCAGGGCAGCAGTTTATCATCATTAAATCTAATATATGACCTACTGATTTCTCATCACTGAATAAGTTAAATTTAATGTGCATCAATATTTTCTCCATTTTTAAAAATTGCTTTTAGAGGGAGGAAAGAGAGAGAGGAACACAGATGCGAGAAACATTGATTGGTTGCCTCCCGCACACTCCCCAGCTGGGTATCCAACCCACAACCTGGTTACTTTCCCTGACTGGGAATCAAACCCCACTACCTTTTGGTGTATACAGGATGAGCCTCCAACCATCTGAGCCATACCGGTCAGGGCTCCATCTGTTTAAGTCTATACCTGTGTTGTCTAATACAGCAGCCACTGGACAGTTGGCTGTTGAGCACTTGAGATATGGCTAGTTTGAACTGAGATGTGCCGTTAATTATAAAATACACACCACAGCCCAGCCCATGTGATTCAGTTGGTTGAGTGTCATATAACCCATGTACCAGGAGGTCACAGGTTGGATTTCCCTTCAGGGCACATGCCTAGGTTGCTGGCTTGATCCCCAGTAGGGGGCGTACAGGTGGCAGCTCATCCATGTTTCTCTTTCATTGATTTTCTCTCTCCTTTCCTCTCTCTGAAATCAAAAACATATTTTTAAAAATAAACACAATTTGAAGAGTTAGTATGATACAACAATGTAAAATATATCATTAGTTTATATTGATTACATGTTTATATTTTGGACATACTGGGTTAAATAAAATATGCTATTTAAGTTCATTTCACCTGTTTCCTATTACTGTTTCAAATCTGGCTACTCAAGAGTTAAAATTACATGTGTGGCTTGCATTATATATCTATTGGATGGCACTGGTCTAGAAAATCAACAATAAATGAAGACTGATTTGTGGTATTTGCCGATTTCCATGGTGCAAATACACCCTTCCATGGCTGGTTTCAAGCTACTAATGCAGTGTAAACATGGAGTGGTGAAGAGATGTGTGGAAGCACACTATTTATATAGTGTTTCTACCGTACAGATACAATAGATGCAGTTAAAGAGCACAGACAAGCCCTAGCCAGGTGGCTCAGTTGGAGCGTCATCCTGCACACCAAAAGGTTCCTGTTCAATTCCTGGTCAGGGCACCTAGGTTTTATGGGTTGGATCCCATCAGGGCATGTATGGAAGGCAGCCGATTGATGTCTCTCTCATATGGATGTTCTCTCTCTCTCTCTCTTCCCCCCCCTTTCTCTCCCCCCTCTCCCCTTCCTCCTTCATCTCCCTCCCTCCCTCTTCCCCTTCTTCAATGAAAAACATATCCTCTGTGAAGATTAAAAAAATAAAAAGTCTGGCTGGTGTGGCTCAGTGGTTGAGCGCCGACCCAAGCACCAAGAGGTCACTGGTTCGATTCTCTGTTGGGACACATGCCCTGGTTGTGGGCCAGATCCCCAGTGGGGAGCATTCAGGAGGCGGCCAATCGATGTTCTTTCTCATCGATGTTTCTATCTCTCCCTCTTCGTTCCTCTCTCTCTAAAATCAATAAAGGAAAAAAAAAATAGAGCACAGACAATAGCAAAATACAGTGAAACAGCAAGTGCTTAGTTTTGAACATTACCTTTGTTTTTAATATAGTTTTAATTTTACATAATTTAACAACTGACTTGCAAAAATTCTTAAAATTTGACAATTAGTTCTTGGAGCCATTACTGGGCATTGCTGGGGCTGGGGTCCTCCAGTTAGGTTTTAAGGTGCTCATTGGTGCAGTTCTCCCGTGCCCACAGTGGGGCAGTAGAATCCAAGTGACAGGGCTTCAGAGCCGGGCGGGGGACAGCTGTCCTTTGCTTTGGATGGGGAACTGAGGCCCCAGGGGCAAGCATTTAGGATCCCTACTACTGCCCTGCTCAGTAAGGTCCCCAGGACTCGCCGGGCGTTCTTTCCTGTGAGCCTTTGCACACGGCGTGCTCTGCCTCAGGAGGCTTGTGCTGGAAGTCACCTCTGTCCTCCAACCAGTCTCCTCAGGGCTGTGTCTGGGATTGCCAGACCACTGGCTCCCCTCAGCGCAGCCCAGTGTGTACTGTGGTCCCAGTGCTGCACTCCAGACGGGGCGGCTAGGGCCTCATGCCTACCTTCTGGACTCGTGATGAGGGAGGCCCTTTACAAACCGTCTCACTCAGTTCTCACCGCAACATCGAGTACCGCACTTCGGGACCTGGGCTCGTGTCCTGACTCGACCACATACCAGCTGTGTGAATTTGAGCAACTTACTTAACCTCTCTGACCTTGGTTTCTTCCTTTGTAGAATGAGCATAGGATTAAAGGAATGACTGTGGTCCCAGGCACAGACTAAGCGCTCAGTGTTGTTAAATAGTAGCAATGAATATTCATCTTTCCAGGCCCAGAAAGATGAAGTGACAGAGGCAGGAACTTGGGGCTGCACAGAGGAATGAAACACAGAACTCCACCTTCCAACAGTTACAGTGTCCACCTGCTCAGGCCCTGGAGCTCAAACCTGAAACTCCCTGCAGGGGAAGGTACACCTGAATCCAAGTCCTGTGGCCCAGCATGAGCTGAGAAAAGCACTCCCTGGCATCCTGGCTCAGCAAGTGTCAGGGCTAAGAGCCCTGCGCCCGGGGAAGCTGCACTGGCTGGAGGTCCAAAGAACCATGTATCGTTCCCCATGTGACCTCTTAGAACCTGTTTCCTCCCTTATAAAATGAGGACAGGCTGGGTCTGCCCAACACTCCCCCTACCTCTTTGGCTTTTCTTTCACTGATGCCCAACACACTGTTCATCCTCTGTCAACTGAGGGCCCCAGACCCACTGACCGCTCCCCTAAAGTGTGCCCTTAGAGCCAGCTTCATTGAGCATACCACCCAGGGCGAGGGGCTCCCCAGTGGTCTCCCAGTCAGTCCCCTACCCTGCTTGCTTTTCCCTCATCTCCTTCCAACCCAGGCCTCACCTTCCCTCACCTCCAGCCACACTCCACTCCAGGAACCCTCTGGCCTGCCAGGCCTCTGGAGGAGCCACCAAGTAGAAGCTGCTTGTGTGGTCTGGACACCAGAGGAGGGCTGTGGCTTCAGCTGGGATCTGGGCCAGGTCCTGGAAGGCTGGGCCCCCTTCTTGCAGCCAGGCTCTCCTGGTTTTCCTTCCACTCTTGCTGCTCCTACTCTCTCCACGTGGGGCTTTTCCCCTGGTCACCCCTTCTCCCCTCCTTCCCTCTGCAGGTCAGTTCACTTTACCCCAAGCTTTCATTTACTGTCAGTAAAGTGGGACTGTCCTCATACCTCCTTCAGGATCTTTGCAAGCACTTGAAGCAAGAAAGTACAGACACAGCATTTATCCGAGGACACCTGGATGCACGCCAGCCTGTCTCAGGACCCCCGGCTCACCTACCTGCCCCCTCCCATCAGCCACCACCTCCTGTGGACTTGCTTCCTAAATAGTGTGGGTTATTACTTGTTTTTTTTTATCCTCACCCGAGGACATTTTTTTGTTGTTTTTGCATTTATCTTCAGATAGAGCGGGAGGGAGAAAGAGAGGAAGAGAAAGAGAGAGAAACATCGACGTGAAAGGGACACATTGAGAGGTCGCCACTCACACAACCCCAACTGGGGCCGGGACAAACTGCAACCGAGGTATGTGCCCTTAGCAGGAACAGAACCCAGGACTCTGGTTCGATGGCCGATGCTCTAACTGCTGAGCCAAACTGGCCAGGGCTTGTTTTATTTTTTAATGAAATATTTCAAACACACTGAAAAAAATAAGCCACAGAAATACCCATCACCTACACATGTTCACATGTCATACTTGCTTTAGATCTTTTTAAACATTAGTTTATATATATATGTTTTCAAATTTTGTGGAGTACCTACTGTGTGCCAGGTACACTGCTCTAGGAACTGGGGACACCACAATGAATAGCATTAAAAATCTAGCCCTGCCCTGGCCGGTGTACTCAGTGGTTAGAGCACTGGCCATGCACCATAGGGTAATGGTTTTGAGTCCCAGTCAAGGGCACATACCTGGGTTGCAGGTCCTATCCCCAGCCCTGGTCAAGGTACGTGCAGGAGGCAACCAACTGATGTGTCTCTCTCTCTCCTTCCCTTCCACTCTCTCTAAAAATCAGTGGAAAAAATATCCCTGGGTGAGGATTAACAAAAACAAAACAAAACTAGCCCTGCCCTAATCAGGTAGCTCAGTTGGTTAGAACGTTATCCTGATAAGCCAAGGTTGTGGGTTTGATTCCCCTCAGGGTACATACAAGGAGCAACCAATGAATGCGTAAATAAAAGTGGAACAACAAATCCGTTTCTCTCTAAAATCAATAAATAAAATTAAAAAAAAAAAAAAATAGCCTAGCTGGTGTGGCTCAGTGGTTGAGCATCAACCCACACACCAAGAGGTCACTGGTTCTATTCCTGGTCAGGGCACGTGCCCAGGTTGTGGGCCGGATCCCCAGTTGGGGGCATGCAGGGAGAGGCCAATCAATGTCCTCTCTCATCGATGTTTCCATCTCTCTCTTCCTTTCCCTTCCTCTCCCTCTAAAATCACTAAAGAAAAATTAAAAAAAATTTTTTTAATAAAATTGCATTTGTTAAAAGAAACAAAAACAAGAACACCTAGCCCTCAGAGCTCATTCTCAATCTGGGAAGACAAGACATGCAATATACACACAAAGAAGTCAAAACAGATGGTGGCTAGAAGAGGTAGAGAAATCCAGGTGGGGGAGGGCATCCAGAATGGGGGAAATAGGTCAGGGAGGCTTCCTGGAGCAAGGGTCATTTATGTAAAGCCAAAAGGAAGCGAGAGATTGGCTAAGGGGACCTAAGCATTCCATGCAAGGAAAAGGGCAAGTGCAAAGGCCCTGAAGCAGAATCTGGTCTGGTACCTCTGAAGAATGCTGGCATGTCCTGAGGTGAGAATCCTAAAAATCGCTGGCTCACTAGGTACAGACCCTGCTGGGCTCTGTGCTCAGCTCCTGTTCTGAATCATCTCAATTAGTCCTGACATTTTACAGATAAGGAAACAGGCCCGAGGTGGACAAGTGTTTTACCTGAGGTCACCCAGCTAGCAAGGGGATGTCTTAGGATTTTAAGCCAGGCCTGGGTCCCACCTCAGAGCTGGGTTAGGGTCCTGGGTGGTCTACGAGGAGGAGGGAGGAGGGAGAGGCCATCTCATCCAGGAAATGCCAAGGCAGCAGCTCCTCCCTGGTGGGAGACTGACTGACTTTGAAGGAGGGGGCAGCTTCCCTTCCAGTGCTGCAGCCTCAGGCAGCCTCCTCCTCCATCTCCCAGGACAGGTGTGGGGGCACCTAAGGTCCTGAAGACCCTGGTTGACACCCTTGCTTGGGCTCCCCTGAGCCTCCATTTCCTGCTTCGAGACTTGGCCTAGCAGCCTGGCCCTGTTGCCTTGGGCTACCATGGTAATCATAGGTCTGGACTGCTTATTAGAACCCCAGACCCTCCGGCCTGGGAGATGGTCCCTCCCCAGTGCCATTCCTAAGCCCTGCCTGGCTGTGTGGATGGACTGGACCTGTCTGCCCAGGTCTGTTTACCCATTTAACCCCCTTCAACCTGACTGGACGGGGGCAAGTTGGGCCTCAGAGTCACCTGGGAAAGGCCTGATTTCAAACCCAGAATTCGGGGTCCTACTTCACAGGCATTCACATTTGGTGGACCTAGAATCTGTATTAGGAACGTGTTGGGGAGAGCCTGACACTTTCAGAACCCTTACTTGCCAGGAGACCCTGCTCTGACTACCCCCCAGTCCTCTCTACCTGTTTCAGCCCAGCTTGGATGGTGCCCCCTCACTCCAGGACACCTGCCAGGGTCACATGCTTCTGCCCCCCCACCCCCATCACAGCACAGCAAACTCCTGGAGGTTGTGGTCTCCACTCAGCTCTGTCCCATCCCCTAGATGTTGAGCAGAGTGGGGATGCTTACTGCCTAATAACTAAGTATCATTTCAAAGAGTGGAGATAGAGGAAGGGCAGGGACTTGCCTAAGCTGATAGAGAAGAGCTCAAACAGCAATTAGCAAGAACTTCAATAACAGCCAGCACTCACACGGCTCTTCCTCAATCTAAGGGCTTTGCAAGTACTAATTCATCTCTCGTCTTCACAACAACCCTCCGAGGTAGGTACTAGTATTATTCGCATTTCTACAGATGAGGAAACTGAGGAACAGAGAGCTTCATTAACTTGCTCCAGGCTGTACAGCTTGTAAAGGATGAAGTCGGGATATGAATGAACAAATTCCTAACACTTCCCTGTGTGAGACCCTCATTTTGTGGATGAAGCAACTGGGGCTCAGGCTGCCTCAGTGGATGGCAGGGCAGGGCCCAGAGCCCAGGCCTGTGCTGAGTGTGGGACAGGCAGTGACCCAAGGGGTCCCACCCCTCTCAGTCCAGCCAGCTCTGCCCATAACTCAGGTCAGAGTCCCTGTTGCCTTTACCCGACTGCCTTAGCTTCCCCATCTGTAAAGCTGGGATAACGTTGTTGCCTCCCTCACAGAACTGTTGAGAGCATTAAATCCGTTGAAATCAGGAAAGCATTTTGAATGGTGCCTGCACACACATCAGGCACTCGCACTTTGTTGTTCTTAACGTTTTCCCTCTTCTCACCATCCTGCTCCCCAGCCTGCCCCTCTTCCAGCCCCAGCCCCCACCCCAGGAAAGCACTGAGCAGGGCTGGCATGGGTGGAGAGGGAGAGGTCATTGTCCAGATGAGAAAAGGAGGCTTGGGAGGTGGGTGGGGACAAGTCCATTGTCCCCCAGAGAGTGGAGGTGGGGCACAGCTGTGTTTATACACTATTCCCAGTGCAGGGGAGGCCCTTCCCCCATCTTGAAAAAGCCTAAATCCAATCTCAGGACCTTCCCAATAGTTCCCTCCCGAGGAACAGCCTCTCCTCTCTGCTGACTCTCTGTCCCTCTCTTTGGCTGATGGAACTCCTAAGAATCCCCTGTGCTGCCACATAGAGCCTTTTGTATACGAAGGGTGTGTAGGAGTTCCCCAGGGGCTAGGGGCTGGCTGAGGGCCTTCCAGATTAATTCATTTCATCTTGACTACACAGCCAAGGCAAAAAGCATGTCGGAGGGAGGTGTTCTGGAACACTAGAGAACAGTCAGCGGTGTCCCGAGAAACTGGTAAACACTGGGCCAATGGCACAGATGGGGAAAGTGAGGCCGAGAGGCCAGGGAGTTGCACCGTCAGAACTCTCCTGGCTTTCGAGATAGGGCTGCCTCATTACCTGAACATGCACGTCGCTCGCTCGCTGGAGGAGAGAAAAGGCGTCTTCCAGTTTCGGGAGCACGCGCCAGCCGGTTCGAAAGCTCGCCCCGAGCCATCCACGCTGGAACCTTGGCTCGCGGACTACAAGTCCCGGCAGACGCCGCGCCGCGGCGCAAGCTCGGCAGGCGTCCCTTCGCGAGCCTGGCCGAGCTTCCGGGCCCTGTCTCCCCCATTGTCTGGCCAGCAGGGGAGGGGCGGGCGGAGCGCGGGCGTGTCCATTGGTCAGGCGGCGCGTCAGTCGCGCCCTGTGCCCACCCCCTGAAGGCCCCGCCCCGCACGCCCGAGCCCGGGCCGCCTGGCGCACCTCCTGGCGCCCCGCCTGCGCCTCAGGACCGGCGGGGCTGTGCGGCGCATCCTGCGGGCGGCGGCGGCGGCGGCGGCGGCGGCGGCGGCGGGCGCGGCGCCGGCAGACGGACGCAAGATGATGAAGTTTCGGTTCCGGCGACAGGGTGCTGACCCGCAGCGCGAGAAGCTCAAGCAGGAGCTCTTCGCCTTCAACAAGGTGCGGCGGTGGCGGCCCAGGCTGGGTGGGAGGGCGCGGGCCGGGGCCGGGGGCTCGGGGGCCGGAGCCACGTAGGGCCGGGGGGAGGGGGCGCCCGGCTGGAGCGCGGCGCGGGCTTCTCGCCCCCGCCCCGCCCCGCCCCGATCCCGGCGGCGGTGGGTCTCCCTGACTTTCGGGTCTGCCGCTCGGGTCCGGGCCTCGCTGGCCCGGTCTCCGCAGGTCACTGTCTCTGCCCTCCCTCCGGCTGTGGCCGCCTCCCTGTCCTCAGACTTCGCGCGTGTCTGGGGAGGGGGCGTCCCTGCCTCTGTCCCTGCCTGTCTCCTTGTTTCCCATCATCTCTGCCTCGTTCTTCCTCCGTCTCTGTGTCTGCATCTCCGAGGCTCTGCCTGCCTGCCTCCATCTCCGTGTCTCAGCGTGGGTCTCTCGAATTCGCACTCTGTTTTCACCCCTCTTTGGGGGCTCCTCCGCGTCCCTGCCAGCCCTTGGGGCTGCCCTGGGCAGGCGTTTGTTTTGCTTTCACACCCAGGTGGGGCCGGAGGGGTGAGGAGCGGAGGCAGATGTTGGGGGGTGGGGCTGGGAAATCCCTTCCTTGTTCCTCTCCTCCCTCCCCCAGGGCTTCAAGCTCTGCCTTGCTTTCCTCTGCCCTGCGGGGGGCTCCCGGGGCGAGGCCTCGGTGTGCCCAACTGCGCTTCAGATTGTGGGGCCTCAGTTTCCCTTGAATTGGGGCCACCTTTCTCCTTGCTGTGGGCTCTGGCTTCCGGTGCCACTTGGGCCATGCAGCCTAGACAGAGATGGGGGTGGGGGCTGCTGCTCCTTTCTCTCCCTGGGTAGGACAGGAGCAGCAGTGGGGAAGGGCTGCCTTTGGCCCGCGCCCCCCTCTGCCCAGTGTGGGGTAGCTGGCCCCCAGCACGTCCCTTGCTAATTCCAGCCTCAGAGCCCTCTGATGGCAGGGTGCCTCCCTGCGCTTGGGAATCTGAGTTGTCACCCCTGTCGCGCAGGGGAGAACATTGAGGCTCAGAGAGGGGCCATGACTTACCCAGAGTCGCAGTTGGAGCTGGGTCACTTTGTCCTTGCGTCCCCTCATTGGTAGGGATTTAACTTTAGCTTTGAAGGGCTGCTGTGGTCCAGGAGGAGACTTTTGTCCAGGACGAAGCACCAGGACAGTTCTTGGAGCAGGCAGGGTTTCTGAGTTGGTGGCAACACTCAGTTGCCAAGAACCTGCCAGCAGCCTGCAGGGCCTAGAAGGAAGGCGCTCCCAGATGGCCCCTTCCTGTGCTGGTGGGCAAGAGGGTGAGCCTTTGTGAGGTGAGAGAAGGATGGTGGTGGGACAGGCACTGAGCTAAGGTGTCACTTCCTCAGCCAGTGATTGAGGTGTGAAGTGGGGACCTACAGACAGATGGTGGAGAGGCTTAGAGGCCTGGCCCCCCCGGCTGGCCCCAGCTTGACACCCACTAAGGAGTTTGAGGCCCCATTCTGAGTGGGCAGCAGTGGCAGAAGTGAGGTGGTCTTGGGCAGGGCCTGGCTCATCAGAGTTGGTGGTAAGTGATCGTTAGAAAATAGACCCCAAAAATAAAAAAGAGAGAGAATGGACCCCCATTTCCCTAGTGGAGGGGAAGGGGCAGGGGCAAACATCAATTTTGAACTAAGTCTTGGGTCCACATCCCAGCCCTGTCTACAAGTTTCCTGTGGGATGTCCACTGTTATGTCAACAAATACTGATCTCCTACGGTGTGTGAGTTCTTCTAGGTGCTAGGGACACTGTAGTGGCCCAAAGGGACAAATACCTCTTCACCAAGGGGTCTGTGTTCTAGTGGGGGAGGCAGGGAAAAGCCAAAACAAAAGAGTGAACTCTGCAGCAGTCTGATGGTGGCCAGTACTATGGATAAGTTGAAGCGGGGGTGGGGGTGGGGGGTGCTTGGAGCATGTGAGCAGGACGGCTGCTATACGCAGGGTGGCTTAGGGGCCCTCTGAGTTGACCTGAACTGAGGCCTGAGTGACAGACAGAAGCCTGCAATGGGGGAGTGCTGGGTGAAGCAAATCCTAGGTAGAGGGATAGTAGGTGCAGAGGTCCTGAGGCAGGAACCTGCCTAGTAAATTGGAGGAGATCAAAGGCCACTGGGCCTGGAGTCGGATTAGCTGGGGAGAGGGGGAGGAGGAAGATGGGCCAGATGTGGGGATTTAGCTTTGACCGAGGTAGCTGGGAGCCTGGGGACAGGAGGGTTCCTGAGAAGAGGAGGGGTGTGGCCAGACACAGGTCCAGATTGGAATGGCAGTGCTGGTGGGAAAAGGAGTTGCCCCCGACCTTCAGCCAAATGGCACCTGTGTCCTTAAGTGGACTCACTGCTCCCAGTGCCCAGATGGGAAACTGAGGCTTACAGAGTGCCGTAACTAGCCCCAGGCCAAGCCAGCTGTCCAGAGGGTTCAGTCCCTGCCTGGATGGACCGAGGCAGGAGGGAGGCTGGGGCAACTGGCCTGGGGATCAGGGCTTCTTTTTTTTTTAAGAAAGAGATGGAAACATCAGTTTGACAGAGAAACATTAATCAGTTGCCCCAGCTAGGGGTCAAACCCTTAACGTAGGTATATGTCCTGACTGGGAATGGAACCCGCGACATTTTGGTGTACAGGACGACGCTCCAACCAACTGAGCCACCTGGCCAGGGTGATTAAGGTTTCTTACAAAATGTGTGTCTTGCTGAGGGAGTGGGCAGGAGGTACCTGTGACCTACAGGTGGTATCCCACATTGGTGTTGAGGGCATGGGGTTGGGGGTGTAGGCTTTCCAGGGAGAGCCCCCCAGCTAGGCCTTGGGACTAGATGAACTTTTTGGGTGGGTGGGCAATGGAAGAAAGCTCAAGCTGGGCTGGTGGGGCAGGGACCAGTCTGCCGCTGGGACTGGCCCTGCCAGGAGCAGAGGACCCGGTGGGAGTCATTCCCTTAGTACCACCAACGCACAGGCCCTCTTCACACCATCCCCACCATGATGGGGTGGGGCTCATGCTGCTCAGTTTCCAGCTGGGGAACCCAAGTCTGGGGGTGGGTGACACCTTTGGGGACTGAGCAGGAAGCACCTCTGGCCTCTCCCTGTCTCTGACTCTGGGGGTTGGGGGGATTGTCAAGAGCCTCTGCCTAGATGACCGTGGGTGTTGGCCTCTGACCTCCACGTGGGGCCTGTGTTTGGGGGGTGCCATGGACTTCACGAGGGACCCCAGACAGCATGGCACCTCACCTGCTTCAGTTTGTGCCTCTAGGAATGAGGTGCCGAGCCCCTCCCCCTGGGGCAGGTGGTGCCCACTCGGAGCCTTGTTCTTCCTGGTTGTTGTTAGAGCCCTGCACACAGCCTCTGGTGGGGCCCAGGGGCTCAGACCCTTCCATACCAACTGCAGGCACGGTTGCCCGTTTCCCAGTTGGGGACACAGACACAGAGCACGGGTTGGACCCAGCTAGAGCCCTGGTGTACAGCAGTGGCGGAGCCTGAAGGCTGCCTTGGGTGGGCCTTGGGGTGGGCCAGGGGCAGTGGTGCCTGTGCAAGTGCCCTCCCCTCCCCCACAGACCGTGGAGCATGGCTTCCCCAACCAGCCCAGCGCCCTGGCCTTCGACCCCGAGCTTCGAATCATGGCCATTGGCACCAGGTCCGGGGCCGTCAAGATGTATCCTTTGCCCTGGATGGTTCGGCTCAGCGGTTAGTTGGCCCAAGGACTGGAGAGTCACAGGTTCGATTCCTGGTCAAGGGCACATACCTGGGTTGCAGGTTCGATACCAGCCCTGGTTGGGTCATGCGGGAGGCACCCAGTTGATGTCTCTCTCTCACTTCAATGTTTCTCTCTCTCTCTTCCTCTCCCTCCCTCCTTCCTACTCTATCTAAAAATCAATGGAAAAATATCCTCGGGTGAGGATTTAAAAAAAAAGGATCCTTTGCTAGACATAGCCTTCGGGCTCTGAGGACCTCTTGCTTGCAGCTCCCTGGGTGCTGGGCTCCTTGGGCAGGGCACAGCCCGGGAGGCCGTGGAAGGGTCTGGATTCTGGCGGAGGCTGGTGCAGCTTCTGCCCGGAGATACCTCCTCACAGAGAATGGGCTGGGGGTGGGGTCCAGCTTGCAGTGGCCACAGCTGTCCCTCACTGTGTTGCAGCCAGCCAGTTACCTAGGCTACTGTGCGATTGATTGTCCCAGCAACTGACTGGAGTGGCTGGTCCAGGGACAGCCAATCTTGGTACCTGTCAAGGATGGTGAGCGGGCCAGGGTCATACCGTGGGCCTTTCCCTGGTGGCTGTAACACATAATGTGTATGAATGTGAGATCCACGTTCAGCTGAGGCTGGGGGCAGTGCCAGGCTCCGCGTGGTGAGGGAGCTCAGCCCCCACCTGGATGCTGGCGGCCGCACAATGAGCTGTGTGTGCTGTACAAAGCAGGCATTTTCCCCGGGAGCTCGGGTGGGGTGGAGGCCAGCGGACAGCTGAAGGCCTTCTTGCCTGGTGTGGAGCATCCCACCTCCACTGCCGGAAGTGAGGCCCCCACACTCAGGGAAGCTGAGGTGCGTGTGTCTGGTGGCTGCTTGGTGTGGGGTGCCCCGCCACCCCTCCTCACGTGACCCACTGGGTCTCAGCATCCTCATCAGGGACATTGGGTGACACAAAATGAATGAGTGCCTGTCAAGGGGAGAGGAGGGGAGGGACGGGACAGGGTACTGGCCAGACAGGGCTGGGCCTCTGGGCCTGCCGTTGGTGAGCTTACCTGTACTGGGTGTGGCTGGGCCGGATGCTCCCAGCCCTCAAGGTGCTGCCCTGCCCCACCTGTGTCTGGTGTTCCTGTAATTGGTGTTTCCTGGTGCCACGTGCCATTCGTTTCTGTTACCTCTCGAGCTGCCTGCCTTGTGTCCTGGTCTTGCTTGGGCATGGGCTTCTCGTGCTTACAAAGAACCTGTTGGCCCCTCCTTCCTGCCCCAAACCACCCCTGGGCTGGGAAACTGAGGCTTGAGAAGAAAGCCTTGGACACAGAAGCCGCCCCTCCCCCCGTCTCCTTGGCGACTCTGGTTCCTGCCCAGCACTCCTGCCCCTTCTTTTGTCCTCTCTTCTGTGTTCTCCCAGCTCCTGCGGGGAATCCTAACTCCAGCTCCAAGCAACGGCTTGGCTCCTGCATTGTCCCCAGGACATTGCTGACCTCTCCCTTGCCCTCCCTCTAGGGGCCCGCTAGGCCTGCCTGTCCACTGTCAAACCTGGACTTTCTGGGACTCTGGGACTGATGCCAGGCACTTGAAGCAGGTCACCCAACCTCTTTAACCCCTGTGTGCTGGTTTGTAGAATGGACAGACCTCGGTCTCTCCTCTCTCTCGGTGGGGGCCGCTGCCTGCCTGCCCCCGAGGGAAGTTGGTTTCCTTGCCCATGGCTAGAATTGGGCCTGGAGCTGTGGGAGAAGCAGCCTGGACTGTCCTCTGCCTCGGGCTTTCCTGCCCAGGCCTGGCATCTCTGTTTGTGTGATCTAGCCGGCAAGGCCAGCTCTCGTGCACACGGACACACAGAGTGGAGCCCTGGCCGTGTGCCAGGCCTGGGCCAAGTGCGCTGAGCATGTTTTATTCTCACTTGCCCTGTGTCGGCTCTGTGGCTGGGAGTCACACCCCATTTGACACGTGAAGGTGTGGAGGTTGTGCCACAGCAGGAGCTGAGGAGCCTGCACTCTGAGCTCAAGGATAACTTGGGGGTGCAGGACAGTGCTTCAGGGCAGGGGCCCACCTACACGTTGGAGGGCTCCTGGATAGGCAGGCTGGCTGGGACCTATCTCATTGGTCCTGGAGGAGGAGGCTCGGGCATCTCAGCCTGTATCTGCTGCTTTCTGCCCTTGACCTGTTGCCCTTAGCTATGGCGCACCTGGTGTGGAATTCACGGGCCTGCACCGAGAAACGGCCACGGTCACCCAGATGCACTTCTTGCCTGGCCAGGTGAGCCTCTGCCCTCGCCAACTGGCTTGTGGGCCCTAGGTCCCTCCCCCTTCCCAGTCCCACCAGCCCAGTCTTGACCGCAGTGCACCTACTAGGGCCGCCTTCTGACCCTGCTGGATGACAGTAGCCTGCACCTCTGGGAGATCGTCCACCATAATGGCTGTGCCCGCCTGGAGGAAGCGCTTAGCTTTCAGCTGCCCAGTCGGCTGGGCTTTGATGGTGCAAGGTACTGGTGGACGTGGCTGGGGCCCGCTGCTGGGCATGGGGGAGCCAGCCTGGCAAAGGTGTGGTGGGATTGGGGAGCTGCCTAGGGGCTGGGGTTTAGGGGCGGGTGCACTGAGCTTAGCCTGGGTCCCAGAAGGCAGCATTTGGACTCCTCACCACTGAGAAGTGCTGTGCGGACTTGGTAGGTGTTAGAAAGGAAGTTGCAGCCGAGCCTGAGGGGAGCAGGTGAGGTTGTGTTACAGAACCGCAGCAGGATGGGGAGTATGCTGTGTCCTGGACTTCC
Organism: Molossus molossus; assembly: GCF_014108415.1. NCBI lineage: Eukaryota > Metazoa > Chordata > Mammalia > Chiroptera > Molossidae > Molossus > Molossus molossus. The sequence goes on along the minus strand of NW_023425364.1, from coordinate 194,914 downwards.
CATACCTGACGGGTGGCCCTGCGCTCCGCCGTGGGGGAGGTGTCTGTGGTGTGGTGCAGGTCTGGCTGAGCTCACAGTAGCCAGGATCCCCCGGTGCCTCTAGTTGGGGGTGGGTGACAGGCCATGGTGTGTTCAGGGGAAAGGGCATGTTTGGGGCATGGAGGGTCCTGCCAGGCTGTGCTATGTGAGGTGCTGACAGGGGGCTCCAGGGCAGTGAGGTGTCCTGGACCTCCCAGTCCTGGTTTAGGTAATAGCCTGCTTCCGTCCTCCTGAGAGGAGGTGGGGGCAGGGGCTTGGGAGCCCGTCTCCAAGGCCTGGGAACCTACATTGATCCCTCTCCCCACTGACATGCTGACGTTCTTATGAATAATTGAGTAAGGTAGTTACGATGCTACCACCGTTGCCTTCCCAGCTCCCCTGCCCCCTGGATAGTCAGGCTTGGTGAGAGCAGAGGGGCCATAACTCTGACAGCAGCAGCTTGCCAGCACCCCTGCGCCCTCCTCAGCGGGTAGCAGGGCCACATCCTCACCCCCTCCCCTCGTCTCCCATAGTGGCCCACCCACCCTTGCCCACGTCACAGTGGTCCTGCTGGTGGCGGCTGGCAACATGGCAGCCCTGGGCACTGAGGGCGGCAGCATCTTCTTCCTGGATGTTTCCACCTTGATGCTGATTGAGGGTCAGACCCTGGGCCCCGACGAGGTTCTGCGAAGGTGAGAGGCAGGCAGACTTCCCATGCCCACCGTGCCTGGGCAGCGCTCCTGCTGGCTCACCTGTGCCCCCTCCGCAGTTTACCAGATGACTACCGGTGCGGGAAGGCCTTGGGCCCTGTGGAGTCCCTGCAGGGACACCTGCGGGACCCCACCAGGATCCTCATTGGCTACAGCCGGGGCCTGCTGGTCATCTGGAACCAGGCAGCTCAGTGTGCAGACCGCGTCTTCCTGGGGAACCAGGTTTGTGTGGGAGACGGTGCCCACAGCCAGGGCCCCTGCTGTGGCCCCCTCCCTCATCCCGTCTGCCTGCCCACAGCAGCTGGAGAGCCTGTGTTGGGAGCGCAGTGGCAGCACGCTGGTCAGCTCGCACAGCGATGGCAGCTACGCCATCTGGTCCGCGGAAGCCGGCAGCTCCCCAGTGATGCAGCCTGCAGTGGCCACCATGCCCTACGGTGAGCGCGGGGCTGTCGAGGCAGCCCTCCGGCCGAGCAGTCTTGGTGGGCGGTCCATCCCGAGCTCAGGCACTCATGCTGCCTGGCCTTGTGGGCATCCCGGGGGACTTGTTTGGAGGTGGCAGTGCCAAGCCAACTCTGCAGAGGCCACGCCCCTCTCCTGCTGAGGGTGCATGGTTAAGGCAGTGGGCTTTCCCCTTGGGGAGGCAGAAGGCAGCTTTGAGGTGGAGAGTGACGTGGGCAGGATGGGAGACAGGGTGAGAAGTTGGACCTGAGGCTCTTCTGGCCCTGGGAAGCAAATGAGCCTGACACTGTCCCATCTCTCCAGGCCCCTTCCCCTGCAAAGCCATCAACAAGATTCTCTGGCGAAACTGTGAATCTGGGTAGGTGGGGAGCCGGGTCTCAGATGTGGGTCGGGGCTGCGTCTGGCTGGGGCAGAGGCTGGGCTCTGGGCTCAGGGCTGCCCTGTGATGCTCTCTGGGTTGGGCCCAGGTGGTTCACACGGCCCCCACCCCTGTATAGGGGCCACTTTATCATCTTCAGCGGTGGCATGCCCCGTGCCAGCTATGGTGACCGCCACTGTGTGAGTGTGCTCCGGGCCGGCACTCTGGTGACACTGGACTTCACCTCCCGCGTCATCGACTTCTTCACTGTGCACAGCACGAGGCCGGAGGATGGTGTGTTGCCCCCCCCCCACCCTGTGCTCAGTGTGGCCTGTGGCCATGCTCTCACCCTGCTCCGCCCCACAGAGTTCGATGAGCCCCAGGCCTTGGCGGTGCTGCTCGAAGAAGAGCTGGTGGTGCTGGACCTGCAGATGCCCGGCTGGCCCGTCGTGCCTGCCCCGTACCTGGCCCCACTGCACTCGTCCGCCATCACCTGCTCCGCCCACGTTGCCAATGTCCCTGCCAAGCTGTGGGCCCGCATTGTGAGCGCTGGTGAACAGCAGAGCCCCCAGCCTGCCTCCAGTGCCCCGGTGTGTGCCTGGGCTTCTCGCAGGGTCGGACCTTGGGGAGGGAGGGTGTTCCTCTGAAGGGCACTGCCCAGGCACACCTGGCAGTGCAGGTCCTGGATGCCAAGCCCAGGGTGAAGGGGAGAACACATTTGTCCTGCATTCCGCTGATGCCTGCCCCCTCTTCTCCCAGAGCTGGCCTATCACTGGGGGCCGGAACCTGGCCCAGGAACCGTCTCAGCGAGGGCTGCTGCTGACTGGGTAGGGCAGACGAGTCCCATGGCCACAGCCGTGGCACTTGTGTGTGTGTGCCTGTGGCAAGTTGGGCCTGGCACAGCCCATGAGAGCCTGGCCTGGAACACGTGGGCACTGACCTGCCCAGTGGCCCCGGGCTGGCCTCTGGTGGGACCCGTCACCCCCTTCAGTAGGGTGGGTTGGGGTTGTAGCTTCCCTAGACCCTGGTTCAAGCCCCTCCCTGCCCTGCCTTTTGGCCTGGAACTGAGCTCCACCCACCAAGCCTGCCGTGGGACCGGAAAATCTGGGCTAGCCCGTGCTGAGCTGCTCAGTGCAGGTGCTGGAGGGCCTGGCCTGGGCCTGGCGGGTGCTGACGTGCCCGGTGACTCAGTCCTCACTTCCTACCCTGCCTCTGCTGCCTGCCTGTGCTGGGAATCCTGACTCCACCTCCCCTCTCCTGCTTGGAACTGTCAGCCGCCGCTCTCAGGGCTGCTGGAGGCTTCCCATCCAGTCCCACACTCAGGCTCCTTCTCGTGGCGGGTTCCACCTGGGGCTGCACCCCGACTCGCCTGCTCCCCCGCCCTCGCTTCCTTCTGGCCCCCAGCCTTCCTACTGTTGCCTCAGCTGGTCCCTCTGCTCTGTGACCAGCTGCCTCCTGACTGCTGCCTCTGGATGACCCAGTGAGGGCAGCCCCGTGCTTTGCTCACCTTCCGTGTCCTGCTCCTCACACTGGTGGGTTTCCACCGCCTCGCCCTGTTTGAAGGGCTTAGGTCCATGTGGCCTGGCAAACAGTAGGTGCTTACGGTGCTTTGGCCCTTGCTGTGTGCAGTAGGGGCCAGGCCAGCATGAGGCTTAGGCAGGAGGTGCTCAGTGAGCGGCGCTGGGCGAGGGGAGCGGTGTGGGCCTGATGGCTCCCTCCCTGCAGCCACGAGGATGGCGCTGTGCGGTTCTGGGACGCCTCTGGCGTGGCGCTGCGGCCGCTGTACAAGCTGAGCACAGCTGGCCTCTTCCAGACGGACTGTGAGCACGCCGACAGCCTGGCCCAGGCCACGGAGGACGACTGGCCGCCCTTCCGCAAGGTGGGCCCCGGCCCTGGCCCCAGGAGCCCGGTCCTGGCTCTGCCCTTTGTCCTCACTCCCTCCTACTTCCCAGGTGGGCTGCTTTGACCCCTACAGTGATGACCCCCGGCTTGGCGTGCAGAAGGTGGCACTCTGCAAGTACACCGCGCAGATGGTGGTGGCCGGCACTGCGGGCCAGGTGAGCCTGCGGCGGCTGCGGACTACAGGTTTGGGGGGGTTTGGGAAGAGGTAGCCTGAACTGGAGGGTTAGGTGACGTGGTAGAGGGCCTGGCATGGGCAAAAGCCCAGAGGTGGGAACGGGGCCCCAGCTGGGCTGGCTGGTCAGGCCAACCAGGGAGGTGGGCCTGCTGTGGGCCTCAAGCCCAGGCTCTGGCTGTAGGAACCCTGGAGGGCCGGGGCCAGGCCTGGAGCAGACGTTAGATGAGCCCTGGGAGGGCAGGAACCAGCAGGTCTTTCGGTACTGTGCCTTCAGCACTCAGAGTATACAGAAGGAGCTCAATGTGTGCTTATTGCTAAAGGGGAGACAGGTGTGGTGACGGTGGGGTACTGACTAGCGGGCAGAGACCAGTGGATCTGGCCACCACTGTGCCTCAGTGCAGGCCCTGCGCACGCAGGCACCTAGTAAGCGCTGCTTCAGCAGGCAGAGTGGAGACAGGCCTGGGGCCCCTGGCAGTGCCTCTGCAGGCAGGTAGGGCAGGTGGTGCCGCCCTCCTGCTGATGTCCCCTGGCTGTGGCTCAGGTGCTGGTGCTGGAGCTCAGCGACGTGCCTTCGGAGCAGGCAGTCAGCGTGGCCAGTGTGGACCTCCTCCAGGACCGAGAGGGCTTCACGTGGAAGGGCCACGAGCGGCTGAGCCCGCGCACAGGGCCCTTGCCCTGGCCTGCTGGCTTCCAGCCCCGCGTGCTGGTGCAGTGCCTGCCGCCTGCCGCTGTCACTGCCGTCACGCTTCATGCAGAGTGGAGCCTCGTGGCCTTTGGCACCAGCCACGGCTTTGGCCTCTTCGATTACCAGCGCAAGAGCTCGGTGCTGGCCAGGTGCGTGGGCACGGGCCCGGAGACTCGGGGCGCGGTGTGTACCTCCACTGGCCCCAGTCTCCTGTGGGACCTCTGGTGTTCCCCCACGCCCACCCGGGCCTCAGTTTTCCCTCTAACTTGGCGTGGTGAAGGTGGCTCTCCCTTTCGGCAGCTTCAGCCTTAGTGAAGTGCTGCTGGTGGAGTTCGAGGCCCGCCAGGGGCTGGGTCAGCAGGGCGGTGTGGGCGACGTTCCAGGAGGCTGCTGTGTGGCACAGCTGGCGCCTGTCTGCCCCCAGGTGCACTCTTCACCCCAACGACTCCCTGGCCATGGAGGGGCCGCTGTCCCGGGTGAAGTCGCTCAAGAAGTCACTGCGCCAGTCCTTCCGGCGCATCCGTAAGAGCCGGGTCTCGGGCAAGAAGCGGGCTGCTAATACCAACAGCAAGGTGAGCTGGGGCCAGGTGGCCTGGAGTCCTGTGCTGCTCATGGTCTGTGCCCACCCCTCAGCAGCCCCAGCCCCTGGACGGTCAGCGAGGGGTGCTGGGGCGAGAGACGGTGTCCCCCAGCCCCTGGACGGTCAGGTGGGCTGGAGAGCGAGGGGTGCTGGGGCAAGGCTGAGGGGGGAGACGGTGTCCAGTTGCAGGAGGCCAACGCGCAGCTAGCGGAGCAGGCCTGCCCCCACGACGTGGAGATGACGCCTGTGCAGCGCCGCATCGAGCCCCGCTCGGCCGATGACTCCCTCTCGGGCGTGGTGCGCTGCCTCTACTTTGCGGACACGTTTCTCCGAGATGGTGAGGCCAGGGAAGGGACAGGGCTGCAGAAATGGGCCTCGCTGGCTACCCAGGAAATGGGCAGTGGGGTGGGGGTGGGGCAGCATCTTCCAGGGCGTTGGAAAGTGTTACTAGGTGCTGACTGTGTCAGTGACAGGGTCCCCGGCCACCCACACATTTCCCCTGCAGTTTCTCATGGCACAGGGTTGGGGAGCCAGCAGGCCCTGAGACCCGAGAGCTCAGGTTTGGAGGAGAGTGTGGGGTCTGCCAGTGCCGAGACCCTGAGGTGGCCATGTTGGGGGATGGCCCGCGGTCTGTCCAGTGCGGGGCGGGGGGTGGTTCCGGGGGTGCTGTCCACCTTGCTCAGGAACTGGCTTCCACCCCAGTGGCTGGGCCCTGAGAGCACCCTGCCTGGAGACGAGGTCGTCAGGTTTATTGAGTAATTCGTGAACTGACTTTTAACTCGTATAATCAGGGCTTTAACCACATGCAAAAATAGAGTGGCCCCCCACACCTCACCTGCTGCTGCCACTGCCCACCCTGCCGTGGCTGGAGGGTTTCCCTGGTGCCCACACTGACCCCTGGGAGCCCACACTGACCCCTGGGAGCCCACACTGCAGCCCTGGTGCCCACACTGACCCCTGGGAGCCCACACTGACCCCTGGGAGCCCACACTGCAGCCTTGGTGCCCACACTGACCCCTGGGAGCCTGCACTGACCCTCATCTCACCTGGTCCACGGGCGGCTGTCTCCATTCTTCTCAGAGGCCTTTCTGTGGTTGGTGCTGTGGCATTTCACTGATGTTTCTTAGTCTCTGAGCCTGAGAGGGGCCCCCTCTAGTGGTGTGTGTCTGTCGAGAGCCTTTTGTCCAGGGGACTTTCCCACTGTGTGGATGTGGCAGCCACACGGGGCTCTGCTTGTCCGTGTGCCCCAGTCCCTGTGAGGAGGCCCATGGGGCTGTTTCTAGCCAGCTGGGCGTTGGGGTGTCCGCTGCTCGCTGACTTGACGCTGGGGTGTGGCTCCCCCTGATGGTGGTTGCTGAGGTCATCCATTCATCGGGGTGCACGGCTGTGACTGCTGGCCCACCTTGGCTCCTGGGTCTCAGCTCGGATCCTCCACTAGAGGCTCAGCTCCCCCAGGGAGAGGACGTGAGATGGCTCAGTCTGCTCCAGCCCAGGCCTGGGACTCCGTGTCTGACTGCACACGGAGGACTCCCTGAGTGCGTGGGGGTGCACTTTTGGGGTGAGGGCCCTGCTCTGAGGGTGTTGCCAGGGCTGGTGACGGGTGTGGGGCCAGAAGGGAGTTGGGACTCTGATGGGGCTGCGGGTGCAGTGGGAAGGGCTTGGAGAGCTCCGGTCTCCTCAGGGGGGTTGCACCCCAGGCTCTGACTGGGGTCAGCAGCACAAGGCAGGCGAGGTCGCCCTGGTCAGTGGGACAGGAGAGAATGGCCTTGGGCCCCGAGCTCCAGGGGAGGGGAGCCTGCCGGGCACGGCAGATGCCCGCTCACCGGCCTGTCGCCCACAGCAGCCCACCATGGGCCCACCATGTGGGCGGGCACCAACTCAGGCTCTGTGTTTGCCTACGCACTGGAGGTGCCAGCCGCAGGGGCAGGCAGTGAGAAGCGGCCCGAGCGGGCGGTGGAGGCGGTGCTGGGCAAGGAGGTGCAGCTGATGCACCGTGCGCCCGTGGTGGCCATTGCTGTGCTGGACGGGCGTGGCCGTCCATTGCCGGAGCCCTACGAGGCCGCGCAGGACCTGGCCCAGGCGCCGGACATGCAGGGCGGCCACGCGGTGCTCATCGCCTCCGAGGAGCAGTTTAAGGTGAGCCACTGCGCAGACCTCCAGGCTCCCGCCTCCTAGGCACCACTGGACCCCATCCCCTGCCTGCTGACACCCCAAGACTCCACTCAGCCAGAGAGGTGCCCCTAAAGAACCCTGATGACTCCCTTAGCTTGCTGTATTCCTGCAGGGCCCTCCCACCTCACTGAGTCCCCACCAGGACCCCTTGACCCAGTCCTCGGGGCTCTGGGAGGAAGCCATGGTTTGGGGGTATAGCCACTAACCCGCATAACCCAGAGTGACTGCTTTGGGCAGGTTCGCATCGGAGGAGCCCTGTGAAGCCTAGGTCAAGTCTGAGGCGGCAGCTCAGGGGCAGGAGGAGAGGCAGAGGCCAGGGGCTGGGTGTGGACAGGGCCAGGCCCGGCTCATTGGCCACCTCCTGCCGCCAGGTGTTCACACTGCCCAAGGTGAGCGCCAAGACCAAGTTCAAGCTGACAGCCCATGAGGGCTGCCGCGTGCGGAAGGTGGCACTGGCCACATTTGCCAGCGTGGCCTGTGAGGACTACGCCGAGACCTGCCTGGCTTGCCTCACCAACCTGGGCGACGTGCACCTGTTCTCGGTGCCGGGCCTGCGGCCCCAGGTGCACTACTCCTGCATCCGCAAGGAGGATATCAGCGGCATCGCCTCCTGCGTCTTCACGCGCCACGGCCAGGGTGAGGAGGGGCCTTCTGGGGCAGGGGTCCCCGCGGGTCTGCAGGAAGGGCGGGTGGGGGCGGGCCCCTCTGAGGGACGGCCTGGAACGTGTCTCCACATTGCACTGTGCTCCTCCCGCCCACCCAGGTTTCTACCTGATTTCCCCATCGGAGTTTGAACGCTTCTCCCTAAGTGCCCGGAACATCACAGAGCCCCTCTGCTCTCTGGACATCAGCTGGCCGCATGCTGCTGCCCACTCCAGGTACATGGGGTGGGTAGTCCTGGGTCTGGGGGCTGTCACCAAGGCTGGTGTCATCCCCACCCCCGATTCTGCATGGAGCCAGGGTGGCCCTCCCTGGTGTCACCCTTCTCTGGTCCCACGTGTCAGGGATGGGAGGTCAGGGTTTGGCCCTTCGAGCCTTGAGGTGACTGCCTGTGACCCCATCATGGCCTTGTTTCTGCAGCTATAGGCTCCAAGAGTCGCCCAAACTGAGCCCAGCTAACGGGACCCCAGGCATCGTCCTGGCCCCGCAGAGCTGTGCTGGAAGTCCTAACCCTGTCCGCGGCAAAGGAGCTGGTGAGGGGCTCGGTGTGAAATGGGGGTGGGATGCCAGTCAGCTCAGACATCAGGGCAGGCCTCTGCAGGAGGCACCAGAGCTGGAAGCCGAGCAGGGCGTCCCAGGCTGCAGAGGGGTGGGGGTCTGTCACTGGGCTGGTCCCCAGGTACACAGGTGGCCCAGGGTCCTAACAGGCCTGGTCATCTCCTTCCTGCAGACACCCTAGAGCTGCCTGAGGCCACACTCTCGCCTATGTCCATTGACTCAGCCACCAGCGCTGACACTACTCTGGACACGACAGGGGACATCACAGTGGAGGACGTGAAGGATTTCCTGGGGTGAGGTGGGCGGGCAGGATCCACAGGGGGGTGGGGCAGCCCTGGCTCCCCAGCCTACCTCCCCACCCTCCGCCAACCTCATGTCTGAGCTGGGCATGCGGGACCAGGGAGGAGCTTGCCCCAGAGCCTGACGACATCCCCTTCCCCAGTTCTGCAGAGGAAACGGAGAAGAATCTTAGGAACCTGGTAGAAGACGAGGCTCGGGCCTGCGCCATCCTGATTAAATGAGGTGCTGCAGGTCTGGGTCTCCCCGGGGGACCCTGCCCTGGTTTCACACCGAGAATCCTAGCAGGCCTCTGTCAGGACAGCCCTCTCTGAGGCCTGGATGCTCTCCCAGGGTGTCCCCGTGAGGGCTTTGGGGGCCACCCACAGACATGGTTTTCATAGTTCCGTGTTGAAGACAGCGCCACATGGTGTTTGGGGTGAGAGGTGGTGGCAGCTGGGGCTCTGGCGGGCTTGGCCAGCCCGTTTCTGCAGATGAGCTCACCTAGGCATGAAGTTGGGCCCCGCTGGTGAGACTTGGAGAATAGGGCCTGGCCTGAGACTGAGTGGCCACCACTCCAGTCTGTGTGGCCCCAACCAGATCTGAGGCCCATCGTCTGCCCAGCTCCTTGCTGCGTAGGGCCCCACCCACACACCAGGCACAGGCACCCCAGCTCTGTGCCTCAGTGGCAGGGGTGGCCCTACTGCCTACCCTGAAGGAGGCTGAGTAGCCAAGTCACCTGCGCTTTCGGTCTCCCTGGCCTTCGGCTGACCCTTCTTTTCCTCTGCCAGGAAGGCCAGAGCTCACTGGCCACCACCTGCCTTGCTCAGAGCTGGGATCCAGGACCCGTGGCTCCTCCCAGCCCTTCACACAGCCTGGACCTGCCCACCTCAGCCCCAGGGTGTGGGCCTGGCACTCGGGGGGACTCGGACGGCCCCCCTGCAGGCAGCACCTGGGAGCCAGGGTGCCAGAAGGGAGGAAGCGGGGGCTGGCAGCCCTCGCCACCACCTACGCCACACCGCCTTTCTCCCCTCCTTTTGCAAAGATTATTTTTCTAATGTCTGGACTGGACAGTGCCGGGCTAGACACTCATTTCTAAAACTATTTTGGTACTTGTTCCTGGGCTAGCGTGTCCCCCTCACCCCCGGCCTGTACATGAGTGTGTGTGCGCATGCGTGGGTGTGACTGCGAGCTCCCTGGGCACCCAGACGGGCCTGGTCAGGTGTGTGTGTGGGTGGGGGTCAGAATGGGTTTTCCTGTAGACTGTACCTTGGGGGTTTTCTGTCATTTTGTTAACACTAGCACTGTTTTAATATTAAAAATGCTGATTTTTAATATTGAAAATAAAAGCATTTAATATCTTAAAGGGCAACCATGTCTGCTTGATCCCTAGCAGGGGAGGGGTGTCACATGCGACCTCACACCAGTGGGTCTTATTTCCCAGACCCTTTAAGGTACCAGCTAGGGTTTCCCCATTGGTGCTGCGGGGGCTTGCTGCTGGGGCTGTGCTGCTGGGGACCGTGGCGCTGGGGGGCGGCCGTGGCAGGGCTGTGCTGGCAGGAGGCGGACAGAGAGGCCCTTCCTGTCTCTCACCCGGAGCCTGGGGATTCCACGGGCGCTTCCGGTGCGGCTGCCTTAGGCCAGGGCCTTGCGGAAGGTGCTCCAGGCGTGGAAGCAGCGGGTGAAGGCGTGCTGCTCGTTGCCCTTGCGGACCAGGCGCAGGCGGCGGGGGTGCTCGTGCTCCTTGGCGCGCATGTGCTGGATGTACACCTGGTGGGCGGGGCGTGTGAGCCGCAGGCAGCTCTCCCAGGCATGGGGCTGCTTGCCCTCCCCTGCACCAGCTCACCTGGCAGGCCTTCAGACTCAACTTGATCTCCACCTGGCTTGTCTGGGTCCCCACCCACATGTAGACCTGTGGGGATAGGGGAGGTGGTCTCATGGGGGACTCGAACTCCCCACCTCCCAGCCCCAGAATTCCCCTTTACAAACAGATGGGCTCGTGAATGGGCGCGTCAGCAGGGGTCTCACCTCTTGGCCATTGTCTAACAACATGATGTCATCGTCTGCCAGATCATCTTGGCAAAAGTCAGAACATTTTTCTGTCACTGCGAAGTAACCCTTCTCGTTGGAGCACCTGGAGGTCAAGGGTCAGAGAGACTCAGGGCCTCCGCAGACCAGGCCAGAGGGCGGGGTGGGTGGGCAAGGCTCACCGGAAGAGCCGGGTGTGCTTCATGTACTCCGCGTCGTCGTCGTAGGGCTTCTGTGCGCCGATGCCCACCCAGAAGAAGTTCTCGGGCTCCTCGCCTTCGTTGATGACCTGCGGGTGAGAGGTTGGTCCAGCCCAGGGTCCCCGGCCGCCCTTCTTGCCTATCTGGCCACCGCGTGCCCTGGTCACCTGCTTGCTGTAGGAGGCATCAAACATGGTGTTCAGTATGTCCTCCGCCAGCTTGGCCTCATCCGGGTCCGACGCCCGGCCCACCCACGCGTACACGATGCCCTGGTTGTCCTCACTCTCAAAGGGAACCTGGGGAGGGGTAGAGCGTTCAGGTCAGGCCCACCGACAACCCCCACCCTGACCCACAGTCCTGGTCTCCCACAGCCCCACCTTGAGAATGAAGCAGAACTCAGAGTTGAGGAGGCTGGAGTCAGTGTTGATCTGGATGCACCTGGGGGAGGTGGGAGGTCAGCAAGGGCTCCAGGCACCTGAGTCCACCTGCCCACCTGCGCCCCGCCCCCCAGCCAGGCACCGGGTGCAGAGGGCACTGCCGTTGGTTCGAATCTGGTAGAGGCTGGGCTGCAGGGTGCCCTGAGCCGCCTTCCTCCTGCCTCGGTGGATGATGAACTTCCTCTTGAAATGGGACAGGAACTTGGGGTTCTCCTGCTGCTGTGTCATACGCACCACCTGGGAGGGTGGAAGTGTCAGGGGCCATTCCCGGGCCTCCACCCTGCCCCTCCCTGGTCTGAGTCCTACCACCAGGCACGCCCGAGGCCGTGGGGGCACCGGGCTGTGGGGCACGGCCAGCGCACCCCTAGCTTGCCAGGGAAGAGGCTCTCGAACTTCTTCTGCAGGCTGAAGGTGAAGGTGAGCCAGCCCATGTTGGAGGCTTCCCGGCCCTGCCAGAAGTACACGGTGCACTGAAAGTCCTCCTCCGGCTGCTTCTCCTCCACCTCGGCCGCTGCCTCCTCGCCTTCTCTGCCCTCGGCCCCAGCCTTCTCCTCCTTCTCTTCCTTCTTCTCCTCCTCCTCGTACTCCACGGGGACCCAGTACCTGCAGGCCAGGGCAGTGAGCAGCGAGCGGCCCCAGAGCAGGGGCCGGGCTGCAAGGGAGGCTCGGGGACAGCACCTGCAGAGGAAGACGTAGCAGTCCTGCGTGTAGAAGTGGCCGAACTCCTCCTCAGGAAGCCGCGCGAACTTCTTGCCCTCCAGCACGAAGCCCTCCATGCCGTCCAGGTCCTCGTTCCACTCCTCCATCAGCTGCTCGGCCTGCACGTGACCACGGCCGCTGGTGGGCACCTGAGCAGCGGGCAGGGGCCGCAGGGCCTCCGCCCGGGACAGGCCGCATCCCGTCAGCCCCTTCTGCCCACCCCACCCCAGGCTGCGCCCCCACCTCGGCCAGCGCCATGGGCGGCTGCCTGGGCAGGAAGAGCGCCGTGAGGTCTGCCTTCATCTCGTCTTTCTTCTCAGCGTCGCGCTTCACCTTCCCGGCAAGTCCAGGGCCCTGCAGCACGGCCTCTGCGTTGCGCGTGTAGTCCACCATCAGCACGTCGTCCCAGTTCTTGAACTTGGCCTTGAACACCTGCGGGGGAGAGCACACCAAGGGGATCAACAGGGGTAAGGCCAGGGTGGAAGTAGGCCAGGGAGGCTCTGCAGGTGGGGAAGTCCAGAAGTGGGAGGAGCACCTCGGCGGGGTGGAGCCCACGGAGGCGGGCCTAGGAGCAGGGTGGGCGGGGCGGGGCCTAGGAACGGGGTGGGAGGGCGGGTAGAGGGGGCGGGGCCTAGGCACAGTGGGCTGGGCTCAGCTCCCAGGGGCGGGGCCCAATGGATTCCCAGAAGGGCCCAGGCTCCAAAAGTCCGCAGAATCCCAGGGAGGTGGCGGGGTGTGGCCTGCGCAGCTGGATCGCGCGGTCTACCTGTGCTTCGGTGCCCTCGAGGCTGCGGCTGACCGTGGCGTAGCGTGGCCGGTGCAGCATCCCACACAGCTCCTGGCCGAGCTTGAGCGCCGCGGCTCGCACTAGGCGCGGGGATTTGCGGCCGAGCCAGATGAACACATCGGACCAACAGTCCAGGATGTACACGCATCGCGTGTCCAGCAGGCTCTGAAGCTGCGGGGCCAGAGGCTGGAGGTCAAGCAGTGCTGTGCTAACGGGAAGGATCCGTCTCCTCGCCCTCCTCCCCGTGTCTCACCAGCCGCATCCTGGGCATCAGTTCCACCTTGGGGGGCTTCTTATGTTCCACTGACAGCTTGTAGTTGATCTGGGGCAGCTCCAGGTAGCCCAGGCCCAGGCCCACCTAGCAGACGGAGAGGTGAGCACTGTGGGCGGGACCTGTGGACCGAGCCTCGCCCACCACAGCCGGTTTGGAGCCGGCCCTGGCCTGCTCCTCTCTGGGCCTGTTTCTTCCCTCCACTCCAAGGCTTTTAAGGGTATCCTATCACTGGAAGGACTTGTATTTTTAAAAAAATCCTCACCCGAGGGCATTTTTCCATTTATCATCTGATAGAATGGGAGGGAGGGAGAGAGAGTAACATCCAGGCGAGAGAGACACATCAACCGGCTGCCTCCCACACAACCCTGACCAGGGCTTGGAACAAACCGCAACTAAGGTGCATGCCCTTGACCAGAATCAAACCCGCGACTCTTTGGTCCACAGGCCGACGCTCCAACCATTGAGCCAAACCGGCCAGGGCTGGAAGGCCTTTTAAACAGCGCTCTCCCTGCCTACCCTCTCCAGAACTCACTATGTTTCTAATTTCCTAGCTTGTCCTTTTTCTGCTCACAGCACCCGTGGCTTCTCGTCACCTGCAGAATTAAGGCCGGGTTCCCAGGCCTGGCACCAGGCACTCCGCCTCCATTTCCAGCCCTCCAGGAAACACACCCAACACTACTCATGGCTGGACCGAGAGCCAGCCTCCAGACCTCTGCTCAGGCTCGTCCGTGTCCAGAAGGTACAGCCACTCCACAAGTCCAGATGAAGACAACCAGTCACCACAGTGGTACTGGCCCATTCCCCCAACCTGACCACTGATGAAGGCAGACTGGCCCCACACCCCTGCTCACCTTATACAGCTTGGGCTGCGGCGGCCAGAAGTCATCAGGCACGTGCTTCTTGATCTCAGAGGGCTCGCCACCCAGTGCCTCCCAGAACTCGGGGGGCTCCTGGCCTTGCATCAGCAGCGTGATCTCTGCCTTCCCTTTCCTCTCATTCTTGTTAATTTTTTCTGCAAAGAGCCTGAGGACAGGTGCGAAGCCTCAGTAAGACCCACACCCCTTCTCAGGTGACAGGTTTTTTTTGCACAAAACCCTTACCACGTCTGAGCAGGGCAGAGACCTCATACCTGGTTTTGGTAGTGCTGCTCAGCGTGGCCTGGGCCCCCCGCCACACATAGATGTCCAGCCCTCGGTCCAGCAGGAAAACAAACCTGGACAGGAGGCGCAGGAGGGGCTATGACAGATATAGGCAATGACTGTCCCAAGGCCCCAAACCCACCCCAAGTCCCCCATAATGGGGCTAAAAGAGTTGCTTATGTTACACAAATACATTTAATACAATTTTTTTAAAGGCTTCTTCTTCTAGCCCACAGCTGTCCCTCACTGGTTTGGTGGAGGAGGTTCAGGGGCAAGCACTCCTAATCCACATCACTGGCGCTCACCTGGGGTCCAGGGAGGCTCCCTTGAGTGGCACAGGCTCCAACTTGATGTTCTTTTTCCCATATACACGGTACATCCTGGAGGCCAGAGCAAAAGTGGCTTGGAGGGGACACCAAGGGACCCATTTACCTCTAACGCCCTCCCCCCAGTCCATCCAAGCTGGGTCCAGGTCAGTGCTACCCGCCCACGTTGCCCTCACCTGGTGATGTAGTGCGTGTCCTCTACAGTGTAGAAACCACTGGCTGTTCCACCCTCGATGTAGGCAATGTCGCCATCAAACACCTGTGAGGGTGAGGGTGCCGCCGTTACCCCGAGTGAACACCGCCTCCCCCCAAACACCACCTTGTTACAGGTGCTACACATCTGTGACGGTTACGAAGAAGAATGAGCTCTGTGCCTGTAAACACAGACACACGCTGGCAGGCAAGACATACAAATACATGGCTGCATTCACCCCTGCGCTGGTTTGGAACGCACAGTACGTTCACACCTGTGTGTCCGGGCACAGACGCAAGCACACCTGCGAAGGGCACACTTGGGTGAATGTGGGTAAAACCCTCATGTGTGTGGCGTCGCCAACATGGAAACAGCCGGAGGGAAGGCTGGCACAACTCCCTAACCCTGCCAACTGCACTCGTCCAGCCCTCAGCCCACCTCCCACCCCATTGGTCCCAGATCCCCATCTCTCTCTCGGCCTCCAATGACCCCAGCTCCCCACCTCTGGCCTCATCTCACTCCCTCGGCTTCCCCGTCTTGGTCCCTGCCTCTGTGTCAGCTCCTAATCCCCAAACCCTCTAGTCTCAGCCCCTGCCGGCCCCACTAGCCCCGCCCCCCGCTGTCCCGCCCTTCCACCTGCCCAAGGCCCTCCGCCCACTGGCACCTGCAGGAACTCCTCGCTCTCGTCGCCCATCTCCTCCCGCACAGTGCGGCACTCGGCGCCCAGGTAGTTCCGCAGGTTCACCGCGTGGATGGCCGAGCAAGCCTTCTTGTCGAGCGTGGCCTCCCCGCCAATCCAGTAGTAGATCTCCCAGCTCAGGGAGCCGCTGTCGTCCAGGAAGGTCTGGGGGCCAGGTCACGGCCGGTCAGCGCTCAGCAGACAGTCTGGCTTCCTAGCTCACCCCAGAGGCCGCTGGGATGATGCAGGCTCCCAGGTCCCAGGACGAGTGTCACCCACATACCTGTGCCTGGGCGTCTCTGCCTGGCCTCTTCGCCCAGCCTCCCCTCCCACCTGCCTCAGTGGGAAAGACGTGGAGTGGGGATTCCGAGCGCTCAGGGAAGTCATGGGGTCAGGTGGCGCTCACCTTGAGCACGATGTAGCAGTCGGCCTCGTAGAACTTGCCGTGTAAGGCCTCCTCCACCAGCACAGGCACGAAGTTCTCGATCTGCCAGATGGTCAGGCCTGGCAGCTGGCCCACGTCTTCCGTGAAGAACTCGGAGTAGTCGAGCCGAGGCTTCTCCAGGCCTTGGTCCCAGCGCCGCACCTTGCCCCCCGGGGCTCCGGGGTCGGTGCTCTCCTGGGGTCACAATGCACGCGTTGACCCTGTGCAGTCGCTCTCGTTCTCTCTGCTCTTCGCCCTCATAGGGCCTTTGGCCAGTGTCCCCCTTCCATCGTGGCCTGGGTCCCACAGTCTGTCTTGACCAGAGCCCAGGGCCACCTGCCCTGCCCCAGCTCTGGCCTAACTTACCTCCTGCTTTTTGTTCTTCTCCTGGGCCACGTCTGACATGCCCTTCAGCACCTGCTTGGCCTGGTCGTCCTGGGCGGAGTCCTTGCGCCTCCGTAGCCGCATCTTTCGAGCCAGGGGGTCCTTAGGCCCACCCCCAGCTTGCGGAGAGGCAAACAGCTAAGCCGGCATTGGCCTGCCTCTGGGGCATCCAGCCAACCAGGGCCAACCCAGTCCACCAGTCGAGCCCTGAGAGGAGCTGCCCACCCTCAGAGAGACCTTCCCCTCCTTACCAGCTGCTGCGGCAGCCACGGTGGCCGGGGAGGCACCTGCCAGCCGCAGCTGGTTCTGCAGCGAGAAGTCGATGTTGTACCACTCGGCACTGCGGTCGGCCGGCTTGGGAGGCATGACCAGGCTGGGGTTCTCCCGAACGTCCAGGACCTGCCTCGCAGGGGAGCAGAGGTGGCGCTGAGCCTGCGCCCCGCTCACAGCCACCCCGAACCCTGTTTCTTGCTGAGGCCCAGGCTGGGCCCAGGGGCCTGTGTCTCCTCCCAGCTCGGCCAAGCCCATCCTTCCCTTCTGTGGGACTCTGTGACGCATGATATGGATTCAGGCACATGGCTCACCTTCTCCCCAAAAGCACCCTGGCAATGGCCATCCCTCCAGGAGGCCTCTGCTGGGTCCCCCTCATTCCAGTGACACCCCTGTGCTTGGTCTTTCCTGAGGGTCAGTCTGCACCCCTGCCCTCCCCACCGACCCCACACCCACAGTGCCGCTGGGGCCTGCCCTGACCTGGATCTCTGACAGGAAGTGGATGGCCTCAGGGAGGGTCACCAGGCGGTTCTTGTTCAGGACCAGTTTCCTCAGCTTGGTGCACCTGTGAAGCCAGAGCGGGCCTCAGAGATGTGGGGGGGGGGGGCAGGGACACTGCCAGGCGGGCCGTGGGGCCCAGCTCATTAGGAAGCCACACCCTTCAGTGTGCAGAGGCAGGGAAGGCCGGAGCTCGTGCTGTGGGAGTGACTGAAATTCTGTGGCTTTGATGGAGAGCATTTTCCCAAGTGACCTGTAGGTTAAGGGCCCCTGGATATAAAGACCCAAAATATGTTCTGGCCCTGGCTGTTCTGGCTCAGCGGTTAGAGCGTCGGCCTGCGGTCCGGAGAGACCCAGGTTCGGTTCCCGCTGAGGGCACAAACCTCGGTTGCAGTTTGTCCCCGGCCCTGGTTGGGTCACATGGGTGGCAGCCACTCAACGTGTCCCTTTCACCTTGAAGTCTCTCTCTTCCTCCCTCCCACTCTATCTGAACAAAAAATGAAAAAATGTCCTCAGGTGAGGATAAAAAAACAAAACATGTTCTGTGCTCAAATTAGTTTGGAAGCTGCTGGGGGGGGCTCTCTGTTCTCTGCCTGAAGGACTTCCCCGAGCCAGGAGACCACACTGGTGGACACTGCACCCTGCAGAGGGGCTGGAGGTGGCCCTGGGGCCCAAATTCACACAGCAGTGGAACCCCTCTGGCCTTGTCCCTATCAGTGAGTGTTCTCCCAAAGGGTGCTCTGGGGAACCCGAACTGGGAACTGCTGGCAGGGGCCTCTGTAGTCTTTTTTCTTTTTTAATTTATTTTTTTGGTACGTGCCCCTAGTGGAAGCCCAACCCTGGACTCTCTGGACCGCAGGCCTATGCTCTAACCGCCAAACCAGCCAGGGCTAGGGCCTGTGAAGTCATTATCCACGAAGTCAAATCCACTCATCCACTTTGTATGATGTACGTAGATGACAGGTGGGGGCCCACTATCATTCTAGGGTTTTCTATGCATGCCCCGCCCTGCCCCACTGGCCCCGCCCCACACCTGCAGAGGCTTTCGGGGATCAGCTCCAGGTTGTTATCCGCAGCCATGAACTCCTCCAGGCTGGCCAGCTTGCCGATGCCCGAGGGCAGTCCGTCGAAGTCCAGACGGTTCGAGTTCAGGTATAGCTTCTTCAGTTTGGTCAGCTTGCAGATGGCCGACTAGAGGGAAAAACAGGCAGGCGCAGTCAGGGTGGCAGGCGGGTGGCCAGGACCTCCCGCCCCGCCAGCCGGGACTCACCGGTAGTGAGGTGAGCTGGTTGCGGGACAGGTTCAAGGTCTCCACATGCACCCACTGGTCAATGCACAGGGACAGCTCGGTGATCTGGTTGCTGCTGAGGTTGAGGCGGCGCAGGCTGGAGAGAGTGTACAGGCACTCGGGCACCCGCGTCAGGTCGTTGCAGGACAGGTCCACGTCTGGGGCACAAGGTGGGGTGCCTCAGCCGGGCCCACGCACACAGCTGCAGAGGCAGCCAGTCCTGGTCTGGCCCCGGCCCCACCCCTCCGGGCTCTGGGACTTTCAGCAGTGACTTAACCTCCCTGAGCCTCAGGAGAAACTCCCTCAGACGGTGGGTCTGAGTATAAGGCTGGCATTCACTACTGGGTGTTGATACCGGTCACCGTGATAGTGCAGAGAGAATCAGAACATAACCAAGTCCTCTCTTCCCCTTTGGGGGCGGTCAGAGAAGCAGGGTCCAACCCATTCCTCCCTGGGAAGTGAGGGGCCTGAGGGAGCCAGAGGCTGAGGTCACCCAGGGACTCTGACCTGTGAGGTTGCTCAGGCCCTCCAAGCTGGTGGGGAGGTTGCCCTGGGTGCGCTGGGTGTTTCTCAGGTGCAGAGTCTGCAGGGCCGTCAGAGCTGGGAGCTGCCTGCAGGGAGATGCGGGGTCAGGTCAGGGGCAGGCGCAAGAGCATGGGGCTGAGGGGGCCCACTGGGATGCGGGATGTGGCCAAGGACGGCTGTAGGGGAGGTGGGCAGGACCGGGACACAGCCCACACCCCACCCCAGCGGGAAGGGTCAGGGCTCCTGGGTCCTAGGGCCGGCCCCGGAGGTGGCCTGCGCTGCCGACCGGAGCTGTGCATGCTGCAGTGGGTTCCCGTTGAGCACGAGCGTCTGCAAGTGCACCAGGCGGCGCATCTGGGGCGGCAAGCTCTCCAGGTGGTTCTCGCTGAGGTCCAGGTAAAGCAGGTCCGTGAGGTTGATGAAGAGCTGGTTGGGGATGGTCTCAATGCTGCGGGCGGGAGGGAAGCAAGCAGGGGCTGGCGGTCAGCACACGTGCCCACCTCCAGGACGGCCTGCCCCACTGTGGGGTGGCCCTGCCTGCTCACCCTCCTGGCCTGAAGGGCACCTGTTATGGCTGAGGTTCAGCACCAGCATGTTCTTGGCATTCTCCAGCTCCCGAGGGCACTCCGTCAGCTGGTTGTGGCTCAAGTCCTGGGTAGGAAGGGTAAGGCCAGGTCAGGGTTCAGCGCTGGTCCCACCTTGCCCGTCCTCTGCCGGGCTGGAGGTCAGGCAGAGCACTGAGAGGGGAGGAGATGAGGGGGTTTCAGGGCCAAAGGGAGACAGCCAGGACCCTGGCAGGAAGGGTGCTTAGGTTAAGGACCTGACCCCATGAGTGACCTCGGGCAAGGCACTGCCTACCTAAGTCTCAGTTTCCCCATCTGTAAAAGGGGATAGCAACGGCCCAGGGACCACCATAGTGGGTGGGTACCCCTTACCAGGACTGAGAGGTCATCCAGCTTGAAGAGGTCATCAGGTACTCCAGAATTCTTCAGGCTGTTGGCTCGAGCCACGATGGCCTAGGGACAAACCATGCTTCCGTGGGTCTCGGTTTTCTCCCGTAGGTGAAGCAGAGATCAGGGAGGCACACCTCCTCAGGGAGTTCACTGAAGGCCTCGCTCACTGTCCTTCCACCTGGCAAGCTCTTCCTACTCTCCCTATGAACTCCTATTCACACCTCAAAGCCCAGCTCCAATGAGCCCAGAACCCAGCACAGGGTTCTGAGGGAACATTTTCTGGTTGAACAATCGCTCTTCTTCTCATTTCCAGAGGACGAGACAGGGATGCAGCTCTGAGTCAGGGCTTCTAGAGCACAGGGAGAGGGTTGGCCCGAAAATTCAGTGTGGACTGAGCAAGTCTATTTGGTCTCCCTTTAGGACTGAAACCTCATGCTACAGACACGAAGAAAGTTCGAGGCGGGGAGAGGAGAGGTCAGGGAATGGTGCCATGATTACAAGCAACAGCAGGGCCCAGGGCCGCCGCCACCTCTCCTTCGGCCCTGTCTGGGTGGAACCTTGGTGTTTCTCAGCGGCTCCCCACTGACACCTCCCCAGAAAGTGAAAGGGACTTGTCCAAGGTCGTGCAAGCAGGAAGTGGCAGAGCTGATCTGAACTCAAGCAGCCTAGGTCCTTAACATCTCAGAGCTTTGGCTTTGGATAGGAATGGTCTTTGCCAAGGCCCGAAGGGTCTGGCCAGAAGCCTGGTGTTCTGGGACAGCAGAAGCTCCATAAAGAACGGAAGTATGAGAGCCACACTGACCACCTCCCTTCTGGCCAAACCCCATCCTACCCCAGCTCCACCACTGCCTGGCCCTGGGACCTCTGGCAAGTGACCTGCCTCTGCGGCCAAACGTCATCTGTGAACGTGGCAGAGGTCAGGATTGTGAGAGCAACCCACCTGGAAGAGCTGGAATAGTGCTTACCCACTACCAGTTGTTATTGCAGTGGTTGCCCAAAATGGGTGGGATTTTGGATGTTTTACCTTTTCCCCCATGGGTTACTTAACACAGGGCATTATTATATCCTCTTCCCTTTGGAACGAGCTCCGGAGCCTGACCCAGGGATGGGCAGAGGTGAGGGGCCAGCTCTCACAGCCCCTGCTAGACTCTGGTCCCCACCCTCAAGCTTGGTGGCCTCTAGCAACACTCACCCGAAGAGATGGCAGGCTGGACAGCTCCCCATGAAGTGTGGTCAGGTTGTTGTGGCTCACAGACAGGTGCTCCTGGGCAGGACAAGGGAGCAGAGGCTGAGTGGCATGGGGCGTGCCTATGGAGTCTCCACCTGCCACAGCTCTGCACATTCAGGGTCCCTCAGCCACCTCTACAGCATCCCTCCCTCATGGGATGAGGTGCTTCCTCCCTCTCTGCCAGCCCTGCTTACGGCTATCAACAGCTTTCTATCATCTGCCTTCTGCACAGGCTCTGTCCAGCCCCATCCACAGGTACCCACCCTGCCTGCTGAGAGCCCCTTACCAGCTTCTGCAGCGCAGCCAACTCCTCTGGCAGGTAGCAGAGGCCAGTGCGGTTCAGCTTCAGCCATCGCAGACTGGTCATGGCCTTGACATTTTCAGGGAAGTAGCCTCCCTGGGGGGTAGTGATGGTGAGGCTAGTCTGAGAGAGGAACGTCCCTGCTCTACCACCCTCTATGGCTCCCAACTGCCCATGGAAACCTCTGGGGAGCAAAAGAGCCAACTCTATCCAGCTGTGTGACCCTGGACAAGTCACTTTGCCACTATGGGCCTCAATTTCCTCACCATAAAATAGGGCTAATAAAAGCCCCTCAGGCCCGGCTGGTGTGGCTCAGTGTCGAGCACTGACCCATGCACCAAGAGGCTGCCGGTTCAATTCCCGGTCAGGGCACATGCCCAGGTTGTGGGCCCGATCCCCAGTGGGGGGCACGCAGGAAGCAGCCAAGTGATGTTCTCTCTCATCAACATTTCTATCTCTCTCCCTCTCCCTCTCCCTCTCTCTAAAATCAATAAAGAAAAAATAAAAATTTAAAAAGCCCCTCATGACAGAAGTGTTGTGAAGAGTGACTCATTGGTAGGAAGGCTATCGGCCCACGGTCAATCTCTCTCTCACTGGACTGAGCGCGAGAGGTGGGAAGGAGCTGGCTTGTTTCAGGTGACATCCCCAGCACCCAGCTGTGTGGTCGGCGTGGCTCAAATGCCTTCACCCAGCACTGCAGGCTCTGCCTGCACTATGTGGTGTGGGGGCACCCCCTGAGACTCTGCCAAGGTCCTACCTGTGCCCCCACCCTGCCATCAGCACACAAGCCATTGTGGCAAGGTCCAAACCCCTGGGCAAAGGCCCCAGCTCCCCACCCAGCACAGGCACTGCTCCTTTCATTCTTTCATTCATTCCCCACATTCGACCTGGGCTGGTGGTCCCCTTCCCCCTGCAGCCACATTCCTGGCCAGTGACTCAGGCTTCCAGTATGGAGAAAACACATGGAGACCCTCCGTAAGGACAGTGGAGATGGAGGGAGAGGAAAGTGGTGTGGTTGCCTGTGCGTGAGGTCAAAGGTGTGTGCATATGTGGACAGATGCAGAAAGAACCTGCCTACCTCTTGGCCCTGGCCCAACTCACCCCTGACCCCAGCTGAAGTCTGGGCTCCCCAACCCTGCGGACCCAGGCTGACACCAAAGGGACCACAGCCGGAGTCCGCCCACTCACCCTGCCTTCAGCCTGGGCTGGCCTTCCTAGTACCAGGCCAGCTCGCACCTGCACTGCTGCCCTGCCTCCTCTGGCCACTGGCCCTGCCCACCTCATCCTTGACTCTAGCACCACCTCACCCACCACTGGTTGGCAGGCTAGGCTCAGGCTCTTTGTGGCCCTGGTCTATCAGTCCAACAGCTGCTACCCAGGGCCCCCCACACTCTCCATACCAACTAATCTATGCCTCCAAGAAGGTAATTTTTAAAAAGATTGTTTTTAGATAGGGGAAGGGGGAGAGAGAGAGAAAGATGGATGAGAGAAACAGGATGGATTGGTTACTCCAGACAGCGCCTGAAACCTGTGGATGTGCCCTGAGCCGGTACTGAACCCCCCCACCTTCTGGTGTAACCCAGGGCGCTCCAACCAACCGAGCCATTCCAGCCAGAGCTCCAAGAGGGTAACCTTTTTTTCCCGGAAACAGGGTAACTTTTAACCCTCTTCACGGAAAGAGAAAACCGAGGAGGCTGTGGCAGGCGAAGTGACTTGCCCAGGACCACACAGGAGGGGTGGCAGGCACAGGGCAGGGGCAGTGCGGGGGGGCCCCAGACCCCTGGGGCCGGCCGGACGCCGCGGCGCGGCAGTGAGTCAGGGCCTGCCTTGGGCGTGTGACCTCAGCGGCCAGGAAGCAGGGCCAGGGAGGCAGGAGCACAACTCGCTGACCCCTTGCCCAGGTGCCCGCGCAGGGTCACCGGGTAGGGGCTCCCAGCCCAGGCACACGCGCCGCCCGAGCCGGCCTCGGCATCCCGAGCGGGCACTGAGCGGAGGCCTAGGGGAGTCCGCGCGGGGCCAGGAGCCGAGCCCAGGAGAGCCCCATCCGGCCCCGCCCTCAGCCCCGGCGGCCGTGGGCCGGGGCGGGCAGGGCAGGAAGCAGAGGCCGGCTCGGGCCCGAGCGGAGAGACGGCCTGCAGAGGAGCCGGTCCGCCACCCGCCCGCTCACCTTGAAGTCGTTGCCGCTGAGGTCCACGCCGCGCACGAACGGCAACACTCCGGTGGCCTCCATGGCGCCGCGCTCACTGCCGGCCGGGCGGGCGCGGGGCGTGGCGGGCAGATCCTCGGGCCGGGCCAGCGCCGACCCCGCCCCTTAAACCCGCCCGCGCCCGGCGGCCGGAAAGGCGGAGCCGGCGCGCCCCTCCTGCCCAGGAGCCTCCGGGGGCAATGCGGGAAGCTTTAGGCGCCCCCGGGCCTCAGTTTCCCCGTCTGTTCGAAGACTGGAGGGGCGTCGAGCAGTCCGTGCGTCCCCCGTGCTGCGCGGGAGGTTTGGTAAGCTGCAGGCTAAGCCCTGCGCCCCCGGCAGCGGTGTGTCCGGCTCTGCAGCACCTGTCCCTGCAGCTGCCCCGGAGAGTCTGGCACCCGGCCCGCGGGCGCAGCTGCCCAGGGAGTCTGACCGTCCGCAGGGCCCTGCGTGGCGACCAGCAGTAGCAAGACGACTGGCCCTTGGGTGCAGGGGCTCTGGCCAAGCCCAGGCCTGCGCCTGGCCGGTTAGGAAGCATCTGTGACAAGCATCCTAAGGTTGTCGCCAGAAACAAGTGAACAGACGCAGGTGTAGCTCATGGCATACAGCACGCACTCAGTGAGTGGCACGTTATTATCATTCCGCTTAGAGTCAACCTTCAACTTATTTGCTTACTCGCCCGCACCCCCGGCCGGCGCCAGGCAGGCCCCCAGCACACGAAGGCCAAGCGCAGGGTGTAAGCACCGCCGTCCCTCGCAGGGGTGGAGGGGCGGGCGCTCCGGGTCCCCAGAGAGAAAGCAGGCCCCGGCCGAGGCGGCCTGCACAAGGTCACAGGAAGCAGGCGGCAGGGGCAGGTTCCTGAGTCGCACTGTGTGCTTCGAAGGCCAACAGATAAGAATGACGAGGCCACCGAGGCACTCTCGCAGAGGTGACCTAACGGGTCACCTGACCGCCGACAGCGCGGGCCGGTGCCGCCGGGCTGCCCGGCGCTGCAAGGACCCTGGGCTCAGAGCGTGCTCCCCATCCGAGGCTCATGTTTCAAGCGCACACGCGTCACAACGGGCCCCGGGGCCGTCTCATTCCACAACCCGAGGGCCTGGCCCCGCACCACCCAGCCGCGGGCTCGGAGCGCACCCCGGTGCCTTTAAATCCGGGTGTCTCAGACAGTCCCTCCCGGGGGGAGCGCGCAACCCGGAGGGGGCGTGGCCTTCCTACCATTGGATGAGTCGCGCGGTGTTTTAGAAAGACAACGCACGTCTCGAGCGCTCTGATTGGACGTAGGGCCTGCTCGTCTACGTGCGCGTCGGCGTCCGCGGCAGCTTACGGGCCTCGGCGTTCGGATCCCGGGTCCTTCACGTTCCATTCTCGGACGAGTCCGGGGTCCGGGGCCCGAGTGGACGCGTTGCGAACGCCGGTCAGTGCGCTGACGCCCCGACGCAGGTACGGCCGGAGCGCGGCGGCCCGTCCCGGTCGCCCAGCCGCAGGCGTGGAGCGTGTCCCGGACGCAGGCCGGGGGCGTGGCGGCGGAGGGGTCGGGGCCGTGCTCCCGTCTGGGGCTCCTCTCTCAGTTGCCGGAACCTCGGTGCCCTCCCCCATGAACCGGCCTCGACAGGCTCCGGGAGCTGCTGCGGGCCCGCTCAGCCCGGCCCCTGGGCTGGGCAGAGGAGGGAGCACAGCTGGCCTCCCAGGCTCCGTGGGCCCGGCTGCGCAGAGGAGGGTTATTTTTAACCCCCGCTCGCTCTCCCGCTTCCCGGAGTTGGAAGTGTGCGGGTTGGGGCCTGCGTGACCCCGCTAGGGGCAGGGTTGAGCCCCGGGTTAGGGGTATTGAAGGCCGCGTAGTTTGTAAAGTGAACTCCTGGTTTGGCTGGAGGCGGGTGGCAGCCGCTGGGCTGTGGCGGGCACCCTGCCAGCCTTTGACCAACTCAGGCCCCAGAGCCTATTTTGTTTTATTATTATTTTTTTAAATCCTCACCGGAGGATATTTTTCCCTTTATCCTCAGATAGAGTGGGAGGGAGAGAGAGACATCGACTGGCAGCCTCCCACACGACCCCAACCAGGACCGCGATGAGCTGCAACCGAGGTCCGTGCCCTTGGCCGGAATCGAACCCGTGACTCATTGGTCCGCGGGCCGACGCTCTAACCCCTGAGCCAAGCCGTCCGGGCCCTAGAACCTATTTTATAGTCTGGGGGTGGGGGCCGGGGCAGAATTCCCAAGAGGTTCAGGCTTCAGCTGCTCCGGGCATCTCCCTTTGGCTGCAGCTCTGGGCACTCACAGCCAAACAGGAAGGGCAGACATCCTTGGCACCCTCAGAGCTGGCTCTGAACTCAGGGTCATCTGCTCGGTGTCCTCAGCGAGGCAGGTCTGCTTGGTGTCTGACGGGTCCCCTGAGCTTGCCCCTTGGTCACACACCCCCTCAGCTCTCAGGGCCAAAAGGCAGGAGTCCCTCTGGAATAACCTGAAGCTGGGGCTTGGTGGATGGAGCCCTGGGAGAGGTCTCTGCCTCCACTTCCCAGGGCATGGCCCCACCCAGCCCCACCATTCTGGGCTCCTCACTTCTAACCCTCCCTGCTGTCGGCCACTTCACAGGTGAGCAGAGAGCCAGGCTTTAGGCCCTCAGCTTACCTTCTCTGCTGCTTGGGCTCCC
This sequence comes from Molossus molossus, assembly GCF_014108415.1. Taxonomy (NCBI): domain Eukaryota; kingdom Metazoa; phylum Chordata; class Mammalia; order Chiroptera; family Molossidae; genus Molossus; species Molossus molossus. The sequence continues at coordinate 168,900 of NW_023425364.1, read as the reverse complement.
CACAGCTGAGGACAGCTCCCTGTCCCCACTGTCCCAAGCGCAAGAGGCAGAGAGAGGCCCCAGTTGCCAGGCACTGGGCCAGTCCTGTTTGGAGTGTTCGTGTGTAGTTACTTTGCCCGCTGTGCTCACAGTGGGCCTTTGGCCTTGACTGGCACTTGGGCCATCTCGCTAGTCCTGTCCGTTGACTTGATAGCTCTGCCTCTGGGGCTACCCTGTCGAGATGAGGTGACCAGAGCCTCACGGAGATGCTCCAAAGGTCTGAGAGGCCCTCCAGGGCAGGCTCTCTAAGGTCCCATGTTGTGGTTTTCACTCGGCCCTGGCTAAGGACCAGGATGAGGCAGCCTCCAGGACCTGACTTGAGGGCCAGGGGACGGATGGGACTCCAGGGGTGGGTCGAGCCTGGAGGCTTTGCTCTTTGCTGTCGTGGGTCCAGGTATCTACTACTCCCTGTATGGTTCAGCAGCCTGTTTCTCTGTGAAACTGGGGTGATCATAAGAGCCTCCTCATGGGTTTCTGGTGACGTCAAATCCTGGAGGGGAGGGTCAGGGAGATGGGCCCCTGCTCCGACCTGCCTTAGGGCCTTTCTGTGTGAGTCCCTCTGTCCAGAGGTGGGTAGGTTGTTTGCAGGTTTGGGGAAGGGGGCTTAGGTAGTTCCCTTGCTTCTCACCAGAAACTCTGAATGGCTGCTTTCTCCTGAAACTCTCAGGAGCCGCCTTGTGGGCTTGAGCCAGCGCCCCAGCATGATGGCAGCCAGAGTGCCCCCCACGCCTGCCCCGTTGTCTACCTGGCTGCCCCCTCTTCAGGTCCCTGCATGCTAGCTCTCTTTCAGACACCCAGACATGGCAGAGTTCCCACGGAAGCAGGGGAAGCGGCATGAAGAGGATGTGCTGAGCAGCGCTGTGAACTTCCTCCTGGCCAACGCCCGCCTGGTGCTGGGTGTGGGCGGGGCTGCCGTGCTGGGGATCGCCACGCTGGCTGTGAAGCGGGTAAGGCCATGCTGGGCCAGCTACACCTGGGCTCCTGAAGGAGGGTCACGGGGCTGGGGCCTGCAGTGGGAACCTGGGAGGTAGTGTGGGGCCTGTCCATGGCTGGCGCCTGCTACTCCACCCAGCAGTCTTCTTTGCTTTGCCCTGGGACCTTACTGTGTACCCAGGCTTCATGTGCTCTGATCTGTGCCACTCTGCCACAGCTCATTGACAGGGCTACCAGTCCTCCGGACGAGGATGATGCCAAGGCAGACGCCACAAGCCTGGAAGACAGCTGGAAGGACCTGAGCCTGCTCAAGGCCACGCCACGTGTCCATTCCCGGTCCTTACCTCCTGCCCTCAGCCAGCCTGTGCTGCTCCCTGCCCCCTCACTGTTTGCCCCAGGTGAATGGCACCCCTTCCCCTCTGACCTGGGTGGGTCCCCCTTTGGTGATGCAGCCCAGGCTCTGGCACTGCCAGTCACCTGGCCTATGCCAGTCCCGCTTTCTCCTGGGGTGTGGGCTCCATGCATGTCTGATGGTGTGTTTTCTGCCCTCCTGCCAACCACTGGGACTTGTGGACTTTGGGGGTGATATTGCAGGGCAGTAGTCTTATGACAGTGGGGGGCCTCAGATGGGGAAACTGAGGTCCAAGATCCAACCTGCCACTCTGTACGAGGCTGTTTTGGCTGCAGCGAGTTGGGGATCCAGGGCAATGAGAATTTGTCGTCAAAACCTCTTTATACTTGAGGACTTGAGCTAAGGGCTCTTTCTCAGCTGGTCATTCTGCAGGTGAGGAAAATGAGGCCCAGGGCGGCACACACCTAGTAATCTGGTAGTTCTCTCGGCTCGTCACAGGGCCTTCTGACGTGTTCCCTGGCCCTTTCACTCTGCAGAGGGGCCTGCAGGTGCTGACCCTCAGCCATCTCAGCTTACCTCCCCAGGACCATTGTGCCTGACTTTCCAGGAGAAGCTATTGGCATTTGAGCGAGACCACGTGAGCATCCCTGTGTCTCATGTGGCTCTGGCCAAGCAGCTGGCGGGTGACATTGCCCTGGAGCTGCAGGCCTACTTGCAGAGGAAGTTCCCGGAACTGCCTTTTGGGGCGCTCGTGCCCGGAGGGCCGCTCTATGACGGCTTGCAGGCAGGGGCTGCTGACCACGTGCGTCTCCTGGTGCCTTTGATGCTGGAGCCTGGCCTGTGGAGCCTGATGCCTGGCATGGACACTGTGGCCAGGGACCCCCGCTGCTGGGCTGTGCGCAGGACTCAGCTTGAATTCTGTCCCCGTGGAAGAAGCCCCTGGGACCGCTTCCTAGTGGGTGGCTACCTCTCCTCCCGTGTCCTGCTGGAACTGTTCCGCAAGGCACTGGCTGCCTCCGTCAACTGGCCCGCTATCGGCAGCCTTCTGGGGTGCCTGATCCGGCCCAGCGTGGCCACCGACGAGCTGCTGCTGGAAGTGCAGCACGAGCGTCAGGAGCTCACAGTCGCCGTGCTCCTGGCCATCACCAGCGCTGACACTGAACAACGTCTCCTGGCCTGGCCCCGGGAGGGGCTGGCTGGGAACTTCTGGCTGCAGGACTTATACGCAGCAGAGGCCGCCAGGCTGCAAGCTCTGGATGAGCGTGATGGCGGGACCCGGCGGCGGCTGCTGCTGCTGCTGTGTGGTGTGTGCCAAGGCCATCCGGTCCTGAGACGACTGAGCTGGTGCCACCTGGCCCAGGTGGTGCTGCGTCTGGGAGAGGAGGAGGTGGGCTGGGCCGAGGCGGCCTTGGGGGAGCGCTTCCTGCAGGCTGTGGAGCTGCTTATCGGCAGCCTGGAGCAGGCCAGCCTGCCCTGCCACTTCAACCCCGGTGTGAACCTGCTCGACAGCCTGCGCCCCGAGGAGATCGACAGCATTGGCTACGCTCTGTACTTTGGCCTGCAGGCCCCCGAGGGGCTGCTTTGGGTGGGACCGGGCAGGCAGCATGTGTTTTGACGCTGGTGAGCCGCACACTCCCCCTCCAGGGAATTGGAGAGCACTGTTTCGCTTTTAGGCAGGATAGAAGAGGTGTGTTAGCTCAGCCCATGGGGTTAGTACAGGCAGCAGTGGCTGGAATCCTGAGCCCAGAGCTGGGGCTGCTGTACTGGAGCGAGGCTGCTCTGCCTCTCAGACAGCCTGCATTCGGCCACACACACGTCCTTTGTCCCCTGGGCCGACAGCGGGGCCTCGGGCCTGGTCCATCATCACCAGCAGTGAATCCGCTGTCCGAGGCAGGGAGTAAGGCCAGCTGTTTTTCCGTGGGGAGGGTGAGGTGCTTTCCTCGGGTGCCAGCTCCAGGCTTCTAGGCTTCTGGTGCAGGGTGATACATGCCACGTGTTCATCCTCCATGGCCCGTGTCACCTGGTTCCTGCGGAGCGCAGCTTTTTGGCTGACTTAAAGGCTGGTGGTCTCCGATGTCGTGTGTGGTCTAGTTTGCTTGTCGGGCTCTCCCCCAGCCTAGAGCACTGCCCACCTTATACCTCTGGGGAAGGCCCCTTTCCCTCCAACCAGGCGGCTTTCTCTTCGGGCAGTGGAGGGCCTGGGGAGAGCCTCTTCCCACTGGGGTTGCTGACGTTCTGTGCTGTCTGTCCAGAACCAAGTGTGTCCCGCTAGCTGATGCTGGGCCGGCTAGAGAGCGGAGGCCCGGCACTCCTGGGAGGCCCGGCGTGCGGAGTGGTCTCTGCAGGGCCAACACAGACAGCTCTCAGCTGACCTGTGTTCTCACTGAAGCCTGCTGGAGGTGGGCGGGCAGGAAAGGGAAGGTCTGCCCCCTCCCAGGTGTTCCTCCTAACTTGGGTAGCCTTCCGGCTGAAGCAGGGCTATGCCTCAGATTGTGAACGAGAATAAAAGGAAAGACAAGCATTCATGTGACTCAGGCTGGGCTCGTCAACAGCTGTGTGGCATTCTGGACGCTTGCCCAGAGGGGCTTGGACTCAGCCTGGAGGGGGTGCGTCTTAACTGGGAAAGGTTATGTGGAGGGAGAATATTCCAAGATTGCCGGTGTGATGTCCTGCTTCTGTGATGGGAACCGACTAGGATTTTGTTTCTTCCTGAAGCCTGCATGTTTTAGCTCAGAGCCCCTGTGCTTCCTGGGATGGCCCTGACCCCCCTTTGATGCCAGGATGGCTCAATCTGAGTCAGGTGTGGTCTTACCCAGGGTCTGAGTAGTCAGATACTCAGTTGTGGTGGTAAAACATGGCAGCCTGTGTTCTGCTCTTGGTTTAACTTGACCGAGTGACCCAGGCCCGCCGTTGTGATGACCGTGCCGCAGCAGTGACGCCACCTGCGGAAGGAAAGCAGAAGCAGATAACACTACCACGGCAACGGAGACAGGGAGCTACAAGTGTGAAATGTCACCCACGTAACTCAGTGTATCTCACCATATATAAAACGCACTGTGTGGAGTCACTTTTTTTTTTTTAATCCTCACCCGAGGATGCTTTTTTCATTTTTAGTTCAGATAGAGTGGGGGTGGGGAGAGAGAGAGAGAAAGAAACATTGACGTGAAAGGTACACAGAGTGGCTGCCACCTGCATGACCCAACCAGGGCTGGGGACAAACTGCAACCAAGGTACGTGCCCCTAGCGGGAACTGAACCCGGGTCTCTCTGGACCGCAGGCTGACGCTCTAACCGCTGAGCCAAACCAGCCAGGGCTAGAGTCACTCTCAAGGATGTCTCCTCACCTTTAAGTACTTAGCTGCACAGTACTCTACCCATAGGGGTACCGGTCTTTCTGGAGCCCATCTGCCCAGTTGTTTGTCTTAAGCCCCAACGAGTCCATGCACGCGGCTCTCATCAGATTCCCGGGAAAGGGCACGCACTCAGACCTTCAGATCCTGGAAGATCCTGCCAAACTACCTTCTGAAAGGATGTCAGCCAGCACGCAGAGAGTGGCCCCGAGCCCCGAGCTGAGTGTGAGTGGAGCAGAAGGGAACGGGGCTGTGTCTGGCAGACAGCACGCGGCTACAGTGCCCGCCTGGCGCCCAGCTTACGGCCGCTGCCTCCTTTCCTAAGCTCTGCCTGCCGGGGGAATGGAAGTGTGGTTCCTGCTCCCAGGAGCGGTGCACCTGGTGCACCTGAGGAATGCCAAAGCCAATTCAGCTCAGTGCACCTGAGGAATGCCAAAGCCAATTCAGCTCAGTGCACCTGAGGAATGCCAAAGCCAATTCAGCTCAAGGACCTTAAGGGGCCAGAATCCACCTGCAGACCGGCTGCCTCGGAGCCGGGGTACAGGCCACACGGGAAAGCACTTCCTGGCTCTTGCTCCAATGGGCCTTTCCTCTGAAGACCAGGACCTAGCTGGCTGCGGGGCCAGGCTTGGAGCCCCAGAGCAGGTAGAGCTGCAGGGGCTCTGGAGCAGGTCTTAACCTCCTCCAGGTACGGGAAGGGTGTGGGCCCACGGCCAGGTACAGCTTACTCCGAAGCCCAGTCCAGGGCTACTATTCCACTTTTGCCCTGTTCTCTCTAAAACAAGGGTCTTCAACCTGATACATGACACTTCCAAGAAAAAAATTTTTTTTTCCTTTATTGATTTTTAAAGGGAGAGGGAGAGAGAAACATCAATGAGAGGGAACATCGATTGGCTGCCTCCTGCATGCCTTCCACTGGGGATTTGGCCACAACCTGGGCATGTGGGAATTGAACCGGTGACCTCTTGGTGCATGGGTTGACGCTCAACTACCGAGCCACACTGGCCAGGAACTGATCCATGACACATTTGCATTTTTCAAGAGTATAATTTTCTAATCAGAAAATTCAGCTTAAAAAAAACCCAAATAGCCCAGCCAGTGTAGCTCAGGTTGAGTGTTGACCCATGCACCAAGAGATCTGAAAAACGCAATGTGTCATGGATCAGTGCCCGGCCGGTGTGGCTCAGTAGTTGAAGGCTGATCCCAAGTAGGGGGCAGCTTCTGGATGGTTCTCTCATCGATGTTTCTCTCTAAAAAATCAAAAATATATTTAAAAAATAATAACCCCAACGACATCACAATTTGGATGAACTTAATTTGACGAGGAAGCTAGGGTGTAGTGGATGAAACCCAGTGTATCCCAAAGGCCAACACAAATGACGCTGAGGATGGTGTTTGGGGTCGTTGCATGGCCACCGACTCACTAACAGCACAGTTGAATTGGCTGGGGCCTCACATGCAGGAAGGCTGGACTCTCGGGCTCTGTGGCTGTGATTTCCCACCGAACGTCCCAGGCTACCACCTCCCAGCGTGAACACGGGTGGCCTGAGGCAGGGTGGCCAGTGGGAGTGAGTGGCAGCACTCTGGCATGCTGGTCGACCCATGCCCTTTGTATTCTCATCAGAAGTCCTTGGTTCTGAACAGCTTCAGTTCTGGGCTGCAGCAGGCCCGGGAGTGAACTCGCCTGCGGGTGGCAAGGTCTCCTCCCTGTGGCCCAGAGCCGGGAGTGGCTGGCTGCCAGGGTGAACAGCGCTTACTGTTTCAGCTTCCAGCTGCTCCAAGAGCAGTGAGCACGAGCCAGTCTTCCCCAGCCAGCAGCGTGCAGGATACCCCTCTGGCTGGGGGCAGGAAGAGGTGCCATGGGGACGAATAAGGGGCAGGGCCAGACTTCCTCTTCCTGGAGGACCTGCAAATGGCTCTGTGCAGCAGGGAGAATGCTGCGAAGTCTGCGAGCTGAGGTGGACGTGGAGGCAGAGACTCAGCTCCCACGTAGCTGCCTGCTGGGGAAGGCGTCTGCTCAGCTGAGCCCAACTTCCCTTGCAGGAGGCTGGGAGGCTGGGGAACGCCGTGCGTCTGTTCCGTGGCCGGGTTCCTAGTCGCAGTCCGTGGCTAGGGCTTAGTGAGTGGGGGTCGTTCTAGCCTCAGCCTGCTCGTACAAGCTGTAGATGGGGTTCGGACCTTCCCAGTCCATCGGAGGCCCAGTTCTCGGGGTGCACTGAGGGCTGCTAGCGAGTGAGCCATGGGCAACTCCCTCATAGGCTATTCACAGTGCTCACTGGTCAGGCCTGCACCTCCACCAAAGCGCCTCATCGACTGACACCGTGTTAGACGACACTGCTCAGGCTGTGGTGAAGGCCACCACCGAGGCGTGGGGCGCCAGGACCTCAGCGGGTTGTTGGCAGTGCAATCCAGCAGTTCTTGGTCTTGGCACACATAGGAGTTAGCTGTTAAACCACAAATGCATCTAATATCCAGAATCTGTAAAGAGCTCCTACAACTCGACAACAAAGAGACAAATTCAACTGAAAATAGGACAGGAGACTCGAACAGGTAACAGTGCAAATTCACACAGATGGCCAAAAAGCACATGGAAAGATGTCCAACATCGATGGTCATTCGGAAAATGTAAGGAAGTACTGGTAAGAATGTGGAGACACAGAACCCTCGTGCGTTGTTGACGGGTATGGAAAATTTGATTAAACAGAATCACCATGTGACCCAGCAATTCCATTCCTGTGTACATACCCAAAGAACTGAAAACAGGTGTTCACCAATCAGAAAGAATATATGTACCCCCATGTTCATAGCAGCACTATTTACAATAGCTAAGATCTGGAAACAGCCCAAATGTCCATCAGTAGACAAATGGATAAAAAAGCAGTGGTCCATATACACAATGGAGTACTATGCAGCTGTAAGAAAGAAAGATCTCTTATCCTTTGAGACAACATAGAGGTACCTCGTTTCTAAGTGCAACAAGCCAAGCAGAGAAAGACAAATATCACACGATCTCACTTATTTGTGGAATATAATGAACATAACAGTCTGAGGAATGGGGTAGTCCCAGAGACGTGGAAGTGAGGTACAGACTGACAATCTCCCAAAGAGGGGGTGGTGTGGGAGAGATAAACCACAGAACTTACATGCATGTATGCATGAACAATGGACATGGACAACAAAGCTGGGGACAGTGTGAAGAGGGATGGGGAGGGGGTATCAGTGGGGGAAAAAGGAGAAACATCTATAACAAAAATTAATTTATTAAAAAAACATCTCGAATCTGAAAAAAAAACAAAACAGGTGTTCAAATACACATGAATGTTTATAGCAGCACTATTCACAATAGCCAAAGGTAATTAACACGAATGTCCGTCAGCTGATGAATGGATGAACCTATTGTAGTCCATCCGCACAACGGAATATCATTGCCATATAAAGGAACGGACTGACATGCTTCTTCGTGGGTGAACCTTGTACATCACTGTCATGTGAAAGACGCCAGACACTAGAGGTCACATTCTGTATGACCATTTGTATGAAATGTTCAGAACAGGTATAACCAGAGACAATATGGACTGTTGGTCTTCCAGGCTGGGGGGCTGAAGCCCCACAAACGCAGGGCTGTGACCCATACCTGTGACCAGGTGCTCCTGGAGCAATCCCAGGCATCTCTATGCACTTATGAAAACCCCCCATCCTGCCACGTGCCAGAGCACAGAGCTGGCGGTCTAACTGAAGGGTGTGGGGCAGGGGTCCCAAGATGGAAAGGAAATCCATCTGTTCACCAGGCAGCGGCATGGCTCTGGACAGCTCACACGATGTCTGCTCACGACAAAAGCAGCACGGTGCGCACTGTTCTCAGCGTCCTGGTAAGGGAGATGAGCGTGGCAGCCTTTGGAGAAGGGAGGGGGCTCTAAAATCTTACACCGCTGTCTTCTCTGCAGGACAGTTGGTGGGCTGCAAGAAGCTGGGCTTAGCCCTCTACCACTTGCCACATGGACAGGGAAACGGGGCAGGGGGCAGGAGGGGAAGACCACGAGGGCCAGAGGCTGGCAAGAGGTCCCTTGGACACTGGCAGGCATCTATGCCCAATGCTCCTGACACATTCACCAGACCAACCAGGGCAAAGGGGTAAACATCTTTATTAAGGCAAACGAGCAGGGTGTGTCCTGGCCACTGTGGCTTCTAGATGAAGATGAATAAATCTTCTGTAGACACTATTTTAGAGCGAGCCACTTCCTTGCATCATGCCCTCCCCCCTCTCAGGGTGTCTGTGGACAGGAGCCCCTTCCTGGCTGCCAGAGCCTGTGGGGGTGCTGGTCTCGAGGAGGATGCCCTGGAGGCCACAGCTGCAGAAGGCACCACCCCCAACGCTCCAGGCTCCAGCCCCCAGCTTCTCCACACAGTCCCTGGCCCCAGGGAGCAGCTTCTGTGATTCTCAGCAGTGCCATGGTCATTCCCAAGCCCCAGACTGAGGGCCTCTGTCCACCAAGGTGACTCCGTGGAAGGGCAGTCTGGACTCTAGGCCGGAACACAGGCCGGCCAGACTCAGAGAAACCCCTTCCCCACACCTCCAGGACAGTGAAGGTTCTGGTCCGGGGTCAACAATTCCCTGAGACAAAGGGCAGGTGTGCGGAAGGGGCCCCTGCCCTACCCCACCCTCATCTGTTCTGAGGACAGAAGGGACGGGTGTGTCCAGTCTGGTGGCAGAGGCTGCATTTCCGCGGCTTCTTGGCCGTGGACGCCGGGTCTGAGGAATTGGCTCGTGCTCTCTTGCTTCTGGACTCCGGTCCGTGGGTGTTCCCTCTGCCTCCTGGCCAGGGTGCGGCTCCCAAAGTCCCTGTGGAAGAGTCAGGGGAAGCCTGACTTTAGAAAGACACAGCGATGTGGAAGGCAATGCAGTTCCAGTGCTGGGTGGGGTGTCCCCCAAACCGTGATGTGGTCACAGCCACCCCGCAGGCCAGGCTCCCTTCACTCCGAGTCCCTGAAGGCCTCGCCCCCCTCACGTCCCGGAAAGAGGGCACTGTGGTCACACACACCTCTCTACTGAAGCGGACACCAGCGAGAGGGCCCGAGGTCATGTGGAGAGGGAGCAGACAGGAGGGCCTGTGCCAGCCACCTGCCCCCACCCCACGCAGAGAAATCCGTTCTGGATCCACCTAGCCCTTCAACAGGCCTCGCGGTGTGCCTGCCTGCCTGCCTGCCTGCCTGCCTGGGACGACTGGCCAGTAGCCTGGGGGCTGGACGCTACTTCCTTTCAAGGAGGGGCTGCATGTCTGAGCCACCGTCCCCACTGGCGCGGGCAGCCCGTCTGCTGAGCCTTCTGGGTGATTCCTTCCGGGCAGAGCTGGCGATGGGTGTCAGAACCTCAGCCCAAACCTAGCTACTTCACAAAACGACTTCGGATACAGACAGGCAGGTGCCCGTCTTACTAGGAACAGGCTGAAGCCAAGTCATTTGTTCAAGGTCAGACAACGGGCTTTGGAACCAGCTGTTTGGTTTTTGACTAATTCTCACCTAAGGATATATTTCCACTGATTTTTAGAAAGTGGAAAGGAGGCAGGAAGGGGGAGGCAGGAGAAAGAGAAACATTGATGTGAGAGAGACAGCGACTGGTTGCCTCCTGCATGACCCCAACCAGGGCCGGGGATGACCCACAGCCCAGGTATACGTGCCCTTGACCAGGAAATCAAACCCATGACCCTTCGATGCACGAGTCGGCACTCCCACCACTGAGCCACGCAGGCAGGGCTGGAACCAGCTCGGGATGACAAAGCTCCCACCAGGCCTGTGGGCGTTCGCAGATGTTTAATGGAGCTTCTCCTGTGACTAGAGTGGACAGGGACCCTTTCAAAGTGGTCAGATACATTCTCCACCTGGGTGCAACGTCCAGGGCAAGTTCTCACATACCCGTTTTGGGGTGCCAGACCCAAGGTGTGCATGTAACCTTGGGCAGGTTCCCAGACACATGGTAGCCACCCTCTAGCTTGGAACGAAGATGGTGTCATTCACGACCTTGCTGAGAACAGTCACATGGGAAGACAGAGCCAGGCGCCCGCTCACCCTCACACTCCCACCACCACCTTGCCCTGCCTTCTTGGCCCGTGGGTCTTGGGCGGGACCCGTGTGCCACCCGCCCAGCTGGGCGCCCCGAGTGCTCACCTGGGGCCACGTTCTCGTCCGCCCACTGAAAGAAACCGCACTGCTGCTCCCTTGGCCTGGCACAGGTGTGGAACTGGCGGCCCTGGTTGGGCCCGTCCTTCTGCACAGTCCGCGTGACGGCGGCCTGACTGCACAGGCAGGAAGTGCCACCACCAGCGTTGTCACCAGGGCTACCAGACCCGCCTGGGTGGTCCCCAGAGCCTGGCGGGCGCCGCCCCCCCGGGTGTCTGGATGCGGAGGAAGGAGCCCCCGCCTCCGGACGGCTGCTGCTGGCCCACAGGAAGAAGCTGCAGCTGCCACCAGGGCACTTATAGAACTGCCGGCCCTGGTTGGGCCCCTCCTTGCGCACAGTGAGCAGCACAGCCTCCTGGCCACAGTTGCAGGTCACAGAGTTGCCCTCCCCAGCAGCGGTGGGTGGTGGCGGGTTCCGGGCCAGAGCTGTCAAGGGCCTGGTCGGCCTGGTGTCGAGGGGCTGGGGGTGGCTCTGCTGGCTGCTGTCCATCCTGTTTAGGGACTGGCTGGCTTGCAGGTAGCCCGAGGGCTGGTTGGCTGGGGGGCCCGCTCGGGGGGGGCCCTGGGAAAACCGCAGGTTCAAGATCTCCCTCAGGGTCTCATCACATCCACCAATGCAGCCGATGAATTCCAGAGGCATGGCTGGGGGGAGGCTACCACGTTTAAACTTCAACTTCAACCTAGTGGGGCCAAAGACAAGACGACATTTACTGCCAGGTGCTAAGGTCTCCTCCTTGGTCTACAAAGGGCGGCACCTGCCTGAGGCCCCAGGGAAGCACGACTCAGAAGCCTCTGCCAGGCCCGTTCCCTCTACTAGCCTTCTGTGTGCTTCGAGCCTCGGGGTCCGGGCCCCTTCGAGGTGAGGGCAAAAGTATTTTGTGACAAGGCTCAGAAGTTGAGCTTGTGCTCTTGTTCTTCCAAGCACGGGCAGGGAGTTTCCCAGGACTGCAACACTGTGGCAGCAGAGCGAGCGTCCAACTGTCTTCCTATTCAGCCAGACATCAGACTTGCAAAAATGGAGAACCATACATTCTTTTTTTTTTGCTTTGGAAAACAGGCATTTAGCTTAAAAAGATGTTATTTACATTACTGTGCAATGCGTGTTACAAACAAACAAGCTAATTTGAGAAGACATCTCCACCTCACCTCGGAACATGGTAAAAACACTGATGAACATACAATAAAGCCCGTTGGGTCCCTCAGTGGTTCCTACAAGCGGAGGGCCTATTGCTAACAGGCCTGAGGACAGGCCTGCATGGGAGCCTGGGCTCTGGAAAGAACGTGGAGACTACACTCAATACACACATGCTCTGGCCATCGAGCAGAGGGCAGGGCAGGGCCTTTGTGGTTCCTCCATGAGATGGCCCAGAAACCTGCGCCCAAGGCAGGCTTCCGTGCCACCGAGGCGCCGGGGGACCCAAGCGGACTTAGACCTGCTGACCTGGCCCTGCAGGGCCCTGAGCATCCCCACCTGTGCTGTCCCGCAGCCGCCGGGTGCCCAACTCACCTGTGAACAGGGTGTGGCTGACACACTGGACACACGCTCTCGTCCCTGCTGGCCTCCAGCACGGAGTCGGGCAGCCACACAGCGGATCGACATTCCGGGAACCCCATGCAGCTGAGGTAGAACCTGGGGCGTGGGGATCAGAGTCAGAAAGGCCATGGGGACAAGAACAGTCCTAAGCTGTCACCCATCTAGCAAGAAAACCTTTTCTTCTTTTGCAGAACACAGAGTTTACGCAAAGTCCCGCAGAGGCCAAAGTGCCTTCTACAACATGAACAGAGCCTGCAGAAGAGACAGAGTCGTCATAAAATAGCCTGAAGCCCTGGCCAGTGAGGCTCAGCTGGCAGAGCACTATCCTGCGCACCGAAAGGTCGCAGGTTTGATTCCCAGTCAGGACTTATACCCAGGCTGTGGGCTGGATCCCTGGTTGGGGCTCATACAGGAGGCGGTGGCTGGTCGTTTCTCTCACATTGATGTTTTTCTCTCTCTCCACCCCTTTGTCTCTCTCTAAAGTCAATAAAAATGTGTTTTTAAAGATAGCTTCAACTCCACTCTCTCCACGTCACAGGCCACCAGGTGGGCCATGGGATGTGCCGCGCCCCGTCACACCTGGGCCTGTGGCGCTGCCATCGAAGGACACTCTGTCACCGTGAGAAGGCGCCTGCTGCCCTGGTGTCTCCCAGCAGGTGTGAGAGTTGCATGCACAGCCCCAGCCAACAAGGCAGCGGGCCCGGGCCCAGGCCCAGGCCCAGGAAGAGGCCTGTGCCCGGAAGCCCCGGCCCTGAATGCAGGGCCGCCCCAGGTAAAGGAGACAGGGCTCCAGGCCGCTGCCCAGCTCGAGGAGCCAGCATCACAGGAATAAGGAACCCTAAAGCTGAAGCGCCCCGTGCCCCCAGATGGAGGGCAGGCTGGCATAAGGACCTGGGCTGCCAGGAAACGCCTCCTGCTGACCAAAGACATTCCCTCGTCTGGAGGACACTTAAATAGACAGTCGCTGGTGACGACACCATCTGGAAAAGCTAGCCCGCCCTTATTTCCCACATCCCTAAAAAGCAAATCGGCTCCAGCCGACTCTTTCTATGTGAAAACAACCGCCCACTTGACGAGACGCGACCGCAGCACCAAGTCCGAGGGCCTGCTCCCCTCGCTCCGCGCCACGTGCTCCCAGCTCCCACTGGGCTAGGGGCAGCCTGGAGCCTGCCCGGGATACTGTCGGGAGTTGGAGCCAGGACTAGAGCCCATCTGTCTGGCGAGCCTTGACTCCTGACACCGCGCCATACCTCTTTGGGCCAACACTTCTCAGTGCCGTCCAGTCAGGACACTGCAGGGCGGACCAGCCTATATGCACACAATTCCCAGTGTCCTTTGAGCATGCCCAGGCCAGGACATACAAACACACCCAAACGCCAATTATTCAAACAGTAAATCTCCAAACCCAGAATGGAAACGATCAGATGACCCCGGAATGGTCAATCTCAGGACTCTCCAGACCCAGCGGGGGGACCCAAGGACGAAGAGCTCAGAGCTGACACCAGAGCAAGTGTTCTTTCCCTTCACAGCCCCACAGTGCCTAACCCGCCTGCCTGCTGGTGACAAAGAAATACCACCGATGGTGTTCACTAAGTGCCACACATGGCCACTGGGCACTGGCCTAAGCCCGCGGTGGCAATGGCACATGTGGGGGCTGGCCCACACCTGAGGGCCAGGGAGACTACCTGCTCACGTGGCAGCAGAGGCGATCAGAGCTGCAGCCAGGGGGCTGGCAGAACGGAGAAGGGCTGTGAAGGCCCAGGTTCAAGTCCTGCCTCTGCAGCGCCCCAGGTGGCCTGCTGTAGACCGGCCTCCTCAGCCTGCGAGGCCTTAGCCTCACTCCTTAGGAAGCTGGGGTGCACCTGCCCCGTAGGGTAGTTATGGAGCCAAGTACGAGAATGTCTGCCGAGCAGCCTGTACCACACCAGCCACAGGGATGACACACGATGAATGACGGCGGCCACCGTCCGCCACTCCCGCAGTGAGCTCCCCTGGCACCCCAAGCCTCGGGGTGAACTGCCCACTCTGGACGAATGCACTGGAAGTGAAGAGGGACTTAGCTGCTCAGACCCAGTTCAGAACCACACGAGGAGCAGCAGCGCTACCGAGTCGGACCATCAGGCTCCGAGGCCGTGCCTCTTCCCGCGGAGCCCTCCCCTCCCCTCTGCCGTGGGGCACACAGACAAGCGTGGGCTCAGAGCGCCAGGCAACCTGCTCTGGCACACAGCTGGCCCCAGGGCTCAGGCTGCCCACTCTGCTCAGGCCAACGGGCCAGGTACTGTCCTGGGAGATGAGCGCCACCCCAGCCCCACCTCTGAGCGCATAGCGCTCCTCGTGCGGGCTGGCGACAGCAGGCCTTGCAATGACACGGTGCGACGATGGGCAGAGCTAGGCGGGCAGAGGGCACGCGCTGGGCACTGACCCGCCACTCTTCTTGGTCTTGAGCACCATGTCCTTGTTGCACTGTGGGCACTTCCTGATGGGATCTGACACAGGCGGGTAGATGGCTTCTTGCTGGGGCAACGCTGTGCCTTCCCCAAAATATTGGGACAAGGCCTCGTCCAGCCTGAAGAAACAGCAAAGCAAGCGCAACATTCGTGTGCGACCCGGAGGTCAGTGGGCTGGTCAGCCCTGGCCTGAGGCGAACGGGGCAGACGGGACCGCACTGGCTAAGCAGCCCCCAGGAGGGCCCAACTGCACAGAAGGCATTCCTCACGTCCAACACACCACCCCGGCCCACGCACACTCCTGCAGTGCCTGTCAGGGTCCAAGCCGAAACCAGCTGGTGCGTTTTCAAGTCGGCACGAGGCAGGAAACACGTCTACCTAAACGCCACAGGCTGCTTGCGGAGCTGCCGCCTCCCAGTGCCCAGAGAGAGACGGGCCACACACCAGCACTGGCTTCACTGACCCGCGGCTGCGCTGCCCACTAAGTCGGGACGATTAAAATCGAGAGAATGGCTTTCACCACAGTCCAGAATAACTGGATCCGGCCTTTCTACTTACTGTTTCTATACTAACTGAGCTCTATGGAAAGAACCAGACTCAGGAGGAAAACCTGAAGGGCAGGGTTACGAGGAACACCCGCCGTCTGCCGTATCACCCCAAGAACTCCCACTTCTTAAGGCAGCGGCAGGGCCCGGGCCCAGGGCTGGAGCACACACTGCGGAGGGCGGGCCCAGCACGCACTTCTTAGCTTTGGCCACTGCCTCGACGAACACCTGCTTGTACTTCTGGATCTGCTGCCTGAGAACCACAGACTTCTCCTTCTTTCCCTCACAGATGAGCTTCAGGTTGGCTTCCAGCTCGGCGCGGAGGTCCGGCTTGGACATCGCGTGGCCCATGGAGTCATAGCCTGCAGGGAGGAGCAGGGTTCTGTGCGGCGGGACCACAGCTTGGACACCCCGGCACCAGCCACCCAGCTGCCCTCCTTACCTTCCACAAGCCCCATGCCCAGGTGCCCAGGAAGGAACCGCTTGTCTGGGGTGAGCCCCACGTACATCCGGGCTTTGATGGTCTCGATGTGCTCGGCATGAGTAGCATCAGTACCTGAAAGCAATTCGGTCACTCAGGTGAGCCCCTCCTCTGCCCGGATGGCCTGTTCTCAGTGCCACCTCCACTCGCCAACTGGCCACAGGAAACCACTGGCCACCTGGCCTCTTCCTCACATCACAGCTAGAGCTATCTGCTCAGCTCTGAAGTCCCACCTATAAACCCTTCCCCTCAGCCCCTGCCCAGAGCCACAGCCGAGCCCGCGTTCCTGCCTCTGCACCACCACGTCGTCTCCTGAGAGGGTCAGACACAGTTACCACATGGCCCAGCCATCAACTCGTAGGTGTATACTCAAGAGAATCGAAAACAGGTCTTCACAAAAACTGGTACAGAAATGTCCACTACAGCATTTGTAACAACCCAAATGTCCACCAATATAACACTGATCAAATGGGAACTGTATTCGGTAATAAACAGGAACAAGGTGCAGACACTACGTGGATGAACAGAGAAAACGTGCTAAGAGAAAGAGCCGGTTCCAGAAGGACACAGTGTTGGATTCCATCATGGGACATGTCCTTGTCAGAAAGCCAGTGGGCCAAGGGCTGCGGATGGGAGAAGGGAACGGAGTGACTGCACACGGGCACGGCCTCTTTCTGAGGTGTTGAACACGTCTGATTCGCAGTGACAGCTGCAGTTTTGTGAATATCCTAAGCACTGAACTGTACATCTTATTAACATTTTCTTAGTGTAGTTGTACATTGCTTCTTTCCTTAGAACTGTAGATGGGCTCTGCAGACCACGGGCCAACACCAAGCCCCTCAGTGGGGCACGGCTCCAGTCATCTTCCTGGCCTCGTTTCTGTGACCTCCTCCAGCCCCCAGACCCGTCCTTCCTGTATGGCTAACCTTGCCTTCATTCACCAGAAATCCTTCCTGTGAGGTTGCAGGTCCCAGCCTGTTCCTCCAGAACCCATCGTGTTATCTAATGTGTTGGTTTGATTCAGTTCTCCTGATAGACAAGCCCTTCAAGGGCCCGACCAGGCCTCACTCCTCTGTGTATTCAGGCCTAAGCAACCCTCACTTGCAGATATTTATCCACTGGTTTTTAGACACAGTGGGAGGGAGGGAAACTGAGAAACTTCGTAGTGAACACTTTATGGCTGCCTCCTGCATGACTCCAACCGGGGCTGGGGATTGAACCTGTACCCAGGCACATGCCCTTGACCAGAATCAAACCCACGACCCTTTGGGCCAAGGCGCTAACCACTGAGAAAACTGGCCAGGGTGGCCTCATTCTTTTTTAATGAATAAATCATGGGGGATGAACTATCTCTAATTTTACCTTAAAGTACGGGCTTTCTGGACATTCCCGTGATGGCCAGTGGACTCCAGGTCAGGGTGTGTCTTCTGAAGTCACAGAATGACGACACACACTCTTTAGTAAGTGGCTGCACCCCGAGGACACAGCCTGCTCCTATACTGCTCAGGAGTCCCCTTCCCCTCCACTTCCTTCTGCATCGCTTGCCTTCCCGACCAGGCCCCAGAGACACTCGAGAGCCGCATGAGGACGGACGGGGCAGCCAGGCAGCTCCCTGTAGAGCCTGGGCCACAGGCCTTAGTGGGAAACAGTTCTAGCCTAGCTTTTATTTTTAAACCTAATTTCATTTTTGAAGAAATAATTTTTATTTTTCAATTACAGTTGATGTACAACATTCTATTAGTTTCAAATGTACAACCAAGTAATTAAACTTTTACATAACTTATAAAATGATGACTCCGATAAATCTAATACCCATCTTGACACCATATAAACCTACTTTTTAATTCCTAAACAATTACAATGATGGGAAATGCTTTAACAAAGATTTAAGAATGTGGCCACCCAGGGCTAATATGGTGGCCCACTGAGACCCCACAGGACCTGGCCTGTCACGAGAGGCGAGGGAAGCCACAGCCAGCAGCAGAAAACGGTATCCCCAGATACCGTGGGCGCCGCCACACCCACGCCAGTGTCCACGTGGGGCTCAGGCTGCCGACCCGATACTTCAAAAGATGAGAAACAGATTTTCTCAAGTTGTGGAATTTCTCAAGTTTTACTTGTTGGTACCTTATTTAACAAAAACAAAAACAAGTCCCAGCGTGGGCCAATAATACTGGGTGTACGGACAGCCATCGCTCCCAGCTGAGACGTGTGGGAACGCGTCTTCCCGGGCACACCTCACTCTCCCACTCCACAGGCAAGACCCTTGTCAGCGTAAACATGACAGCTCTCTAGGGTCTCAGATAATGGTCAGCATTTTTTTTTTTTTTTTAGCAATAAAGCATTTTCTAATTAAAGTATATACACAGTTTTTTCATACACTGAATAGACGACAATATAATGTAAACCTAACTTCTGTGTGGGCTGGGAAACCACAAAGGCCGTAACTCTCTTTACCGTGGTGTCCAGAACCGACCAGCAGTCACTTGGGGTTCAGTGTACGGACAGCACCGCAGCGGTCAGAGCACTGGCTGCAGAGTTACCTGGACCTGTGGAGTGACTCACACACTATGACCCCAGGGTAGGTCCTGCACCTCTCTGAGCCCCTTCGGCTGTGTGACCCCAGGGTAGGTCCTGCACCTCTCTGAGCCCCTTCGGCTGTGTGACCCCAGGGTAGGTCCTGCACCTCTCTGAGCCCCTTCGGCTGTGTGACCCCAGGGTAGGTCCTGCACCTCTCTGAGCCCCTTGGGCTGTGTTACCCCAGGGTAAGTCCTGCACCTCTCTGAGCCCCTTCGACTGTGAAGTAGGGTCCATAAGGTAATACCACGTCAGAGCTGCTGTGCTTGAGAGCTGCTTGTTACCACGACGATGAGCTACTGACCAATGCCGTGCTTCTCCATGAGGGCAATGAGGTCGGCTTCAGTGAGCAGCTGCGGCGGGCTGGTCTCCCCGTCCACCATCTCCACAGTGCTGGGCTGAAAGTGAGAGCCTCTCTCGTAGACCGGGAGGGTCTGCAGAGAGAGAAGAGTCCGTCAAGTCATTCTGCCATGGCACTCAGGCAAAGGACAGCGTCCAGTCCCAAGAGCACGCTCTGGTCCATGCAGTGTCCCCAGGGTTGGGAACACTGTTGCTCCCTTCCCCCTGAAGCCCTGGCTGAGACATGGATTCGGACATCTGACTGCTCCTATGATTGATCACCTTGTCACTCCAGCGATCATACGGGTACACATCTAGATAGTTTCGGGCCAAAATAACGAGACCATGGGCCACGAAGCGTTCCTGAGAGATGTCAATCTCCACGGTAGTCTCCTGCCCTTGGGCATCCTGGGAGCAGCAAGCTAGGAAGTGGCGAACAATAAATTCGTACAGTCGCTGTTCATCTCCCTGTGAAGAAAAGAAAGCCTGAAACTCCCTCCGGAATCACCCCGCTGACGGTCTCAGCATCACTGGCGGGCTCCCGATGGGCTACCTCCCAGTGCGAAGGTCTGCACGGAACAGGGCACCCACTCCTGCACCCTGCACTGACGCGAAGTGCGGCAATGCCCGCGTGCCTATGGGTTTAGGCCGATAGGTCACAGCTCGAATCAGGCAAAGACAGGCAAGGGAGGCACGCGGCCCTCAAGACTGGGTAGTAATTCATCTGACACAAACCCAACCTCAGTAGAAAAACAGGGTGAAAGGATGAGAAGCCAAGACCCCTGTACGTAAGGTGTACAGTGAGTATGCATCCGGCAGCCTTGGGCCAACTTCATGGACACAGGGCTGCGACTTTCTACCAGCTCAGTAGCTAAGCATTTGGTGAGGCTCGACTGGTCAAAGGCACAGATGTTCATTCTCGTACGCATTAGTGTTCCTTCTAAGAATGTATTAAAAGAGAATAATGAGGAATCTGCACCAATATTTATGCATACAAATGTTAACTAGTATATCATATATCAAAAAGTTGGAAACAAAATCCTTCAAAACAAACATGGCAAAATAAATATAATGCATCTATACAATCATTAAATATACTTTACATTTTTTTTTTTTTAATTCTCACCTGAGGACATTTTTTCATTTTTATTTCAGATAGAGTGGGAGGGAGAGAGAGGAAGAGAGAGAGAGAGAAACATCGACGTGAAAGGGACACATCGAGTGGCTGCCACCTGCACAACCCAACCAGGGCTGGGGACAAACTGCAACCGAGGTACATGCCCTTAGTGGGAACCGAACCCGGGTCTCTCTGGACCGCAGGCTGATGCTCTAACCACCGAGCCAAATCGGCCAAGGCTTAAATATACTTTAAAATATCTCAGGCCTGGCCAGTGTGGCTCAGTGGACTGAGCGTCACCCCATGGACTGAGAGGTCACTGGTTCAATTCTCAGTTAGGGCACATGCCCAGGCTATGGGCTCGATCCCCAGTGGGGGGTGTGCAGGAGGCGGCCGATCAATGTTTCTCTCTTACATTGGTGCTTCTCTCTCTCTCTCTCCCTTTTCTCCTCTCTAAAAGCATGAATAACAACATATTTTAAAGAATTAAAATATTTTAGCATATGGGAAAATAGAAAATGGAACAAAGTAGTTTATGAAACCATAATTTAAGATTACAATATTTTTTTAGAGGGAGAGAGAGAGAAACATGATTGGCCGCCTCCTGCACGCCCTGCACCAGGGATGGCGCCTACAAATCGGGCAGGTGCCCAGACCAGGAATCGAATCAGCACCGCTCAGTCCAGGGGTGACGCTCCATCCACTGAGCCACACTGGTCGAGCTAAGGTTACAATTTTAATGTAAGGGTATTACATACATGCATAGAAAAAAAGTGGTTCTCAGCTGGAGGTAAGATTAGAGGCAATTTTTTTTCTTCCTTACAACCTTTTGTATTTTCTAAATTGTCTAAAATGAACATGTATTACTTTTAAAATCAGAAAGAATAATATGGAAGGAGGAGGGAGGGGGAGGGGGAGGAGGAGGAGGGGAGGAGGAGGAGGAGGAGGAGGGGAGGAGAGGGAGAGGAGGAGGGGAGGAAGAGGAAGAGAGGAGGAGGAGAGGAGGAGGGGGAGAGGAAGAAGAGAGAGGAGCTGGCAGAGTGGGAAGTGGGTGGGACTGGGTAGAGAGCAGGACCCACCATGGGGGGTCTTCCATATAGAAACAGGCAGATTGTGAAATAAGAGAATTTTGACACTGACATTTTTTTTCTGAAATGGAAGAAATATTTCAAAATCACTCCGTTCTGACACTGAGAGTCCACCATGGGAAATTCCAGTCCTGCACTGACCCTCACCTCCCTCTGGGCTCCAGCAGGCAGCAGAGTTGGGGACACCAACCTGCAAGCTGCTCGTGTATTTGGTGGGGTGGATGGGAGGGTGAGCCTGGTCCGACTTGCTCCCGTTGCGGGGGGTGGGGCCGCCCCGCTCCAGAATGCTCTGGGCGAAGGGCCCCCAGCCTGGATCCGCGGTCTGCTGTTCCACCAGTGCTGTCAGGTTCAAGTCTCTGGGGAAAATGTTTGTTTCAGTTCTGGGATAGCTGATGTACCTTAAATGAAGGCAAACACACAGAACAAGAAATTGGTCTATGAACAACTGAATTAGATGAAAAACACCTGGTGACACCTGTTGTCGTCCATCTGATCGAGCCACTTAAACGAAGGAACCCTGATGGCCCAGTGATAGAAGCCCCGAGATGCGACGCGGCTGGACGGTGCAGGGCGCCCTGCTCCCTCCTCTCCCAGCACAGAAACAGTGGGGCCGCCCCATCAGCTACTGTGGGGACCCTACACATGACCGAAATTCTTGTTAGCCACCTAAACACTATTGAGATTGTCTGCGTTCCGTTTTTCATACAAATCTCCAAACCCAGCATGAACTCCGCACGGAAGCACGTCCCCACTCGGACGGCCGACACTGCAAGCATACTGCACTCAGCTGCAGTGTGGCTGCCACGCTGGTCTGCGCAGCTCATGCCATCCCTGGAAGGCGCTGGGTGCACAGGACCCTCACGCAGAAGTTACGGCAGAACCACTCCCGAAGGTGAGGTGCTGCCTGCCACCGGCCAGGGTCTTAGGGTCAAAAATTTGAGAAGCCCTGCTCTAGGGTAGGCTCAAAAGCAGATATTCAAATCTTTACAGAGGTTATGCAAAAACATTAGTAAAAAGAACTACTCCAATTACAGGGCCCTGAGGACTGGCTGAGGGAGCAAGCCTGGGGTTCGAATTTACTCTATGGCCGTATTTTAGAAAAGATTTTGAAATGACTTTTCCATTATCAGAAACGAGAAGTCAGCGTCAACATTGTTCCACTTCGGAGCGCAGGCGACAGTGTGACAGTCGGTGGTACCATACACTCTACTTCTGAAATACTTCGCGCTGAAAACGACGCACCACACTCCATACCCACGTGCAAAGCACTTACCCCTGAGTGTAGAGCTTCTCGGCAATCCTCATGGTTTCCTTAGCATTTATTCTCAGCTTCCGGGAGGCCAGCTTCTCGAGCTCCTGTTAAATATCAGCAGGCAGGTTAGGGTCCAGTGTGGGTCAGAGGGCACAACACAACCACACAGCTGTCCTCACAACTTTCTGGCCATTGTTGCGGCCGCTGGCACCGGAGGGAGACCTGTCTGAGAACACGATTCCGGGCCTGCCAGGCAGAGCCAGATCCCACTCGTGATTCTCAGACCCCATGTGCAGAAGCCAGTGTCCTGGGAAACAGATTCCTGGGCCCTGAGCACAAGGGACTCGACAGGAGGACAGGGAGAGGCCGGAAATCTGAATTTTTAAAAAACCCTCACCCAAGGATGTGATTTTATTAATTTAGAGAGAGGAGAAGGAAGAGAGAGAAACATCTATCAGTTGCCTCCTGTGGGCACCATGACAGGGAATCGAACCCGCAACCTTTTGACATATGAGATGACGCTCTAACCAACTGAGCCACCTGGCCTGGACAGGGAACCTGCGCTTTCTAATAAGCACCTAGTGCACTGACTCTAGCACAGGCAGTCTGAGAACCACACTTTGGGAATACCATTCGAGTCCCAGTCAACTCCCCTGATGAACGCCCTTCTTCCCGGCCTCTTGGGAGACAATCGGCTGCCCTTTCCCTGTGGGGACATTCCAACAACGCTCAGCGACATGCCGAAGCGTATTCCACCAGCGAGGAAGGAAACACGTGGGCCCACGTATGACATCAGTCCCCACCTCTCCCCACCTCAGCACACACACAGCGTTGCGCCGATGCTCCC
Organism: Molossus molossus; assembly: GCF_014108415.1. NCBI lineage: Eukaryota > Metazoa > Chordata > Mammalia > Chiroptera > Molossidae > Molossus > Molossus molossus. Next base: position 145,826 of record NW_023425364.1, on the reverse strand, counting down.
GAGCCCCGCGTCTGCATGGCCACCCTCCGGGACAGCCCACAGAACTGTCCTCCGACTTCCTGCACAGAGGGACTAGGAAGGGCACCGCAACGTGTCTACTCAGACCTGTGTCCCATGGCAAGGGTCTTAGGGTCAAAAATTTGAGAAGCCCTGCTCTAGGGTAGGCTCAAAAGCAGATATTCAAATCTTTACAGAGGTTATGCAAAAACATTAGTAAAAAGAACTACTCCAATTACAGCTGTAAAAATAAGCATATGAAAATGACAAAGAGAAGACATCAAGGTTACATCAGTGATTACATAAGAACGGTGAAGTGATGGATGATTCACCCTCCCTCTTTCCTGTTCCCCAAACTCCACACATCGCAGTTATACTGCACTAATAGCTCAAGAAGAAAAAGCGTGGAGGCCAAGCAGGCCTGTTTCGGGGTGTGTTTTCTCCAAGTGCTTTCCTACATGGCCCCGTGAAGAGTGATGTCACCGGGCCATCGTTTGCAGCAGAACCCTGGTCTCCAAGACAGAAAGTCAGGGGTCAGCACATTCCCTCAGAACATACCACAGTGTCCAAAGCTTGAGGCCTCCACTTGCTCTTTGCCTTAGAACTGACCTCCACCACAGTTGCCATGGGGTCCTAGAAAGCCAAGAAAAGCAGAGGCCACTTTACCTGCTGGGGCCTCTCCTCCCGCTTTCCTGCAACCGCAGACTCGCCGTCCTGCTTGCGCACCGTCAGCAGAGGCCCTGAGCCATCCCGTGACAGCGCTCCATGAACACCGGCCTGCAGCCCAGCGTATGATGGGCGCCACCACCCCTCCCCACCCCAACGAGACCCGTGGGGCAATTTCATCAGCCCTGAGGGGTCTGCTCTGGAGACTCTGAAATACAACAGCATACACATCTCCTAAGTGTAATTTCCTATCTAACACACGTGATGTTACTGTTTCTTTTTAAATTCTTGATAATACTGAGTTAGAAACAGGAGAAATCAAACAATACAAGCTGAAGAATTCTAATCTTAAGGCCAACTTCACACTTTTAAGACTTCGAATGGACAAAGAACTGAGCTTAAGTGATCTGTAAATAAGAGCACTTGTACATTGAAACCCAAATGTCTCTTCCCAGACTGGGACGGTGCTCTCGGCAAGGAGCTCCAGGCCCCCACTGCTGTTTGGCACCACACTCTGATACAGCAGTGATGGGCAGGGCTTTTCACGGAACAGGCAAATGTGGACAGACAGGACTCCCGGAGGTCCGCGGGAGCTGGAGTCAGACACACTGGGACACAGTCCCGTCAGTTTCTCCAGCTTCCTCATCTGTGAAATGGGACAGCACCACCTGCACGGCATGAGTCTGGAGAAAGTCTGTGTAAACACACAGTGTGTCTGGCCGCAGCAGGTGCTCGGCAGTCATTACCTCCCCTTCGCAAACGAAACTGCACCTGCCAGTGGGCTACAGCGAGGAGCACAGCTGACCCATGCAACTCAAGGGCGCGAGCTGTTTCAGCACCACTGTGCGCAGCCCTTGTTAATACCGGCAATCGCGCTGACCGACAGGAAGCAGTAGCACAAATGGACAATCAGTTTGACGGAGGCAACTAGGTCACTGACTGGCCTGTGGCCTGAGCTGGTCGTAGTCCTTTGCATGTGCTGCTACCCTGACCTACACACTTTCCCCAGGACCTCCTGTGGCTGCCTCCTGCTGACCACTCCAGCCTTCACTCAAATGTCACCCTGCAATGCCTTTCTTGATCGTCATGCCTAGAACAGCCCCCTTCTTGCTCCCTCTGGCCATTCTCTATTCATCCACCCTACTTTCACTTCCAGTCTTTACCATCGTGTAACATTAATTTGTTCAGCTCTTTAGATTTCATCTGACCAGTGGCAGAGAGTTGGACCAGATACTGTCCAAACTCCTTCCAGCTCCAGGAATGTAGGACCTACACTGGTCCAGCGGATCCTTGTTAACTGCTAATGACAGTACTCTGCTTCAGGGAAGGAGTTTGCTATATATTTGTTAAAATTTCTTATTTTACCTAAATGTTTCACAGATTATTTTCTTCCACAATTTTCAGTGCTGTTTTCATGGAGTTCTACTTTTAATGGTCCCCCCAAAATAATACCGAGATGCAAACCGAAAGTTACAGCTCAGTGGGAAAATGGGACAGGTTCACCGCTGCCAATAGAGAGGGAGCAACTTGGGGAACTGCAGAAGTTTTCCTAGATCACCGAGACTCTGAACTATTTCTTACCTCCATGCACAGCTGATAGAGGACGAGACAAGCCGTGTGGTTAAAGAGACGATGCCTTTTCCAATTGAACTCTACAGTGCCATCTCTGTGGTCATGAGTCACTATTGGGACACACAAACAGGAAGGCTGTGGCTCGGAGCCACGTGATGACATGTGGACACAGCAGTATTACAGGGAAACGCTAAGGAACACGAGCTAGAGAGGACCATCAAAGACACGCAGTGGATTCTGAGCATGGCAATGGGGTACAATGAAGGGCAGCAAAACTAAAAAAGCCAAACATTTAATTAGCATGACTGATGCCCCACGCTGCCCTTGGTTACTCCTGGGCCTTGGGTTCCATGCCCTGAACAACGCCTAGCCCTACCTTTAATTCTGTGGAAGACTTCGGGCACGAAGGCCTGGATGGCCTTGAACCTCTCCACCACAAAGCCCAGTGTGGGAAACTGGCAGCTGCCGTAGCTGATCAGCTGCTCTGCCAACACCTGGGGGAAAATCTTCTGCAGCCTCAGGGTCTGGAACCTCGTGAAGGCAGCTCCTGGAAAGCGAGGAAGGAAAGAGCAAGGAGCTGCACGTATAGACACACAAACCCGCTGTTGGTTCCGTAACTCGTGCCCAACAGCACGCAGGCAATCAAAGAGCTCAAGTGGCTCCTCACCGATCCGGAGGTCCAGCTCTTGCCTCACGTCCACAGCGTCGCTCACCCTCTGGTCGGGCTCGGCCAGGTGTTCACAGGCCATCCTGATGGCTCGGGGGGTGATCTCTGAGAAACGGGCCCTCAACACCTGCAGACTGGGCTTCACTGAAGAACAGAAAGAATCGCCAAGGTCAAAGTCACACTGCCCTCCCGTCCTAAAGGGTGACTTTCCGAACCGCCTGAAGCCGAGGCATGCCCTGTCACTGATGCGGCTCGATGGGCAGTGTGCTCGCTAGGAGGGCCGCTTCATCACACCCACCAAACTGCGTGCTGTCAGACAACGGACTGCATTCAGCTGTCCACTAAACTCTCTTGGTGAGCCTTTCAAGAAAAGGAAATGTTAACTAAAAGGTCCCATGGGGGAATTTTATGGCCTGTCATGTCCTGAAATAACATGGAACGTATATGCTGTCCCTAAAAGTTAATGCATTTGAGTCCCAGGAGTCTCCCTGACTGGGGTGGCTCAGCTGGCTAAGGCGCTGTCCCATACACTGAAAGGTTGTGGGTTCGATTCGCAGTCAGGGCACATACCCAGGTTGCCAGTTTGATCCCTAGTCAGGGCATGTACGGGAGGCAACAGATCGATGTTTCTCTTGCTCTCTCCCCCTTCCTCTCTCTCTAAAAAACCCCCACAATACCCTATAATGAATAAAACAAAAATAAACTTAAGCAAAAAAATAAATACAAAAATCCCAAGAGTCGTTACAGCTTGAAACTCAAAAACACACAGGGGAAACAGCAACCCCTCCCCTCTGAAGCCCAAGAATGGCCTACACACCACTTCCTCTAAGTTATCTGAAATCATTAACCCTGTTGGTGTCATTTAAATTCACTTCAACAGTTATTAATTAATGTTCAGGAGGTAAAATTAATATAGGAAATTTAAAAAATGGAATCTTGCACACTTGAAACTTACATAATGTTTTTTGTTTGTTTGTTTTTTTATCCTCACCTGAGGACATTTTTCCATTTTTTGTTCAGATAGAGTGGGAGGGAGGGAGAGAGAAACATTGACATGAAAGGGACACATGGAGTGGCTGCCACCTGCACGACCAACCAGGGCCAGGGACAAACTGCAACCGAGGTACATGCCCTTAGCAGGAACCAAACCTGGGTCTCTCTGGACCGCAGGCCAATGCTCTAACCACTGAGCCAAACCAGCCAGGGTGAAACTTACATAATGTTATTAACCAGTGTTACCCCAACAAATTTAATTTTAAAATTGATTTCAGAGAGAAAAACATCCAGCTGTTGTTCCACTTACTTATGCATTCATTGGTGGCTTCTTGTATGCGCCCTGACCAGGGATCGAACATGCAACCTTGTAGAAATTGGGATGACACTCGAACCAACTAAGCTCCCTGGCCAGGCCCAATAAATATTATTTTTTAAAAAAGGAAAAAGAGCCCTGGCCGGTTTGACTCAGCGGTTGAAGCATGGGCCTGCAGACTAGAGTCCCAGGTTCGGTTCCCGCTAGGGGCACGTACCAAAAAAAAACACAACAAAAAAGAAAAAAGATGCCCTGGCTGGTATGGCTCATGGGTTTGACTCCCAGCTCTGGTCTGGGTTTGTATGGAGAGCAACCAATCGATGTGTCTCTCTCACATCAGTGTTCATCCCCGCGTACCCCCTCTTCTAAAAATTAATGGAAAAATATCCTCAGGTGAGGATTAACAAAATAAATAAATAAATATTAATTAATTAATTTAAAAAAGAAAAAGAGCCCTGGCTGGTGTGGCTCAGTTGGCGGAGTGTTGACTGTGCACTAAAAGGTTGCCAGTTCGATTCCGAGTCACAGCACATACCCAGGTTATGGGTTTGTTCCCTGGTTGGGGTGCATGTGAGAGGCAACTGATCAATGTCTGTCTCTCTTCCTCTCCCTTGAAAAGAATCAATAAGAACATATTAAAAGAAAGAAAGAAAAAATAGAACATAAAATCCCTGTTCTCAAAATGCTGGCCGAACACATGTAAGTCCTGGGTTACAGGGTCTCTGCCACTGTGACTCATTCGGTCCTCATGACTCTGGGACCTGTCAGACGGCTCCGACTTTCCAGACGAGGAAGCCGAGGCTCCCAAGCGCTCGGTGACTTGCTCCAGCACACACAGCCGGCGAGAATGGCAGGTGGACTCGGAGGAAGAGGCCAGGCAGAGGAACCCCAGCACAGCCACTCACACAGACATGCAAGAGGACCATCTAGCCATGTGGTCAAAGCACAGACTCAGGAGTGGCATCACTTACCAGCCTTGCAAACGTGGATAATCTCAAACCCGATGTTTTCACCTTCTCTGTCACAGTCAGTCCAGATCACCAGAGCCTGGCACTGCCGAGTCTCTCGTTCCAGAGTTCTCTGACGTTCGGGGGGGGGGGGAAAGCAGCAGTGAGAGCCCAGCCTGCAGAGCGATCCCTTATGCTCCACACGCAACAGATCTGCCTGAACACTAGCAACGCTCTCGGAACATGCCAACTTGGCGGACAGGGAGCCGGGAAACTCTTCTCCCCAGTTCTGGGGACGGTGAGGGAGAAACCAAAAATCCTCCAGCTTAGAATCACGGACTCATAATGAGCTGCTAGAAGACTGGGTTTCACGTAACTGTACCAGCATGAGGACATCTCAAACTCAGCTAACACACACGTATACCTCTGGTGGGTCTGGCTATGTTCTGATTTAAAAAAACATAAACCCTAATTGAGTTTCACTGGACGAAACACAGGTGCTCTGACTGCCCGAAAGCTCCTAATTTACTGTCGAATGACCACTTATATACTTCGTAGTCTCTGCACTCTAACGAGAGATGGGGTGGGAGCTAAAAGGAATGATTTAACAATATTTATTCCTAGAGTATTTAAACAACTGCTATTCATAAAAAGGCTTACTTCGGTCCCTTGGCCACTTAGTTTACGTAGCCTCCTCTTGGGACTAGTTTTTTAAACCATGGATCATGGCACTTATTTTGGTGGCAAACCTTACCTCTGAATTCTAATGCATTCAAAATACAGAAACCACTCAGTTTAATATTTCTGTGGCTGTTCAACCCCAGTGCCGCGCTTTCCAAAAGGCCCTACCTTGATGTCCACAAAGTTCTCTGGGCAATACTTCTCAATTTCTGCTTCAAAGAGGACAAGGGGATTGCAGCTCTGCCTAGAAAAGGAATGAACACAAAGAACCCCACCTCAGCGTGATGGACAGTCCTCCACTTTAGAAAACCGTGTCCCCATGCACTCATGGATGGGCCCCAGCAGAACAAGTCCTGCATGAAAATGCCAGAGGGTTAGAGCGAGGCTCCGGGCCTCTGCACGACGCCCCCCGCCCCACCCTCCCGTGACGACCAGCAGGAGCTGCTGGAGACCACACACAGCTCCAGACTTCCACTGGAGGCAGAGGGAGGCCAGCAGTCACGCAGAGGGCCCTCATCTGACCACACTGGCACTCTGATCTCCTACTTCTGGCCTCCATAACTGGGGAAAGGAAATTTGTTGTTTATGAACCAACTAGTCCGTGGTATTTAGTTACAGCAGCCTGAACAGATTCAGAGTCATCTTAGTATTACAGGTACACAGTAAGGCCAACGTGCCTCAAAATTCCCGTAATATTTCATAACTTCCTGTGATCATCTGAAAGTTACCCCTCCTTCCCGGGGATTGTACTGACCATTTACGAAACTGCATCTTGAAATCATGAGCCAGCAAATGTCCAGAAACCGAAGTCATTATCATGGTAACATTCTAAATGGTAACAAAATTTGAGTTAGTCTTTTAGCAACTATACTTTGCTAAATCATTCAAGTAAAAGGGAAAAATCTCTACTAAAACAAACAAAAAAAGGGGTTGTGGGGGAGAGAGGAATGACTAAGTGGTGCACAGAGGACTTTTACAGCAGTGAAAATACTCTATATTATGATGATGTACGTGTGTTTACATGTGCATTTGTCTAAGCCCCTAGAAAGGACGAAACAGAGTGAACCCTACGTAAGCTATGGACTCTGGCACTATGACGTGTCAAGGTAGGTCCAACAATGGACCACTGCAATGAGGGATGTTGGTAATGGGGAGAATATGTGTGTGGGGGGCAGAGGGTATGTAGGAACTCTCTGTGCCTTCCCCTCAATTTTGCTGTGAACCTGAAATTGCTCTTAAAAAATAAACTTTATAAAACAACAACGACCAAAAACTCCATGTGATTGGGAAGAAATATAGCTCTTTAAAGCCAAAAGCCATAGCAACACAATCACCATTCTAGTTCTAGTACCATGATGCTTTTTGTAACATTTAAAATTTCCTCAAACTACTACTGTACATTAGCTTCTTTCTTCTTATAAAGAGCTGAGATGGGACCATATTTTATTAAAAAGACACTTCCTTACAAATTATAAAATGATCACCTGTAACCAGGGATCTTAAAAGACAGTGACATATTCTACAATGGTCAAGCTGACTAACTCCACTTGATTAAATAATTCTAAAATACAAGCAGCCCTGGCCAGTTTGGTTCAGCAGTTAGAGCGTCAGCCCACGAACCAGAGGCCCAGATTCGGTTCCCCCTTAGGCAGTGGTTCTCAACCTTCCTAATGCCACGACCCTTTAATACAGTTCCTCATGTTGTGGGGACCACCAACCATAAAATTATTTTCGTTGCTACTTCATAACTGTAATTTTGCTACTGTTAATGAATCACCATCGGAAATATGTGTTTTCCGATGGCCTTAGGTGACCTCTGTGAAAGGGTCGGTCGACCCCCAAAGGGGTCGCGACCCACAGGTTGAGAACAGCTGCCCTAAGGGCACGTACCTTGGTGCAGTTTGGCCCCGCCCTGGTTGGGGATGTGTGAGTGGCAACCACTCGATGTGCCTCTTTCCCCATCAATGTTTCTCTCTCTTCCTCCCTTCTCTCCCTCCCGCTCTATCTGAAGATAAATGCAAAAATGTCCTCAGGTGAGGATTAAATAAATAAATAAAATAAAATAAATGACAAGCAATTGAGGGAGGACGTGTAGTAAACAGCTGCTCTTTTTAGCATGATGAAAAACCCAAAGAATGTATCCCCAGGTGGCACATGACCTGAAAGCCCGCTCTAGCTGTATGATGAAAATTCTTAGCACCTACCTGGCCATACAGATGATAATCGAATTCATAGATCTTGTTGAATTTAGAAAGTCCTTCCCTCTATAAAACAAAAGAAAATACATAAACCACATAAAAAGGATTCCTCAGCATAAAGATCAAGCAAAATCCTGCTAAGTGGGAATATTAAAAGTGCAACAGTATCTCCTATAAAGACAAGGCTAAGTTACTAACACCAGTTATTAGTTAAGTAGTCCCTCAAAACACATTCACAAGCCTACCTGACAGAGCCCATGGCGTTTTTATGCTGGAAGGTAACCTGAGGTCAGCTAATACAACATCTTTTTTTTCTTCCCTTTTTTATTGATTTGAGAGAGAGAGAGAGAGAGAGAGAGAGAGAAACATCGATGAGAGAGAACACTGACTGCCTCCTGCACACCCCCCACTGGGGATCGGGCCCACAACCTGAACATGTTCCCAGGAATGGAACCGGCGACACCTTGGTGCAGGGCTGACGCTCAACCACCGAGCCACATCGGCCAGACCAGCATCTTTTTATAGATGAGAATGGACTTGTCCAAGGTCACAGGACAAATGAATGGCAGAGAAAGGGTAAGGGCATAACTCTTCTGACTGTCCCTTTCCTCTCCACACATTTCCACTTCCTGGCTATATGACTGTACCAATAAACTGAGTGTGGGCACATCATTCACCTTTCTGAACCCCGGTTTATTGTTCAGTGACGTTATCTCCAAGGTCCCTCTGGCCCTGACCCCATGGACATGGTGAGGCCCGGTCAGGACTGAAGTCAGTCCACACACCACTTCCTCAGCTGCACTTCCAGAGGCGTAAGACACTCTTTACGTAGATCCTACCTTCTTCCACCAACGGGTGAAAAGTACAGCCGACCCCTGAACAAGACAGGGGTCAGAGCACCAACCCCTACATAGTAAAAAAAATCCACATATAACCTTTTAAAAAAATGTTCACCAAGGATGTTTTTATTGATTTTGAGAGTGAAAGAGAGGGAGAGAGAAACATCGAGGTGCTAGAGCAATATTAATCAGTTGCCTCCTGCATGCGCCCCAACTGGGAACTGAACCCGCAACCTTTTGATGCACAGCCAACGCTCCAACCGACTGAGCCACCCGACCAGGGCTGCATGCAACTTTTGGTTCCCCAGAACTTAACTACTAGCAGCCTACTGACCAGAAGGCCTCACTGCTCACCCGAACAGTCAGCACGTATTTACATGTAACATGTATTCTATACTATACTCTTTTTCTTTTTCATCCTCACCCGAGGACATTTCTGCATTTATCTTCAGATAGAGTGGGAAGGAGAGAGGGAGGAAGAGAGAGAAACATCTATGAGAGAGATCCATCAACCAGCTGCCACCCACACAACCCCAACCAGGGCCGGGATCAAACTGCAACCGAGGTACATGCCCTTAGCAGGAACCAAACCCAGGACTCTCTGGTCCGCAGGCTGATGCTCTAACCACTGAGCAAAACCGGCCAGGGCTATATTGTACTCTTATAGTAAAGTAAACCAGGGGAAAATGTTATTAAGAAAATTATAAGGAAAATAAATTTACAGTCCTGTATGTATTTACTAAAAAACTTGCATTTGTGTGGACCCACGCACTTCAAAGCCATGCTGTTCCAGGGTCAACTGCATTTATGCTTGTGAGTTTCACACCAACACAGAAGGAGACAAGAGAAAGGCAAACTGAAAACTGGGAACTTTCATTCAAGGGCCCAGAAAAATCAGTGTTGGAAAGATTCTCCCTCGGCCTCACAAATACAATTTTTCTGTGTGGAACATTGAATGAGGTTCTTTGAGGCACAATGGCAAATTTGTTTTTATTTTTAAAAGATTTTTAAATTGATTTTTCTAGAGAGAGGAAGGGAGAGGGAGAAAGAAACATCAATGTGAGAGGGAAACATCGATCAGCTGCCTCCTGCACGCCCCTTAGTGGGGATCAAGCTGCAACTGGGCATGTGCCCTAACTGGGAATTGAACCAGCAACCCTTGGGTGCATGGGATGACACCCCACCGGACAGAGCCATAATGGCAAGTTTAAAGAGGGAATTAATTTTAGTATCTGATACTTAAGAGCTCACTGCTCTAGCCCTGGCTGGTTGTGCTCAGTGGTTAGAGATTGGCTCACGGACCAATGAGTCGTGGGTTCAATTCCAGTCAAGGGCACATACCTCGGTTGCGATTCGTCCCTGGCCCCAGCTGGGGTTGTGCAGGAGGCAGCCACTCGATGTGTCTCTCTCACATCAATGTTTCTCTCTGTCTCTCTCTTCCTCTCATTCTATCTGAACTAAAATGGAAAAATGTCCTCAGGTGAGGATAAAAAAATAAAAATAAATAAATGAGTTCACTGCTCTAATGTTGCCAAGAAAAGAAACTCCCTCTATAAACTCAAATTACTAGTCAAGCCTTTTTAGTTTAGCACTCTCCCCTTATCCTCAGGGAATATATTCCAAGACCCCCAACAGACCCCTGAAACCTCGGATACTGCTGAACCCTATATATACTATCGTTTTTCCTACGTGTACACACCTTTTCCCTTAAAGGAAGCATTTTACAGATTCTCTGGGCACCGCTGAATCGCCAGCTGTTGTGTGCTGGGCCAGTTTTCAGCAGAACAGGGTTACTAACACATCCACTGTAACGCCACCACAGTCCACCTGGTGACCTGGTGAACGAAGGGCGGGCAGCACAGACAGCATGGAGAGCTGAAGGAAGGGACGACTCACAGCCACATGGGACACCGTGGGGCAGTGCAAGATTCATCGTGTTAAACTGAAAGTACAATTTAAAACTTATGAATTGTTTATTTCTGGAATTTTCCATTTAATATTTTCAGAGTGCAGTTGACCACAGGTAACAAACAATGAAAAGTGAAACCTCGGTAAGAGGAGACTACTGTAACAGAAAAGAAACGGCTTAATCAAGTTTCCACTTCTCTTTTCTTTCCCTAATTCTTTTTAAGGAAGCACTGAGGCCTTCTCAATAAAATCGTATGTGGACCCTGAAACATACAAGGTTGAGGTGCCTTGCTTACCACAAGGCTGAGTCCTGCTAACTCAACCTCTCCCCAGTCCAGCCCCAAGTGGCTCTGAGGAGCACATCAATGGCCCCTTGGGTCTCTTGGGAACACAGTCTGAAAACCACTGTTCTAATGCTCTCCAGGTAAATAATTTACCTAATAACATGTGTAACCCTAAGTTCAGGGCTTTCCTAGGCAGCCTTCTACCAACAGATAGTTTTGAGGATATAAAATGTTTTTCCTGATATTTTAAACTTTTCTCCCTGTAATTCCCGAGGACAGTACACAATCGTGTGATTCTACCTCCTGGGTGGGGGTGGGGGCGAGTTCTCAGATACTGTGGGCTGCTCCCAAATTACAGTGGAGTTTTGGAGCCTAGAGAAAGAAAACCTAGCAGACAGACCGAGCACGTAGCTTCTGTGCTCTCTTCAGTGCTGTCCACTCCACTGAGGAAGAGCCAGGTCGCACCTTCTCTAAGCACTCTGTGAAACTGATCCCACTGCTGCCACCAAATCTGTAGCAGGATTCTCTTTTAGGATTTTTTCTTCTGCCCTGGCCGGTGTGGCTCAGTGGTTGAGCATCATCCCATACACCGAGAGGTGGCTGGTTCGATTCCAGGCACGTGCCCGGGTTGTGGGCTTGATCTCCAGTAAGGGGCATGAAGGAGGCAACCGATCAATATTTTTCTCTCCCTCCTTCCTTTCTCTCTAAAATCAATAAAAACATTTTAAAAATTTTTACTAAAAAATATTTCTCATTCTGAATATGAAACTATGAAAAAATTGTGCACAGAGAAGTCCTCAAGGATCTATAAGTTATTAGCAGTGGTTACTGTGGGTGGTAGGGATGGTTTACTTGATATATATATAAGTATTCCCTGAACTATCTGCAATAATCACAACTGTTTAAGTACTACTGTTAAAGAAGAAAGGAAATCATTAATATTTTGGTGAATTTCTTTTAAATATATATGTATTTGTTTAAAACATGTTGAAAAGTCTTTTCCATAAATAACAGATGTCTAACAGCCAATCACAAGGACATATAGTTTATTTAATCAGTCTATTTCCATGACTAGTTCTTGTTATTTCAATTCCTTGCTATTATAAAGCTGCAATGGCCATCATTTGATTCTGATTTGTGCGTGTCTTAGTGCCTTCGTAAGAATTTAAGTTGCTTCAAAGGCAGAGATTATGACATCTGATGCACATTTACCATGTGATTTTCACATAGCTGGCTCTGTTTAAGGAATGAATAAATGAGAAGGTGACACACCATAGGGAAGATGGACAAATAGCCAGATAACTCGGCCCATGGTGACTGCTATCATCAAGAAACATGTAAATGCTCCTGGCCAGTGCGACTCAAAGTGGACTGAGAGTCGTCCCATGGACTGAAGGTTCCGGTTCGATTTCTGGTCAGGGCACATGCCCGGGTTTCAGGCTCGATCTCCAGTAGGGGGTGTGCAGAGGCAGTCGACTGATGTATCTCTCTCACATCGATGTTTCCATCTCTCTTTCTCTCTAAGAAGTCAATAAAAACATATTTAAAAAGAAAAGAGATTACATTTAGGTTGCCTTTTATTTTTCTTTTAAAAGATGGAGAGTTCGTCAGGAGAGAAAAAAGCAAATTACCATTCCAGTAGGAAGGATCAAGATTTGTAAAAACATGGTGAACTTTTAACTTTTAAACTGTTTCTATCATTCCCTTCTTTTCCATTCCCTCTGCTCCTACTCAATCTGCTCCAAGGGTTCTAGAGTTCAGGCCTCTGATTTCTCACACAGGGAACTCCGGCTGTCTCCCTGACTTCAGGTTTTCACTCTTTAACTCCTCTGCTGCCGGAGTGATTTTATAAAACATAAATATGACCTCAATGCCCTCCCCCCCACTTAAAACCTACCTTGCTCATATCAAATGATGCAGAAAAAGCATTTGATAAATATTCAACATCCTTCATAATAAAACCCTACAGCTAACATCAGCATAATCAATGGTAGAAAACGAAAAGCTTTCCCTCCAAGACGAGGAACAAGACAAGAATATCCATTTTAACCATTGCTATCCAAGATCACTAGATTTTAGCCAGAGCAATTAGGCAAGAAAAAGAAATAAAAATATTCACTTTGGAAGGGAAGAGGTAGAATGATCTCTATTCACAGATACCATGATCTTATAGATAGAAATGCTAAAGAAGCCACAGAAAACTACTAGTACTGACAAACAAATTCAGCAAAGTTGCAGGATATAATCTATACACACACAATAAAACCCAGTAGCGCCCGGCTGGTGTGGCTCAGTGGTTGAGCACTGACCCATGCACCAAGAGGTTGCAGGTTCGATTCCCGGTTAGGACACAATGCCCAGGTTGTGGGCTCAGTCCCCAGTGGGGGGCATGCAGGAGGCGGCCAATTGATGTCCTCTCTCTCTCTCTCAAATCAATAAAAAAAATTAAAACAAACAAAAAACAAACCCAGTAGCAATGAACAATCTGAAAAGGAAATTAAGAAAACCATTCCATTCATAATAGCACCCAAAAGCCAATAAAAATGATAACATCTTGCTGAAAAGAAATTAAACTTCAAAATAAATGGAAAGACTACTTGTGTACATAGATTAAAGATAGTATTAAGATGGTAATACTCCCTAAAGTGATCTACAGATTCAATGCAATCCTTACAAAAATCCCAATAGTCTTTTATGCAGAAATGGAAAGGCTGATCCTAAAATTCACATAGAATTGCAAGAGGCCCCAAATAGCCAAAACATTGTTTTTGAAAAAAAAAAAAAAGAGAACAAAGTGGAGGACTCACACTACCCAATTTCAAAACATATTACCAAGCTACAGTAATCAAAACAGTTTGGTACTGGCATAAGGACAGATATACAGAACAATGGAATGGAACTAAAAGTCCAGAAATAAACCTAACCATCTATGGTCGATTGATTTTTGACAAGGGTGGCAAGACCACCAAAGGGAAAAAGGACAGTGTTTCCAACAAATGGTGCTGGGAAAAAGTGGATATCCACATGCAAAAAATAAAGTTGGATTCTTACTTTACACTACACAGAAAAATTAGCTCAAAATGGGTCAATGACCTAAATATAAGAACTAAAACTCTTAGAAGAAAACATAGGGGCAAATCTTCATGACTTTGGATTTAACAACGATTTTTCAGATGTGACACTAAAAGTGTAATCCACAAAAGAAGAAAACACAAATAAAATAGAGCTTTAAAAAATTAGAACCTTTTGGCCCTGTCCAGTTTGGCTCCATGGATAGTACATCGGCCTGTGGACCAGAGTTGTGGGTTCAATTCCGGTCAAGAGCATGTACCTCAGTTGCAGTTTAGTCCCAGCCCTGGTCAGGGTCGTGCAAGAGGCAACCAATCGATGTGTCTCTCTTTCATTGGTGTTTCTCTCTCTCTCTCCCCCTCCCTCCCACTCTATCTAAAAATAAATGGAAAAATATCCTCGGGTGAGGATTAAAATAAAAAAAAAAAAATTAAAATCTTTTGTGCATCAAAGAATGCTATCAAGAAAGTGAAAAGACAGCCCTGGCTGGTTTGGTTCAGCGGTTAGAGCGTCGGCCTGCGGTCCAGAGCGACCCGGGTTCGGTTCCCGCTAAGGGCATGTACCTCGGTTGCAGTTTGTCCCCGGCCCTAGTTGGTCGTGCGGGTGGCGGCCACTCGATGTGTCCCTTTCACGTCGATGTTTCTCTCTCTCTCTCTCTCTCTCTCTCTCTCTCTCTCTCTCTCTCTATCTGAACAAAAAAAAAAAAAAAATGGAAAAATGTCCTCGGGTGAGGAAAAAAAAAAAAAAAAAAAAAAAAAAAAAAAAAAAAAAAAGAAAGTGAAAAGACAACCTATAGAAAGGGATAAAATATTTGCAAATCATGTATCGAATAAGGATCTAGCATCCTGAACATATAAAGAACTCTTAAAACTCAACAGAAGAGAAACAACTCAATTCAAAACCAGGCAAAAGACATGAGCAAACATTTCTTCAAAGAAAATACACAATAGCCAATAAGCACATAAAAAGATGCTCGGCGTCATTAGTCACTTGGGAAATGCACATCAAAACCACAATATTGGCCCTGGCTGGGTGGCTCAGTTGGTTCAAGCATCATCCCGTATACTAAAAAGGTTGCGGGTTTGATTCCAGGTCAGGGCACATACAAGAGGCAATCAATTGATTTTTCTCTTTCATACCTACGTTTCTCTCTCTCCCTCTCTCTCTAAAGTCAATGAAAACACATCCTTGGATGAGGATAAAACAAACAAACAAATAAATACACAATATAATAAAAAAAATATCAAGAGTTCGTGAGGAGGTGGAGAAATTGGGAACATTGCTGGTGAGAATGTAAAATGTTTCAGCTGCTGTGGAAAATAGTTTGGCGGTTCCTCAAAAAGTTAAACACAGAGTTAACTTACAATCCAGCAATTCCAGTCCTAGGAATTTACCACAACAAAATGAAAATGGGTAATCCAACAAAAACTTATATATGAATGTTTATAGCTGCTCTATTCACAACAGCCAAAGGCAGAACTACCTTGAATGCCCGCTAACTAGTGAGTGAATAACATGTGATCTACATGTACAACGGAATATTAAGCAGTCATAAAAGGAACAAAGTACTAATACATGCTACAACATGGATGGATTTAAAAAACATTATCTTTAAGTAAAAGAAGCCTCATACAAAAGGCCTCATATTATATGATTCTTTATTTATATATATATTTTTAAACCTCACTCGAGGATATTTTTCCATTGATTTTTAGATAGAGTGCAGGGAAGGAGGAAGGGAGTGACAGAGTGGGAGGGAGGGAGAGAGACAGAGAAACACCCAGGTGAGAGAGACACATCAATTGGTTACCTTCTGAAGGATCCAATCGGGGCTGGGTATCAAACCTGCAACCCTCAGGCCAACACTCTAAACACCGAGTCAAACCAGCCAGAGCTATATGATTCTTTTTACAGAAAATATCCAGAGTAAGCAAATCCTTGGGAACAGAAAGCAAATTAGTAGGTGCCAGGTGCTAGGGCAAGAAGAGAATGGGAAGTGACTGTTTAATGGCTATGGGGTTTCCTTTTGGAGTGATACAAAATCTGGAACTAGACAGAGGTGACGGTTCCACAACATTGTGAATATACTGAATTGTATGCTTCAAAATAGTTTAAATGGTAAACGTTGTGTGTACTTTAACACTTGCATGAAATACATGGCTCTAATACACTCATGATCTACCTTCGATTACCTTTCTTGCTTAACACACTGGTTCCTCTTCTCACTCTTAACTTCTCAGTTTTTGAACACATCAGACTGTTTCAAACTACTGGTTATTCTTTACACATACTGTTGTACAGCCTGGTAAAACTACCAAGTCTCAGCTCAAACATTCATTCCACAGGTGTTCAGTTACTAAAAGTCTTCTGTATTCAAGGCATCACATCAGGCATTAGATATACAGCAATGAACAGAATAGAAGAATAGACATAGTCCCTCTCTCTCTCTTTTTTTAAATCCTCACCCAAGGATATTTTTCCATTTTCAGACAGAGTGGGAGGGGGAGAGAGGGAGAGAGGGAAACATCAAATGTGAGAAACTCATCAACTGGTTGCCTCTGGCACGACCCAAACAAGGCAGGGACAGGACTGAACGGCAACCCAGGTACATGCCCTTGACCGGAATTGAACTTGAGACTCTTTTTTTTATTTTATTATTTATTTATTTTTTTAATCCTCATCCGAGGACATTTTTCCATTTTTTGTACAGATAGAGTAGGAGGGAGAGAGAGGAAGAGAGAGAGAGGGAAACATCGATGTGAAAGGGACACATTGAGTGGCTGCCACCCGCACGACCAACCAGGGCCGGGGACAAACTGCAACTGAGGTACATGCCCTTAGCGGGAACTGAACCCGGGTCTCTCCGGACCGCAGGCGGACGCTCTAACCGCTGAGCCAAACTGGCCAGGGCTGAACTCGAGACTCTTTGGTCCACAGGCTGACGCTCTATCCGCTGAGCCAAATGGGCAGGGCCAATGTCCCTTTCTTATGGAGCTCAGAGTCTAAGGGGTGATGAGGGACATCAAATAAATACTTGCACAGTGCATTATTTAACTGTAATTGGTAGATGCTGTCCAAATAGATCAGGGTACTATGACAACATATCATAAAGTGTCCCTCACCCAGTTGTGGAGAGAGGAATTCGAGGAAACAATTCACTGAAGAAGAGACATTTAAACAGAGCCTTGAAGAACACAGAAGTTAGTTAGGTATAGTCAGGCCATCTTCAAGAAGCCCAGAGCCTTACAAGTAGACAAGCCTTGGGGCTGGTCACCAGGCCCTTGGCACTGGAGAGAGGTGAAGCCCTCAACTAGCACCCACGCAACCTTGGCTCCTCTTCCTACCTGCCACACACTGGAAACAGAGGTCTAAGGATCCTGGGATTTGGAAGAAAAAAGAGCAGGGAACTTCTGCCCCATGCGCTCAGAAATATTCTGCTTTTCAGGATCCACTTTTGTTATTTGAGAGAGATTTTCCTGAACAGTTCTTAAAGCCCTGGTGCCACCTCCCTTTCAAAACCCGTTCTTACTTTCCCCTTCCATTCCTTTGGCCCCAGTGTGTCTAGAATACATCTTATCCCTTCCTTGCCTCTCCAAATCTGTTTGTATGATGGTTTGGACCCTGAGAAAGAAGATACCTACTAAGGGCTACTGGGCTCAAATTTAAAAAACAAACAAACCACTCTAGCTGGTACTGTTCAGTTGGCTGAACATTGTCCCATGCACCACAAGGTTGCCAGTTCCATTCTCGGTAAGGGCACATACCCAGGATGCAGGCTTGAGCCCCCTTAGGGGGTGGGCAGGAGGCAGCCGATAGATGTTTCTTTCTCCCTTCCTCTAAAATAAATTACACACACACACACACACACACACACACACACACACACACACACAGCCCGCAGACATTTCTACATAGGGTCCTCTCAGGAAAACTGCATTTCACACAGAAGCCTGCACTGAACCACCTGCCTACACAGTGTTGCTGCCACTGGAGCCTGCCTTTATAAAGGAGTTCTATTTTAACCAATGGGGCTAAGGCTTTCCCCATCCAATCAGAGGCTGTCATAGCCTCATCAGCTTCTTCATGAACCAACCAAAACAGTTCCATTCTGACCAATCATTATAGTGTCTTTTGGACCAATCAAACTGAGAGCACTTGGCATGTTCATTTGCATGAAGGAGGAACGAATCAGGGAACAAGGGTGGGGCTTCTGTCTATGTAAATAAGACCCCTGGCTCTAAGAGCATACTTTCCCTTTCCACGTGACACTGTTTTCCCTGCTGGGGCTGGAGCTGGAGCGAAAGCGTTGCGTCTTTGAAGTTTTGCAGTGAATCAAGTTTCCTTCTTCACTGCACAGTGTTGACCAGTGTGAACCAGGGGGAATGGCAGAAAACAGGGCTAGGTTACCTGGGAACAATGGGGCAGGACTTGAATGCCAAGTTAAAGGAGTCTGATCAGATGTTCCTAACTCAAGTTTCAGAATCCAGGGGGGAAAATGTTAAAATGCAGACCACCCCAGTCTCACCCCAGGTCCACAGAAGAGCCTCCGCCCCAGGTGGTTCTGAGGATCAGACAAGTTTGGCAACCGCTGCTGTAGGCAAGGGGCATCCACGGTTTTAAAGCAAATGAGCGAACCCTCCTGACATTTTAAAATGCCATCAGTCCTAAGAGGAGACAGGGGCCATTGCGGTGGTCTGCGGGAGACAGTGAGGACCCACAGGTGCGAGAAGCCGTTTTCATCCCTCTCTCCGGCACCCACCACGAAGCCCCGCTCCGCGTACCTCGCCAGGCACAGCTGATCCCAAACGCGCCCCCTTACCCGCCTCATGCGGCCCTGGGACAGCAGGTCGGCGATCCCCTTGGCCGCGTCGTTCTTCTCGGCCACACAGAGGACTTTGCGCACACCTCGGAAGGCCACTTCCATGGCGGAGGTGGAGAAGCTCCGGCCTCTGAGCCGACGCAGACGCCGGAGCGCGCAGCGGTAGACGGGGAAGATCATGCCGGGTGCCCGCGCATGCTGGGGGACTGCGGCGAGGGCCACCCCGCGCCCGCCCTACGGGAACTCGAGCCTACAGGGGCCGCCAGGGCCGCGGCCCGCGTTCCGGCCTCCTCCCACAAGCCCACGGGGCTTCGGGGCCGCGGCCACTCGGCCTTCTCACCGCCGTAGCCTCCGCGCGCAAACGCGGACCACTGCAGCCACTTCCGCCCGCCTTCCCCAACCACTTCCGCCAAGCGCGAGGCCACAGGGCCGCGAACTACAACTCCCACAATGCCGCGCGCTCCTGGCTCTCTGGTCCCAACACGTTTCCGCTCCCCGCCTCACTTCCTTTCCTCCCGGACCGTGGTTAGTTAATGGACTGGTCCCTTGGAGGAGGCCGCTCCACAGTCCCGCCCAACTCTCTTTCGGTCATAATCATTTTAGCTCCTGTTCGGAAGTCTGCGCGGACGTTTCCGGGTCACGCGGCGCCGGGATCGTGAGTCATGTGATACCAAGATGGCGGCGCCGCTGTAGCTGCTTTTGGGTTGTGGCGTCCCAGGAGCCGCGACCGTTTCTGCCCTCGGGCCGTGGGGGCGGCAAACGCTGGGCTGGTCCCTGCGGCGGCCTGCAGCCCCACGCTAGGTACCAGGTCAGGCTGGGGCTGTTGCGGTTCCCTGTGGGTTCGGGGAAGTCCCGGTGACCTCTCTGCAGGTGCTCTGCGCCTGCCGCGCTCGCCAGAGGAGGAGGGCAGCCGGCCTCCTCTGCCTTCGGGACCTGCGGAGTTCATGAGGCCCGGAGGGTGATACACCTCTGAGGGGCTGCGGGAGTTTGAGTTCTCGGGGGTGTCAGAGGCAGCTCAGTACCCCCGAAGGGCGCAAAGAAGTCAACACGGACTTGGCTTCCTCTTCCAGAGGCCGCGTTGATTCCCCCACATTCTCTCAGTTCCTCTCAATGTTCTCTCCGTATACCTGGAAATATGATCAGCGCCCCTGACGTGGTGGCCTTCACCAAAGAGGATGAGTACGAGGAGGAGCCCTACAATGAGCCGGTCCTGCCAGAGGAGTACTCGGTACCGCTCTTCCCCTTCTCCAGCCAAGGAGCTAACCCATGGTCCAAACTGTCCGGAGCCAAGTTCTCTCGAGACTTCATCCTTATTTCCGAGTTCTCGGAGCAGGTGGGACCCCAACCTTTGCTAACCATCCCCAATGATACCAAAGTTTTCGGCACTTTTGATCTCAATTACTTCTCCTTGCGGATCATGTCTGTGGATTACCAGGCTTCCTTCGTGGGCCATCCCCCTGGTTCTGCCTATCCCAAGCTGAACTTCGTGGAGGACTCCAAGGTGGTCCTGGGAGACTCCAAAGAGGGAGCCTTTGCTTACGTGCACCACCTTACCCTGTACGACCTGGAGGCCCGTGGCTTCGTGAGGCCCTTTTGCATGGCTTACATCTCAGCAGACCAGCACAAGATCATGCAGCAGTTTCAGGAGCTTTCAGCTGAATTTTCCAAAGCTTCTGAGTATTTGAAGACAGGCAACAGGAAGGCCTTTGCGGTGGAACTTGAAAAAAAGCTGAAAGACTTGGATTACACCAGGACCGTGCTGCACACTGAAACAGAGATCCAGAAGAAAGCCAACGACAAAGGCTTTTATTCATCTCAGGCTATTGAGAAAGCCAATGAACTGGCCAGTGTAGAGAAGTCCATCATTGAGCATCAAGACCTGCTGAAGCAGATCCGATCATACCCTCATCGAAAGCTGAAGGGGTCTGATTTGTGTTCTGGGGAGATGGAGCATACTCAGGATCAGCCTGACCAGGCAGCCACTGCTTCTAACTCTGATGAGTGTCCTGACACAGACCTTTACACCTGCAGACCTGCCTACACCCCCAAACTCATCAAAGCAAAGTCCACCAAGTGTTTTGACAAGAAGTTGAAGACCTTGGAAGAACTCTGTGACACTGACTACTTCACCAAGACCCTGGCTCAGCTTAGCCACATTGAGCACATGTTCAGAGGGGACTTGTGCTATCTCTTGACTAGCCAGATTGACAGAGCACTACTAAAGCAACAGCACATAACAAACTTTCTCTTTGAAGACTTTGCAGATGTTTATGATAGGGTGGTAGAGAAACAAGAAAGCATACTCTCTAAGCCTGTTCAAGACAGGCTGCCTTGCAGGTCTCTAGAAGAATGCCCGATTCCTCAAGTGTTAATTAGTGTTGGTTCTTACAAGTCCAGTGTGGAATCTGTGCTGATCAAGATGGAGCAGGAATTTGGAGGTGAGGACTACAAGGAAGTGGAGGTGGCAGAATTAAGCAGTTTTGACATCCAGGAAAACTTAGACTACCTGGATATGGATATGAAAGGGAGTATCAGCAGTGGTGAAAGCATTGAGGTTCTAGGCACGGAGAAGTCCAGCTCTGTGCTGTCTAAGTCTGACAGCCAGGCCAGCCTCATGGTGCCACTGAGCCCCCAGGTGATCCGGAGCAAAGCAGTCAGCCACAGGACCATCAGTGAGGACAGTATTGAAGTCCTCAGCACCTGCCCCTCTGAGGCCCTCATCCCTGATGACTTTAAGGCCAGCTACCCAAGTGCTATTAATGAAGAATCATATGCAGATGATAGTGAGGAAGCCATCCACTTCCAGGCAAGCATTGATCTGACCAAGATGGGTGAGCCAGAAGAGGGCAACTTAGAAAACACCTCATCACAAGCAGACTCTTGCTGCATTGGGAAGGAGAGTGACAGTCTTCTGGTACCACTCTCCACTCCAGTCCATACACTCTCTGATGAGGATGGAGTAGTGAGCATCCCCCCACAGCGCTATAGGCCAAAGGACCAGGGGTTCTCTATGGACTTTGTAGTGGAAAATGCCAACTCTTCTTCCCGAGACAACAGTTCTGAAGGCTTCCCTGCTTATGAGCTGGACCCGAGCCACCTGCTGGCTAGCCGGGATGTCAGCAAGACCAGCTTAGACAACTACTCAGACACCGCCAGCTACGTGAGCAGTGTAGTCTCCACCAGCTTGGACAGGACTCCCTCCTCCGCTCATCCCACTGGCCCCTCTTCTGAGAGGCATAAAAAGAGGGCTGGCCAGAATGCCTTAAAATTCATCCGGCAGTACCCCTTTGCCCACCCAGCTATCTACTCCCTACTCAGTGGGAGGACACTCGTGGTCCTGGGGGAGGACGAGGCCATAGTCAGGAAGCTGGTGACAGCATTGTCCATCTTCGTCCCCAACTACAGCCACTGTGCCAAACCCGTGAAGCACTGGGTCTCCTCCCCTCTGCACATTACGGATTTTCAGAAGTGGAAGCTTATTGGCCTGCAGAGGTAATTGGTTATAGGTAGTGGGGAAGGGCCTTGTCCAGTTAGAGATGAGGCTTCAAATGTACATCCCTCTGGGTGAGGTTCAAAGTTGGTGTGGACCCAGAGTCAGGAGGCCTGGTTTCTGGACTGGGCCCAGCACAACCGTACTCTTACTTTTGGCAACTCGTTCCCCTTCTTTGGTGTTCTGTTTAATTATCTGTCATATGAAGAGATTGTTGTTCCTAAGTGGTTGCCAGTCCTGGTCTGCACCCGGCTGTACCAGAATTATGGGAGAATTTAAAAAATCACAATTCCTGGGGCCCACGTCCAGAGATTCTGATTCAGTTGGTCTGGAGTAAGGTGTACAGCAGGGTCTGGGAAAGATTGGGCTTCTAGATCTCAGGTTCTTGCTGATTCTCAAATTCACACTATTGTGTAAATGACTGACGAGAGATCTGCTTCTGAGAAAGGGCTGTAGTAATAATAGGAGGGCAGCCATCACTGACTGGTGAGAGGGTCATCAGGTGGCTCCAACGGCTTTCACTCCGCTGCCCTGTTTTCCTTTGAAGATTGTCATGATAAGGAAATGTAAACGGCCCTGGCCGGTTTGGCTCAGCGGTTAGAGCATCGGCCTGCGGTCCAGAGAGACCCAGGTTTGGTTCCCACTAAGGGCGTGTACCTCGGTTGCAGTTTGTCCCTGGCCCTGGTTGGTCGTGTGGGTGGCAGCCACTCGATGTGTCCCTTTCACGTCGATGTTTCTCTCTCTCCCCCTCTCTCCCTCCCACTCTATCTGAACAAAAAATGGAAAAATGTCCCCGGATGAGGATAAAAAAAAAAAAAAAGAAATGTAAACGCCAGTTGCTTCTCCCTGCCTTTGAATGCTTTCTATCGCATTTCCCTGGGTTACTCACTATGCTTTGTAGATTCTTTTTGTTCTTCCACATACTGTGTAACGAACTGTCTGACCCAAGAGCTTCTTTCCCTCAGTGTGCGTACCATGTTCAGTTTCCTCAGTCCCTTCACTATAGCACACTTTGCTCATCTGTCAAATAAAGGCTTTGAGCTAGGTAATCATTGGAACTCCTGTTGACACAGTCTGTGCTTCCCACCCCACATGGGAAGGGCAAAAGGAATTACTTCCACACTGCAGTCAGCAACTGTGTTCCGACTCCCCCTTCACATGGGCCCCTAATCTCATTGAGGTCACCATCCTGAGTCTCCTTGTGTTCACCTTTCTTACAGAAGTCACTTGGAGTTACTAACCCTTGCTGCCTTAGGCTTTCCCCAGGGTTGTCGAGGTTGTGTGATTCAAGAAAGTACACTTCCGCCCTGGCCGGTTTGGCTCAGCAGTTAGAGCGTCGGCCTGCGGTCCCGAGAGACCTGGGTTCGGTTCCCGCTAAGGGCATGTACCTCAGTTGCAGTTTGTCCCCGGCCCTGGTTGGGTTGTGCGGGTAGCAACTACTCGATGTGTCCCTTTCACATCGATGTTTCTCTCTCTCTCTCTCTCTCTCTCTCTCTCTCTCTCTCTCTCTCCCCCTCTCTCCCTCTCTCCCTCCCACTCTATCTGAACAAAATATCCAAAAATGTCCTCAGGTGAGGATAAAAAAAAAAAAAGTAAGTACACTTCCATGTCATGACTTGACTCACTTGTTGAGAATCTACAAGCCATGATGGTGGGTGCTGTGGTGCCAGCTGGAGGTACCTGAGCAAGGCTACTGCCCTGGAAGATGTAGTTGAGGACAGAGGGCATACAGGTGACTAGTGCCTTGCCATACAGGGGGATGAGTTCTAACAGCGGGCGTTCTGTGTGTTATAAGAAAACGGTGTAATTTAGTGACAGGTGGGCGGGAGGAAAGGAGACTGGAGAAGGTCTGGGATCTTTGAATGACCTGGATGATGGGCTTGCCCTTGTGCAGGAAGGTGACAACATGGGGACTTGTGACATGCCTGCGATAACCTGGACAAGCTCATTCCTTGGACATCATAAGAAACCATTAAATCCTTGCTTACAGAATAGAACCTGAAGCTTAGGAGGTTAGGTGACTGCACTGGTGGCCCTGGCAGCTTTTGTCTTCCTCCCAGCACCTTGACTCTCTGCTGATGGCACCTCTGTGCTCTTGGGATTAAACATGTCCCAGGAAGGAAAGGGCTTTTCGAGGATTGTGTTTGGCCACTGTTCTCGGTGGAATGGTGGGTTGGTGTTTCCGACACGTACTCATACATCTTCTATTCAAGTCAGTTCCCCCACCCCAACCCTTTAGCTTGGACTTTTTTACTTCAGGAGGAGAGTCTAAAACATACATCCACCTATCGACATCAGCTGGCTTAGGACCAGGGTCAGGGCGATCTCGCCCTTCCTGGAGGCTTTCCCGTAAATTCCCCTGTGAGGGTGTCAGAGTGGGAGAGAGGTCATGGCTCACAAAGCTCCACCGTGCTGGGTGCCTGCCTGAAGTGCTCTGTCGGGAAGGATCTGAGGCCTAGGTTGGGCTGCATTTGAAATCCTGCTGTCATCGTTAATGTCTCTGTGGGTGCAGGAGAGGGTAGCTGGCAGGTGGGTAGTATATTTGGCCCCTGGAATGGAAGAGGAGGTGTGAGGTGGCCTGAGCCCCATGGTGTCCTTCTCATTGTTCATCCACAGTGGGCACCTGGGCACATCACTCCTTCACTCCAGGCTTTATTCCCTCCTGAGAAAATGAGGGTTGGATCACTGAATATCATTTGGCAAATGTTTATTGAGGGCTGTGTGCCACCTTGTGCCAGCGCCAGAATTATAGGGTGAGTTATCAGCCATGGCAAATCCTGTGACAGGGCGAGCATGGCCTTCCCAGTCCACCCTCACCTTAGCCCTCGCTCTGTCTCCCGGTCAGCTTGGCCTCCTGAGGCTGCTGCATCTGCAGAGGCCCGAGGGCCTCATGTCTGATCTGTGCCTGGTCCGTGTGAGCCCTCTGACATCTGGGGCACGGACTCGCCGAGGAAGGCAAGCCAGGGCCGCAGGATGGTGTGGCCTGCACCGCCAGACTCAGAGCCTTGAAGCAGCCCTCCGCAAGGTGAGAGTCCTGGCAGAAGTGCCTGCTGAGGCTTCTCGAGGATCCCAAGTGGGGAAGTGATTACTTCTCCCAAGTGGGGAAGTGATTGCTCAGACCTCCTGAGTGCACACACGCTGGGAATTGGGAGCATCTGCCTCCAGGGAGTCTTGCTCAGGCCTGAGGAATGGTAGATGCATGTTGGAGGCCTGGTTCCCTAGGGGACCTGTCACTGGAAGGTCAGCTGAGGGGCTAGAGGTGGAGTGGGGACTGGATTTGCTACAGATTACCCCCAAAAATTCTGAGAGTTGAATGGAGGGTGAGCAGTAGACAGGATGTGGATGTGTCATGACATGAAAACCCGTGGAGCTGGGATCCGTGGTTGTTAGAGGGAGGCAGTGTTGTTCTGAGTTCAGGTCCTGGTGTGAACATGACTAGCTGTGAATTTGGACCAGTCATCTCATTCATTCTGTCAACAAAACTTGTTGGACCTGGTTGTGAATGGGGCGTATAGTAGTCCCCATGTGGGTGGAGCTGAAGGCAGGCGCATTTGTGCTGTGTGTACAGCCCTAGTGTTGTGCCTGGCAACCCTCAGAAATGCTTGGAGTTGTGGGTGGATGGTGAGTCAGCCCCAGAGGCAGACCCAGCACTGAAACAGAGAGGGAGATCGAGGCCCATCTGAAAATTAGCGTGAAAGAATACGAGTAGAGGAGGTGACTGTGTGGTCATGAGCTTCCTATCTGGGGTGCGCAGCTGTGGAGGGGCTGGTCCCATGTGCTAAGTTAATCTGGAATCAGGCAAGTGTGAGTCAGGAGAGTCTTCCCACCTAGGTGATTTGTCTCCAGCTGAAACCGGTTCAGATGAGGAACTGTTTTTAAGGACTCCCACCCCAAAACTGCCACTCTCATTGGCAGTTTAATCCCCCTGCCTCCTTCTGGTCTACAGAGTGGGTATGAAAGATGGATGAACAATCAAGTAAGTCTCCCATTATCTTAAGTCAGAACCAGAGATCGTTGTATTGCTTACGAAGCAGCAGTAACAAGCCCTGGACCATTTGAAAAACAACTTAGTTCTGATGGGAAACAGTGCGAGGGTGGGTCAGAGGCCCTGAGCTGAGTCCTGGTTCAGCCACGTGCTAGCTGGGTGATCTTGGACAAGTGATGGCCCCTCTTTGGGCCTCATTGTTCTTGTCTGTACAGAGGTCGCCTCCCTGGCTTTGGGATACAGCATAATCTTCACCGGTGTCGGAAGGGAAGTGTGCGGCTGTGCGGTGCCGTGCTGTGTGGCTGAGGGACAGGCCTGGAACTTGCTTCTTCCCCCATCATCTGGCCTCCTGATAAGGAGCTTTGAGGGAAATAGAAGTAGAGGAAGAGTTAGAAGGAGCAGCATCTTCTCTGAGAAGTGGCGCTGCCATTGGTGGGAGTGGGTGGGGGGTGTCAGCTCTCCTGGAGAGGCTGGGCCCGAGGCCGGTGTGCTCCACCTGGACAGGTGGCTGGCGCAGAGGCAGGATGAGGAGGCCTGGCTGAGGCTGCTGCTGCAGCACCGTGGCGGCCTGGAAGCGCCCATTCTGAGCAGTGTTGGCTCGCGGTCCGGCCCCATGGGCTGGCTGCCTGAGGAGTGGACTGAGCACCAGAGGAACATGTGGGAACAGGCTCCTCCCCAGGAAGCCAGTGAACTGTCTGCCAGCCTGGTTTCCCAGCTCCTGCAAGATGTGGGCCTCAGCCCACTGTTCCTCTGTGGCTGTCAGAATTCGTGGCCCGTGGTTCTCTGCTTTGCTATCTCTAATTTGGCTCTCACCATGGCCTGGATGCCCTCCATAGCTCCCGGGCCCCTTTTATTTCAAAGGCCAGTTTCAAGGCCACTCCTCTGGAACCTTCTGGCCCAAGCCTCCTGTGGAGGAGACCACATCCCCCCCTTGCTCGGGATACTTGGCTTTCCTTTCCAACCCAACTGGGCTCATTCACTGCCTACTCTGCCCCTGCATCACTGCCTAGAATATAGTAGGTACTCAGTTAATGATTGTTAATTATACAAAATAACATTCAGGAAGGGGAAAATGTTATGAGATTACCCTGATCCTAAGTGACTGTCAGTCCATTTTACCCACCATCTTAGGTTTAACACAAGCCCTAAATCCCAGAGCCTGTCTGAGAAATCTCAGGTCAGCCAGCCATTTGCCAGACTGCAGGGTGGTCCCAGTTCCTCTGGGAAAATGGATTTAGAGGAGGGTTTAAGGCACTGCCTGCCAAGACTGACCACTCTGACCTCCTTCCCTCACTGAGCAAACCCTGCCTGTCTGCCCTGAGGTGCTGGGCCGTGGAGCAGGAGGACAAGGCAGGGACAGTCCTGAGTTTGCAGAAACTCATCCAGTGGGCAAGGCAAGCAGACAGACAGTGCCAGGCATTGTATGCACACCCCATTTTGTTTCCACAGTGACCCCATGAGATAGGAACTATTATCTCTGTGTATAGGTAAGTCTCAGAAAGGTTAGGGAGCTGGACCAAGGTCATAGCAGGAAAGCAGAAGAGGGGATCAGGGAAAGTTGGAGGTTTAAATTGGCACAAGCCATGTATAAAAGGGAGGGAAGATGACCTAGGTAGAGGAAATAGGCCTGTGATTTTGAGGCCCCGTGGGTAGCTTGGCGTGGCTGAGTCACTGGGTTAGTAACAGATGCAGCCACAGAGGGGAGCAGGGAGCAAGTCGTACAGAAACTGTGGGCTGTGCCAAGGCATTGGAACTTGGTCTGAGGGGGTTGAGGAGCCGGTTGAAGATCACGATGATCAGATTTAACCTTCCAGAAATCACCAGTGAGTGTTGGCCGGGTAGGAGCTGGTCTATAGACAGGAAGCCCTGCTCCCAAGCATTTGCCTCCATCTTCCTGGCCCTTGCCCTTCCTCCTGACCTTGGTCTGTGTGTTTCAGGGTGGCATCCCCTGCCAGTGTCAGCACTCTTCACATTCTGAGCCGCTACAGCCGCTACACGAGCATCCTGGACCTGGACAACAAAACCCTGCGCTGCCCCCTTTACAGGGGCACCCTCGTGCCCCGGCTGGCAGACCACCGTACTCAAATCAAGCGGGGCAGCACCTACTACCTGCACGTCCAGAGCATGCTCACCCAGCTCTGCTCCAAGGCCTTCCTCTACACCTTCTGCCACCACCTGCACCTGCCCGCCCACAGCAAGGAGGCAGAGGAATTGGCTGCCAGCCGGCAGGCACGCTTCCTGAAGCTGAATCTGGGTCTTGTGAATGAAGATGTCAAGGTGGTCCAGTACCTGGCTGAGCTGCTGAAGCTGCACTATATTCGGGAGTCTCCCGGGACCAGCCAGCCTATGCTCAGGTTTGACTATGTCCCCAGTTTTGTGTACAAAATCTGAGGTCAGTCCCAGCATTGTGACCAAGACCTGTGATTCAGGGCACAGGGAAGGGAAGGAGAAGGGTTGGCATCATCAAGCAGTCCTCTGAGCTGTTGAGACTTCTGGTGTCATAGATGGGAAGGAAACCAAGGTGGCAGCTTGCAAGTTGGACTCGGGCAGAGGGGAAGCCTGGCTCTCTTTCAAGGCATCTGGAAGGACAGTAACAGCTCTCGTCTCTCTGGTGAGGAGTGGCCCAGGACCTGGAGGGAGTGCTTGGCTTCCCAAGGACTGGTATGCAGGGAAGAGGAGCTTTGATGGGTGGGATGAGGGGCAGGAAGGTAAGGCCCTGAGGGAGGAACACAGTGGCCACGTTCATCTCCCTGAACATGAGCAGCAAAATCAAGTGAAACAGCCTGTTGAGTGGATGGTTTGTTGAAAAGCAGGACGATGGAGCATCTGTTGCCTTGTTCATCAGACCCCAGCTGAATGGCCTCCTAGAGCCCAGCATCCCAGGGGAGGCCCCTGAGTGAGTGAGGTGGCAGGAGAAAGCTCTGCCCCAGCTGTGTGGTGGAAAATGTGCGCCCTTCAGGTCCTAGTGCCACAGGGAGAGTGAGCAGCACCTTGTCCTCATCCTCACCTCGGAAATATCCCCACAGTCAGCAGGACAAACCACAATAGTCACTAGTTCCCAGCTGTCAGTGAGAACTGCTTTGGAGGTAGAGAGCCCAGGGGACAGGCAGGGCCAAGGGGCCACAAAGCCATCACCACTGTGTGAGCGATGAAGAACCAGTTGGTGCTCTGGGGCCTGGTCTGGCAGGTTTTTTGGCCAGAGTGAGTGGCACTGTCCTCTCACTCAAAGCAAACCCTTGCAACCACTTCACTACCTCTCGGGCTTTCCGGGCGCTGTGACAGCAGTCTGGACAGCTGGCTGGTGGTGGGCAGCCCAGATGGTAACCCAAGGCAGGGGTTTCCTCTGGGAAAGGGAAGCTTTCCTGTGTGGCTGTCTCCAGGGCTCTGCTCTGGCAGGCTGTGCACGGCAGCTCCCCCGTCCCCAGAGTCCCTCATCTGCTCACCTCACTGCAGCTCGCTCTGCCCTCCTGAGTCTCCCACCTTCTCAGGAGATGCTCCTAGGTTCACCCGCCACGGTCTCCCGGAGCATCTTACCCCATGGCCACTGCTGTGTAGATGAGGGTTTCTTGCAACCTTGAAAATTTTATACCTTTTTTTAAAAGCTGTTTTTCCCCCTAAGTAGGGAGAACTCTTGGTATTACTGCTTTTTAATTTGTTCCTAGAAAGTCGGATAAATCAGATCTGAGCCAGTGACAAGTGCTCCTGGGCACACGTGTGCGCCTGGGGCCACATCCTGCTGCTGAGACCTGCTGCACCTATCAGCTTTGTGGCACACCACTTAAGTCACAGTGGAGAGGCAGAGCCCTCTGGTGACTGTCCATTCCCTGCCCAGGTCCTCTGCACAAGGATATGGCCCCTCAGTCTCACCCCCTCAGTTTCTGGTCAGTCCCTATTCCTGTCACTACAGATTTCCTCCGGAGAAGAGGCAATTCGTGCGCCTGCCTCTGTGGGTATGTGATTTTGCTCCTGATGCTGGGACTGAGAGTCTCTTGTGGTGAATGGTGTTGCTGTCTCACCGGTGTGTCTTGTACCTGTGCCCGTCGCGTGTCCCCGCACAGGGGACTGTCCAGGAGCGTGCTCAGCTGTGGGATGTGCCTGTGGGGAGGCAGCACAGCAGACCTCTCTCTGTGAGCCCCGTCTGCTGCTGTCTCCCCTCGTGTTCAGGGGGCCGCTTTGCCGACTGGGCGGCTACTGCTGTCTACTGAGGCCTCCGGGGACACACGCTTGTGACATTTTATCTCCAAGGGAGAAATGTCTGGGGGTCCCAGTGACAAGATGGAAAGTGATCATTGGCACCACCACCGCTCCGTTCCTCTCATACCGCATGGTCTCTGGTTAACACTGTTTTCATGTTGGAAACTGACATGGGCGGGTCATATGTGGCCTCCAGAAGTGACAGCACAGACATCTGCTATGGAGGGTGTGTGCTCGAAGTGCTGTCTCTGCAACGGTTCCGAAGGCCCTGTGGACCTCGGCCAGGCGGTGTGACAGACAGGCTTCTGTGGGGCTGGCCACGGAAGGACCACGTGCGTCTCGCCAGACCTCTTGCTTCCTGAAGAAGGCACGTTGGCTTCACTGCTAGTGGGTGAACTCCAGGATTTAAATTCGAGTTAAAATCTAATTTCAGCCTGGCAGTTTCAAAGGACTGCCTGATGCCAACTGGGTTTCTTTCCAAAGGGGTGAAAGTGGCACTTGGACTGCGGTTTGGGCAGAGGCAGTGGAGACCGAAGCTGCCCTTCCCAGCCCCTCGGCTTGGAGAACTGGGACCTGCAGGAAGTCTCT
The DNA here is from genome assembly GCF_014108415.1 of Molossus molossus. NCBI lineage: Eukaryota > Metazoa > Chordata > Mammalia > Chiroptera > Molossidae > Molossus > Molossus molossus. Next base: position 114,613 of record NW_023425364.1, on the reverse strand, counting down.
GATGCATCTACACATCTCAGTGGTGGGGAGCCCTGTGCACGGGGGCTGATCTTTTCTCCAAGAATTGTCATGTGATGTTTCCTCTAGTGTAGGTCAGTGTTAATAAAACATTTTAAAACACTTCCCAGAAGAGAAAGGGCATCAGTGCTCCTTATTACTTCTTCAGTTCTGTGGAGGGAGGCCCAGGAACTAAAACTTTGTTTTCTTTACTTCCAATCACCTGCCTCTCTTCCCATCTTCATTTTCATTTATTTTTGAAAAATCCTCACTGGAGGATATTTTTCCGCTTATTTTCAGATAGAGTGGGGTTGGGGAGGAAGGTAGGGAGAGAGAAACACAATATGAGAGACACATCCGACGGGGTGCCTCCTGCACGACCCCAACCAGGGCTAGGGACCAAACTGCAATCCAGGTACAAGTCCTTGACCAGAATGGAACCCGCAACTCTTTGGTCCACAGGCTGATGCTCCAACTGCTGAGCCAAACTGGCCAGGGCTCCCTTCCCTTTAAGGCAGTACAAGTTGACAAAATCTTGACCAGGCTGGGATGCTGCAGTAGTGGGCTCCAGGGGCTTCACCTGAGCACTCGCTGCAGCCTTGGACAGCACCTGGTGCCAGCGAAGCCCTCCCTGGCTGAGCTGCGGCCTCACACCTGTTCCCCAGGACTTGCTCCTTTTGGGGGATCTCTGCATTTTAGAAATTGTTGCTTTTCCATAACTGACTGCAGTGGCTGAAGTTACACATTGCACCAGAATTTGGAAACGGGCCTCATGAGAGCTCACCTGTCATTTCCCATCTGGCTTTTACCTTTATTTCAGATTAGTTACTATATTCAAAGTATAACAGACTTCAACCCCAAACAAACAAATCCCATTTCAAAGTCTAAGGGAGACCAAAGGCCAATAGATTCTTTTAATCCTCACCTGAGGATATCTTTCCACTGATTTTTCAGATGGAGTGAGAGGAAAGAAAGGAGGAAGAAACATGGATATGAGAGAGAGACACATCGATTGGTTGCCTCCTGTACGACCCCCCAACCAGGGATCAAACCACAACCGAGGTACATGCCCTTGACCGGAATCGAACCCCATGACTCTGGTCTGTGGGCCAGAGTTCTAACTGCTGAGCCAAATTGGCTAGGTCAAGGCCATTAGATTCCACCCCAAGTGCCAGGCCTGCAGTTCAGTGACGCTTCTGGAGACCAAGAGCAGCTCTGAAGATCTTGTGTGTGCACTGACCACCCCCTCCTGCCAGATGCCCCGCCTGCCTGGACCCAGTGCGTGGCAGGCCAGCTCCTGCTGCTGCGGTGTCCTCTGCACAGGGGCAGCACACAGCTGGTGGGTGTGGATGGCCTTCGGAGGCATCCCCAAGCTAGCGATCAGGTGTTACTGCCCATTTCCCTGGAGAGCTCAGAAAAAAGGGTTTGGGTTCATGCTTTGAATCAAACCAGCCCGTTTTCTGGCTTTACTCCAATACTGTGATAATGACAAAACTGGGATCTTTAAGAGATACGGTGTTAACAGACCACAAAAAGGAAAAAGCATCAAGTTTCTACTCTGGCTAGAAAGTCTCAGCTAATAGGTTCGAGCACACCGTTTTCCTGAGCCCTTTCTGTTGAGCACTGACCTAACGTTGCCTTGTCTGTCAGGGTGTCAGGGAAGGGGGAAGCAGACGGAAGGAGCACTTGGCCGTGAACTGAGCTGCTGGTGTGGGGCCCTGGCTTCCCGGGAGTAACTTCAGCCCCACCATGGAGGCTACACTGGGGGTCTTGGAGACATCCCTGTCTTCAGCTGGGAGAAGTCCAGCCCCTGAAGGTAGGACTTAGCAGCACAGCAACTCCCAGAGGGAGGCGTAGATCCGGTCCTGGCATGTCATCCACATACTGGACCCTGGGTCGTCGGTGCCTTCCAGGCGGGACCACGGCACGTCGCCTGCCGCGGCCCGGTGCTGGCTGGCTGGCTACACAGGTTGGCCGAGAGAAATGCCGCCTTCAAGGCTGCAGTGAAAAGCACCGCCTGTGAGGAAATCTTATTTGTTACTTTTTGAGACGTATTTTATTATGCATGTTTCTCTGTTATGTTTGTGGGTATGTATCTGACCACGGCGTGAGCTGCGGTCATCAGTGGCGGGGGCCAGAGAACGGCAGAGGCCTGAGACAGCAGCTCGTGGGTGTGGCTACACCAGAGTCCACCAGAGTAAACGCCAAACAGTACAAGAAGTGCACTTTTTAAGAAATTAATTTATTTGAGTTATTTTTGAAATATAAAAAGTGGTTGTATTTTTAAAGCTATGATTCTTGTAGACATTCTGTGGTTCAAGTTGACTGTGCTTATTAAAAATTAAAACTGGTCACTGATTCTACACTTCAGCTTCATAAAAATCAGTTTGTCTGGGGAGGTAGCATCTGATTACAGGAGGGGTTCTCTCCCGCAGGGCCGGAAGGCCTCTGTCTGATGCTCACACCAGGAGAGGAGTGCCCCAGGCTCGCCCACCTGCCCAGGGGTGATGGGTGAAGGCTGTTTCCAGACACTGAGCTGCTAACAGGGTGGCACCTTGTCCAGACTGCACACACTGGTGGCACCTTGTCCAGACTGGTCTGACCCCTGGACTCCTAATGGAAAGCACATGGCAGAAGCTGCAGGAGAACTGCCCTCTTCGGTTATAAGGTCATGATTCAGTTCTCCTTTGGTGTCCACTGGGTGACAAAATACGGGAGCTTTTATAAGCTACAAACTTAGCATTTCTTATTTGCTGCAGTGAGTCAGAGGAAGCCCAGTAACTCTAAGAGGAAGTAAAATTACTGGAATCTTTCACAATAGCTCGGCCTTACCCACTGTCTAAATGAATTAAGGCTAAAGAGTATTTCATTTTTACAGAATGAATATATAGAGAGCTGTGAGAAAATAAGGTTTAGTTTTAAACTCCTTAGTAATTTGTCCCAGAATTACTAACAATGGGGATTAAGCAGATTTTGATTTGTGAAGAGAAGGTGAGAAGAGTCCCAAAGAAACCTCAGAGAGCACACAGAAGCTGACCAGGTCCTGTGTTGGTGGCGCTTCTCTCCTGAGAAGGGCGCTGTGTCCTGATGCTCCGGTGTTGGCAGGTGCAGCCTGGTGGCCCCTCTAGAAGCCAGGCAGGCCGGGCAGAGGGAAGCAAGATGCGAAGCTCTCCACCTCCTCCCTGAGGGCTCGGACGGCCCTACGGTGCTTCTCATCTCCTGCCAGTTTCTCCTTGAACTCCTTCAAGGTGGCCTTGGCACCAACGTCATTCTGAATCTGCAGAGTCAGTTCTATCCCTGTGTGGCAGACACAAATGAGTCCTCTGGGACCAGGAGGCATACCCAAGACCCAAATACCCCAGCTGGCGGTGACAGCCATAGGTGTTTATGTTCAACCCAGAAATGATTTTTAAAATTATTTTTACAGATGTTTCTCCTTTTTTCCTCATTGACACCCTCCTCCCCATCTCCCCAACCCTGTCCCCAGCTTTGTTGTCTGTGTCCATTGTTCACGCATACATGCATATAAGTTCTGTGGTTTATTTTTTCCCTTTCCCCCATCCCCTCTTCTGAGGATTGTCAGTCTGTACCCCACTTCCACATCTCTGGGTCTACCCTGTTCCTCAGACTGTTATGTTCATTATATTCCACAAATAAGTGAGATCGTGTGATATTTGTCTTTTTCTGCTTGGCTTGTTTCGCTTAGGATAATACTCTCCAGGTCCCTCCATGTCATGTCAAAGGATAAGAGATCTTTCTTACAGCTGCATAGTACTCCATTGTGTATATGTACCACAGCTTTTTTATCCACTCATCTACTGATGGACACTTGGGCTGTTTCCAGATCTTAGCTATTGTAAATAGTGCTGCTATAAACATAGGAGTACATGTATTCTTTCTGATTGGTGTTTCAGGCTGCTTAGGGTATATTCCCAGCAGTGGAATCACTGGGTCAAATAAATGGCAGATCAATTTTTAACTTTTTGAGGTAACACCATACTGTTTTTCATAGTGGCTGCACCAGTCTGCATTCCCACCAGCAGTGTACTAGAGTCCCCTTGTCTCCACACCCTTGCTAGCACTTGTTTGACAGAAATGATTCTTGTGTGCACCCTCCCTTGGGCAGGGCAAATTTACACACATTTCAGACCAGATGGTTTGCTAAGTGCTTTCTGCCGTCTCCTGTCCCCTGCACTCAGTCTTGACACAGAAATGTCCTCCAGTGGCTGGGTCTCAACTGCTCAGACTCCATACACACAACATGATGTGGCAGACTTCCAAACTGATGTCCTTACCTTTGTGAATGAAATGGGCTACTTTTTGAAACTCTTCTTCCCGAAGTCCTCGGGACGTCAGAGCTGGGGTCCCCAGTCGCAACCCACTGGGCCGCAGTGCGCTTCTGTCACCTTCAACATAAACAGGTGCCATGCCTGGGTGGCCCAGACTCCCCACTGACCACTGCCCTGCAGACAGACCCTTGGGCAGGAAGGGCAGGCCCACAGGTGCCAGTCTGGTGCAGGCACAGCGGGCCACGTGAGGCGGCAGTGGGTACAGGCAGCGATGCACCCTGCCTGCTGTCCTTCAAACAGGAAGGACATCACGCGCTCACTTGCCTCGGCTCCTAAGAGCGAGGCTGGCCTCTGTCTGGGTTTGGATTGTGCCACTCATACCTTGTTCACAGCCCACTGAGAAGTCCAGCCCTTTGCAGCCTCCTCGCCCCTGAGCACTGCCGCGGTCCCACCCTGGCAGGGTTACAGGCACAGCGCAGCTCCCACCCAGCCTGCCGTCTCCCCTCACAGAGCCAGCTACCATCCTGTCACTGCCCACAGTGCAGACAGGAGAGGTGTGGAAGGGACCAAGGAGGATCCTCACCTGGGCAGGTGTTCTTGTTGCAGGCGATAGAACAGGCTTCTAGCACCTTCTCAGCCCTGCCGCCATCCGTGCCTTTGGAACGGAGATCCACGAGGATCAAATGGTTGTCAGAACCACCTGGAAACCAAGTTGGACACGTAGGAATGCGCATGGGAACTCCACACCAAGGGGGGGATTCCTCTCCCTGAGAAATGGGTTGGGGAGGAGGGGCCACGGCCGACGGTTGGGAAGGTGAGTGGCCACGGTGGTCCTGGAAGGCTTTTCCCTGCCTGTCAGAAGATGCTCCAGGACCCAATCGTCGGACAGAGAGGGCGAAGTAGTGTCAAAAAGAAGCCTGATGATGCAGAGGGGCTGTGAGGCCGAGGGGACAGTGACCGGACTGCCCACTACAACCACCCCACACAGCAGGTGCCGGGAAAGGGCCTGAGAGTGTGTCTGGGGAGTGACAGCTGGCTCGGTGCCATCCACGGCTTCTGTTGTCTCTAAGTCACTGGGCAGTTCTCACAGCTGAGACCAATCTTCAGGGCTCCTCTGAGCAGCAGGTGGCGATCCCCGTGTGGCAGGAGCGGGCAACCATGACCTTCACTGAGCACATGCTGGACACCAGACACTGCCGGCCTGTCAGAGATGTTCCCCCTAATCCTGAGGGTGATAGTGTCAGGGTGGTGCCGGTGAAGACATCGGGGCCACAGGGACACTCTGGGACTGGCCCAAGGCTGCTCAGAACCTTCGAGATGCACTCCCTGGGTCTCTTCCCTCCAAACTCCCAGTCACGCCGTCCCGGACTTGGGCAGCCGCAGTGACGGCGCAGACTCAGGTGAAGGAAGTCACCACTCAGCTCCGGACCCGCTGCCCCCACTCGCTGGCCGTGTGGCTTCAGTCAGACACCCATTGTGAGTAGACCCACAGTACAGGGCTGTCGTGAGGGTGGAGTACGGGCTGTGTGCAGTGCTGGGCCAGGGCCGGCACGAGGCGTAGCGGAAGGGCTGGCTGCGTTTCCAGTCACCACGACCTGCTCCGCTGCCTGCACCAGTCTTTGGGGCGGAGGGACCGAGGGGAGCACAGGCAGATGGGGGGCTCAGGAGGCTTCGAGCAGCAGGCCTGCCATGGGTGCCCATCCGGATGGAGTCTGGGGTCTCAGACCAACACCGCCTGAGAGTTGGTGACAGGCCCCACCCAGGCTGCATGAACACAGCACAACCAAGTCTGAGAGTGACCTAAAAGACCTTGAAGGCCCCAGTCCAGACTGAGATTCCTGGGGCTTTCTCATGGAGACGTGGAGAATGAAGGAGAAAGCTAAGAAAGGAAGTGAGGGACAGAGAAGAGGTGCTTCTCGAGAAGACGGCCGAGATGGCGTCTGCCCCGGCGTGGTCACTCAAGGTTTGGTGGGGAGCCTGCTCCTCAGGCTGGGGCCTGGAGCCCTGCAAAGGGCAGCAGGCAGCGGGTAGGCACCTGCCTCTAAGGGGCCCAGGACCTGCCTCCCCGGACCACCCACTGCTAGCACACCGCAGCCTGCAAGCAGAGTTAACACTGCCCTTCCTCAAGCTACCCGAGCCACTGCCTGCCAGGAACAGGCTGCCATCTGTGTAAGCCTGACGTGACTGGGGGGTGCACCCGAGCGAGGCCCTCACCTGGAGAATCCAGCTCACCCAGGGTTGCTCAACGCCACCCACAATCTTTGTATTAAAGCCAACGCGGACCCAGCAAGTGCCATGACCTCCGGCGGGGTGGTCTGTGCACCGTGGCTGCAGGGTGAGTGGCCAGTCCTGCAGGCCAGTGCAAGGCGTGGCTGTGGAGAAGGTCCTGGGGTCCTGCCCTCTTCTCACGTCCTGCACTGCCACCCACCAACTGTGTGACCACTGTACCTAACTTCTCAGGGGAGCCTCAGGTACCTTTTTCAGAAAGCTGTTCTGGGGACTTGAGGCCTCACCTGCCAGATGACAAATGGCAGCTACTATTACCAGTATCTCGCCCAGCCAGGGAGGCAGCTGTCACCGTGTAAGGAAGGGGAAGGCCACAGGGGCACACCAGATCCTCTGGAGGTGGCCCCAACTCATACCCCAGCTGTAGCCACCATGCCAGGGCCACTACCCTACGGCCATAGCCTGACGGGATGAGCCGCGGCGTGAGGCTCTGTGCGACCCTAAGGAGCAGCACGGCCCAGGTCAGTGGGTGATGCCTCGGTTCTGGGTGATACCTGTTACGATTTTGTAGCCCAGCTCCATGAGGGTCTGAGCCAGAGCCCTGCAGTTGGCCACCACCTGGCGCTGATACAGTCTGAATTCCGGAGTCAGGGCTTGCTTCAGAGCCACAGCGATCCCTGGTGGGAAGAGGCGGGGGCAGCAAGAGCAGGGTCAGAAGACAGACTGAGTCATAAACCCTGGCTTCCACCCAGGCCTCCTTGCTTTTCGGAGTCACAGAAAGGGGTGGATCATACTCCCCCCAAATGATATATATTTCTAACCTACAACTATCTGGCTAAACCTTCAGTCCTTTTAAACAAAAAACATGTTTTCATTGATTTCAGAGAGGAAGGGAGGGAGAGCCAAACATTGATCCCCTGCCTCGAGCACAGCCCACAGGGGTCAGGCCTGTAACCTGGGCATGTGCCTGACTGGGAATCAACTGGCGACCTCCTGGGAAGATGCTTAATCCACTGAGCCACACAGCCGGGCGAGCTCCAGTCTTCTCTAACCTTGGAATGTGAAACACTTGGTTAGCTGCCCTAAAAGCTGCTACTTTGATGCTGAAATATGAGGACCTTTCAGAGAGTCCAGGTGAGAACGCAGGCCTGCTCTACCTGCAAACCGGCCTTATCTGGTGTCTTGTGTTCGATCCAGAGGGCTGCTTGCAGGGCACAGCAAAGGAGGAGAAAGCCAAATGCATGTGCCCGAGTCCCGCCAGGGGCCGCCGATCAGTGGGCAGAAATGACCGCAAAAGGCCCAGAGCAACTGGAGGTGGGGTGACATCTTCCTCTGAGGGCTGAAGAAACCTAGATGCTGAGCTTGCAGGTACAGAAGGGGACATGAAAATGCTCTGGTAGACGCCCCACCGTCTGGTGCCTCCTCTCCCCTCTGGGGAGTGCTTCTTGGGATGGAGAGTTACACCTTTGTCCTGGGCTCTTCTAGCAACTGTTTTGCTCCAAAGAAGGCAGTGGAATAGCTGAGATCATCACAGATGCTCTCAGCCACTTGTGCAGAGAAGCAGTTAGTGGATGACTGTTTGCTAGGGTCATGGAATCTGACCCAGGAGCTACTGGCACAGCCCCAAGGCCAGACACAGGTGCCCTATGCCACAGGAGATCAGGTGGTCAGAGGACAGGCATCTTGTCCTTGCTAATCGCACTCTCCTTGTTATGCCTTCTTCCAGTGGTCAAATTCCCCCCGTTGTTCCGTAAAGAGGGCTATGCGAAGGGCGGGCCTCTCAGTTTTGCCAAGGGGTGGCCACACATGTCCCTGCCTCACACCAGTCACGTTTCCCTTGGCTTCCTTATTAGCATCTCCTAGATAGATATTTCTCTAATTTCTCCCAGCGGGGAAGTCCTGGCACAAATCGATGGACGGGTGAGATGGGGGTTGCGGGCCACGAGATGACCAAGTGGGAGAACCCTCACACTGACTGCACAGGGGCTGCCGTGGGTGAAGGGATAGCTCCCAGGGCTCGGGGTTGGGTTTTGTCATGTTTACCAGCAATGGCATGGTTGTGAGGCCCTCCCTGCAGTCCTGGGAACACAGCAGAGTTGATGAGCGACTCCAGGTTGTACAGAACCTCTTTGCTGGTTTTGGGATCCGTGCTGCGCACTCCTGGACGAAAACATCAGAATGGGAATAACAGACAGGCTGTCACCTCGGTTTTCTCCCTGCCTGGACTCAAACCCGAGTGCTTGGCGAAGCACAAGCCTGGCCTCTACTCCTGGGGGAGACTTTGGTATGAAATGCTGCAGGGCAGATAGGGCGCTTGCTTCCAAAGGTGGGCAGACCACCCTTTCGCAGACGAAATGAAAGGATGAAAATTTCCCTCCAAAGAGACCACAATAAACACTATGCCTTGGGCATATTTCCTCAAAGACGTGTTCAAGAGCAGTATTCCAAGATGACTACTTTGAGGGAGACAAGAATCATGTGGCTAGATACCAGGAAAAGGTTCCTTTCAGAGAAAAAGTTAATAATCAGTAATAAAAACTACTAATGTCTCCATAGAGCTTCTTGTGAGCCAGAACTGCTCTAAGCACTTTACCTAAATTCATTTTATCCTCACAACTGCAGTCCAAAGGAACTGGTACTATTATTTTGATCCCTACTCTGGAGGTGAGGAAATGAGGCCCAAAGAGGTGGCACAACTAGCCTAAGATCACAGTGAGTATGGGGCACAACCAGGATTTGCTCTGGCTGGCCTGATCAAACAACTTACAACATACAGTGGGAAAAACAAACATCTCCCAGGGAAGAGGGAATGGCTACCTGCCTTAGGAACCTCAACACAACTGGAGGACCTCAGAGCATAGAGGCTTCCAGTGGGTACATGGGTGTGTCCCAGGCTAGGGCTGGGCAAGGAGCTCCTGATCTGTGGATCAAGAGAGATCTGGTCTCCAGAGGCTGTTCTCTCTGCTGATGCCAGGTTCATGTACCAGGTCCCACCACAGGCTCAATGATGGCCTGATTGTCACTCTGGCTTTCTCAGGTATAAGAATCCCAAAATAAGGGGAGGATCTACATACTCGTGGGCTGTAAGTACTCCATTACTGGAAAGAGAGGTTCCTTACTAACAGGGTAAAACTGGTGCTATGATGTATACACAATGCCTTATGGTTTGACAACTGGAGTCTCTCCAGGAGGAACATGGTGAATTACAGTAAGTTCACTAAAACAGTTCTGTTCCGTGAGGCCTCCTGGTAGCCCCTGGCCAGCCACGCTCATCTTCCTTTCATGCCAACGCCTGCCTCATAAGGACTGACTGAGCCAAAGGATGCTGGCACCCAGCACAATACCCTTCCTTCCTGCCAGGACCTGGACAGCTGTGCTCAGGGCTTTTTGAGACCCCTTCCATATGGCCTGTTGTTACCCCCTCTGAAGGAGCTCTTCCAGAGATCCTAATATCTTCAAGGGACCCCAGGTCAGAGTTTCCCTCAGCTTCCTAACCCTAATGTGAACACCCAGAGGAGAAAGGCCCTCCGGCACCCCACCTGCACCCTGGCACCCAGGCTCAGGAACACACCTCGCCTGAAGAAGATCATGCCGGCTCGGCAGCCTCTCAGCGTTTTGTGAGTGGTGGTGGTCACCACATGGCAGTGTTCGAAGGGAGAGGGCACCACGCCAGCTGCCACCAGCCCGCTGATGTGTGCCATGTCAGCCATGAGATATGCCTCGTTGTCGTCGGCGATCTTTCGTAGGCGAGCGTAGTCCAGGTTTCGGGAGTAGCAGCTGGTTCCTAAGGTGGCAAAGTGACACCATGGTCAGAGACATCCACAGCCACTCGAGCTGGCTGCAAGGTGGCCTCTGGATGTACCATTTGAAAGCTGGGAGATTTCTCCCTCTCAAATCTGAGAACAGGATTGAAGGGTGTTCTTGAAAAACATCCGTGTCAAAGGCAACCACTCTGATCTCTGCCTCTTCAATGTCATGGTGGTAGGGATGGCCCCCAATTATCATCACCACCCCCAATGAGTCAGGGATTAACACTTCCAGATGCTTCTCTGAGAACAGCCTCAGATCGTATTGCACCATGTGCTAATGGTGGCAAAATGGACATCTGTCCTGGAAGAAAAGAATATTCTTGGACCCAAGCAGCTCAGCTACCCAAGGCAGAAACAAGCAGTGAGCAAGGACAGGGTGGGAACATCGTCACATCTTCACTTGTAAGAGGCCTGGGACTCGTCACTCATCGAGTTGCATTCTGCTCATTTCATCACCTGCAATAATCAGCTTCGGGTGGAAGAGGCGGGCATTTTCCTCCAGTTGGTCATAGTTGATGTAGCCAGTGTCGGGGTTCACCTGTGGGATGTCATGAATACAGCAGGAGCGGGATCCCCTCCAGCTGGCCCTCCCACCTGAACTTGCACCAGGTGTCAAGGACAGGAGGCCTTCTTCCACCTGCCCAAAGCTGTCTGTTCCATCCGCCAGAGAGCGGGAAAGATGTCCCAGGGTCGGCCTTGAGGGTGAGGCTGGGTAAAAGTATTTTTCGTGCACAGGTAGTGTAGACAACCAAGCACCACTCACAGGGGTTGCAGGGGCACGGGGAAAGTGAGCCCCTGCCCCAGGGTTCTCCTGGGGTGAGAAGGAACCAAGACGCACTGCAGAGTGAAACTGGGCGATAGACACACAAGCACTGCACCACGCAGGCACCAAGCCAGTCCCTTTCAGAAGTGCGACCTGGGGCCGGCCAACAGCACTTTCAGTCCGTGATCAGTGAGGCCAGAAAAAGAAGTAAAGACATAAGGATTAGAAAACCTACAAGAGCTGACTTGACTCACAGACACCATGATTGTATACCTAGAAAACCCAAGACTCTAGAAGCAAGCTATTAGAATTAGTAACTGAATTTAGCGAGGTCACCGGATATAGGGATGAAAACCAAAAATCAATTATATTCATATATATAAGCAGCAGAAAACAGAAAATGAAATTTTAATAATTATATCATTAGTTGAAAAAGCCATAAACTATCTAACAAAAGATGTACGAGACCTCTACACAAAACATTATTGAGAAAAATTTAAAACCACTTTAAAAAAGCGACAGTTTAAGGCTGTGTGTGCCTGTGGAATAACAATCTGACAAACAAACAGACGAGAGCTAAGAAAAAGGACCCGTGGTGACAGATGGCTGTGTGGCCGGTGCCAGGGGGACTGCAGGAACAGCATGGTCTTCCAGGAGATGGCACTGGGTTAACTGGATATCCATGTGGAAAAACATAACCTGGCCCTGGCCGGTTTGGCTCAGCTGTTAGAGCATCGGCCTGCAGTCCAAAGAGTCGTGGGTTTGATTCTGGTCAAGGGCACATACCTTGGTTGTAGTTCGTCCCCAGCTCTGGTTGGGGTCATGTGGGAGGCAGCCACTCGATGTGTCCCTTTCACGTTGATGTTTCTCTCTCCCTCCCGTTCTATCTGAACAAAAAAATGGAAAAATGTTCTCGGGTGAGGATAAAAAAAAAATATATATATATATATATATATATATATATATATATATAAAATAAAAAAAGAAAAAAAACTGTTATCTGGACCCCTACCTCAGCCACACAGAAATCAATCCAGACGGACTGTGGATCTACCTACCATGAAAGGTAAATGACTCTATTTCTTTTTTGGCAACACATTTCTCACTGAGTTCAGCTTATTAAAGTTACGCTGAAGCAGTATGCCAGGGGGAAGTAAAAACCACCACAGGGTGTGGCTTTGTGGTTGAGCATCTCCCAGGCACCGGGTCTCGTTGTGATTACTGGTCAGGGCATGTCCCCAGGCTGTGGGCTCGACCCCCAGCAGGGGGTGTGCAGGAGGTAGCTGATCCATGTTTCTCTCTCTCTCCCTTCCTCTCTCTGAAATCAAGAAAAACATACTAAAAAATAACAATCAAGGGGGTTACTGTAGGAAAGACTTAGGGGTGGGGGCATGGAAGTCCTCTAGGGAGGAAGTGGTGAGAGCCCCCCATGGAGGCAAGGAGGTGGGGCTAGGTGGTCACCCTTTCCAAACTAAAAATGTGCCCTGGCCACTTTGGCTCAGCAATTAGAGACAGCACTGGCCTGAGGACTGAAGAGTTGCCAGTTCGATCCCCAGCACTGGTCGGGGGGCATTCGGGAGGCAACCATTCGTTTTCTCTCTCTCAACTACAGAAGCTTGTATGCAAGGTTACAGGAACCAAGAAATCATCTGGGAAGGCAGGCTGAACAGTGACTTGTGGTTTTGTTTTAAGGGTGTAGCTGATTCTTTTTCAGGCACCTAACTCAGCAAAGAAACTGTTACCTTGATAACAAAAAATCAATGGCTGATTCACAGTAAAAAAAAAAAAAGGCCATTCTAAAAAATTTTAGAAGACATAATTACCCCCAAAACCTTGCTTTTCCCTCCTTCCACATTTTGCTTTTGCAACTTGTGGTATATTTTTTTAAATCTTAAAAAGCCGACAATAAAACAGCCCCTGGAAGCATACACAGGCTGCAGAGTTGTAACAAACTGCTGGGCCCAGAGGGTGCAGAGGCTGGGACAGGAAGGAAGGACCTGCCCCTCAGAGCACTGGGCCGGCAGGAGGTGATCCCTCGGTCACAGAGAGGGGAGAGTGCCAGGTGTATGGTGCTGTCTCTCCAGGAGGACGGAAAGCCTGGCCTGGTGTCGGGTGGTGGCCCAGAGGGTGAAAGAAGGTCCCACTGAGGGCAGGGGACTAAAATGCGGGGCAGGAAGGCAACCTGATGGGTAGTGGTTGATGCTGGAGGCCAATCGAGGTTGTAGCCTATACTGCCTGCCCACCAAGGCCAGTGCCCACGGGAGCCCTTCTGGAGGTGAGCTGGTCAGGGTCCCAGTCCCAGCCACGCCACTGGGTGGGTCTCCGCATTGTGTCCAGAGGACTGCAGCCTGCTCAGTGCATGTCAAAGATGGGGTGGCTGTGGGGGTAACTGGGGTACAGCCCCGACTTGTTAATGCCAGGAAGGCTTCCGTAACAGCAGACATTGGGCTAAAAACCACGAGGCCCTCCCCAAGGCCTTATCTAGGGGTGAAAAAGAAATCACTGATTACTCTGCCACCATGCTTTTCACGGTGAAAGAAACCGTAGGAATCGGCTTTTGTGTTCCCAGTGTAAAGACAGAGCACTGTGTTATTGCTGCGATGTTTCAAAGTCCACCTCCAAGGTCAGCGCTGGCCGATGGACACCTGTCACTGGAAACAAGGCTTTCCACGAAAAGAAATGAGCCATCACTTTACTCAAAAAGCATATGGCCCTGGCCGGGTAGCTCAGTTGGTTAGAGCGTCATCCCAATACACCAAGGTTGCAGGTTTGACCTCCGGTTAGGGCTCATACAAGAAGCACCATTGACTGCACAACCAAGTGGAACAACAAATCGGCATTTCTCTCTCTCTCCCCAAAACCAGTTAAAATATATTAAAAAGCGTATGTGCCATTGCTAGACCTGAGACAAAGGCTAACAACAAATTAAAACAGCAAACAATCAAGAACATGCAACAGTGACTTCAGAATGCCAAGAGGGATCCATGGCTTGATTTTCTTTCTTTAAAAAAAAAAAAAAAAAAGTTTTATTGATTTTTATAGAAGAAGGTAGAGAGTCTGTCTGGTGTGGCTCAGTGGTTGAGCGTTGACCCATGCACCAAGAGGTTGCCGGCTGAATTCCCGCTCAGGGTGCATGCCCAGGTTGTGGGCCCGATCTCCAGTGTGGGGCATGCAGGAGGTGGCCAGTCGATGTTCTCTCTCATCAATGCTTCTATCTCTCTCTCCCACTCCCTTCCTTTCTCTCTAAAACCAATACAGATTGAAAAAAAAAGAGGACTTCCGGTCAAGATGGAGGGTAGGTAAACATGGTATCACGTCCTCCCACAACCACATCAAAGTTACAACTAAACTACAGAACAACCATCATTCAAAACCACCTGAAATCGAGCTCAATGGAAGTCCTACAACTACGGAATTAAAGCAGCAGCCACATGGAGACTGGTAGGAGGGCGGAGGCGGACGGGCTGGTCCCACACCCACGTGTGGCGGATAAAAATCAGGAGGACACCTCGGCTGGGAAGGTCCTCTCTGAAGACTGAGGGGTCCCCGTCCCACACCAGGTGCCCTGCACAGGGTTCCAGTGCCAGGAAGAGAAGTCCCCATAACTTCTGGCTGGAAAAAACAGTGGGAACTGAGGCTCAGGGAGGCTGAGGCGGCTGGAGCCCCAGGCAGCTCCTCTTAAAGGGCCCGCACACTAACTTATCGGACTCTCTCCCTCTAAGCTTGGAGGGGAGGCAGCTTGAGGGGCACTAGAGACATATGGGGAAGAACTGAGCTGTTTGGCATTGGAGCAAGGGCTGGAGAGGGTTTTTTTTTCCGGGACAAACATGCTGTCAGAGGCCTTTGTTCCTTTGTTGAGCCCTTCCCTGGGGTGGCAGACAGCCACCATATCTGGGACTCCAGCAACCTGGCTCACACTGGTTGCCCTGCCCTGGTGATTCCCTGAGGCCCCACCCCACCCAACTTTCAAGCCCACCCAAGCTGTTGCCACTTGCTTAACCATAGGATTGGCCTGTCTTGGATCCTGCTTAGGTTTTCCTAAATTCTTTCAAACAAGCAGCATCTGGTCTCAGCTATCCCAATACTTCTTGTTAAATAATACATAGAAACAAACACAGGGAGGCAGCCAAAATGAGGAGACAAAGAAACAAGTCCCAAATGAAAGAACAGAAAAAATCTCCAGGAAAAGAACTAAGAGAAATGGAGATAAGCAACCTAACAGATGCTGAGTTGAAAATACTGCTTATAAGGATGCTCAATGAACTTAGTGAGAACCTCAGAAAACTTAGTGAGGGCCTCAAGAGCATAAAAAAAAGAGCAGTCAGAAAGGAAGGAGGCACTAACTGAAATAAAGAATAATTTACACAGATTCAATAGTAGAGTAGGTAAAGAATAGCATCAATTTGGAATATAAGGAAGCAAAAAACACCCAATCAGAACAGCAAAAAGAAAGAATTCAAAAAAAATGAGGATAGTGTAAGGAGCCTCTAGGACAACTTCAAGCGTGCCAACATTTGCATCTTGGGGGTGCCAGAAAGAGAAGAGAGAGAACAAGAAATCGAAAACCTATTTGAAACAATAATGGCAGAAAGCTTTCCTAACTTGGTGAAGAAAACAGACATACAAGTCCAGGAAGCACAGAGAGTCCCAAACAAGATGAACCACAAGAGGCCCACACCAAGACACATCAACATCAAAATGCAGAGAGAATCTTAAAAGCAGCAAGAGAAAAGCAGTTAGTTACCTACAAGGGAGTTCCCATAAGGCTGTCAGCTGATTTCTCAAAAGAAACTTTGCAGGCCAGAAGGGAGTGGCAAGAAATATCCAGAGTGATGAAAAGCAAGAACCTACAACCAAGATTACTCTATCCTACAAAGTTGTCATTTAGAATCAATGGCCATATAAAGTTTCCCAGACAAGAAAAAGTTAAAGGAGTTCATCACCACCAAACCGTTATTATGTGAAATGTTGAAGGGTCTTTTTGAAGAAAAAGATAAAATATATGAATAAACACTACAGCAATGAATACATATCTATCGACAATGGAATCTACAAACAAAATGAACAGGCAGAACAGAAACATTCTCATAGATACAGAGAACATTTTGTTGGTTGCCAGATGGGAGGGGGTATGGGGGAATGGGTGAAAAAGGTGAAGGGATTAAGAAGTACAAATTGGTTGCTAGACTGACAAACTCAAAGGGAAGGGGGGTTGCGGGTGGGAAGAAATAAACCAAAGAACTTATATGCATAACCAATGAACACAGACAACAGTGTGGGGAAAGGCAGGAGGGGGACAGGAGCAGGGATGAGGGGGTCAATATGGAAAAAATGAGGAACATCTGTAATACATTCATCAATGAAGATTTAAAAAAATAGAAAAAAAAAGACAAGCTTTCAGTTAAAAAGAAAAAAAAAAGATAAGGGTAGAGAGAGAGAGAAAAAAAACATTGATTTGTTGTTCCACTTTATGCTTTCATTGGTTGCCTCTTGTATGTGCCCTGACTGGGGACTGAACCTGCAACCTTGGCATATCAGGATGGTGCTCTAACCAACAGAGCTACCCGGCCAGAGCTTTACCTGCATTTTTCCCCCAAACTGTTTATAATGACAAGGGCCCCCACAGAAGCATGTGCCAGTCCTACAGTGGGCACATGGCACGGCTCTGACCGGGCCAAGGAGGGCTGACTAGGTACTGATGGGAGGGCTGCTAGCTCTGGAGCTGGGGCGCAGCTGCTGGCACCAGGTGTCTGGCTGTGGTGGACCTGGTTGCTGGGAGTGGTCATCCCAGCTGTCCCTGCCCTAGTTCTGGGGCAGCCAGCAACCCTGCTGTGTGTGGCCGGAACCTCCTGTGCCTCCCCAGCCGTCTCCCTGCCCCTCAGCTCAGCCCGTGTGTTCTGACCCACCTGTCCCCAGCCGGCCCTGTATGCCTGAGGAGGCCCCAGGGCAGGGAAACGACAAACCGTGAAGGCAGGGGCTTCCTATTGTGCCAGGTGAACAAAACTCACTTGCATCGGTGCAGCCACACATGGGAGGCTTTCTCAGGTGACAGATTGCAGAGCTACGGAGAGAAGCATGCTTACCTTATAGGGCATGGATTCAAAAAAGATGGACGTAGCAGAGATTTTCTTCTTGTCTGTCATGAACCCATGGGTCAGGTGGCCTCCATCGGGCAGGTCCAGGCCCATGATGCGCCCATGGGGTTCCACCAGGGCAGTGTACACCGCAAAGTTGGCCGGGGAGCCTGGACCAGGCAGATCAGAAGAGGTACAATTGCTTCTGCCCATGAGGCACCCAGCAGGACCCTAAGCTTGGCCACCAGGCCCAGAAGTGGCCAGAACGGACTTGGTCACCATTCTGTAACAGAGTGAAATGCTCCATCTGACTCCACCGGGTTCAAATCTGGGTAGTTCCCGAGGCCTTCAGGCTAATAGCCAGTTGTACACATGCTAATCTTTAGAGGAATTCTGCTGGGGCCTGAACTCTACTTAAGATGGATTTATAGATCAGGTCCCCCATCTTCTTCATTGGCACCTTCTTGATCAACAAATCTTTCCTTACTCCAAAGTCTGAGTTTTGGCCTTTCCAAGTGTGGACACACGAACTCTGCACTGGTAACAAGTACTCATTCCTTAAGCCCCAGAGGTTCCCCTGCGTCAATTCCCTTGAGAGCGAGGGACAGAGGATGGCCAGAGATAGGGCTCTACTCTTGAGGGGCAAGAGCATGGAGAAAGAGAAACATATCCAGAAGGGGCTTATTTTTAACTCGGTTTATGGGCCGTCCTTCTCTTAGGACTCCTGTCCATGAACATTAGCCCCAGGAGACTGGCCCCAGGCCTATCTGGACCTGGTAATTACCCGAATAGGGCTGGACGTTGACCCCCCAGTGCTGGGGGTCCAGACCGTAGACCTGCAGCGCTCGCTTCTGACAGAGGACCTCCAGCTCATCAACAAACTCAGTGCCGCCGTAATACCTGCGTGCAAAAAGCAGCGGACTCAGTCAGGGCTGCACCGGCAGAGGCCAAGGCAGCTTGAGCGAGCTCTGGTGCGACGCTAACACGACCCATCCTGCGTCAGCGCCCCGCTCAACGGCACTGAGCACATGTCTCCTGCCCACAGGGGAAATGACCAGCTACAGGGAGAACTTGGTTAGCATTGCGCTACATGAAATAAGCCCATCACATCCCCTTATAGAAGGTCCCGGGAGTAATCACGTCTATCGAGACAGAATATGGAACAGTGCTTGACCCGGGGGAGTGGAGGGCGATGGCAGAGAGTTATTGGGAATTTTTTGCATTTCTCATAAAATTTTACTTCTCATTTAATAATTACATATCAGAATTTGTCATATATTTATGGTTTTTATCAGTCTACACACTAATAATTGTAATAACTCAACCCAGAAGAAAATTTTAACACTTAGGCCTTGTGGTCACAAAAAGCTTTAAATATTTTTAAGTTAAATATATACACATTTTAAAAATTATAGTAAACACATAACATACAATTTACCATATTAACCATTAAAAAAAATATGTTTGGTCCGGCTGGTGTGGCTCAGTGGGCCTGATCCCCTGTGGGGGGCATGCAGTCGATGTTCTCTCTCATCCATGTTTCTATCTCTCTCTCTAAAATCAATAAAGGAAAAAAAAACATATCTTTCTATTGCTTTTTAGAGAGAAGGGAAGGGAGAGAGAGAGGGGGAGAGAGGAACATAGATCAGTTGCCGCCCATACACAGCCCCATAAAGATCGAGTCATCAACGTGGGCATGTGCCCTGACCAGGAATCGAACCCGCATCTTTGGTGCACAGGATGTTCACCCAGCTGAGCCCCAGCAGCCAGGGCCACCGTCTGAACCATTTTCAAGCTCACAGTTCCTCACATTGATACGTATTCAAACTGTCGTGGACAGATCTCTAGAACTTTTCATCTTTTAAAATTGAAACTCTATACCCATAGAACAACAACTCCCCATTCCCCCTCCCCCAGACCCTAGTGACCACCGTCCCACCTTCCATTTCTAGGACTGTGACAACTCTAGGTACCTCATATAAGTGGAATCAGAGACTATCTGTCTTTTGTGACCAGTTTATTTCATTTAGCACAAGGTCCTCAAGGTGCATCCTTAGAGCACGAGACAGGACTTCCTTTTCTTTTTTTTTTGGTACGTGCCCCTAGCAGGAACTGCACCTGGGACTCTCTCGTCCACAGGCCGACACTCCAACTGCTGAGCCAAACCGGCCAGGGCGAGGACTTCCTTTTCTTAAGGCTGAAGGACATTCCACTGTATGCATATACATTTGCTTATCCATGTGTCCATCAGTGGACACTTGGGTTGCTGCCATCTGTTGGCTACTGTGAACAATGCTGTTACGAACATGGGTGTACAAATATCTGTTTGAGGTCCTGCTTTCAATTCTTGGGACGTATACCCAGAAGTGGAGTTGCTGGATCATGTGGTACTTATACTTTTATTTATTTATTTTTGCTAATCCTCACCTGAGGATATTTTTCCATTGATTTTTAGAGAGGATGGAAGTGGCGGGAGGGATAGGGGGAGAGAGGGATGGAGAGAGAAACACACACATCGATTGGTTGCCTCCTGCATACACCCCGACAGGACCCAGGAATTGAACCTGCAACCCAGGTACATGCCCTTGACTGGGAATCAAACCTGAGACCCTGCAGTCCATGGGCTGACTCTACCTGCTGAGCCAAACCAGCCAGGCCATATTTTTAATTTCTGGGGCCCTGGGTACTGTTCCCACAGTGGCTGCATGGTTCACATGGCACGAGGGCACGAGGATTACAATTCCTCTACATTCTCCCCAACACAAGTGGCCACCCTATGAAAAAGGTAACAGCTCCTTGTGGCTTTGATTCGCATTTCCCTAATGACTAGTGATGCTGAGCGTCTTTCCATGGGCTTGCTGGCAGAGTTAGTGTTTAATAGGCAGAGAGCTCTGGTTATGCAAAATGAGAAGTTCCGGAAATGGATGGTGGTGAGGGTGGCACCATATTGTGAATGTACTTAATGCCACCGAACTGGACACTTAAAAATGGTACATTTTCTAATATGTATATTTTATCACAATAAGGAAAAGAGGGCGAGGGAGAGGTTTTACTCACAATGAGGCAGGATAGGCAAGTGGAATGGGGAAACTGAGGCAGATAGCTGAACACACTGGCTGGACAATTTACAGCTAGATGCAGAAGGTAACCGGGCAGCTAGCTCTGGGTGATGAGCAATGGGCGAAACTGGAGCTGAACCTTGCCCCCAGGGGTGCCTCTCCTCCCGCATGTCACTGGTCATGCACTTTAGACTCCCTGCCCTGGTACTGACCAATCAGTGGAGACCACGACCCTGAAAGGGTACATGGAAAAGCTGATGAATACTGTATTTAATTCCTTCCCTAAACTCCCAGCCTTGAGAATCCTCAAGATGAAGGACCCAGGGCCTGCTGTCCCTCCCCGAAGCTTGCCCAAACCTTTCCCTTCTCCCTCTTCTTCCCCACCAGCAGGCATTTCCTAAACTCTAAGGGACCCCAGGACACTTGCCACCAGGGAGCAATGGGCAGTGGATGCTCGTCCTGGGCAGACCCTGACCCTGTCCTCGTCTCCAAGGCCCCCCTTTCTGTGGCTCCCCAGTGAGCCAGAGCAGCCCCGCCTGGCTCTCTTGTTGCTCCTTCTGTCCCAGGCTCTTCCTTGTCCCACTGTCCCCAGCTTTATTTTATTTTATTTATTTATTTATTTATTTAATCCTCACCCAAGGACATTTTTTTCCATTTTTTGTTCAGACAGAGTGGGAGGGAGAGAGAGGAAGAAAGAGAGAGAGAGAAACATCTATGTAAAAGGGACACATGGAGTGGCTGCCATCTGCACGACCAACAGGGGCCGGGGACTAACTGCAACTGAGGTACGTGCCCTTAGTGGGAACTGAACCCGGGTCTCTCTGGACCACAGGCCAATGCTCCAACCGCTGAGCCAAACCGGCCAGGGCCCACTGTCCCCAGCTTTAATAACGTCCTCTCGGAATCACCTGGCTTCGCATTGTGAAATCTTTCCTGCACCAAGTCAAGAACCCACACACTACTGGCCGACCTTAGGCAGACCTGCTCCGGGCCGGTCCCCTTTCCGGTAACACCACCACTTCTGATGTCCAATATGTGGGGTTTTTCCCTCACACCAACCAGTTCTGACACCGACCAATGGTCCTACAATTCAATTCAGTCCTGACCCGACCACCTGGAGTTAGTGCTGGTCCCTGCAGGCAAGGGCTCTGTCCCACAGGACGTCCTCACTCCAGAGGCCAGTCACCATCATCGGGTGCTCAGGTTATTCCCACTTCTGTCTGAAACTCTGGGATTCCCACAACACCCTCTCATATTCAACACTTCACCAAGAAATGGCTGATGAAACTCAGGAAAGCACTCCACCTACTACTCCTGGTCGGATACATGGGGCAAGGGACCAGAAAAAGGATCTGGAACTCCATGCGGTCCAGGAGACCCACCCTCCGCCACCTCCGTCCTTACCAACCGAGAAACTCTCCAAACCTCATTGTTTTGGGTTTTCACAGGTTTCACTATGAGGCGACAGATCAACGCATTGGTCATTGGTGACTAACTCAGGCTTCAGCCCTCTCATCATGCCTTGGTCTTTCTGGCCACCAGCCCCCATCCTGAAGCCATCTAGGGGCCCACCCAGGGTCACCTCTTTGCCATATACTCAATTATGCTCATTATGAATAAAAGGCATTCCTATCACCACAGATTCAAGAGTTTTAAGCATGCAGGTTCCAGAAACCAGGGACAAAGACCGATATCTTTGATCATACTACAACTGCAAAACTCTGGATTCAAGTGCCAGCTCTGCTACCAGTGTGCAAGCTGGACAGGTCACTGAATTCTGGTGCATCCTGCGCTCCCATCTGTACAACGTGGAACACAGCGCCACTTTTCCTAGGGGGCTGCCATGAGGCCCAAACGAGACATCAGTAGTGAGGGCACCAGGGATCTCTTCAAGGTGCAAAGCGAAAGTCAGTCATTCACAGCAGAAAGACAAGCCCTTCGCCTGGTTTGGGCCCTTCCACAGAGAGCTGTGGGGATCGCAGAACAGAATGCTAGGTCAGCTCCAAGGGGGACCCTTCCTTTCCTGTGTCCTTTGGGACACAAATGTACAAATTTGAAAAACCATACGTCAGATTCTGTAAGCAGCACCTGTGCCTGGTGATGACCGTAAAAAAATACAATTCCAGGCCTGGCCAGTTTGGCTCAGCGCTTAGAACGTCGGCCCGCAGACCAAAGAGTTGCGGGTTTTATTCCAGTCAAGGGCACGTACCTTAGTTGCGGTTTGTCCCCGGCCCTGGTCGGGTTGTGCGGGAGGCAACCAATCGATGTGTCTCTCTCATGTCAATGTTTCTCCCTCCCACTCTATCGGAAGATAAATGAAAAAATATCCTCGGGTGAAGATTAGACAAACCAACAAGAACACAATTTCTCGCGGTTCTCAGGGAGAAGGAGGTGACCGAACGCACTGCCTATGTAAATCCGACATTTATAATGCAGAACGTGGCTTCCGTGGGACAGATTCACTGTCCACTCAGGAGCCGCTCCTGAAACCGATCCCACCACTCACACAGCAACCGCCACCTTCCACGGCATCGCTGAGAGGACTCACGACCTTTTCGAGAGGCTGACAGCAGCTTGGCAGCTCCAGCCCCCTCATGGACTGGCCTGTTACTCTCAAAAGCCTCCGGGGCTGTGCAAGTGCCTGGATGTAGCTGTTCCGTGCACATCAGTACCGCCACCTGCTGGGCGCTGTGAAGCCGGTCTGTCCGGCTGACTGCAGGAGTGAACAGAAACCTCCCAGGTTTGGACTCTAAGGCCATACAGCACCTCCCAGCCTACATCAGGGGCAGGCCAGCGATCAGTCACTCACCTCTGGCCTGGGTACCCCTCAGAGTACTTGTTATTTAGGCAGGAGCCGATGGCCTCCAAAACTGCTCGGCTGGCGAAATTCTCGGAGGCGATAAGCTCTAATCCCACCCTCTGCCGACGACTCTCCTTCTGGATGATATTGTAAACCTAACGAGAATAAAACAGACTCTAAGTACCTGGACCGCTGAGGTCAAAGTTCCGCTCTTACAAGAGCAATAACCTGGTCAGAGGACAGCAACTGCCACACTTGGCCCTCAGATACTGACCATACACCAAACAACCAAACTCAGGGCATACTTAAAATAAGCATCTCACCTAATTTTTCTTCTATACCATCTTGTTATCTTTATTTCTACATTTCACCAAGTTTTCCCTCCCTGGTTCCTGGCTTGTCTTCCTTAAAATAAGTTTCCTTAAAAGGCAGCAGGTAGCCCTGGCCAGTTTGGCTCAACGGTTACAGTGTTGGCCTGCAGACTGGAGAGTCCTGGGTTTGGTTCCCGCTAAGGGCACGTACCTCGGTTGTAGTTTGTCCCCGGCCCTGGTTGGGGTCGTGTGGGTGGCAACCACTCGATGTGTCTCTCTCACATCGATGTTTTTCTCTCTCTCTTCCCCCTCTCTCCCTCCAACTCTATCTGAAGATAAATGCAAAAATGTCCTTGGATGAGGATTAAAAAAAAAAAAAAAAAGGTGGCAGGTAATCCAGAGACAGAAGTAGAACAAGTTTGTGGGGTACGTGCAAATGGGTTCAAGGTTTCTCTGGGGGAGGATACAAGTGTCCTAAAATTGGCTGGGAAAAACAGTAAAATGTCACTGAATCGTGCACTTTAAACAGAGGATTTGTATGGTAAGTGAATGATATCTCATGTATAAAGCTGCTATAAAAATATACTAATAAAAGATGCTTCTTGCCCTGGCTGGTTTAGCTCAGCAGTTAGAGTGTTGGCCTGCGGTCTGGAGAGACCGGGTTTGGTTGCCGCTAAGGGCATGTACCTCGGTTGCAGTTTGTCCCTGGCCCTGGTTGGTCGTGTGGGTGGCAACCACTTGATGAGTCCCTTTCACATTGATGTTTCTCTCTCCCATTCTATCTGAACAAAATATTGAAAAATGTCCTCTGGTGAGGATAAAATAAATAAATAAATAAATTAATTAATTAAAAAAAAAGATGCTTCTTGATGCCTAAATGTACTACTCTGAGTTATAAGAAAAGGGTCAAACCTCAGGGACCCTCTCCCTCCCTCCAGAGCATCCAGCATAGCAGTCTCGTTTGAGGAAACCCAGAAACACTTGGGTGCACCCTGGATGGGCTTCTAGCGCCTGGCCAGCTGCTTTCTCGAAGTCAGCACTCTCCTGCTGCTGCAGGCCTATCCTCAAGAACGCGTGCTGACGATCAGAACGAGAAAGTAAACGAGAGACTCCGGTTTAAGAACACCCACGAAGGCCCCATGAACTCACCTCGGTGTCGCTATCCTTCAGGGGCTGGGCCAGCAGTTTATCCTGCGAGGACCACAGGTCGGCATCCTCGGGAGCCCTGCTGACTGCAGTCGCCATTGCCCTGGTTCAAAGTTGCCTAAAAATGGAAGAACTTCCAACATTAAATTTAGTCATAGCTCAATGCCACCTATTAGCTCTGAGTTGCTCATGTACCGACACAAATTTTTATTCTCTCTCAGAACTGCTTGCTAAGCATGAAGACATTTATTGCAAAACCACTGCACATGACTTCCAGTTCTGTCTAAACTGTGGATGTCAGCTTGTTACCCAGTTAGCGAAGCACCCCGCCCCCTTGGAGGCCTGGCCCAGCCGGCGGAGAGTCCTGCTGCCTTCTCCCAACTACCCTCCTGGTTATGGACTCTCTCGCCAAGTAAACTAATTCCTTGTAGGCAAGGGCCGTGTGTCACTTTTATTATTATTATTTATTTATCCTCACCCAAGGACATTTTTGCATTTATCTTCAGATGGGGGGGAGGGAGGAAGAGAGAGAGAGAAACATCGATGTGAGAGAGACACATTGAATGGTTGCCACTCACATGACCCCAACCAGGGCTGAGGACAAACTGCAACCAAGGTACGTGCCCTTAGCGGGAACTGAACCCGGGACTCTCTGGTCTACAGGCCCATGCTCCAACTGCTGAGCCAAACCAGCCAGGGCCACTTTTATTTTTATTTTTTTTAAATCTCCCACAGAGTTCAGTGTGGCCACACGTGAAGTAATATTTGCCAAATGTCCGAACAGTGAATTGCAAACTTAACTGTTATTTTTTCCATTTTTCAAGTAATAAAAATGAGGCTCAGAGAAGGCATCTTAGCCCATGGTTGCACAGCAAGTTGGCCATGAAGCTCAGACCCGAAACCCCACATCACATGCTCTAAGTACCGACAGGGTTCCTGTAGAGACTACAAGTTAAAGCATGTACTTGCTCAAAGACAAACTGCCTTGTAAGAATTATAGGTCAAGCCCTGGCCAGTTTGGCTCAGCAGTTAGAGCATCCACCTGTGGTCCAGACAGACCCGGGTTCAGTTCCCGCTAAGGGCATGTACCTCGGTTGCAGTTTGTCCCAGCCCTGGTTGGGTTGTGTGGGTGGCAGCCACTCGATGTGTCCCTTTCACGTCGATGTTTCTCTCTCTTCCTCTCTCTCCCTCCTACTCTGTCTGAACAAAAAATGGAAAAATGTCCTCAGGTGAGGATAAAAAACAAACGTAAAAAAAAAAAAGAATTATAGGTCGAGTCTGGCCCGTGTGGCTCAGTGGTTGAACGTCCACCCCTACACCACTGGTTCGATTCCTGCTCAGGGCACATGCACAGGTGGCAGGCTGATGGTCCCCAGGGGGGCATGCAGGAGACAGCTGATTGATGTTCTCTCTCATTGATGATTCTACCTCTTTCCCTCTCCCTTCCTCTCTGTCTAAAATAAAAAAAAAAAAGAATTATACATCAATATTTTTCATCAGAAAACTGCATCTCATTAAAATACTGGAAAATGGCCCTGGCCGGTTTGGCTCAGCGGTTAGAGCGTTTGCCTGCGGTCCAGAGAGACCTGGGTTCGGTTCCTGCTAAGGGCATGTACCTCGGTTGCAGTTTGTCCCTGGCCCTGGTTGGTTGTGCAGTGGCAGCCACTCGATGTGTCCCTTTCACGTCGATGTTTCTCTCTCTCCCTCCCACTCTATCTGTATAAAAAATGGAAAAATGTCCTCGGGTGAGGATAAAAAAAAAAACCAAAAAACTGGAAAATGTATGTTTCTTTTTTTTAAACTTTTTTTTCTTTATTGATTTTAGACAGAGGAAGGGAGAGAGAGAGAGATAGAAACATCAATGAGAGAGAACATTGATTTGGCCGCCTCCTGCATGCCCCCCACTGTGGATCAGGCCCATGACCTGTGCATGTGCCTTGACCAGGAACCGAACCAGTGACTGCTTGGTACATGGGTCGACGCTCAGCCACTGAGCCACACCGCTGGGCAAGTGTATGTTTCTGAATCTGTGCTTCTACAAAGAACAGGCATTTGTGATCGGTGGCATCTCCCCAAGTGTGGAAGTGTAAATATTTATAGAAACCAAACTCCTTTAGTCAACAGTTGGCAGCTTTTCAGTAGCTTTCCATTAACTTGGTAAGTTTTCACCTAAAATGGATCCATTTGACAACTATTTATTGACTGCCTTCGCTGTGCCGCATGGCATTGCTACTGGGAATCCAGCTGTGAACTTAGACTGGGGCCCTGACTTCAAGATGAGTAGCAAACAAACAAGTGTACCGGATTCAGACGGATAAATGAGGGAAGTGCCATGAAGGACAAAGCTGGATCCTGGGGCCGGCAGGACTCCCTCTGGATAGCGGAGTTGGGGGCCTATCTTAGGAGAGGGCATCTGGATTAGAAAGATCCAATTATAAGGGGAGAGCCCACTTCCCAAGAGTACTGTGAAATAATAAATATATACTGGTCTCTGCTCCTAAACGCTTGTGAGTTCCTAAGTGATAAGAGGACTAGGAGCATCTTTTGTTCTAATGAGGCAACTCTGGGTGGGCTCCTGGGTGGCTCCTGGATGGGGCTGGGCACCAGAGAGAAAAGTTCAGCTTGGCATTTTCAGCCCTGCCCCCACTTCTCCAGAGAGGAGAACTTGGAAATGGAGTTAATGATCGGTCATGCCTACGAGAGGAAGCTACGTGACATTCCAACAGCAGCGTGTTCAGAGAGCTTCTAGGTCAGTGGGAGGTAACACACCCCAACTCCAGAGAATAGAAACTCCTGTGCTCAGGACCCTGCCGGACCTCACCCTATGTATATTACCTTGTTGTTCACCTGTACCCTTTATCATATATATTTTTTTAATTTTCTTTTCTTTATTGATTTTAGAGGGAAAGGGAGAGTGAAGGAGAGAAATAGAAACATCGATCAGAGAGAACATCAACTGGCCGCCTCCTACATGCCCTCCCCACTGGGGATCAGGCCCACAACCTGGGCATGTGCCCTGACCGGGAATCGAACTGGCGACCTCTTGGTGCATGGGTTGACGCTCAACCACAGAGCCACACTGGCCGAGTCCTTTATCATATCTTTAAAAAACTGGTAAATGTGTTTCCCTGAGTTCTGTGAGCTGCTCTAACAAATGATGAAATTCAAGGAGCAGGTCCTGGGAGCCTCTGGTTTGCAGCTGAGTAGACCAGAAGTTGTGGATGACCTGCGCACTGATGACGGCAGTCTTATGGGACTGAATTAGCTCCAGTTCATATCAGAATTGGAGTGAACTGTAACACCCCCATTGGTGTTACAGAACTGCTGATGTGTGGAAAACCCCACGCAGCTGGTGTCAGAAGTGTTGGGAGTGTGGCAGTGGTGTGAGTAAGAGAAACACAGCAGAAGGTTGTAGTTTTTCCTCTACAAGTACACACACAGTGTAATTCGCCAGACAAATATACCCATTAAATAAAATAGTCTAACAGTCCCAAATTACACTGATCCATCTTTTTAAAAAAATCCTCACCTGAGGATATTTTTTTCCATTTATCTTCAGATAGAGTGGGAGGGAGAGAGAGAGAGACAGAAAGAGAAACATCGATGTGAGAGAGACGTATAGACTTGGTTGCCGCCTGCACGACCCTGATCAGAGCCGGGGACCGCACCACAACTGACATATGTGCCCTTGACTGGAATCGAACCTGAAACTCTTTGGTCCACAGGCCGACACTGTAACTGCTGAGCCAAAATGTCCAGGGCACAGTAAGACTTAATTTCTGGTAGGAAAAGGAAGCTACCAATAATCTTTAACCAGGAAATTCCTAATCGGGCTTTCCAAGCAGTCATTATTGTACCACAAGCACAACATGGTTAGAAAAGCAGCCACCCCTGCAGAACAAAGGTGGGGGCACCTGTACTTAAAGGCAGCGGACGCCTCTGTGGCAACAACAGGATCACCTTGCTGAGGGCAGGCAGGCCGCCTTGAGTGTGACTGGCAGGTCCATGTTTCTGTCAGAGGTGGAGACATGTCAGTGGTTTGGGCAGCATGCCCATGGCTTTTCCATCGGCTCTGCCCTCAAGTTCACCATGGAGCTCTGCCTGGGCCAATACATCCCTCAGCAGGTGGTAAGCCCACAAAAAGAGCACCAGAGACCAAACGGGCCCCTGGTCTTAGAATCTCAGAGAAAAGCTTTTAAATATTGACTAGTCAAGGTAAGAAAGGATTTGAAGGTGGCAAGCGACAGGGAAGGTAGTTCTTAACAACCAAAAAGCTCAAGTGCATTCGGAGCCCTGCTCCTGTGAGGACACTCAGAGAGACCCTGGGTCACTTTGTAAATGCATTCAGCTCCCCTCTGCTCGGGGAAAGAGCCTTCATCTGTGGTCTCACGCATTTCACTGCAGCGTAACCACCTGCCACTCTTTACCCTCCTGCAAATCTTTTCCTTATCCAAGACGTTAATTCTTTTTCTCTTTAAAATCTTCCTCCTTTATTGATTTTAGAGAGAAAGGAAGGAAGAGGGAGAGAGACAGAAAAATGGATGAGAGAGAATATCAATTGGCTGCCTCCAGCATGCCCCACCTAAAAATCGGGCCCACAACCTGGGCATGTGCCCTGACCGGGAATCGAACCCATGACATCCTGGTGCATTGCTGCACACTCAACCACTGAGCCACACCGGCCAGGCTCTTAGTTACTTCTCCTTTATGTTTTTCTTAAAATCCTCACCTGAGGATATTTTTCCATTTATCATCAGATAGAGTGGAAGGGAGGGAAAGTAATATCAATGTAAGAGAGACACATCGATTGTGTTGCCTTCCGCACCACCTGACCAGGGCCCAACTGCAACCACTGCAACCGAGGTAGTGCCTTGATGAGAACTGAACTCACGACTCACTGGTCTGCAGGCCCAGCCTACAACCGCCGGCATTACAGTGTGGCATGATCCTCGCCTCAACCCCAAGGAGACAGACCTAGTAAGTGACTTCATTCTCCAAAGTCACCAGCCTCCTCACGCCTGTAAGTCTTCCCTGGGCCCCTGTCACAGTGGAAGCACCCCAGGCTCTGAATGTCATCTGTCTCACAGACTGTGACCTCTACTTTACAGAAGAGCAAACAGGCTCAGAGAGCTAAGGGTCTAAGGTCAGACCACAGGAAAGCAGTAGAACCCCTTTTACCTCTAGTTCCAAAGCCCTTCATGGATCTCCCTGCCACAAATAAAAGCACAATCCACCCCCCACCCCACCCCCCACGGCGCATTCCCTCAAGAAAACAAAACCGGATCCCATAGGATTCTAAACTGCTGTTTCCCCACATGGCAACCACCCGACTGGTGGCACATGCTGGTGCTGGGCTCAGGTGACCAAGGTTCACTTTACTTCCTGGACTTTGAAGACTGGGCACCAGGCCAAGAGCCCCACAGTGCAACGTTTGTCTCCTAGGACAGAGGGTGACAGGCTGCAGAGGGGCACCCTCCCTCCCTCTCTGGGACCTGGTCACACACTCCAAATCCAGGGTGCAGGCTTCCTAAGCCTGGGCTCCATTCTGGGCTGTGCCATTGTGCTGGCTGCAGGGTCCCCTAAATGGGCTCTTCTCTGGGTGCCTCATCGGCCTCCTCTGTGACACAGACGGAGGGCCCTGGACCTGCAGTGTTGTTGCGAGAACACTGTAGGAGGTGAGGCCTGCACTGACATTGAAAATGTTCCACCAGAGAGTGCTCAGTACAGGGGCAACTCGTACCTGTGTTAGCTGAGGCCACCACCCCTCCTACATCTGTGCCTGACCAGAGCCTGTGTGGCCTGGAGGCACCGCAACACTGACCCGGGCTTACAAGGCTCTTCACCCCCGGCCTCTCCAAGCCAGGTGGGCTGGGGAATGACCAAAAGATGCTCTCAGCAGAGCGCACAGCAGCCGGTCACCGAGGCCCGGACCAAAGCTGCCCACCTACCGAAAGGAGATCAGACGCGCCGCCCAGCGACACCTGGCCCCCCGCTGCTGCTGCTGCTGCTGCTGCTGCTGCTGCTGCTGCTGCTGCTGCTGCTGCTGCTGCTGCTGCTGCTGCTGCTGCGACGGAGTCCAAGACCTGCAGCCGCGAACCTGCCACGTGACCCGCAGCCAGTCTGGACAAGGAATTGGCGGGCAGGAGGCTGTTCACTCCGCATGGCGCTGCCCCGCCTCTGCCGGCACCCAATCAGAGTGCGCGGAGTATTGTCCGCAGCGGGCGGGGCGGGGCGGGGCGGCGGGCGGGGCGGGCCTGGTCCCCAAGGCGGGAAGGCCCGGATGCAGCCGCTCACCTAGGCCTGGGCACTGTGGAACGGTTCTGGTTTGACCGCCAGCCAGCGGAGCTGAGATTTCTGGGAAGAAGGTGGAGGACCTGTCCCAGTAACTTGGGTAGGCCCTGGGGTTGGGGTGCATTTTGTTGCTTACATTTAACTTTTTCATTGTCCTACTTACAGTTTAGTACAGGGGTCACTTCTTTTATGTATTTATTTTATTTATTTATTTATTTATTCTGTTTTGTTTATTCATTTGTTTTGTATTTTTAGATTCTACATATAGGTGAAATCATACAGTATTTGTCTTTGTCTGACTTATTTCACTTAGCATAATGCCCTTGAAGTTCAACCACGTTGTCACAAATGGCAAGATTTTATTCTTTTTTTCATTGCTGAATAATATTCGTATATATAATCATATATGTATATTATCACATCTTCTTCATCCATTCATCTGTTGATGGACAGCTAGGTTGCTTTCATTTCTTGGCTATTACTAGCAATGCTGAAATAAACATAGGGGTGCATTCATCTTTTTGAATTAGTGTTTTTATTTTGTTAGGATACATACTCAGCAATAAAATTGCTGGATTATATGGCAGCTTCACTTTTAATTTTTTGAGGAATCTTCATACTGTTTTCCATGGTGGCTGGACCGAATTACAATCCCACCAACTGTACAAGTCTTCCTTTTTCTCCATGTTCATTTCTTCCAGATCATTGCATTTTTTAACATGTATTTGTCATAGCATTCCTTAATGATTCTTTGTATTTTTGTGG
This sequence comes from Molossus molossus, assembly GCF_014108415.1. Classification (NCBI taxonomy): domain Eukaryota; kingdom Metazoa; phylum Chordata; class Mammalia; order Chiroptera; family Molossidae; genus Molossus; species Molossus molossus. The sequence continues at coordinate 83,083 of NW_023425364.1, read as the reverse complement.
TTTTTGGTTATAACTTCTCTTTCATTTATAATTTTATTTGTTTCAATTCTCTCTTATTTTCTTGATGAATTTGGCTAATGGTTTATCAATTTTGTTCATTAATTTATTTTTGCTACAGATATTTTGCTACAGACAGTGGTCATTTAAATAGAACAAATGAGGAGCTACTCTGTACATATGGAATCCTATAGCAGGCACTTTGCTTTTAAAAAAATAATTTTTCTTTATTGATTTTAGAGAGATATAGAAACATCGATGAGAAACAATGTCGACTGGCTGCCTCCTGCATGCCCCCCACTGGGGATTGGGCCCACAACCTGGGTATGTGTCCTGACCGGGAGTTGAACCGGTGACCTTTGGTGCCTAAGTCATTGCTCAACCACTGAGCCACACTGACCAGGTGGCACTTTGATTTTTGAGTTTCATTTGTCTCAGCAAATGAATTGGAGATAATTATATCTACCTGGCATGGCTGTCAGGAGGACTAATAGACATCTCTAACACATGTGACATTGTGCCTGACATATAATAAGGGCTCAATAAATACTGGAATGTCAATAATAAGAACAACAGAAACCAAGGGGCTACACAACATAGGGAAAAGAGCTGACAGAGATTCTCTCAATGACCAAAATCTACTCAGGCTCCTCTAAACTCTTGTTCCACCAAGGTTGACTTTTAGACTTCCTATTTGTCTCCGCATGGTCCAGTTTTAGCAAGGATGGTGCTGCTAAGTCAGTTTGACCAGAACCCCCACCCTCCATATCTGGTGGGATTCCTCATCCTTCACCATCTGGGTGATGTCTGATCACCTTGGCCTGGTAAGTTTAGCCAGAACTCCCCTTACCCCTGATGTTTCTTCCTCTAATTTTCCATCCACTGACCCCCACCCTGCTCCTTGGCTATTAGTTCTCACTTGCCCATGCCGTATTCAGACTTGAGTACAATCTCACTTGCCCTCTGGAAGGTTTCATTGCAGTGGTCCCTGTACCTATTAAAGTAGTCCCCTCATGAATAAAGTCTTCTTTACTGTGTATTGAATAATTTGTTCTTTAACAGCTCCTAATCTTTCAGTGCTCAGTGTATCTACAACTCTTAACCTCTTTCAATGTCAAGCAATTTCCAAAATGTAACACATGGGGCTAATGTGACAGTTAACAAATAGATTCAAAATTGATTCAGGAAATTCATGGGAAAGAAAGGGAGAGCAGGGGATCCATAAAAAGTCAGAGTGTTAGGGTTTTGTTGGGACTATGATGGGGGCTTGTGAAAGAATTCACAACTGAAAGAGAAAAGGGAGGACATTTATTTTGTCTTTCCCCATAGACAGGGAAAGGGCCGAGTACCAGGTGGCACTGGGCAACAAAAGATAGGCCAGTTGCCCTTTATTGGAAGGGGTGGCATTTTAGTCACACAGAAGCTGGGGGTTGGTTGCCTTGAGGAGTTTGTTGGTTGGTTCTTTGGGAGACAGTCCGGAGGATGCTCGAGGGGTTCTTATCATCTCTTCTTTAGCAGGCAAGGGGGAAGAATGTGGACGGGGGCTGCAAGGGCTGGTCGCCAGTGAGTCACAGTCACAGGTCCAGGGTTCCAATAATGAGGTTGTTCATCTTTCCATGACGTCAGTCAGTTCCCCCTGTCCTCAGATTAGGAGAATGGACAGCATTCCCAAGGTAAACTCCTGAGGGGCACACCTCCCAGCCAGGTCAGAATGGGCTTTTCCTCAATCAGAACAAAGCAACGGTGACCAACATTGTAAAGGATGATTAACATTTTTCTAACTATGGCTAGTGCCCCATTGTGATTAGATTTCTTACTCTCCTGATATTTTCTATTATTTCCAGTGTTCTTTCCTGCCCCTTTCAGTTGGGTAGAAAGGCAATTGGATGTTGCAGATACCAGCCATCTCTGTGTTTGATTACCAAGTGTTTCTCATAAATTGTGGAATAAATTATAAAAAAAAGAAGCCTGTTTTCTGTCTTACAGAGGAAGTGCAATTTCCAGGAGAGTCACACACTACCCAAACTCAGAGTGATTTTGCCAAATAGCTTTTTTGCCTAATGACTCTCTTCCTTCTCTAGCTCCCCTGTGTCACTCCTACCCCCTCACTGTGGATCTTTGGAATTGAGAGCATCAGGCAGGAAGTAGATTGTGTGGCCCCTGAGAAAGAAGAAGCCGACTAAGAAGGGCTACTACTGGCTAACCGGGCTCAGTTTTTGTTGTTGTTTGTTTGTTAATCCTCATCTGAGGATATTTTTTTCACTGATCTTCAGAGAGAGTGGAAGGGAGGTAGGAAGGCGAGAGATAGAGATAGAGAGAAAGGCAGAGAGACACTGATTGATTGCCTACGGCACAGGACCCAACTAGGGCTGGGTGTCAAATCTACAACCTAGGTGCTAAAAGGTGTAAGCCAGGGGGAGGTCACATCCACAACACAAGGCCAGTGTAGAGCCAAATGGCTTTATTGCACACACCTGGGTACAGGTGGGCTGACTCCTTAAAAAAGAGCCCAGCATGGAAATCTCTTTGTTCTCTGGTTTTTATAGGCCCAAACTACAGAAACTAAAAAAAACTACATTAAACCCTGGCTGGTTTGGCTCAGCCATTAGAGCGCCGGCCTGCGGTCCAGAGAGACCCGGGTTCAGTTCCCGCTAAGGGCACGTACCTCAGTTGCAGTTTGTCTCCGGCCCTGGTTGGGTTGTGTGGGTGACAGCCACTTGATGTGTCCCTTTCACATCGATGTTTCTCTCTCTCTCTCTCTCCCTCCTACTCTATCCGAACAAAAAATGGAAAAAATGTCCTTGGGTAAGGATAAAAAAAAAAAAACTACAGTAAACACACACACACACACACACACACACACACTCTTGCCCTGGCCGGTTTGGCTCAGCGGTTAGAGCGTCAGCCTGCGGTCCAGAGAGACTCGGGTTCGGTTCCTGCTAAGGGCACGTACCTCAGCTGCAGTTTGTTCCTGGCTCTGGATGGGTCGAGCGGGTGGCAACCACTCGATGTGTCCCTTCCATGTGGATGTTTCTCTCTCTCTCTCTCTCCCCCTCCCACTCTATCTGAACAAGAAATGGAAAAAGGTCCTTGGGTGAGGATAAAAAAAAAACAAAAACAAAACAAAAAACCCCACCACATTCTCTTGGCACTGTGTAATTTGTGTCAGGGCTGATACAAGCTGTCTCAGAGGTAAGGAGTCTGTTCCAGCAGAGATTTGGGCCATCATTAATCTCTTTCTTTTTTATGGTCCCTTCAAGTTTCCCAAGGCCATCATTAACCCCTTATCTTTATGGTCCCTCTGGGTGTCAGTCCCAGGTTTTTTAGAAAACTGCTCTGATGTTTATGTGCAGGAATAACTGGTCAGAATGGAGCTTAATTTTGTTAAAACAGTATTAACCCTTTCAGGTACATGCCCTTGACCAGGAATAGAACCTGCAACCATTCAGTGTGCAGGCTGACACTCTAACCACTGAGTCACACCGGCCCGAGCATGGGCTCAAATTTTTAAAAAAACAGCCGAGCAGCCATTTCTACCCAGGGGGGCTCTCATGAAACCTCCCTTCAGGAGAAGCCTGCACTGAACTCCCGGCCTGCACTGAACTGCCCCCTGCACTGAGCTCCCTGCCCCTGCACTGAGCTCCCTGCCTGCACTGAACTCCCTGCCCCTGCACTGAGCTCCCTGCCTGCACTGAACTCCCTGCCCCTGCACTGAATTCCCTGCCTGCACTGAACTCCCGGCCTGCACTGAACTGCCCCCTGCACTGAACTCCCTGCCTGCACTGAGCTCCCTGCCCCTGCACTGAACTGCCCCATGCACTGAACTCTCTGCCTGCACTGAACTCCCTGCCCCTGCACTGAGCTCCCTGCCCCTGCACTGAGCTCCCTGCCTGCACTGAACTCCCTGCCCCTGCACTGAATTCCCTGCCTGCACTGAACTCCCTGCCCCTGCACTGAACTCCCTGCCTGTACTGAGCTCCCTGCCTGTACTGAACTCCCTGCCTATACTAAGCTCCCTGCCTGTACTGAACTCCCTGCCTATACTGAGCTTCCTGCCTGTACTGAACTCCCTGCCCCTGCACTGAACTCCCTGCCCCTGCACTGAACTCCCTGCCCCTGCACTGAACTCCCTGTCCCTGCACTGAGCTCCCTGTCTGCACTGAACTCCCTGCCCCTGCACTGAACTCCCTGCCTGCATTGAACTCCCTGCCCCTGCACTGAACTCCCTGCCCCTGCACTGAACTCTCTGCCTGCACTGAGCTCCCTGCCTGCACTGAACTCCCTGCCTGCACTGAGCTCCCTGCCCCTGCACTGAACTCCCTGCCTGCACTGAACTGCCCCTGCACTGAACTCCCTGCCTGCACTGAGCTCCCTGCCTGCACTGAGCTCCGTGCCCCTGCACTGAACTGCCCCTGCACTGAACTCCCTGCCTGCACTGAACTCCCTGCCTGCACTGAACTCCCTGCCCCTGCACTGAACTCCCTGCCTGCACTGAACTCCCTGCCTGCACTGAACTCCCTGCCCCTACACTGAACTGCCCCTGCACTGAACTCCCTGCCTGCACTGAACTCCCTGCCTGCACTGAGCTCCCTGCCTGCACTGAGCTCCCTGCCCCTGCACTGAGCTCCCTGCCTGCACTGAGCTCCCTGCCCCTGCACTGAGCTCCCTGCCTGCACTGAACTCCCTGCCCCTGCACTGAACTCCCTGCCTGCACTGAACTCCCTGCCCCTGCACTGAACTGCCCCTGCACTGAACTCCCTGCCTGCACTGAACTCCCTGCCCCTGCACTGAACTGCCCCTGCACTGAACTCCCTGCCTGCACTGAACTCCCTGCCCCTGCACTGAACTCCCTGCCTGCACTGAGCTCCCTGCCTGCACTGAACTCCCTGCCCCTGCACTGAACTCCCTGCCTGCACTGAACTCCCTGCCCCTGCACTGAACTCCCTGCCTGTACTGAGCTCCCTGCCTGTACTGAACTCCCTGCCTATACTGAGCTTCCTGCCTGTACTGAACTCCCTGCCCCTGCACTGAACTCCCTGCCCCTGCACTGAACTCCCTGTCCCTGCACTGAACTCCCTGCCTGCACTGAGCTCCCTGCCCCTGCACTGAACTCCCTGCCTGCACTGAGCTCCCTGCCCCTGCACTGAACTCCCTGCCTGCACTGAACTCCCTGCCCCTGCACTGAACTCCCTGCCTGTACTGAGCTCCCTGCCTGTACTGAACTCCCTGCCCCTGCACTGAACTCCCTGCCCCTGCACTGAACTCCCTGTCCCTGCACTGAGCTCCCTGTCTGCACTGAACTCCCTGCCCCTGCACTGAACTCCCTGCCTGCATTGAACTCCCTGCCCCTGCACTGAACTCCCTGCCCCTGCACTGAACTCTCTGCCTGCACTGAGCTCCCTGCCTGCACTGAACTCCCTGCCTGCACTGAGCTCCCTGCCCCTGCACTGAACTCCCTGCCTGCACTGAACTCCCTGCCCCTGCACTGAGCTCCCTGCCCCTGCACTGAGCTCCCTGCCTGCACTGAACTCCCTGCCCCTGCACTGAATTCCCTGCCTGCACTGAGCTCCCTGCCTGCACTGAACTCCCTGCCCCTGCACTGAATTCCCTGCCTGCACTGAACTCCCGGCCTGCACTGAACTGCCCCCTGCACTGAACTCCCTGCCTGCACTGAGCTCCCTGCCCCTGCACTGAACTGCCCCATGCACTGAACTCCCTGCCTGCACTGAACTCCCTGCCCCTGCACTGAGCTCCCTGCCCCTGCACTGAGCTCCCTGCCTGCACTGAACTCCCTGCCCCTGCACTGAACTCCCTGCCTGCACTGAACTCCCTGCCCCTGCACTGAACTCCCTGCCTGCACTGAGCTCCCTGCCCCTGCACTGAACTGCCCCATGCACTGAGCTCCCTGCCTGCACTGAACTCCCTGCCCCTGCACTGAACTCCCTGCCTGCACTGAACTCCCTGCCTGTACTGAGCTCCCTGCCTGTACTGAACTCCCTGCCTATACTGAGCTTCCTGCCTGTACTGAACTCCCTGCCCCTGCACTGAACTCCCTGCCCCTGCACTGAACTCCCTGCCCCTGCACTGAACTCCCTGTCCCTGCACTGAGCTCCCTGTCTGCACTGAACTCCCTGCCCCTGCACTGAACTCCCTGCCTGCATTGAACTCCCTGCCCCTGCACTGAACTCCCTGCCCCTGCACTGAACTCTCTACCTGCACTGAGCTCCCTGCCTGCACTGAACTCCCTGCCTGCACTGAGCTCCCTGCCCCTGCACTGAACTCCCTGCCTGCACTGAACTGCCCCTGCACTGAACTCCCTGCCTGCACTGAGCTCCCTGCCTGCACTGAGCTCCGTGCCCCTGCACTGAACTGCCCCTGCACTGAACTCCCTGCCTGCACTGAACTCCCTGCCTGCACTGAACTCCCTGCCCCTGCACTGAACTCCCTGCCTGCACTGAACTCCCTGCCTGCACTGAACTCCCTGCCCCTACACTGAACTGCCCCTGCACTGAACTCCCTGCCTGCACTGAACTCCCTGCCTGCACTGAGCTCCCTGCCTGCACTGAGCTCCCTGCCTGCACTGAGCTCCCTGCCCCTGCACTGAGCTCCCTGCCTGCACTGAGCTCCCTGCCCCTGCACTGAACTCCCTGCCTGCACTGAACTCCCTGCCCCTGCACTGAACTCCCTGCCTGCACTGAACTCCCTGCCCCTGCACTGAACTGCCCCTGCACTGAACTCCCTGCCTGCACTGAACTCCCTGCCCCTGCACTGAACTGCCCCTGCACTGAACTCCCTGCCTGCACTGAACTCCCTGCCCCTGCACTGAACTCCCTGCCTGCACTGAGCTCCCTGCCTGCACTGAACTCCCTGCCCCTGCACTGAACTCCCTGCCTGCACTGAACTCCCTGCCCCTGCACTGAACTCCCTGCCTGTACTGAACTCCCTGCCTGCACTGAACTCCCTGCCCCTGCACTGAACTCCCTGCCTGTACTGAGCTCCCTGCCTGTACTGAACTCCCTGCCCCTGCACTGAACTCCCTGCCCCTGCACTGAACTCCCTGTCCCTGCACTGAGCTCCCTGTCTGCACTGAACTCCCTGCCCCTGCACTGAACTCCCTGCCTGCATTGAACTCCCTGCCCCTGCACTGAACTCCCTGCCCCTGCACTGAACTCTCTGCCTGCACTGAGCTCCCTGCCTGCACTGAACTCCCTGCCTGCACTGAGCTCCCTGCCCCTGCACTGAACTCCTTGCCTGCACTGAACTCCCTGCCCCTGCACTGAGCTCCCTGCCTGCACTGAACTCCCTGCCTGCACTGAGCTCCCTGCCTGCACTGAGCTCCGTGCCCCTGCACTGAACTGCCCCTGCACTGAACTCCCTGCCTGCACTGAGCTCCCTGCCCCTGCACTGAACTCCCTGCCTGCACTGAGCTCCGTGCCCCTGCACTGAACTGCCCCTGCACTGAACTCCCTGCCTGCACTGAACTCCCTGCCCCTACACTGAACTCCCTGCCTGCACTGAGCTCCCTGCCTGCACTGAGCTCCCTGCCCCTGCACTGAGCTCCCTGCCTGCACTGAGCTCCCTGCCCCTGCACTGAACTCCCTGCCTGCACTGAGCTCCCTGCCCCTGCACTGAACTCCCTGCCTGCACTGAACTCCCTGCCCCTGCACTGAACTCCCTGCCTGCACTGAACTCCCTGCCTGCACTGAACTCCCTGCCCCTGCACTGAACTCCCTGCCTGCACTGAACTCCCTTCCTGCACTGAACTCCCTGCCCCTGCACTGAACTGCCCCTGCACTGAACTCCCTGCCTGCACTGAGCTCCCTGCCCCTGCACTGAACTCCCTGCCTGCACTGAACTCCCTGCCCCTGCACTGAGCTCCCTGCCCCTGCACTGACCTTCCCGCCTGCACTGCGTTCCTGCCCTCTGAGCCAGCCCTTATGGAGGAGTCCCTGGAATCCTAATTTAGCCAATAGGACTGAGGCTTTCCCATCCAATTGCAGCTGCACAGAGTATCCCCATCAACATCTTTATTTTTATTTTTATTTTTTTAATCCTCACCCAATGACATTTTTGCATTTATCTTCAGATAGGTCAGGAGGGAGAGAGGGGGGAAGAAAGAGAGAGAAACATCTATGTGAGAGATACACATCCAGTGGTTGCCACCCACATGACCCCAAATGAGGCTGGGGACAAACTGCAGGAACCAAACCTGGGACTCTCTGGTATGCAGGCCACTGGCCAGGTCCCCATCAACATTACTGACCAATTAGAGCAGCTCCATTGGACCAATCAACCTTCGGGGATTGAGTCCTCATTTGCATGATGACAGACCAGCTAGGGATCAGAGGACTTCAGCTCCCCTCTGGCTCTGGGAGCACACTTTCCCTTTACACCAAGACTGAACACTGCATTTCCCTGGCTGAGCTGAAACACGGAGGTGTCTTGCTGGGAGAGAGTGGGGCAGACCAGAGCAGGCCAGAGCAGAGCTGTCCAGACAGAGAGGGGCCCAGTCCCGGGCTGCCTCACAGCCCTGCTGGTCTCACAGCTGCTGCATCACAGTTGAGCTCTTTTGCACTGAATAGTTTCCTTCTTCACCCAAATTGGGTATTCCAGTTGGCAATGAATTGGTTGACAACCATAAAGACAATTACAAATTAAAAATAATAGGTTTAATTCTCCCAGTTTAAAGTAAGAGAATAAATTTTCCTCCACTTTGTTTTCTTTGAGCATGTTGACCTAAGAACATGTAAACCTGTAGAAAATTTTTGTGAGAATTTATTTCAGCCAAAACTGACAACAAGGCCTGGAAGCAAGATGTCATATGCTCTGGAGAATGACAATTTGGAGTTTCTTTTATGTATTTGGAATCAAGGAGGGAATGTAAGGAAGATTAAGTGAAGGTGGGGAAAGCAATGTGGGGTTGGATTACAGGAGAGTTAGCGAGGTTATGTACTCCCATGCGGGTGGTTAGTCTACAGTGTTGTGAGTGTGGTAGTGGTGTGAGATAAATTATCAAGAAATAACCAAGTTTAATACATACATATGCATGGGAACCCCACATACATGAGAGAGTCAGAGACCACTGCACATGCATGGGAAGTTCATAGACAAAGACTGTGTCATATATATGACACTCTGAGCTAAGAATGAGGTAAGGCAACTTGGAGGCTACTAAGGTTTCTTGCAGGGCGATAAGAACAGATGTTTAGTAATTAAAAGTTTGTCCTGCACTACAAGTAGGTAAAAAAAGTCATCTCTGATTATCTCCTATTATGGGAACAGCCCTTAAGTTAAGTTTTTCAAAGTAGTCAAGTGGGGACAGCAGTTTCTCTTGAGCCCACAGGGTCCTGGTTGCCTCTAGTTTAAAATGATCTGCCTAGCAGATGTACATCTGAACTTCCACAGCTATATACAGGGTTGAGACTCTTTTCTGTCTTACTAATTTTTTTGTGGACAAAAAAGGTGTTCTACAGAAAGTAACCATACTGGGTGATCTGATCATAAATTCCCAACTGGGCAGTGATGGTGGGTAGTCATGCCCAGTCATTTTACTTCTTTAGTAAAAGGTTTACCTTTGCCTTCAGCAAGCCCTCTCCATTGTTTCTGTGCACCTAGGTTAACACACCTTTGTATTACATGGTAAGCACCCTCATGGGAGCATGTAATCTTAACTGCCCTGTATTCCAATTCTGTCTTGTTTTCTCCCACCTTCATGTTATTTTCCTTAAATTTCCTACTTAATTTCAAACAAATAAAAGAAACTGCAAAGTTGCTATTCTCTGGAGCATTTCAGAAATTGATTATCAGCATCATCATCTCTTTTGACTCAACAACTCTACAGGTTTGGACACTCTTTTAGTGACAGCCATAGTTCTAGGTCTCCTGGCTTGCTTCTCCCAGCTTGGACCTCCAGGCCCAGAAGCAAAGGCAGGGATCATGGGGCCCAAAGTAAAGCCTTGGTCTCACAAGTGGGGGTTGGGTGGAATAAGGGAGCCCCCACTCTTGTCTTCATCCACCCAGAACTTGGCCTAAATACTGGTAGTTAAGGGCAACATGAGAAATGCTGAAGTCCTGACCTTCCTGGGAGGACAGCCAGGGACTGGGAGCTGGAGAGAGAGGAAGTCCCATTCCTTTGGTTGTGCTGGTCAGCGGTAGGATTTTCTGTCAGCTGGGAGGAAGGAGAAAGCACATCTCAGTTCAAACACCACAGACTTGCTTTCCTCACTGTGTTTTAGTAGATTTTCTTGAATAAATGTTTCTTCATTTGCTGTATGCCTATACCTGTACAGGACCTTCATTTCTTTAATATGACTTCTTCCTTATTTGGAGCTAGATTTGTCAAAATCCTTCCCAATGGATCTTTCAAAAGATGTAACATCTTTGCAAATGCATTATAACAAAACAGTGACTAAATGACGTACAAAAAAGCAAAACAAAAAAACCCCCTAAAAATGACCCAGTTATAGACTTGATTATAATGTAATTTACATGGAACACTGTCTTTTCTGTAAAATACAATAGTTCAGAATAATAATTAGAGTTATAAATGAAATTATATCAGAATTTGTAGACTTCTGGAGATTTATTTTTTTTAAATCATCACCTGAGGATATTTTTCTATGTATCTTCAGATCGAGTGGGAGGGAGGGAGAGAAGGAGAGACGGGGGGTAGGAGGGGGGGTAGGAGGGAGGGAGGGAGGGAGAGAGGGAGGGTGGCAGGGAGGGAGGGAGGGAGAGAAAGAGAAATATTGATGTGAGAGAGACACATTGACTGGTTGCCTCTTGCACAACCTCAACCTGGGCCAGGAACCAAACCACAACTGAGGTACGTGCTCTTGAACAGAACTGAACCTGTGACTCTTTGGTTCATAGGCAGACACTCTAACCACTGAGCAAAACTGGCCAGAGCTAGTGATTTTTATATAATCTCTAGAATATTCATTTTAGTATAATTGTTATAAATTTATTTGACAACATTTTCCATGTACCCTAAGTATCAGTTTTTTTAATTCACAAGGACAGAAACAATTTCTTGAGGCATTCCAGAGGCTTATTGGAATGACCTAAAGATAATTCTAGGTCAAGAAAAAGTTTCTTAAAATGTATACCCTGGGAAGATTGCCAAATATATTTAACCAGAAGATTGTATATTATTATTATTGTGACACAGTATTAAATTACTTATTCATTTATAGTGACAACCAGAGACAATAAACACAAACATAGACTAGTAAAAACTAGTTCTTATGATTAAGGTGGGTTTTTAAGTAATTAAATACCTAATTAGCATAATATTACATATAACCATTTTAATAATATGTAGAACTTTTGTTTCCTAGACAAATACAGGAAAAAGCCTTTTCCCTTATAACAGACAGGAAAAGAACCAAACAGAATCTGTATTAGTTTACGTTAAATTTATTTATCTAATTAAATTTATTCTTTAGTTTACCTATTTTTTTTGTTTTTTTGTTTGTTTGTTTTTTTTGCTTCTTTACTCTACATAATCTACTCCCAGACCCTCTGTAATTTTCTTAGTCCCCTTCAGTTTTTTATAAGTTATTCAGAAATAACCAACTTTAGAACCACCTATTTTCAATTTTATATTACCAAAACTATATAATTTCTTTCCAATTTAATTATAATTCTTAACGCTTAGAAACTTTTTGTTTTCAGTGACAAGTAATTAACATCCCTCAGATCGTCAAATACACCGTATAGCTTCCAGAAACAAGCTGTTTTATTGGCAAACATATTCACATTTTCAAGAGATATTTTTCAAATAAAATACAAGATGTATTCATTAACAGATCTAAATCCATTCTCCAGCTTCTTTGTAATAAGAAGCCCAAAACAGGAAAACTCAGATCAATTAATATTTCAGTACCGTATTTAAAAATATTTAGATATTTAATACTCTTCATTATTTAATCCAGTAAAAAACTCCAAACTTGAAGTTATCAAAGACTTTGGAAAACTCTGTTTAGATATATAATTATTACTGAAAAGCTTTATCAAAAAACCTTCATTTTATTTGTATCTATTTATTATGTCTTAAAAACTCCGTGAAATTTTTAAGAATATGTTTTTATTGATTTTTTTTTTTAGAGAGAGATGAAAGAAGAGAAAGAAAGATAGAAGGAAGACAGAGATAAAAACACTGGTGTGAGAAACATTGATTGGCGGCCTCCTGCACCTTCCCTACTGGGGATCATGCCTGCAACCGGGACATGTGCCCTTACAGGGAATCAAACCAGCCACCTTTCGGTGAGTGGGATGACACCCAAGCAACTGAGCCATACTGGCCAGGCCTAATTTATACTTCATCATCCCTTCACCTTTTCTTAAGCACTGCACCGTATAACTTACTGGGAGTACCATTCCTTTTGGATCTATTCATTGTGGGTATGGCCACGTTATTGGAACCCCTTTTTATTTCTAATGCATTTCAGTTGATTGTCTTAGGCTTACCAGATACATCATTCTATCAGCAAATAATGATAATTCTTCTTTTTTCTTCCAATATTTTTACTTTTCCCCTTTTGTCCAATTGCATACTATCCATTTCCTATAATGCATACACCTATTTTATATATCATTTTAAAATCTATATACTACAATACTATAACATATTAATCTTTAAACACTTCAGGAGTATTATAAAATGATAAAATTTTTGAATAAAACAAAGGTAACATTTTTATAATATTGAGTGTGCCAGGTTAGAAATTGCTGAATGGCTAAGTTGCAGAAAGCTTTTTCTGTTACTACTTTGTTGTACAACTTTTATAAAATGTAGTCTAAGACATTTGAATGCTAATAGTTGATTGTACTTATCTGAAGGCCCTTACTCAATTGAATACACTTAGTAAACGTTTTTTGGTGTCAATGTTGCAGACAGCTGGGGAAATACATGAGGGCAACCAGAGTGGCGTCTCAGGCTTCATACTCCTGGAATCTCAGAGAGTCCTGAAGAACAGCAGATCCTGTTTTGAATGTTCCTGTCCATGTACCATGGTCTCAGTGGTGGAAAATGTGCCCACAATCCTGGCCACTAGCTTTGATGTGCATCTGCTTACTCCCATGTGCTTATTCTTTTTATTTTTTTAATCCTTACTCGAGGACATTTTTCCATTTTTTATTCAGACAGAGCAGGAGGGAGAGAAAGGAAGAGAGAGAAAAACATCGACGTGAAAGGGACACATCAAGTGGCTGCCACCAGCATGACCCAACCAGGGCCGGGGACAAACTGTAACTGAAGTACATGCCCTTAGCGGGAACCGGACCCGGGTCTCTCTGGACCTCAGACTGACACTCTAACCGCTTAGCCAAACTGGCCAGGGCTATTCTTGGCCAACCTGTCCTTCGCCAACCACTTCTTTGTCACCAATACAGCTCTGAAGATGCTGGTGAACCTTCAGTCCCTGAACAAAACCATCTCTTTTGTGGGATGTCTGACACAGCTCTACTTCCAGGTCTGCTTGGTGACCCTGCATAACTTTATCCTGGTAATGAGGGCTTTGGCCATTACGTGGCCATCTGCCGTCTCCTTCACTATGTCACAGCTATGAGCCCTGGGCACTGTACTTTGCTCCTCTCTTTCTGTTAGGTGATCTCTTTCCTATAAGGCGGCGGTCCTCAGCCTGTGGGTCCTGACCCCTTTGAGGGGTCAAACGACTCTTTCACAGGAGTCGCCTAAGACATAACAGTACCAAATTACACTTATAAAGTAGCAACAAAAATAATTTTATGGTACACCTCAACATGAGAAACTGTATTTAAAGGGTCACAGCATTAGGAAGGTTGAGAACCACTGCCAAGGTCTCTTCTTCACCCTCCTCATGACGAGGGTGACCTGGGTCCTGGAAGATTCACTGCATCTTCTGTGAAATGTATGTCTTGCTGGAACTCACGTGTTCCTGCACCCAAGTCATTCACACAGTGCAGATTATCATGGGCTACTTCTTCTTCATGCCTTTAGTTTCCTAATTTTGTCCTATGTCTGGATTGTCAGAGCCATCTTCTGAATACCGTCAGCTTTTAGCAAATACTAAGCCTTCTCCACCTGTGCCTCCCATTTGGCTGTGGTCACCCTCTGCTATGGGACACTTGGCATGGTATATCTGTGGACTGTGCACATCTGCTCCATGAAGGACTAGTGGCCTCAGTGATATGTGCACTGGTCACCCCCATGATGAACACTTTTATCTACAGCCTGAGGAACAAGGACATGTGTGGGCTCTGGGAAGACTTCTAGGGAAAGCCTTTCAGAGGTTCACATGGGGGTGATTTTGGACAGGATGTTAAAGTGAGACTGGGAATATTCTCTACAACATGCAGGACATTATCCTATGGGGGTCCCAGGAGTGATTAGGACATAGTTCCAGCTCCAAATGATCTCATATGTCTGCGATGAAAAAGAGACATGTATGTGTAACCCAAAGTTCCCCAGCATCACCAGCTTTGGCAATAAGTAGAGTCACACTAACACTAATACTGGAAGATTTCAGAATCAGATCCCTCTATTTGCCCGACCACAAGACCACAGTCAGAGCCTTATCCAGATATATCCAGTTATAGCCTGGGGAGACTGTGTGTCCTCTGACACCATACACTCATGTTCCTAAGCTCTGGTCTTTCCTAAGGAGCCTGCTGCACATAAACCATTTATGGAAGACACTTTGTGCTACCCCCACCACAGGTGTCCTGAAAGGCCACCCCTTACCTGACGCACTGCCAGGTGGAGCTCCCTGCTTTAGTGCTCACCCACAGTCCCTGCGCACACAGCCCCAGTGTTCCAGGCAAAAAGAGCAAAAAAGACCTTTGCTTTGTGTAGACTTATTCCTTGGGCTCCAAAGCAATACTGCCTCTCTTGACTTTGTCCTGCAATCCTTTTCTCTGAAAGATGCCAGACCTCTTCCTTGTGAATTCCATTCTGACTTATTTCTGTGGCTCCTCACCTCCCATCTCTTCTTCAAGTAACAACTCCTTCCCCCCTTTTTTTTTTTTATCCTCATCCGAGGACATTTTTCCATTTTTTGTACAAACAGAGTGGAGGGAGAGAGAGGAAGAGAGAGAGAGGGAAACATCGATGTGAAAGGGACACATCGAGTGGCTGCCACCCGCACAACCAACCAGGGCCAGGGACAAACTGCAACCGAGGCACATGCCCTTAGCGGGAACCGAACCCGGGCCTCTCCGGACCGCAGGCGGACGCTCTAACCGCTGAGCCAAACCAGCCAGGGAACAACTCCTTCCCTTTGGAATGTCAAGGTAATTTCCTGTTTTCAGACCCCTCAGGGCACAACCATGCACAGAGCAGAAACCACAAATCACCTCACTGTTCTCATCCTGTTAATTGTTGACTGTTAACTATCCTATACCCACTAATATAAAATAAATGTGTCTATTTCTTTTACTTTTTAAAAATTAATCTTTATTGTTGAATGTATTACAGATGTTCCTCATTCTTCCCCCATTGACTGCCTCCTCCCCACTCCCTCCCCACTTCCTCCCCTCTCCTGCCTTTTCCCACACTGTTGTCTGTGTCTATTGGTTATGCATATATGCATATAAGTTCTTTGGTTTATTTCTTCCCATCCCCAACCCCCCTCCCCTTTGAGGTTTGTCAGTCTAGCAACCAATTTGTGCTTCGTAATCCCTTCACCTTTTTCACCCATTCCTCCCAACCCCCTCCCATCTGGCAACCAACAAAATGTTCTCTGTATCTATGAGAATGTTTCTGTTCTGCCTGCTCATTTTGTTTGTAGATTCCATTGTCGATAGATATGTATTCATTGCCATTTTGTTTGTTCATATATTTTATCTTTTTCTTCAAAAAGACCTTTCAACATTTCATATAATAACGGTCTGGTGGTGATGAACTCCTTTAACTTTTTCTTGTCTGGGAAACTTTATATGGCCATTGAATCTAAATGACAGCTTTGCAGGATAGAGTAATCTTGGTTGTAGGTTCTTGCTTTTCATCACTCTGAATATTTCCTGTTACTCCCTTCTGGCCTGCAAAGTTTCTTTTGAGAAATCAGCTGACAGCCTTATGGGAACTCCCTTGTAGGTAACTAACTGCTTTTCTTTTGCTGCTTTTAAGGTTCTCTCTTTGTCTTGAACCTTTTACGTTTTGATGATGATGTGTCTTGGTGTGGGCCTCTTGTGGTTCATCTTGTTTGGGACTCTCTGTGCTTCCTGGACTTGTGTGTCTGTTTTCTTCACCAAGTTAGGAAAGCTTTCTGCCATTATTGTTTCAAATAGGTTTTTGATTTCTTGTTCTCTCTCTTCTCCTTCTGGCACCCCCAAGATGAGAATGTTGGCATGCTTGAAGTTGTCCCAGAGGCTTATTACACTATCCTCATTTCTTTGGATTCTTTCTTTTTGCTGTTCTGATTGGATGTTTTTTGCTTCCTTATATTCCAAATTGATGGTTCGCTTTTGGTTTTACCTATTCTACTATTAAATCTGTGTAAATTATTCTTTATTTCAGTTAGTGCCTCCTTCATTTCTGACTGTGAATCCTTCGTTTCTGACTGCTCCTTTTTTTATGCTCTTGAGGCCCTCACTACGTTTGCTGAGGTTCTCACTAAGTTCACTGAGCATTCTTATAAGCAGTATTTTGAAGTCAGCATCTGTCAGGTTGCTTATCTCTATTTTGCTTAGTTCTTTTCCTGGAGTTTTGTTCTGTTCTTTCATTTGGGACTTGTTTCTTTGTCTCCTCATTTTGGCTGCCTCCCTGTGTTTGTTTCTATGTATTACTTAACTAGAGGTATGGGGCTAGCTGAGACCAGATGCTGCTCGTTTGAAAGAATTTAGGAAAACCTGAAGCAGGATCCAAGATAGGCCAATCCTATAGTTAACCAACTGGCAATAGCTTGGGTGGGCCTAAAAGTTGGGTGTGGTGGGGCCTCAGGGAATCACCAGGGTGGAACAACCAGTGTGAGCCAGGTTGCTGGAGTCCCAGATATGGTGGCTGTCTGCTACCCCAGGGAAGGGCTCAACAAAGGAACAAAGGCCTCTGACAGCATATTTGTCCCGGAAAAAAAACCCTCTCCAGCCCTTGCTCCAATGCCAAACAGCTCAGTTCTTCCCCATATGTCTCTAGTGACCCTCAAGCTGCCTCCCCTCCAAGCTTAGAGGGAGAGAGTCCGATAAGTTAGTGCACGGGCCCTTTAAGAGGAGCTGCCTGGGGCTCCAGCCGCCTCAGCCTCCCTGAGCCTCAGTTCCTGCTGGGTTTTCCAGCCAGAAGTTATGGGGATTCTCTTCCTGGCACTGGAACCCTGTGCAGGGCACCTGGTGTGGGACGGGGACCCCTCAGTCTTCAGAGAGGACCTTCCCAGCTGAGGTGTCCTCCTGATTTTTATCCACCACACGTGGGTGTGGGAGCAGCCCGTCCGCCTCTGCCCTCCTACCAGTCTCCATGTGGCTGCTGCTTTAATCCGTAGTTGTAGGACTTCCATTGAGCTCGATTTCAGGTGGTTTTGAATGATGGTTGTTCTGTAGTTTAGTTGTAATTTTGATGTGGCTGTGGGAGGATGTGATACCGCGTTTACCTACCTGCCATCTTGACTGCTATTGCTTTTACTTTTATCCAACCCCAGGGATCTGCCCCCTCCCCTTAGCTTTCTTCCCTGCCTAATCTATCACCAATGGATTTTATGTAACCCCCTTACCTCTCCCCCTTTTAGGGTGATGTAGAAAATAAGTGGTAAAACTGCCGTTTTCTGGAGCACTTCCTCAATTCTTTGAGATTTTGCTTCCAGTGAAAAGGACAAACACATGACCTTACCCCCTGGAATTTAAGGGAATGGCAAGAACTAGCTGTTAATAGATAACTACTGCATTGTATAGACAACCATTGCATTGTGTACACTGAAACTGATTGTTCCCTCAGGCATAACAGCTAACTGCAAATATCTGCTTCTGTACTGCTTGCTTGTTCGCATACCCTTAACCCAAATTCCTTAAGAGGGGTAAGACAACTATATAAGCAACCCTCCCCCTGAGTTTGGGGCTGCTCTCTCCTCTGCATAGAATGGGACAGTTGCCGCATGGCTAATAAAGCTCTCTTAATTTGAACCCAGTTCGGAGTCTGAGTCTGGTCTGTCTTGTTGGTCTATAACACCAGTGATTGTCACCAGTTTGGCCCAAATAAATTCATAGAAATTTAATCCGGGTTTGAATATTTCTTACATTGATAAGGAGTTTCTCAGTGATGAATCCAATGCCTTTTCCTCCTATGTACACAATGCACAAAATTTTCCCAAGTTTTGGGTACAATACCTGCAAATAATTCTAAGACAATCTGACCAACTCCCTTCCCTTCAATATCCATGTCAAAGACTCTGCGTCACTAGGGTTGGAAGGCTTAACTTGGGGAGAACAATGTGACATTTTCACTTGTAGATACATTTAGAAGGGGGTTCAGAGCACCTCCTGGCCACCCCGAAGCTCTCAATGTTTTTAAATCCTCACCGTTCCAGTCCCACAAGATTACCTTCCAGGATGGAGCCCAGCCTACTCTTCCCTCTACCACTGGCTCCTGGAAGCACATCTCCTACTTCTCCTCTGGGCTCTACCTCTCAGCCTCTCAATCTTTCTTCAGCCTCTGATCCTCAGAAACCATGTCTAGCAAGTCCACTAAAGAAGCCACAGCAGCAGCCACTGTGGCTTCAGTGGCAACTCAGTCAAGGTCTCTGGGCTTTGCCACTTTAACTTTGGCAACATCTTTGTGTCCTGCTCCAGGAGCTGTTTTTAGTTGAAAGAACAATTGACTGATAAACAATTATTATTTAGACTTCAGTGTTTGCCAGAAATTTTCTGAAAAAATGAATAAAGTAAGCCTATCCCTGTTAGGAAAACAACAGATGATAATGTGTTGCTAATTATAATGCTTGTTTAAAAAAAATTAAAAGTTTGGAAAAGTTGTATCTGGCATGGTGAGCTCAACAGCTTCCCCAAATGCAAACTAGACAAAAAAAATTTAATGTCAAAAGGATAAAAGTATACCACACCCAATGATATGGTATCAGATTCCACATTGCTACTGATTTAAGGAACTACCATTTCTTGTTCTGGCTGGTTTGCTTCAGTAGTTAGAGTGTTGGCCCACAGACCAAAGAGTCATGGGTTGATTCCAGTCAATGGCATGTACGTTGGTTGTGGTTTGGTCTCCAGCCCTGGTTGGGGTCATGCAGGAGGAAATGAGTAGATGTGTCACTCTCACACCAATATTTCTCTCTCTTTCTCTCTCTCCCTCTCTCCCTCACACCCTCTCTGAAGATAAATGGGAAAATATCCTCAGGTGAGGATTAAAAAAAAAACTACCATTTCTCAAGTTTGATATTGTATCAAAGAGAAATATCCATAATTAACTGAAAAGACTATTAAAACATTCTTCCCAATTCTTATTACATATTTGTATAAGGCTATATTTTCTTCACATACTTCAAACCAAAATAAGATATCACTACAGAATGCAGAAGTATATATGAGAATTTATCCATCTTCTGTTAAACCAGATATTTTAAAGATTTGAAAAAATATAAAAGAGTGCCATTCTTCTAATGAAATTTTTGTTTTGAAAACTACACTACTTTTCATGGAAAAAACTACTATAGTTGCATGAGATGGGCACATAATTTTTTAAAAGTAAATTAGTAAATATTTATTTTATTTTTTTATCTTCACCCGAGGACATGTGTGCATTTATCTTCAGATAGTGCAAGAGGGAGAGAGAGGGAAATAGAGAGAAAAAACATCAATGCGAGAGAGACACTTTGAGTGGTTGCCACCCACATAACCCCAAACAGGGCCGGGGACAAACTGCAATTGAGGTACATGCCCTTAGCAGGAACCAAACCCAGGACTCTCTGGTTCACAAGCCGATGCTCTAACCACTGTGCGAAACCAGCCAAGGTGGCTTGTGGTTCTTAGTGCATGTACTGGTGTTTGCAGCTGAGGTTCCTATCTAACTGTCCTTTGTCTCTTTATGTATCACCTACTTGGGTGAGGGTAATATGGGGGCTCACATTCTGCATTGTTAACTCTCAGTAAGAGTTAGGTTTTGATACATATTTTAGCCAGGCTAAGGGACCTCAGCAGCTCATCGTTTGGGCATGAGTGTTCCCTGTTTTTTTTTTTTTATCCTCACTGGAGGACATTTTTCCATTTTTTTCGTTCAGACAGAGTGGGAGGGAAAGAGAGGGAGAGAGAGAGAGAGAAACATCGATGTTAAAGGAACACATCGAGTGGCTGCCACCCGCACAACCCAACCAGGGCTGGGGACAAACTGCAACTGAGGTACGTGCCCTTAGCGGGAACCGAACCCGGATCTCTCCGGACCTCAGGCCAACACTCTAAACGCTGAGCCAAACCGGCCAGGGTGTATTCCCTGTTTTCTGTAGATTTCACTAGCTACTCATGATTTTGTAGACAGTCAGCTGTAGCAGGATGAGTACAGGCAGCTAGCCACTTCTGGGGGAGGACTGGCAAGGAACCAGGGAGCATGTGGGCTCCAACCACCTCCCTTGGATATATGGGTGATGTGTCTAGCGTGGGGAGGCAGGCTAAGGACTCCTGCATCTCCAGGCATTTTGATGAGACACCCCCTTCCACCCCCTAACACACACACACATTGACCTTGATACCATAGATAGTCAGGGAGTAGTGGGAAGTCTCCAACACTGGCCAAGGTAGGGCAGGGGGAGGTTCTTGCACTGAGTGTACCAAAGGCTAGAAAGATGAATAGATAGGGCCCAAGCATGCCAAAAGATAAAAAGATAATTATGTGTAAAAAAAAAAAAAGAAAAAAAAAGCCCTTTCCTCCCTATTCCTATAAAAACAACACTTGAGCAGGAAGGGGACATAGTCTTTTATATGAGAGTCAACCATTCTGCTAGGTTGCTGTACCTGAATAAACCTCTTTTCTTTTGCACCTACATCTGTCTCACAAGTTTGGCTTTTGTCTTATGGTTGGCAGCCAAATCTACCTTTCAGTTACACCAGGGCATTTCTCTGTCTCCATCCCAACCTCCCATACTTTCTCCTACGTGCATAAAAATAACCCTATCACTGCTATTTTATCTAAGGGAGTTATTGCTGCTTCCACTGAAGAACAACAATTAATAACCTTGTCAGGTAGTTCCAAGTCTTTTCTTGCTCTCAATCCATCACTTCTAGCTGCAAAACACACTTCATATTGCATCCACAAAGTACAGTAACAGTATTCTGTAAACACTAGTAGGTAGGAGAAAACAGAGAAGCTAGC
This sequence comes from Molossus molossus, assembly GCF_014108415.1. NCBI lineage: Eukaryota > Metazoa > Chordata > Mammalia > Chiroptera > Molossidae > Molossus > Molossus molossus. The sequence goes on along the minus strand of NW_023425364.1, from coordinate 61,809 downwards.
TAAAGCAAGAGGCAGCAAAAGAAAAGCTGGGAGAGGTCCATGCCACGGTGAAGCCAAGTATCCCCCCTAATTCTTCAGGTTGTGTACCACATCCAGTGGTCCCAAGCATCATACCAGATGCAAAATCCAGTTTATTCCAATTTTCCTAGCATTTCTCACGTTCAGAAATAAGGATGACCCTGCTTACCCACTCTACCCACTGAAGAACAGGACAGTCCCAGGTCCTCCTACCCTTTCTTAAAATTAAGTAATTATTTTCTATGACCACCAGGCACCTGTTCCCAGGGCCCAAGCTCTCTCCTGTGTAAAGACATTTGATGCAAAGATATAAACAAAATTCTAGAGAGTTAGGTCCAGGATTACATAAAGTAAAAAACAATGCGCAATGACAATGGACAATCAGATTGTTAGATATAGAAAGGCATTTGAAAACATTTCAACATAGATGACTGAGTTTACAAATGAAAATGAATATGCAAATATGCATAGCTCATGGACACAGACAACAGTGTGGTGAAGGGGTTAAGTGATGTTAGGGTTAGGGTTGGGAGACAGGGGCTGGCTAGTGTTGGGCAAAAAGGGCAAGATGAGGGGCTAATCATCAGAAAAAAACCCCCGAAAAGCAGCTAGTGAGGACCATATAGCCAGAGACACTGACTCGATCCTGGTAGGATTGCGGAGGTGCGAGAGGGGGGTTGGGAGCCCATGAACAGCAGTGGCCTTAGCTGTGAGCAATGCCCTTGGGTTAAACACCCAAGTGGCTCCACAGCACAGAGTCGGGCAGATGCTAAAATAGCCACAGCCACTCACCTTGGGCTCCGGCACAGGGAGGGTGGACTGAACAGGAACTGTGTGGGGACACTTGGGATTTAGAGGGAACTCAGAGATTTTGCTGAGTTGCGGCCACACAGGATGGTGGCCATCTTACTCTTTCCCAGTGCTCTGGGCAGAGGCAGCAGCCCCTCCCTCAGAGATTCAACGCCACCAAGGTGGGCCATTGAAATGCAAATTGAGGCTCATTAACAACCAGCATCTACCCCACCCTCCCCTTACACTGAGCACCTGAGGGAGTTTTTCATTCAACTGAGAAGTCAAGGCTCTTCAAGTGACCACTATTGATAGCCTCAAGGCAAAAAGCTAGAGGATAATTGAACCATTCCTGGGCTAGCAACTCTAACCAGGAAAGTAAGACTTGACAGTGGTGTTTAACGTGGGTCCTCCCTGACTCATCCAAACCCAGGAGAGAGAGCCACAAACAGCAGAACACCAACACCCACAGGGAATATTTAGCAGGCTCCAAAGCCCACTGTGATAGCCAAAATGGTGAAACAAAAAAACAAATGCCAAAGGAAAGAACAAGAGACCTCTACCAAAGATGAGATAAATGAGGAGCAGTTAAGCAAGTTAACAGAACTAGAATTCAGAGCCATGATCTTGAGGAAGCTCAACAGTATGAGTAAGGATATCAACACCATGACTAAAGACATAGAAATGTTGACAATCAACCAATTGGAAATTAAAAACAACCAAGAAGAAATGAAGAATGACTATCAGAAATTAAGAACACATTAAAAGGTCTAAACAGCAGAGTAGAGGAAGCTGAGGACCAGATCAGTGAATTAAAAGACAGGGTAGAAAAAAATCAACCAATCAGAAAACAAAAAGGAAAAAAACAATTGAAAAGCAGGGAGACAGCTTAAGAGAACTGTGGGACAACTGGAAACGTATTAATATTTGCATCATAGGAGTCCCCAAGAAGAAGAAAATGAGCAAGGGTTAGAGAATATATTTGAAAAAATAGTGACAGAAAACTTCCCTAATTTGGTGAAGGAAGAAGGCATTTAAGTTCAAGAAACACAGAGAGCCCCCAGTAAGAAGAACCCAAACAGGCCCACACCAAGACACATAGTAATTAAAATGCCAAAAATTAAAGACAAAGAGAGAATCCTAAAGGCAGCAAGAGATAAGCAACAGGTTACTTACAAAGGAAACCCCATTAGGCTCTCAGCTGACTTCTCAACAGAAACACTACAGACCAGAAGGGAAGAGCACAAAGTAATCAAGGTCATAAAAAACAAGGATCTGAATCCAAGACTACTCTACCCAGCAAGGCTATCTTTCAAAATAGAAGGTCAAATAAAGAGCTTCCCAACAACAACAACAACAAAAAAGACTAAGGGAATACATTAGCACCAAACTACTAGCACTGCAAGAAATGTTAAAAGGACTGCAGTAATTAGTAGAAGAAATAAGAAGAAAAATATAACCACATTAAACAAAATGGCAATAAATAAGTACATATCAATAATCACATTAAATGTAAATGGATTGAATGCTCCGATAAAAAGACACAAAGTAGTTGACTGGATAAGAAATCTTGACTCATCTGTATGTTGTTTACAAGAAACCCACCTCACAACAAAAGACTCAGATAGGTTGAAAGTGAAGGGATGAAAAAAAAAAAAATCTTCCAAGCAAACAGAAAGAAAAAAAAAGCTGGGGTAGCAATACTCATATCTGATAAAATAGATTTCAAAATGAAGGCCATAACTAGAGACAAAGAAGGCCACAACATAATATTGAAAGGATTTATACAACAGGAAGATATAACCTTGGTAAACATATATGCACCCAATATAGGAGCACCAACATATATTAAAAATTTTCTGGAGGAATTCAAAGGAGAAATCGACAGCAATACAATCATAGCAGGGGACTTCAACACCCCGCTAACATCACAGGATAGATCCTCTAGACAAAAAAATTAGCAAGGAAACAGACTCTAAATGAAACACTAGACCAAACGGATTTAATAGATATCTACAGAGAATTATACCCCAAAACTAAAAAATTCACATTCTTCTCAAGTGTACATGGAACATTCTCAAAGATAGACCACATGTTAGGACACAAACTAAATCTATACAAGTGCAAGAAGATTGTAATCATATCAAGCATCTTCTCAGATCACAATGGCATGCAACTAGAAATCAATTGCAACAAGAACATGCAAAGACATGTGAACACATGGAGGCTAAATAGCATATTGTTAAACAATAAATGGGTTACTGAGGAGATCAAGGAAGAAATTAAAAACTTCCTGGAAACCAATGAAATTAAACACACAACAACACAAAATCTGTGGGATACAACGAAAGTAGTTCTGATTGAGAAGTTGATAGCACTACAGGCCTACCTCAAGAGACAAGAAAAATTTCTAATAGATTATCTAACCTCATAACATAAAGAATTAGAAAGCAAACAAAAAGAAAACCCCAGAGCAAGTAGAAGGAAGGAAATAGTGAAGATCAGAGCAGAAATAAATGACATGGAGACAAAACAAGCAATTCAAAGGATCAATGAAACAAAGAGCTGGTTTTTTGAAAAGGTAAACAAGATTGATAAACCCTTAGCTAGACTCACCAAGAAACAAAGAGAGAGAACCCAAATACACAAAATCAGAAATGAAAGAGGAGAAGTAACAACTGACACCACAAAAGATTGTTAACAACTACTATGAACAATTATATGGCAACAAATTCAACAATCCAAGCGAAATGGAAAAATTTCTAGAAACACATAGTCTCCCAAAACTGGACCAGGAAGAGATACAAAACTTGGACAGACTAATAAGAATTAAGAAAATTGAAGAGGCAATCAAGACTCTCTCAACAAACAAAAGCCCAGGCCCTGATGGCTGCTTGGGGGAGTTTTACCAAACATTCAAAAAAGAACTAACACCCATTCTCCTCAAACTACTTGAAAAAATTCAAGAAGGAAGACTTCCAAACTCATTTTATGAGGCTAGCATAATTCTATTTCCAAAACCAGAAAAAGACACTTCAAAAAAAGAAAAGTACAGGCCAATATCCCTGATGAACATAGATGCCAAAATCCTAAACAAAATACTAGCAAATCAGATCCAGCAATATCATTAAAAAACTATTCACCTTGACCAAATGGGATTCATCCCAGGGATGCAAGGCTGGTACAATATTTGCAAATCAATAAATGTGATACACCACATAAATAAAATGAAGAATAAAAACCACATGATCATATCAATAAATGCTGAAAAAGCATTCGACAAAATCCAGCATCCATTTCTGATAAAAACACTCAGCAATGTGGGAACAGAGGGATCATATCTTGACATAATAAAGGCCATATATGAAAGACCTACAGCCAACATCATACACAATGGGCAAAAGTTAAAAGCATTTCCCTTAAGAGCAGAAACAAGACAAGGATGCCCACTTTTATTTAACATAGTACTGGAAGTCTTAGCCACAGCAATCAGACAGGAAGAAAAAATAAAAGGGATCCAAATTGGAAAGGAGGAAGTGAAACTGTCATTATTCACAGATAACATGATACTATATGAGGAAAACCCCAAATACTGCTTCAAAAATTTACTAGACTTATTAACTGATTTTAGTAAAGTAACAGGATAGAAAATTAATGTCAAGAAATCAATGGCATTCTTATACACCAATGATGAACTCACAGAAAGAGAAACTGAAAAAAACAATCCCGTTTACCATCACGGCAAAAAATTTAAGATACCTAGGAATAAACTTAACCAAAGAAGTAGAAACCTATTTGCAGAAAACTACAGGACATTGAAAAACAAAATGGGGGAAGATATAAAAAAGTGGAAGCACATACGTTGTTCATGGATTGGAAGAATTCACATCATTAAAATGTCCATACTACCCAAAGCAATCTACAGATTCAATGCAATCCCCATCAAAATACCAATGACATATTTCGCAGAACTAGAACAAATACTTCAAAAGTTTATATGGAACCAAAAAAAAGACCTCGAATAGCCACAGCAATCTTGAAAAAGAAGGAAAAGTAGGTGGGATCACAATACCCGATATCAGGTTATACTACAAAGCTACTATAATCAAAACAGCCTAGTACTGGCACAAGAACAGGCATATAGAACAGTGGAATAGAACAGAGAACCCAGAAATGGACCCAAGACATTATGCTCAATTAATATTTGACAAAGGATGCAAGAGCATACAGTGGAGTAAGGATAGCCTCTTTAATAAATGGTGTTGGGAAAATTGGACAGCTACATGCAAAAAAATAAAACTAGACCATCAACTTACACAATACACAAGAGTAAACTAAAAATGGATAGAAGACTTAAATGTGACTTATGAATCCATAAAAATCCTAGAAGAAAATGTAGGCAACAAAATTTTGGACATCATATGCAGCAGAATTTTCACTGATACATCACCTAAGGCAATAGAAACAAAGGAGAAAATGAATACATGAGGACTACATCAAACTTAAAAGCTTCTGCACAGTGAAAGATACAATCATCAAAATGGAAAGGCTACCCACTGTATGGGAGAGCATAAGCCAATGATATATCAGATAAGGGGTTAATTTCCAATATATATATATATATATATATAGAATGCTCATACAACTCAACAAAAGGAAGACAAAGAACCCAATTACAAAATGGGCAGAGGAACTAAATAGACACCTCTCCAAACAGGACATACAAATGGCTAAGAGACATATGAAGCAATGCTTGACATCACTAATAATCAGACAGATGCAAATTAAAACAACAGTGAGGTATCACCTCACACATCTTAGAATGGCCACCATGAACAAATCATCAAACAAGTGTTGACAGGGTATGAAGAAAAGGGGACCCTAGTACACTGCTGGTGGGAATGCACACTGGTGCAGCCACTATGAAAAACTATATGGTGTTACTTCAAAATATTAAAAATTGCACTTCCATTTGACCTAGTGATTCAACTTCTAGGAATATACCCAAAGAAGCCTGAAACACCAATAAAAAAGAATATATGTACCCCCATGTTCATAGCAGCACTATTTACAATAGCTAAGATCTGGAAACAGCCCAAGTGTCCATCAGTAGACAAATGGATAAAAAAGCTGTAGTACATATACACAATGGAGTATTACGCAGCTGTAAGAAAGAAAGATCTCTTATCCTTTGAGACAACTTGGAAGGACCTGGAGAGTATCATCCTAAGTGAAACAAGCCAAACAGAGAAAGACAAGTTTCATATGATCTCACTTATTTGTGGAATATAATGAACATAGCAGTCTGAGGAATGGGAAAGTCCCAGAGACTTGGAAGTGAAGTACAGACTGACAATCCCCGGAAGAGGGGGTGGTGGGGGAGAGATTAATCACAGAACTTATATGCATGTATGCATGAACAATGAACATGGACAAAAAGCTGGGGCCAGGGTGGGAAGGGAGTTGGAGGGAAGTATGAGTTGGGGGAAAGGAGAAACATCTGTAACAAAAATAAATTAAGTAATTAAAAAAAAAAGAGCAACCTGAAATCTGAGGACATGGCTGTGTATTTCTGTGTGAGACACAGTGAGGGGAAGTCAGTGTGAGCCCAGACACACACATCCTGAGGGAGAGGCTGCAACCACCAGGGGGCACTCATGGTCCCTGAACACAAGGAACATCCAGGAGGAGGCGCAGTTGGAGGTTTGGGCTGGTTTCTGTGTGCGGATTCCTCTTCATGTCACCCTTTCCCTCAGGGAACCTCTCTGGATTATTGATTCATTGTTTACCTCTGAGTTCTCTAAGTTACAAAAGCCTGTGGTCTATTTGCCAATGGTACATTTTGATAAGGTGTTAAATTCCAAAATATTTTAAAACTATGTATAACTCAACAGGAAGACATACGATCCAATTAATAGATGGACCAATGCCCTGAATAGACACTTCTCCAAAGAGGACATACAAACGGCCATAAGACATATGAAACAATGCTCAGCATTATTAATGATCACCAAGATCCAAATTAAAACTACAACTACACTTGCCAGAATGGCTCCTATCAAAAGTGCTGGTGAGGATGTGGGGAAAGGAGCACCCTGGTGCACTGTTGGTGGCAATGCTGACTGATGAAGCCACAGTGGAAATATTATGAAGTTTCCTCAAAATAATAAAAATAGAACCATTCAGATGGACAAACCTCAGAGGAGGGACAGGAGGAGGACAGATGTGATGGATTCCTGCGAATCAGAACACAGCCAAGGACACTCACGTGGAGTTGACTTGCAAGCGAGTCACGCCGGCCAAGCAACTGCAAGTGGTTCTTGGAACAGAGTCTTGGACTGTCTCGGAGTTCTCAGGGTCATTATGACCCTAGTAAAAGAAAACATATTGTTATGCCTTGCAGACATGGGAAAGTCCCTTTACAATAATCTTAAGAACACATAGACTACATTCCTTTCTTAAGACATTCTATTAAGATGGTTTTTAACCTTTTCCTTTTTTATAAATCACAGTTAAGCATTGTTTGAGCTTAGATGTAACCTTGGGTGGTGGGGCACTGACTTATGTAACCTTACAGAATAAAAGCCATGATGTTTAGGAGGAGTTTTGCTACATGCCTGAGAGAGCTGTAGCCCTCGGCTGGTGCCTTCTTTGTGTCTCCCATCACTTTACTCCAACAGCTTTGTCTGTGCTGACTCCGCAGCAGCCACCACACGCTCTCACAAACTCCGCCTCTACGTGAGGCTCAGCTTCTTTGGGTTTAGCTCACTCACCACATGACTCTGGGATAACATTGTCTCTGTCACGAGGCCTAGTGAAAACGGCTTGTGATTCCAAACTCTGCCGAAGAGCTTTGATTTTATCCAGAAGCATTTGGCCTCCCAATTTATTGAATTTACCCTGTTTTGAACTATAATGGGGCTCTAGATTAGCTTGTTTCATTGCTGCCAATGAATCACCACAAACTAGGCCACAGGTTTGCCTGTGACTTCAACAAAAACATAATCGTTTGACTATTTCTCTGGGAAAGATCAACACTCTGCATTAACTATTCTTTTCTTTATAATTGCCATTTGTAGGATATCATACCACTTAAGTTTTAATAACTACCCAGTGTGTCTGTCGCCAGCAATAGATAATTTTGCTTTGATGGCTGTTCTAACCCTGCTTCTTGGATTTGGAACACATCCAACATTCATATCATCAACTTCTGAGGTCTTTTCTGTGTACTAAAATTTCCTTAATCTTCATCTGAGATTCAGTTTTTTTGAGGATTGTTAATCGTGGACATGTGGATGAAGGTCAGATTGGAGTTATCCGTGTTGACAAAGAAGTCGACAACATTGTTATCAGTCATTAGAGGCAAGGTCATCAGTGTCCTGAGGAATATCTCATCGCATCTCATCTCATCGCATCTCATCTCATCGCATCTCGTCTCATCATCACCAATCGCTGTAGTTTCGCCACAGTGTGTAAACACTTTCACATGGTGTACACTCAGCCTGCCTGGCACTGGCCGTCCTCTGAGTCCCTGCAGCACAGACAGATGGGTCACAGGCTGTGGGCAGCCAAAGAGCAGCATGCGTGTCTCTCCTGTCATGTACTCGTATGTGTCCTGTCCATCCCGTAATGAACGTTCCTTGCTTGTCCCCCAAAATTTACGTTATTGTGATTCACCTAATATAAATCCAGGTTGCTATGAAAATAGCTTCTAGGTTTACTGAATTTTGAGTGTCACCATGGTTGCCTTGGCAGGGCCAGCCCAGATGGTTTCGTGGGTGGGGCTCTGCACCGCAGGTGAGGCAATGGGGGCTTTGTGAGCAGGAAACAGGAAAAGAGAGCTCGCGTGTGCAGAGTTAAGGGGTCAGCAGGACAAACCCGAGGGAAGGTTCTTACTTACTTAGTATCAGAATCGCCTGAGAGCTGGTTCAAACACAGCCCCTGCTGCCTCCCCTCCCTTTTGGGATTCAGTATGTCTGGGATTTTATCCAAGTGTTTGCATGTCCTGTAGGTTCTCAGGTGATGCAGATGCTGCTGCCCAGGGACCCCATGCCCGAGGGGGGGGGGCGCGGGGGAGGGACCAGTGTGACCTTGGGCTGAGGACTGGAGTTGGCAGTGGGGTGGGATGTTTGTTTGCTCGTGAATGCTCAGCCCACACTGTGGTCGAGGATGGAGAGCAAGGGGCACATGGCCAGAAGAAATCAAGACAGGGTTCCTGTTTTTGGTTTAAGGGTAAACCACTATAATTAGAAAACTTGCGAAACCCTGACTTAGGAAGTGAGTGGAGATTGGAGTTGGAGAAACACGCGTTCCTGCCCCCTCTGAGTTGTGGGTTCTGTTCAGGGCTGACCTTTCGGGGCCAGCCTGGTGGCAGGTAACATCGTCAGTGAAGCGGGGCTCCCTGAGATTTGCTGGGATGTGGACGGCAGGAGCGGACAGCCTGTGGACGCCTGTTCTTCCTCCTCAGCTCTCCTTCCTCCTTGAAGTGGCGCCAGCAGACTTTACTCCTCTTTCTTTTGGAAACTGCTTCTCACCATGAAGCTCCTGTCACTGGTCAGGCTGCCGAGCTCCTTCCTGCTCACTCTGGCCACAGAGGTGGGAATGGCACTGAAGTCCAGCCAGTCACAGTGTCCAGTCACAGTGACTGCTGCAGAGGCCTGTGACCGGCACACCTCCAGACCCCTCTGTGGCTGTCGTCTGTGGGTGTCAGAGAGAGAAGCCTGTTTCCTCTGAAGGTGCAAAGACAGTCACATGAGTAAAGGTGCAGCTCACTTAACCCCCCAATGTGGGTGCAATGTTTCTGTCACCAGGGAGTGGGGGACCCTCCGGCCCGGGGAGGAAAGAGCAGCTGGGACTTGGAGAGGGGTGGGGGCCTGTTTGCATCACTGGAATCCACGTGAGTGTCTCCTTTGCGCTTCAGCTTTGAGCTGGTTCTGGCGCTGTTAACTGAAAGAGTCTGAATAATAACATTCACTGATCTACCTGTGACCTTCCAACTTCTGGACCTCGGTCGTCCTGGGACAAGGCGTACTTTGTATTCAAATGCCCACAGGGAGGAGCCGTCTGGAGGGTCCAGCATTGCAGGCCTGGTCTCCTGGGACGCTGAGCAGTGCACCTGGGAACGGCAGGAGCAGGAGGAAGAGCGGAGGCCGGCCGGCTCCCGGCCCAGGTCGGGCTGTGCAGGAGGAAGGCGTGGGGACACAGGTTGCACTTTTGGTGGGGGTCACAGAGGCTCTGTCTCAGGCAGTGGGAACCGGGCTCTGGAGCTTCCCCACAAAGCACAGAAGTACTTTCCTGTGTGTAGGGGACTGACAGCCGGATAAGGGGAGTTGGGTTACGTCACATCACGTACACGTGTGACTAGAGTGAATCCCCAGGTCGTCAGTGAAAAGAGCAAGAGAAGGGGCAGGCAAGGTGTTTATATTGTACCTTAAACAATAACTTAAGTTAAATCATAACATAAACAATAAACATTTATTTCTCACAGTTTTAGAGCTGGAAAGTCCAAGATCAAGATGCTAGCAGATCCAAGCCCTGGTCTAGTAGCTCAGTTGGTTAGAGCGTCATCCTGATACACCAAGGTTGTGGGTTTGATCCCCAGCCAGGGCACATACAAAAACCAACCAATGAATACATAAATAAATGGAACAATAAATGTTTCTCTATCAAATAAATAAATAAATATTAAAAATACCTTTAAAGATACTAGCAGATCCCATGTCTGGTGAAGGCCTACTCGCTGGCTTTCAGACAGCTGTCTTCTTACTTATTTTTGCATGGAGGAGGAGGAGGGGGGAAAGAGGAAGGAAGAGGAAAAGGGGAGAGAGAGAGAGAGAGAGAGAGAGAGAGAGAGAGAGAGAGAGGCAAGTTCTCTCAAATCTCCTCTTATATCTCAGACAAAACAAAATCTAAAGGAGTTCATCACCACCAAACCAGTATTACAAGAAATGTTAAAGGGACTTCTTGAAGGACACGGAAGACAAGGAGGAGAAGGAGGAGGAGGAGAAGGGGGAGGAGGAGGAGGAGGAAGAAGAGGATATTTAAAAATATGAATAATAAAATGGCAAGAACTAAAAAAATGGCTATAACTACACACCTATCAACAATTATTTTTAATGTAGATGGATTAAATGCTCCCAGCAAAAGACACAGGGTGGCTAAATGGATAGAAAAACAAGACCCTTACATATGGTGCCTAGAGACTCACTTCAGATTGAAAGACACACAAAGACTGATAGTAAAGGGATGGAAAAAGATAGGTCATAAGAATGGAAATAAAGAAACAAAATCCTGGGACAGCTATACTTATACCAGACAAAACAGACTTTACTATTATTATTTTTTTAAATTTAATTAACAGGCTTTATTCACTTTTTCTTGTATAAAATTATGTGGTGGCCACAGCTGGAGCCTGATCCTCTGCACAGAAACTGGTGTGGGTCTTTACAAGATGGTCGGTGAATTCCTGATAGGGAGACTTGGTGAACAGTCTCTTTCCAGAGATTGGGGGTGAGATAACTGTAGTCTTAGAGATGGCATCAAAGGTGGCCTTGGCAAAGTTGCCCAGGGTTGCAGTGCACCCCTGGCCAAGGTGTAGCAGTCATCAATACCAGCCATCATCAGCAACTTCTTGGGTACAGGGGCTGAGACTCTGCCAGTGCCCCTGGGGTGGGGATGAGGTGCACCTGTACAGAGCCACAGCGGCCAGTCACCTTGCAAGGGACAGTATGGGGCTTGCCAATCTTGTTCCCCCAGTAGCCTCGCCACACAGGGACAATAGAGAGCTTGGCTAGGATGATGGCCCCACGGATGGCAGTGGCTGCTTTCTTTGAGCACTTAACACCCAGACCAACATGTCCACTGTAGTTCCCAATGGTGACAAATGCCTTGAACCGGGTCCTCTGGCCAGCACGTGTCTGCTTTTGCATGGGCATAATCTTCAAAACCTCATCCTTGAGGGATGCCCCCAAGAAAAAGTCAATGATCTTGGATTCCTTGATTGGCAAGGAGAAAAGATAGATCTCCTCCAGGGACTTGATCTTCATGTCCTTGACCAGGTGACCGAGCTTGGTGACGGGGATCCACTCCTTGTCCTCCACCTTGCCTCTGTGAGCTCCGTGGCCACGACCTCGACCCCGACCCCGGTCACGACCCTGGCCCTGGATGCCGCTGCCAAATCCTCCACAGAAGCCTCCACAGCCTCCCATTCCAGGGCCCCCCAGGCCTTCGGGCCCTCCCACAGTACTGGCGTCATCCGCCATTTGGTGTCTCCTCGGGAAAGAAGCAGACAAAACAGACTATAACAAGAGACAAAGAAGGTCAGAAATTCCAGTTCTGGGTATTTATCTGAAAAAAACCCAAAACACTAATTTTAAAAGACATATGCACCCCTATGTTTACTGCAGCATTATTTACAATAACCAAGATATGGAAGCAACCTAAGTGCTCATCAATAGACAAATGGATAAAGAAGAGGTGGTACATATAAAAATGGAATATTATTCAACCATAAGAAAGAATGTGGTCTTGCCACCTGTCACAACACGGATGGATCTACACGGTATTATGATGGTTACCAGATGGAAGGAAGATTGGGGGGATGGGTGAAAATGTAAAGGAATTAATAAGTTCAAATTGGTAGTTGCAGAATAATCACAGACACGTCAAGTACAGCAGAGGAGATATAGTCAATAATATTGTGATAACTATGTATGGTATCAGATTGGGTACTAGACTTATTGGAGTGATCATTTTATAAGGTATATAAATGTCTAATCATTATGTTGCACACTTGAAACTAATATAATATTGTATGTTAACTTTAATGAAAATTAAAAAAAATTATTTTTAAAAAGTGGGTCTTCTCATAAAGGCACTAATCTCATCATGAGGGCTTTACGTAGCCTCGCCTCTCAAAAGATAGCCCCCAAATACCATCACCCTGGAAATTTAGGGTTCAATATATGAATTTGGGGATACCACAAGGCTGCAGTCATCACAGAAGCCTGGGTGCAGATTCTCTGATCTTAGCTCACTGACACAGCTAGTGTGCCCAAGGCATCCCTGACTCTTAGGAGAGCACAGCTAAGATGTCTTCTGGCCTGTGTGTGCAGCTCAGTGGTTTGTTTCAACACAAGAGGGAAAACTGTATAAATAGTTTCGAGCATCACATAGTATCCATAATATTTATGAAGTAGACATCACTTGGGATGGTTTAGCTTTTCCTAGCCTAACAGGTTTCTGTGCTCTTTTTGTCTAAGTAACAAGAAAAAGGAGCCCTGGCCGGTTTGGCTCAGCAGTTAGAGTGTCGGCCTGCGGTCCTGAGAGACCCGGGTTCGGTTCCCGCTAAGGGCGCGTACCTCGGTTGCAGTTTGTCCCTGGCCCTGGTCAGTTGTGCGGGTGGCAGCCACTCGATGTGTTCCTTTCACATCGATGTTTCTCTCTCTCTCTGTTCCTCTCTCTCCCTCCCACTGTACCTGAACAAAAAAAAGTGGAAAAATGTCCTCCGGTGAGGAAAAAAAAAAAAAAAAAAAAAGGAGAAAGGAAAATAGAAAAATCGCCAGTCCCAAACGTTGCCTGAGGGATACTTATACTAAAAAAATAAATTACTTTTGCCCTGGCCGGTTTGGCTCAGTGGTTAGAGCATCGGCCTGTGGTCTAGAGAGATCCAGCTTCGGTTCCCGCTAAGGGAACGTACCTCGCTTGCAGTTTGTCCCTGGTTCTAGTTGGGTCATGCAGGAGGCAGCCACTCGATGTGTCACTTTCACATTGATGTTTTTCTCTCTCTTTCTTCCTCTCTCTCCCTCCCACTCTATCTGAACAAGAAATGGAAAAATGTCCTCTAGTGAAGATAAAAAAAAAAAAGAATGAATCACTTTAATCTGAAATTCAAATTTAACTGGAGATCCTGGGGTTTTGAGCCTGACAGCCTGAGATTCATAGGGTTGTTGTGAAGATTAAAAGTAGAACAAAGTATATACCTGCCTAATACCCCATAGGTGTTCAAAAAAACATCTGCTCATAATGATGTTAAAATATATAGGCTTTGCGATAAGACAGACTTAAATTTGAGTTTCAACTCTAACATCAACCAGCCAGTCTCTTTGGATGAGCTACATCACCTCTCTGCCTCGGTTTCCCTATCTGGAAAAGGTGGGGGCACCTGTTCCTAGGTCTCCTGTGAGGTGGAAGGTGAGAGGTGTTAGGAGCTCAGAGCCTGCACAGAGCAGACATGTGGATCCATGTATGTCTGTGCTGTTCTTCCTCACTGACGGGAGAGGGGCATAACTGGGGGTGCAGCTTCACCAGGTCCATTCAAGTCCCTTATGGGATTCACAGCTAGAATACCTCAAACTTAGGGACAGGACAGAATTCTGGGGAGACAGGACCTGGGACTGCCATTCTTTACACAACTCCACCTGCTTCCGGTTAGGCACAGCCACATGACTGGCTTTGGCCAATAGCATGTGAGAGAGGTGGGCGCACTTCCAGGTGAAGGCTGTGTGAGCGATGCCTGCCTGACTGTGCCCTGCACGCCTAGACTTTCCTCTCCGTGACCAGTGAGGGGTGCGACGGTGGAGGCTGAGACCCTGAGGCGAGCCCTCACCCACCTGGGGGGACGGACAGTAAGTTTGAGAAATCATTCTGCTATTTTGGGGTTGTTTCATAGCATGACCTTGCCCAGAGGTCAGCAAACTAATGCTGCGTTCATAGTACAAAGGCCCAGGTCAGTGGCTGCAGCTCAGTGGTCACATCGTAGGCCATCTGGCCCTCACTGTCTGCACTATTCACTGTCCTCTCATATCCAGATCTGGCCGACCGGACATTAGTCTATCTCACTGACATGAAGGTTGATCACCGGCTGCTGCGTCTCATCTAGGGTTTGTATGAGGCTGAGGTTCTGCACCTCTAATAAGCTCCCAAGGGGAATCGCTGTTGGTGCAGGCTCCAGGGCAGGGTTTCTCAACCTCAGCCCTAAGGATATTCTGGATTAGGTAGTTCTGGGTTGTGGGGGGCTGTCCTATGTTTAACATCACCCTGGGCAACATTCACTAGATGGTAATAGTTCCCCTTAAGCTGCGACAATTAAAAATGTCTCCATACATTACCAAATATCCTTTGGAAACAAATGGCCCTGAGCAGAGACCTACTCTCCAGGATGACAAAGGTGTGTCCAGCAGGCTCACAGTTCTTTGGGGTCTTGATAACCTGTTTTTTGGCAACAGGATTGATATATCTCCAGTCTGTCTGGCCCTAAAAATGATGAAAATACTGCAGAATATGGAGAACCCCTTTTGGTCAGGATAGGTTGGGTACTGGGATGCCAGACAGATATAGTGAAGTAAGCTACACTTTTCTCCCTGCTTAGAATAATTTGCACATTTTAAATGTTTCACTGAAAATCCTAAATAAGAGAGCTGGATAAATTTGATGAGAAAGTTTAGAGTCTGAAAAAAAAGTCTAATTTGTCAGCTGATGGCTTAGACATGCCACGTGTATCTGCCAGATGTAACTGCCAGCCCCTCTTCCCACACATATAAAGCAAGTGATTGTCATGTTTACCTTCCTCTCCTTTCAGGAGAGAGAAAGGGAAAACACTACCAGCTTATTGCTGTGTGTCCCAGGGGCATGCAGACCTGCTGCAACAACAAAGTTCAGACTCAGCGAGTCAAAGGTGGGTGGTCACAGTGCATCTCTGGAGAGAAACAACACAGTGCATATGCTTTGAAGTCAGGGTGACTAGTTTGACTTTTTTTTTTGCATGTATCTGTCCAGTTTTTCCAGCACTATTTATTAAATAGACTGCCTTTATCCCATTGCATATCTTGCCTCCTTTGTCACAAATTAATTGACCATATAGACATGGGTTTATTTCAGGGCTCTCTGTTCTCTTCCATTGATCTATGTGTCTGTTTTTATGCCAGTACCATGCTGTTTTGATTATATAGCCTTGCAGTGTAGTTTGATATCAGGTAGAGTGATGTCTCCAACTTTGTTATTTTTTTTTTTTTATCCTCACCTGAGGACATTTTTCCATTTTTTGTCCAGATAGAGTTGGAGGAAGAGAGAGAGAAACATTGATGTGAAAGGGACATATCAAGCGGCTGCCACCTGCACGACCAACCAGGGCCGGGGACAAACTGCAACCGAGGTCTGCACCCTTAGCAGGAACCAAACTTGGGTCTCTCTGGACCGCAGGCTGACACTCTAACTGCTAAGCCAAACCGACCAGGACAACTTTGTCATTCTTTCTCAAGATTGCTTTGGCTATTAAGGGTCAAATGTGATTCTATACAAATTTTAGAATTATTTTTTCTAGTTCTGTGAAAAATGCCATTGGTATTTTGATAGGGGTTGCACTGAATCCATAGATTGCTTTAGGTAGTATGGACATTTTAACAATATTAATCCTTTCAATCCATGAACATAGAACGTTTTTCCATTTATTTGTATCTTTTAAAAATTATTTTAGCATTGTCTTATAGTTTTCAGTGTATGGGTGTTTTCTCATCCTTGGTTACATTCATTGTTAGGTATTTTATTCTTTTTGATGTAATTGTAAATGTGTGTGTGTGTGTGTGTGTGTGTGTTTTTAAGATCTGTGCATTTTATTATATATAATGTATATCTTAGTTACAAAAAGAAAGACCATAAGACAACTTGTTTTCTTCATTTTTTTCCTGATAGTTCATTATTCATGTATAGAAACACCACAGTTCTCTATATATTTTGTACCCTGCAACTTTATTGAACTTATTTGTTAGTTCTAACTGGGTTTGGGGGAAATGGGTTTGTGAAGTCTTTAGGGTTTTCTATATAAAGAATCATGTCATCTGCACATAGTGACAGTTTTACTTCTTTCTTTCCAATCTGGATGGCTTTTATTTCTTCTTTTTGTCTGATTGCTGTGGCTAGGACTTCCAGTACTATGCTGAATAACAGCAGCAAGAGTGAGCATCCTTGTTTCATTTCTGATCTTGTTTCTGATCACAATTGAATATGATGATAGCTATGGCCTTTTCATATATATGGTTTTTATTGTGTTAAGGTATGTTCTCTATGTACCCACTTTTTAAAATCATAAATAGATGTTGAATTTTGTCAAATGCCTTTCCTGTATCTATAGATATGGTCATATAATTTTTATCCTTCATATTATTATTGTGATGTATTACATTGATTTATTTGCAGATATTGAATCATCCTTACATCCCTGGGATAAATTCCACCAGATTATGGTGTACAATTCTTTTAGTGTGCTGTTTAATTAGGTTTCTAATATTTTGTTGAGGATTTTTGCACCTATATTTATCAGGGACATTGGACTATAAATTTTGTGCGGGTGTGGTTTTGGTATCAGGGTAACATTGGCCTCATAAAATGAGTTTGGAAGCCTTCCCTAAAAATGTGTCAGCATTTCTCAGTTTTCATCCTTTATATCTGACCACAACAAGAAACCTCCCAGTAAAGTATCAGAATACCAAATCAGTGTACAAAAATCCACTGCATTCCTATATACTAAATAACATTTCAGAAAAAGAATTAAAAAAAATTCATTTTCAATTGCAACAGAAAGAATAAAATACCTAGGAATAAACTTAACAAAGAATGTGAAGGACCTATATGTTGAAAACTACAAAGTATTATTAAAAGAGATTGAAAAAGACACAATGAAGTGGAAAGATATTCTGTGTTCATGGATTGAAAGAATCAACATAGTTAAAATGGCCACATTATCCAAAGCAATATACAGATTTAATGCAATCACCATCAAAATCCCAATGTCATTTTCTAAGAAAATAGAACAACAACAAAAAAATCAGATGTATATAAAGCCAAAAAAGACCCCAAGTAGTCAAAGCAGTCCTGAGAAAAAAGATTGAAGCCCGAGGTATTACATTACCTGACTTTAAACTATACAACAGAGCTACAATAATCAAAACAACATGGTATTTGGAGAAAACCAGATACACAGACCAATGGAACAGAACTGAGTGTCCAGAAATAAAACCACAAGTACATGGGCAAATGTTTTTTAACAAAGGAACTAAAAACACACAATGAGAAAAAAAACCTGTTCAATAAATGATGCTGGGAACATTGGAAAGCTATATGCAAAAGGATAAAAATAGACTACTGTTTTTCCCCATGTATAAGAATTGATTCAAAATGAATCAAAGACTTAAATATAATATCTGAAACAATAAATTACATAGAAGAAAACATAGGTACTAAGTTAATAGACTTGGTTTTAGAGATTTTATAAATTTGATCCCAAATTCAGGGAAAGTAAAGGCAAAATTAAATCAAACTAAAAAGTTTCTGAACAGCACAAGAAACAGACAATAAAACAAAATGGCAATCAACTGAATGGAAAGTGATATTTGTGAACAACAGCTCTGACAAAGACTTAATATTCAAAATACATAAAGAACTCATACAACTCAACACCAAACAAACAAACAATCCAGTTAAAAATAGGCACAGGGCCCTGGCTGGTAGCTAATTGGTTAGAGCATCTGCCCTCCAAGTGAAAGGTTGCAAGTTCTATTTCTGGTCAAGGGCACGCATCTGGGTTGCAGGTTCGATCCCCAGCCCTGGTTGGGGCACATGTGGGAGGCAACCAATTGATGTCTCTCTCATTAATGTTTCTCTCTCTCCACCTCCCTCCCTTCCACTCTCTCTAAAAATCAATGGAAAAAATATCCTTGGGTGAGGATTAATAACAAAAACAATGGACAGAGGACCTGAACAGACACTTCTTCCAAGAAGACATACAGATGGCCAACAGATATAAAAAAAGATGCCCAACTTCTTTAGCTGTTAGGGAAATACAAATCAAAACCACAATGAGATAACACCTCACACCTATTAGAATGGCTTTTATCAACAAGACAAGTAATAAGAAGTGTTGGGGAGGTGGTGGAGAAAAGGGAACCCTCATTCCCTGCTGGTAAAAATGTAAACTGGTACAGCTACCCTGGGAAATAGAATAGAGTTACCATATGACCCAGCAACCCCTCTCCTGGGAATCTACACAAAAAAATTGAAAACCATTATTTTCAAAGATATATGCATCCCTATATTCACTGAAGCATTATTCATGGTGACCAAGACATGGAGACAACCAGTGTCCTTTGATAGAGGACTGGATAAAGAAGATGTGGTACATATGTACTATGAAATACTACCCAGCCATAAGAAAAGACAAAATACTGCCATTTGCAACAAGATGGATGGTCCTTGAGAATATTCTTCTAAGTGAAATAAGTCAGACTGAAGAAGCTTATGAATTTACTCATATGTGGGATATAAAACTGACACTCACAGACACAGAAACACTATGGTCATTACCGGAGAGAAGCGGGGTTGGGTGGGTAGTAAAGGGTACAAGGGGGCAAATATATGGTGACAGAAGATGATTTGACTTTGGGTTGTGGGCACACAATGCAATATATAGATTATGAATCATGGAAACCTATATAATCTTATTAATCAATGTCACCCCAATAAATTTAATGAAAATAAAATGATAAATTTAAAACAGAGCCCCCCAAAATCTGTTTTGTTTTAATATTTTTTGCAGGCCCTTTGACATGTAATACAGTTTATTATTCTACATATTTTTCTGGTTTGTCTAAAATTATTAAAGCCATATACAATTGCTATTTGGAAATTTCAAATAGTACATAAATGGCGCATGTTATGATGGAAGGTCTTCACGCCTCCCTCCAATCCCACTCCCCCGGAGAAACCACTAGGAATAGACATGGCATGATCCTGCCAGACCGCCCTAGTTATTAATTCCCATGTATAGTGTTTACGTATGAGATCAGGTGTGTAGGATAATTCTGCTGTATTGTTTTATTTCAGAGCAGGGCCAGGATGAGGGAAAGATGCGTGAGGCACTGGAACATTTCAGGGTACTCACTCGCGGGTGCATGCTAGAGCAGGTTCGCACTGCCCTTCCACTCCAAGTATGAGCATCTCCTTAAAGTTTGCATCTCAGACACCTGACTTTTAGGGACACTCTCGCAGGGTCCCGTAGGTGCCTTAAGCTGCCCTCCCCCTGCTTCTCATATCCCAGAGTGCTTCCTGTTTCAGTCCAAGTTCTACCTCACTTTGAGGTAAACAGTTTACGTTTAAAAGATAACCATTTTTTTCGGTTTTATTTCCAGTTACCCAATGAATATATAACAGGAATAAAGCTAATTGGGTGCAACTAAGGAGATGTCTTATCTCCATTACCTTCTAGAAACTTCTATGCTTGGTTTCTCAGCCCCTTCTCTGAGCTGCCCAGGTTGATGGTTGCAGAAGGGAATGGTTAGGAGCTGAGAGAGGACAAGTGGTGCTACCTCAGCACTTGTCCCCAGCCCCTGGAGAGAAGGAGTGGGGAAAGGGAGAGAGACTTGGGGGAGGGGTAGCACAGGGGGGTTTGGGAAGAGCAGCTGCCTCCCAAATGAGAACCTGGGGCAAGAAAGGTTTTCTGAGGAATTCAGCACACCTTACCCAGGTGACTCTGTCTGCACACCCCTTCAGGGCCTGGTGGAGGAGCCTCACATCACTACTTTGGTTTTTCGGAGTTGAGTTTATGCTGTTTTGGGTGCATTGTGGCCTAGAACTCATCCCCAGGGCCAATGGGCCATAAAGGGTAACAGGTATCTCTTAGGTGAAGTTGATGTGACCAGAGGCCTGGGAAGATTCCTTATTTTTCAAAGAATCACCTCTCCTACCAGTAGGGGATCAATAGGGAACAGGGTCACAGACCACTTCAAATAGTTTTGGAAAGCTACAGATCTACTCAGAACTGTGCAGGTGAATAACAACATTTCGCCAGGAGTATTGAGGGGATCCTTGAACACCAGAAGCTTAATCCTGGGCCCTCTGTCAAAATGCTGGGGAGGGTCTGCCCACCGCTGAAGTCCCAGCCACCTGCAAGTCAAATAAAATGGAACATTTGCCCAATCACTGAGCCTCCTAGTCTCCATGAGGACTTGATGGAGGAAGATACGAACTTAAAACCTGAGCATTGTTGTGCCTTGGACTCTCCCACTAGACAACATAAGGAATACTTAGAGTTTGGTTGAGTTTCTGACTCAGACACCATACAATGTGAGTGTGTCTCTGAACCCCAGTAGAGACCATTAGTGGAGCAATTTGCAGCCCTAGGCTTTGCTAATTGTGCCAAAAGCTGTTCTGTTTCTAGGACTGGGAAGGGGCAGGCTGGACTATTCTAAGCCCCCCTGAGAGGTCCCTGGTGGAAGATGAAGAAAAATGAGGATATAAATCTTTGGTGTCTGGGAGAAGCCTGAATGACTGGAGGTTAGAACCAATCTTGGAAAGTTATAACAGGAGACAGAAAAAAATGGTGGCGGAGTGAATGGTAGCTACACAGATGATCTCCCAGGACCAAACTGCAATTACAACGAAAATAAAGACAAATCGTCAGGAAGGGGCAACCGAAAGGCAGCTTGGAGGACCACATAACCAGGGACACTGACGCAATCATGGTAGGCTTGCGAGGACGCGAGAGGGGGCTGGAGCCCATGATCCGCAGTGGCCTGGGCTGGGACCAGCAGACTTGGTTGAGACTAGGGGACTCGGCTGGAAGCTGCACCCTCGGCCGGGTCCTGTGGCCTCAGCTGGGACCAACGGTTGCCTTGGCTGGGTCCTGCAGCCGCCTTGGCTGGGTGCTACACCCGGGGCAGGATTCTGCGACCTCAGCTGGGTGCTATGCCATCAGCTGGTGCCACAGCCTAGGCCCCCGTTAGCTGGGAGCAGCACCCTCGGGTTAAAGTCCCAAGCGGCTCCACGACACAGAGCCCAGACAGAGGCTAAACTGGCAGCAGCCACTCACCTTGGGCTCCGGCAGAGGGAAGGCAGACTGGACTGGAACTGTGTGGGGACACTCGGGATTTGGAGGGTACTCAGAGCTTTTGCTGAGTGCAGCCATGCAGAACTATGGTCATCTTATTCCTTCCCAGGGACCTGGGGAGAGGTGTCGGTCCCTCCCTCAGAGATTCAACCCCACCCAGTGGCCATTGAAATGCTAATTGAGGCCCATTAACAACCAGCATCTGTCCCACCCTCCGGAAATCCTCTTACACTGAGCACCTGAGGGAGTTTTCAGGCAACTCAGAAACCAAGGTTCTTCAGTTACCACTACTAATAGCCTCCAGGCAAATAAGCTAGAGGATAACTAACATTCCCTGGGCTAGCAACTCTAACCAGGAAAGTTAAGACTTGATAGTGGTGTTTAAAGCGGGTCCTCCCTGCCTCATCCAAACCCAGGAGAGGGAGCCACAAACAACAGAACACCAACACCCACAGGGAAAATTTGGCACACTCCAAAGCCCACTGTGATAGCCAAAATGGTGAAAAACAGAAACAAAAGCAAAATGAAAGAACAAGAGACCTCTACCGAAGATGAGATAAAGGAGGTGCAGTTAAGGAAGTTAACAGAATCAGAATTTAGAGCCATGATCTTGAGAAAGCTCAACAGCATGTGTAAGGATATGAGCACCATGAGTAAAGACATAGAAATGTTGAAAATCAACCAGTTGAAAATTTAAAACCACCAAGAAGAAATAAAGAATGACATATCAGAAATGAAAAACACATTGGAAGGTCTAAAAAGCAGAGTAGAGGAAGCTGAAGACCGGATCAGTGAATTAGAATACAGGGTAGAAAAAATCAACCAATCAGAAAACCAAAAGGAAAAAACAATTAAAAAACAGGAAGACAGCTTAAGAGAACTGTGGGACAACTGGCACCGGAATAATATTCGCATCATAGGAGTCCCCGAAGAAGAAGAAAATGAGCAAGGTTATAGAATATATTCAAAGAAATAGTGACAGAAAACTTCCCTAATTTGGTGAGTGAAGAAGGAATTCAAGTTCAAGAAGCACAGAGAGCCCCAAGTAAGAAGAACCCAAACCGGCCCACACCAAGACACATAGTAATCAAACTGCCCAAAATTAAAGACAAAGAGAGAATCCTAAAGGAAGCAAGAGACAAGCAACAGGTTACTTACAAAGGAAACCCCATAAGGCTCTCAGCTGACTTCTCAAAAGAAACACTACAGGCCAGAAGGGAATGGCATGAAGTAATCAAGGTCATGAAAAACAAGGATCTGAATCCAACACTACTCTACCCAGCAAGGCTATCATTCAAAATAGAAGGTCAAATAAGGAGCTTCCCAGACAAAAAAAGGTTAAGGGAATACATTAGCACCAAACCAGCACTGCCAGAAATGTTAAAAGGACTGCTGTAATTACCAGGAGAAATGGGAAGAAAAATAGAATCACACTAAACAAAAATGGCAATAAATAAGTACATATGAATAATCACCTTAAATGTAAATGGACTGAATTCTCCGATAAAAAGACACAGAGTAGCTGATTAAATAAGAAAGCATGACTCATCTATATGTTGTTTACAAGAGACCGACCTCACAACAAATGACTCACATAGGTTGAAAGTGAAGGGATGGAAAAAAATCTTCCAAGCAAACAGAAAGAAAAAAAAGGTGGGGTAGCAATACTCATATCTGATAAAATAGATTTCAAAATGAAGGCCCTAACTAGAGACAAAGAAGGCCACTACATAATATTGAAAGGATCTATCCAACAGGAAGATATAACCTTGATAAACATATATGCACCCAATATAGGAGCACCAAAATATATTAAAAATCATCTGGAGGACTTCAAAGGAGAAATCGATAGCAATAAAATCACAGCAGGGGACTTCAACACCCCACTGACATCACTCGATAGATCCTCTAGACAAAAAATTAGCAAGGAAACAGAGACTCTAAATGAAGCACTAGACCAAATGGATTTAATATATATCTATAGAGAATTATACCCCAAAACTACAGAATTCACATTCTTCTCAAATGCACATGGAACATTCTCAAATATAGACCACATGTTGGGCACAAACTAAGTGTCTACAAGTTCTGAAATCATATCAAGCATCTTCTCAGATCACAATGGCATGAAACTAGAAATCAATTGCAAGAAGAACACAGAAAGACATTTGAACACATGGAAGCTAAATAGCATGTTATTAAACAATGAATGGTTTACTGAGGAGATCAAGGAAGAAATTAAAAACTTCCTGGAAACCAATGAAAATTAAGACACAACAACACAAAATCTATGGGATGCAGCGAAAGCAGTTCTGAGAGAGAAGTTCATAGCACTACAGGCCTACCTCAAAAAAACAAGAAAAAGCTCTAATAGACTATCTAACCTCACAACTTAAAGAACTAGAGAGCAAACAAAAAGAAAACCCCAGAACAAGTAGAAGGAAAGGAATAGTAAAGATCAGAGCAGAAATAAACAACATAGAGACCAAAAAAACAATTCAAAGGATCAATAAAACGAAGAGCTGGTTTTTCAAAAAGATAAACAAGATTGATGGACCCTTAGCTAGACTCACCAAGAAATAAAGAGAGACAACCCAAATACACAAAATCAGAAATGAAAGAGGAGAAGTAACCACTGACACCACAGAAATACAAAACATCATTAACAACTACTATGAACAATTATATGGCAACAAATTCGACAATCCAAGTGAAATGGATAAATTTCTAGAAACACATAGTCTTCCAAAACTGGACCAGAAAGAGATAGAAACTTGAACAGACCAATAACAACAGAAGAAATTGAAGATGTAATCAAGACTCTTCCAGCAAACAAAATCCCAGGCCGGGATGGCTTCACGGGGGAGTTTTACTGAACATTCAAAGAAGAACTAACACCCATTCCCCTCAAACTATTTCAAAAAATTCAAGAAGAAGGAAGACTTCTAAACTCATTTTATGAAGCCAGCATAATTCTAATTCCAAAACCAGAAAAAGACACAACATAAAAAGGAAACTACAGGCCAATATCCCTGATGAACATAGATGCCAAAATCCTGAACAAAATACTAGCAAATCGGATTCAGCAATACGCCCAAAAAATTATTCACCATGACCAAGTGGGATCCATCCCAGGGATGCAAGGCTAGTACTATATTCGCAAAGCAATAAACGTGATACACCACATAAATAAAATGAAGAATAAAAACCATATGATCATATCAATAGATGCCGAAAAAGCCTTCGCCAAAATCCAGCATCCATTTCTGATAAAAACACTCAGCAATTAAATAGAGGGAACTTATCTCGACATAATAAAGGCCATATATGAAAGACCTACAGCCAACATCATACTCAATGAGCAAAAACTAAAAGCATTTTTCTTAAGAATAGGAACAAGGCAAAGATGCCCACTTTCGCCACTCCTATTTAACATAGTACTGGAAGTCTTAGCCACAGCAATCAGACAGGAAGAAAAAATAAAAGGGATCCAAATTGGAAAGGAGGAAGAGAAACTATCATTATTTGCAGATGACATGATACTATACATAGAAAACCCCAAAGACTCCATCAAAAATTTACTAGACCTAATAAATGAATTTGGAAAAGTAGCAGGATACAAAATTAACGTCAAGAAATTGATGGCATTTGTATACACCAACGATGAACTCACAGAAAGAGAAGCTAAGAAAACAATCCCATTTACCATTGCGGCAAAAGAATTAAGATACCTAGGAATAAACTTAACCAAAGAAATAAAGGACCTATTCACAGAAAACTACAGGTCATTAAAAAAAGAAATAGAGGAAGATATAAAAAGTGGAAGCACACACCTTGTTCATGGATTGGAAGAATTAACATCATTAAAATGTCCATATTACCCAAAGCAATATATAGATTCAATGCAATCTCCATCAAAATACCAATGCCATACTTCACAGAATTAGAATAAGTACTTCAAAAGTTCATATGGAACCAAAAAAGACCTCGAATAGCCACAGCAATCTTGAAAAGGAAGAACAAAGTTGGAGGGATCACAATACCAGATTTCACGTTATACTACAAAGCCACTGTGATCAAAACAGCCTGGTACTGGCAGAAGAACAGGCATATAGACCAGTGGAACAGAACAGAGAACCCAGAAATGGACCCAAGGCCATATGCTCAATTAATATTTGACAAAGGTGGCAAGAGCATACAGTGGAGTAAGGACAGCCTCTTTAATAAATCGTGCTGGGAAAATTGGACAGCTACATGCAGAAAAATAAAACTAGACCATCAACTTACACAATACACAAGAGTAAACTAAAAATGGATAGAAGACTTAAATGTGACTCATGAATCCATAAAAATCCTAGAAGAAACTGTAAGTAACAAAATTTCAGACATCATACGCAGCAGAATTTTCACTGATACATCACCTAAGGCAATAAAAACAAAGGAGAAAATGAACACATGGGGCTACATCAAACTCAGAAGCTTCTGCACAGGGAAAGATACAATCATCAAAACGGAAAGTCTACCCACTGTATGGGAGAGCATAATTGCCAATGATATATAAGATAAGGGGTTAATTTCCAATATATATAGAGTGCTCATACAACTCCACAAAAGGAAGACAAATACCCAATTAAAAAATGGGCAGAGGAACTAAATAGACACCTCTCTAAACAGGACATACCAATGGCTAAGAGACATATGAAGAAATGCTCAACATCACTAATCATCAGAGAGATGCAAATTAAAACAACAGTGAGGTATCACCTCATACCTGTCAGAATGGCGGCCATCAACCAATCATTAAACAACAAGTGTTGGTGAGGGTGTGGAGAAAGGGGGACTCTAGTACACTGCAGGTGGGAATGCAGACTGGTGCAGCCACTATGGAAAACAATATGGTGTTACCTCAAAAAATTAAAAATTGCACTTCCATTTGACCCAGTGATCTCACTTCTAGGAATATACCCTAAGAAGTCTGAAACACCAATCAGAAAGAATATATGTACCCCTATGTTTGTAGCAGCACTATTTACAATAGTTAAGATCTGGAAACAGCCGAAGTGTTCATCAGTAGACAAATGGATAAAAAAGCAGTGGTACATATACACAATGGAGTACTACACAGCTGTAAGAAAGAAAGATCTCTTATCCTTTGAGACTACATGGTGGGACCTGGAAAGTATCATCCTAAGTGAAACAAGGCAAATAGAGAAAGACAAGTATCATATGATCTCACTTATTTGTGAAATATAATGAACATAACAGTCTGAGGAATGGGGTAGTCCCAGAGACGTGGAAGTGGGGTACAGACTGACAATCCCCAGAAGAGGGGGTGGTGGGGGAGAGATAAACCACAGAACTTATATGCATGTATGCATGAACAATGGACATGGACAACAAAGCTGGAGACAGTGCAGGGAGAGAGGGGGAGGGGGGAATCAGTGTGGTGGGGGAAAGGAGAAACATTTGTAACAAAAATTAATTGATAAAAAATAAAAAGAAAAGTTGTAACCGGAGACTCTAGTTGGAGTTCCCCATGGCCCCAGAACAGCTAACAGCAGCCCAGAGCTTGGGAGAAACCCACTGTATGTGCCCTGAATTCTGATTTCTTCACCACAGTGCAATCCAAGTGAAATGGATAAATTTCTAGAAACACATAGTCTTCCAAAACTGGACCAGAAAGAGATAGAAACTTGAACAGACCAATAACAACAGAAGAAATTGAAGATGTAATCAAGACTCTTCCAGCAAACAAAATCCCAGGCCTGGATGGCTTCACGGGGGAGTTTTCCCCACTCCAACAGTTTACAAGTAGAAAATGAGAAGAATGCTGTGGTTCATAGGAAGTGCAGTTCCTTCTCCTCCTCCTCATCTTTCCCCTCTGTCCCTTTTTATTTTTTATTCATTTTTAAAATTCTTTTGTTATTGATTTTAGAGAGAGAGGAAGAGAAAGAGAGAGAGAGAAACATCGATGAGAGAGAACATCAATTGGCTGCCTCCTTCATGCCCCCCCACTGGGGAATGGGCCCACAACCTGGGCTTGTGCCCTGACCAGGAATCAAAGTGATGACCTCTGGGTGCATGGATTTAGGATCAACCATTGAGCCACACCCACCAGGCCCCCTTCCTCTCTTTTTAAAAATGCTGTTCTCCCTCACAAGGGAAAGGAAACCTTTCCCTTGTCTGAAGCCAAGCAATGCGGATTGCTAGAGAATCATGGGTTGTCTTGGTGTGAGACCCTCTGGAAGCAAACCCCAACACAATAGTGGTACCCAAAGTAAATGATTTGGGAGGGGACACCAGGAAGGACAAGCAGGATAATGGAGAAGTGTGTCCAAGAAGGGATGGCACCTCTCAAAGGGTGTGATGTAGAGTGAGATATCTCTGTGGGCAACAAGACTTAATTCCACTGGCTATTTGCTGAAGGGACCGACGTTTTGCCTCTTGGAAACAGCCATTTAGGGATAATGATTTTAAGCAGGTTATTAAGAACAATACCCAGAGGAAGCCTTTGATCCTCTGCCTTTTCCTTCCCCTGGAAGTCTGGATGGAGAAACTTGCTTCAGGAAGCAAGGCTCGGCTTAATCTTCTTATGAACCTTCACCGTAGCTTTAGTCTGGAAGACTCCAGGCCTATTCACAAGATCCCTCTGCACACTGCCTCCGAGGTGTCCGCAAGGATTGTTGTGCCTGAGAGTTTTTCTTCCTCAACTTCCGGGAATCCCCCTTCTCACTCCTGACATCTAAGACACCGTTTCCACCCCCTTCTTTTTGTCCAAAATGTCTCACATACACAATGAGGCCTCACTGTCTGGAATTTTTATATCTATGTGAATTCCCCGTGTATTAAACTTTGATTTTCTCCTGTTAATATGTCTCTGTTTACTTGATTATTATTCCAGCTAGAAGGACTTAGAAGGTGGGAGAGAGGCAACTAATGTTTTCTAGTTCCCTCAGAGATATTCTACGTAAGGGTCTGGGGCACATTTACTAACCCCAGAGAGCTGTTGACAAGGCCGGTCTGATGCAGAAAAATCCAGCACCTATTTCTGATAAAAATGCTCAGTAATGTGGGAATAGAGACATCCTATAATGACATAATAAAGGCCATATATGAAAGACCTACACAGCGAACATTATACTCAATGGACAAAAACTAAAAGCATTTCCCTGAAGAACAGGACCAAGACAGGGATGCCCACTTTCACCACTCTTATTTAACATAGTACTGGAAGTCTTAGCCACAGCAATTAGACATGAAGAAAAAATAAAAGGGTTCCAAATTTGAAAGGAGGAAGTGAAACTGTCATTATATACAGATGACATAATATTGTACACAGAAAACCCTAAAGACTCCATCAAAAATCTACTAGAGGGGGGAAAAATGGCGGCGGAGTGAATGGAGCTACACAGACCATCTCCCAGGACCAAACTGGATTTACAACGAAAATAAAGGCAAACCTTCAGGAAGGGGCAACCGAAAGACACCTTGGAGGACCACATAACCAGGGACACTGACTCAATCCTGGTAGGCTTGCAAGGACGCGAGAGGGGGCCAGGAGCCCACGGTCCGCAGCGGCCTGGGCGGGGACCAGGGGACTCGGTGGGAAGTTGCTGCTGCTACCTCGGCTGTGACCCCACCTGAGTCCTGCGAACTCTGCTGCCTGCTAAGCCCTCAGCGGGTGCCGCACGGACTGGCTGCGACCAGGGGACTCGGCGGTATGCTGCTACCAAGGCTGAGTCCCGCAAACTCTGCGTGCTAAGCCCTCGGCTGGTGCTGCATGGACTCACGGGGACCAGGGGACTCTGCTGGAAGCTGCTGCCACCTCGGCAGTGTCCCACTACCGCGGCTTAGTCCTGGGGTTTCTGCTGAGTGCAATGCCCTCGGCTGGTGCCACAGCCGTGGCTGCCCTTGGCTGGAAGCTACGCCCTCGGGTTAAAAGTGCCAGGCGGCTCCATGACGCAGAGTCTAGACAGAAGCTAAATTGGCAGCAGCCACTCACCTTGGGCTCCGGCAGAGGGAAGGCAGACTGGACTGGAACTGTGTGGGGACACTCGGGTTGGAGGGTACTCAGAGCTTTCTCTGAGTGCAGCCATGCAGGACTGTGGTTATTTTGCTCCTTCCCAGGGCCCTGGGGAGAGGCAGAGGCCCCTCCCTCAGAGATTCAACCCCACCTGGGGGCCAATGAAATGCTAATTGAGGCCCATTAACAACCAGCAGCTGCCCCACCCTCCGGAAATCCTCTTACACTGAGCACCTGAGGGAGTTTTTCAGGCAACTCTGAAACCAAGAGTCCTCAGGTGACCTCTACTAATAGCCTCCAGGAAATTAAAGCTAGAGGATAACTACCATTCCCTGGGCTAGCAACACTAACCAGAAAAGTTAAGACTCGATGGTGTTGTTTAAAGTGGGCCCTCTCTGGCTCATCCAAACCCAGGAGAGGGAGCCACAAACAACAGAACACCAACACCAACAGGAAAAATTTGGCAGACTCCAAAGCCCACTGTGATAGCCAAAATGGTGAAAAACAGAAACAAAAGCCAAATGAAAGAACAAGAGACCTCTACGGAAGATGAGATGAACGAGTTGCAGTTAAGGAAGTTAACAGAACCAGAATTTAGAGCCATGATCTTGAGGAAGCTCAACAGCATGTGTAAGGATATGAGCACCATGAGTAAAGACACAGAAATGTTGAAAATCAACCAGTTGGAAATTAAAAACCAACAGGAAGAAATGAAGAATGACATATCAGAAATGAAAAACACATTGGAAGGTCCAAAAAGCAGAGTAGAGGAAGCTGAGGACCGGATCAGTGAATTAGAATACAGGGTAGAAAAAATCAACCAATCAGAAAACCAAGAGGAAAAAACAATTAAAAAACAGGAAGACAGCTTAGGAGAACTGTGGAACAACTGGCACCAGAATAATATTCACATCATAGGAGTCCCCGAAGAAGAAGAAAATAAGCAAGGGTTAGAGAATATATTCAAAGAAATAGTGACAGAAAACTTCCCTAATTTGGTGAGTGAAGAAGGAATTCAAGTTCAAGAAGCACAGAGAGCCCCAAGTAAGAAGAACCCAAACCGGCCCACACTAAGACTGCCCAAAATTAAAGACAAAGAGAGAATCCTAAAGGAAGCAAGAGACAAGCAACAGGTTACCTACAAAGGAAACCCCATAAGGCTCTCAGCTGACTTCTCAAAAGAACACTACAGGCCAGAAGGGAATGGCATGAAGTAATCAAGGTCATGAAAAACAAGGATCTGAATCCAACACTACTCTACCCAGCAAGGCTATCATTCAAAATAGAAGGTCAAATAAAGAGCTTCCCAGACAAAAAAAGGTTAAGGAAATACATTAGCACCAGATAAGCACTGCCAGAAATGTTAAAAGGACTGCTGTAATTACCAGGAGAAATGGGAAGAAAAATAGAACCACACTAAACAAAAAATGGCAATAAATAAGTACATATCAATAATCACCTTAAATGTAAATGGACTGAATACTCCCATAAAAAGACACAGAATAGCTGATTGGATAAGAAAGCATGACTCATCTATATGTTGTTTACAAGAGACCCACCTCACCACAAAAGACTCACATAGATTGAAGGTGAAGGGATGGAAAAAAATCTTCCAAGGAAACAGAAAAGAAAAAAAAGCTGGGGTAGCAATACTCATATCTGATAAAATAGATGTCAAAATGAAGGCCATAATTAGAGACAAAGAAGGCCACTACATAATATTGAAAGGATCTATCCAACAGGAAGATATAACCTTGATAAACATATATGCACCCAATATAGGAGCACCAAAATATATTAAAAATCATCTGGAGGACTTCAAAGGAGAAATCGATAGTAATACAATCACAGCAGGGGCCTTCAAAACCCCACTGACATCACTGGATAGATCCTCTAGACAAAAAATTAGCAAGGAAACAGAGACTCTAAATGAAGCACTAGACCAAATGGATTTAATATATATCTACAGAGAATCACACCCCAAAAACTACAGAATTCACATTCTTCTCAAGTGCACATGGGACATTCTCAATGATAGACCACATGTTAGGGCACAAAAAGTCTCTACAAGTTCAAGAAGATTGAAATCATATCAAGCCTCTTCTCAGATCACAATGGCATGAAACTAGAAATCAATTGCAAGAAGAACATAGAAAGACATTTGAACACATGAAGCTAAATAGAATGTTATTATACAATGAATGGGTCACCGAGGAGATCAAGGAAGAAATCAAAAACTTCCTGGAAACCAATGACAATGAAGACACAACAACACAAAATCTATAGGATGCAGCGAAAGCAGTTCTGAGAGGGAACTTCATAGCACTACAGGCCTACCTCAAAGAGAAGAAAAATCTCTAATAGAATATCTAAGCTCACAACTTAAAGAACTAGAGAGCAAACAAAAAGAAAACCCCAGAGCAAGTAGAAGGAAGAAAATAGTAAAGATCAGAGCAGAAATAAATGACATAGAGACCAATAAAACAATTCAAAGGATCAATAAAACAAAGAGCTGGTTTTTCAAAAAGATAAACAAGATTGATGGCCCCTTAGCTAGACTCACCAAGAAATAAAGAGAGACAACCCAAATACACAAAATCAGAAATGAAAGAGGAGAAGTAACCACTGACACCACAGAAATACAAAACATCGTTAACAACTACTATGAACAATTATATGGCAACAAATTCGACAATCTAAGCTAAATGGACAAATTTCTAGAAACACATAGTCTCCTAAAACTGGATCAGGAAGAGATAGAAAACTTGAACAGACCAATAAAAACAGAAGAAATTGAAGATGTAATCAAGACTCTCCCAGGCAACAAAAGCCCAGGCCTGGATGGCTTCACCGGGGAGATTTACCGAACATTTTAAGAAGAAGTAATACCCATTCTCTTCAAACTATTTCAAAAAATTCAAGAAGAAGGAAGACTTCCGAACTCTTTTTATGAATCCAGCATGATTCTAATTCCAAAACCAGAAAAAGGCACAAGAAAGAAAGAAAACTACAGGCCAATATCCCTGATGAACATAGATGCCAAAATCCTGAACAAAATACTAGCAAATCAGATCCAGCAATACACCAGAAAAATTATCCACCATGACCAAGTGGGATTCATCCCAGGGATGCAAGGCTGGTACAACATTTGCAAATCCATCAATGTGATATACCACATAAATAAAATGAAGAATAAAAACCACATGATAATATCAATAGATGCTGAAAAAGCCTTTGACAAAATCCAGCATCCATTTCTGATAAAAACAGTCAGCAGTGTGGGAATAGAGGGATCATATCTAGACACAATAAAGGCCATATATGAAAGACCTACAGCCAACATCATACTCAATGGGCAAAAACTAAAAGCATTTTCCTTAAGAACAGGAACAAGGCAAGGATGCCCACTTTTGCCACTCCTATTTAACATAGTACTGGAAGTCTTAGCCACAGCAATCAGACAAGAAGAAAAAATAAAAAAGATCCAAATTCGAAAGGAGGAAGTGAAATTGTCAGTATTTGCATATGACATGATACTATACATAGAAAACCCCAAAGACTCCATCAAAAGGTTACTAGACTTAGTAAATGAATTTAGCAAAGTAGCAGCATACAAAATTAACGTCATAAATCAATGGCATTCTTTTACACCAATGATGAACTCACAGAAAGAGAAACTAAGAAAAATCCCATTTACCATTGCGGCAAAAAATTTAAGATACTAGGAATAAACTTAACCAAAGAAATAAAGGACCTATTCACAGAAAACTACAGGTCATTTAAAAAGAAATAGAAGAAGATATAAAAAAGTGGAAGCACATACCCTGTTCATGGATTGGGAGAATTAACATCATTAAAATGTCCATATTACCCAAAGCAATATATAGATTCAACGCAATCCCCATCAAAATACCAACGGCATACTTCACAGTATTAGAACAATTATTTCAAAAGTTCATATGGAACCAAAAAAGAACTCGAATAGCCACAGCAATCTTGAAGAGGAAGAACAATGTTGGAGGGATCACAATACCAGATTTCACATTATACTACAAAGCCACTGTAATCAAAACAGCCTGGTACTGTCACAAGAACAGGCATATAGACCAGTGGAAGAGAACAGAGAACCCAGAAATGGACCCAAGGCCATATGCTCAATTAATATTTGACAAAGGTGGCAAGAGCATACAGTGGAGTAAGGACAGCCTCTTTAATCAATGGTGCTGGGAAAATTGGACAGCTACTTGCAGAAAAATGGAACTAGACCATCAACTTACACCCTACATGAAAATAAACTCAAAATGGATAAAAGACTTAAATGTAACTCATGAATCCATAAAAATCCTAGAAGAGAATATAGGCAACAAAATTTCAGACATCATACACAGCAGAATTTTTACTGATACATCACCTAAGGCAATAGAAACAAAGGAGAAAATGAACACATGGGACTACATCAAACTCAAAAGCTTCTGCACAGCGAAAGATACAATCATCAAAATGGAAAGGCTACCCATTGTATGGGAGAACATAATTGCCAATGATATATCAGGTAAGGGGTTAATTTCCAATATATATATAGAGTGCTCATACAACTCCACAAATGGAAGACAAATACCCAATTAAAAAATGGGCAGAGGAACTAAATAGACACCTCTCCAAACAGGACATACAAATGGCTAAGAAACATATGAAGAAATGCTCATCATCACTAATCATCAGAGAGATGGAAATGAAAACAACAATGAGTTATCACCTCACACCTGTCAGAATGGCGGCCATCAACAAATCATCAAACAACAAGTGTTGGCAAGGGTTTGGAGAAAAGGGGACTCTAGTGCACTGCTGGTGGAAATGCAGACTGGTGCAGCCACTATGGAAAACAATATGGTGTTACCTCAAAAAATTAAAAATTGAACTTCCATTTGACCCAGTGATCCCACTTTTAGGAATATACCTTAAGAAACCTAAAACACCAATCAGAAAGAATATATGTACCCCCTAGTTTGTAGCAGCACTATTTACAATAGCTAAGATCTGGAAACAGCCCAAGTGTCCATCAGTAGATGAATGGATAAAAAAGCTGTGGTACATATACACAATGGAGAACTACGCATCTGTAAGAAAGAAAGATCTCTTATCCTTTGAGACTACATGGAGGGACCTGGAAAGTATCATACTAAGTGAAACAAGGCAAACAGAAAAAGAGAAGTTTCATATGATCTCACTTATTTGTGAAATATAATGAACATAACAGTCTGAGGAATGAGATAGTCCCAGAGACGTGGAAGTGGGGTACAGACTGACAATCCCCTAAAGAGGGGGGTGGTGGGGGAGAGATAAACCACAGAACTTATATGCATGTATGCATGAACAGTGGACATGGACAACAAACTGGGGAAAGGGTAGGGAGGGCGGGGGAGGAGGAAATCAGTGGGGGAAAGGAGAAACATCTGTAACAAAAATTAATTAAAAAAAAGAAAAAATCTACTGGAGTTAATAAATAAATTTTGCAAAGTAGTAGAGTACAAAATTAACATCAAGTAATCAATGGCATTCTTATACACTGATGATGAAATCACAAAAAGAGAAACTAAAAAAAAAATCCCATTTACAATTGCAGGAAAAAAATTAAGATACATAGGAATAAACTTAACAAAAGGAATAAAGGACCTATTTTCATAAAACTGCACGATATTGGAAAAAGAAATAAAGGAAGATATATAAAAGTGGAACCACATACCTTGTTCATAGATTGGAAGAATTAACGTTATGAAAATGTCCAGACTACCCAAAGCAATCTATAGATTCAATGCAATCCCCATCAAAATACTAACGACATATTTAACAGAAGTAGAACTAACACTCCAAAAGAACCCTAATAGCCACAGCAATCTTGAAAAAGAAGAACAAAGTAGGAGGGACCACAATACCAAATATTAGGTTATATTACAAAGGCACTGTAATCATAACAGCCTAGTACTGGCACAAGAACAGGCAGATAGATCAATGGATCAGAACAGAGAACCCAGGAATTGCCCCAAGACAGTATGTTAAATTAATATTTGGCAAGGTGGCAAGAGCATACAATGAAGTAAAGATAGCCTCTTCAATAAATGGTGCTTGGAAAATTGGACAGTTACATGCAAACAAAACAAAACAAAACAAAAAAAAACACCCCAAAAAACAACAACAAAGAAAACTAGACCACCAATTTACATCATACACAAGAAAAAATTCAAAATGGATAAAAGACTTAAATGTGACTGGTGAATTCATAAAATTCCTAGAAGAAAATGTAGGCAATAAAATTTGAAACATGACACACAGAAGAATTTTCACTGATCCAATTGAAACAAAGGAAAAAAAAAAAATACATGGCACTACATCAACCTAAACAGCTTCTGCACAGAAAAAAAAAAAACAAAAAAAACAAGCATCAAAATGGTAATGGAACCCAGTATATGGGAGAGCATAGTTACCAGTGATACATTGGATAATTGGTTAATTTTCAAAATATAGAGAGTACTCATACAACTCACTTAAAGGAAGACAAAGAACCCAATTAAAAAATGGGCAGAGGATCTAAATAGACACTTCTCCAAACAGGACATACAATGGCCAAAAGATATATGAAATAATGTTCAAAGTCACTAATCATCAGAGAGATGCAAAATTGACAACTATGAGTTATCACCTCACACCTACCAGAATGGCTGCCATCAATAAATTATCAAAAATTAAGTGCTGACGAGGGGGTTGAAAATAGCGGACTTTAGTACAATGCTGGTGGGAATGCAGACTGGTGCAGCCACTATGGAAAACAATATGGTGTTTCCTCAAAAAATTAAAAATTAAACTGCCATTTGACCCTGTGTATGAAATAGTCTCTGTATGAAATATGATTATTTAGGGAATGCTATATATATTTATAAATGAGCTGAGATGGGAGAAGCATTGTAAGAGAAAGAAAAATATTTGAGGACCTTTGCAAAAACTGATTTTGAGCTAGACCTGAGAGAGTGTGAGGCATCCACAGAAGGGGTAGAATTTCTAAAAAAAAAAATAATTAAAAAAAACAAAGACTTGAACCCACATATCTGTCATCCACACATACTCAGTGCACACTCACATTACTGGAAACCCACCTCCTGTCTTCACAGCTGCCCAGGGCTGGCATCATTTCTGGGGCTCAGAGGCCTAGTCAGCCCACCTGCCCCAGTCTCCAGCAGGATGGAGCTGCACCTGTCTGGGTTGGCCATGTGCACAGCCCACAGACAGGTACTTCTGCAGACCCAGCTCCTGGCCCCGCCCCCTTCCCCGTGCGTGTCCCCGCCCACAGGGCACGCCTTCTGCGTGGACGCCATCTTGGCGCGAGGAGCCGCCATTTTGTCCTTTGAGAAGACGGCTGGAGACACGGTCCTACCTTCCTCCAGCTGCGGAGGCAGCACCTAGGCCGAGGCTGGAGTCGGAGCCAGGTAAGCGGGGTGGGTTCCGGACCAGTGGTTGTGCTGGGGCTGGAAGCTAGGGTGGGTGCTTCTGGGAGAGCTGGTCCTCGCCCTGCTGCCACCCTCCTCCCTCCTCTGGAGTCTGGGCCCAGGGCCTGGTGGGGCGCAGGCCTTTGGACCCTTGTCCTGGCGCCCGAGGGAGCGGGTGCAGAGCCCTAGTTATGGGCCCTGCAGCTGGGCCGCTCAGAACACAGCCCTGGAGCCCAGCCGTCAGGCTGACAGCCCGGATTTTCATGTGGTCTCTTGTGTGCGGGGTGTGTGTGTGTGAGATTCTTTAATTTTTATTTATTATTCAATTACTGTTGACATACAATAGTATGTTAGTTTAAGATGTATGTCGAAGTGATTAGATATTTATATACCCACCTGGCACCATACGTAGTCATTTCGATATTATTGACTGTATTCCCTATGCTACACTTTATTCCTGTGACTATCTGTCAGCTTTTTCACACGCACCACAAACCCCTTCTCATCTGGTGAACGTCAGTTTCTTCTCTGTATCAATGAGTTTGTTTTGATTTTTAGATTCTACATATAAGTGAAATTGTATGTTTGTCTTTCCTTCTGACTTTTTAAAAATCTTGGAGGAACCTCCGTACTGTTTTCTCTGGTCTCTGTATCAATTGACAATCTCACCAACACTGCACAAAGGTTCCCTTTTCTCCACATTCTTCCCAACCTTTGTTTATTGATTTATTGATGACAGCCATTCTGACAAGTGTGAGGTGATATCTCATTGTAGTTTTAATTTACACTTTGATGACTAGTGATGTTGAGCATCTTTTCATATGGGCCATCTGTATGCTGTTTTTGGAGAACATTTCTTCAGGTCTCTGCTCATTTTCTAAATTAGATATTTTGGGGTTATTTTTGGTGTTAAGTTGTATAAGTTCCTTATATATTTTGGATATTAACCATATTCGCTATGTCATTGGTGAACATATATATTTTTCCCCCAAGTACACTGGGCTGGTACTGTGGAACTTTATTATTCTTTTAATCTAATTTTGTTGTTGTTGTTACAAATGTTTTTCCTTTGTTCCCCATTGACACCCTCCTCCCAGTCCCCCACCCCCAAGCATTGTTGTGGAACCTGCATATGAGTTCTGTGGTTTATCCCCCCACCCCTTCTTCTGAGGTTTGTCAGCCTTTACCCTACTTCTATGTCTCTGGGTCTGTTTTGTTCATCAGGTAGTTTTGTTCATTATATTGCAAAAATAAGTGAGATCATGTGATATTTCTCTTTCTATGATTGAATTGTTTCGCTGACAAGACCATGGGGTAGAGGGAAGATCACTCCTTTAACACTTTCTTCAGTGAGACAGATGCTGGCAAGCATGTGCTCAGGACATGTTTGTAGACCTAGAACCCACAGTCATTCAAGTTCACACTGGTACCTACTGCCAGTCCCTCCACTCTAAGCAGCTAATCACAGGCAACAAAGATGCTGTCAATAACTATGCCCACATGTATACTTCATGCCACTCCCTTCTGGCCTGCTGTGTTTCTATTGAGAAATCAGCTGACAGTCTATTGGGAGCTCCATTTTAGGTAACTTTCTGTCTCTCTCTTTCTTCTTTGGAGATTCTTTCTTTGTCTTTAATGTTTGCCATTTTAATTATGATGTTTCTTGCTTGGGGTTTTTCTTGCTTGGGACTTTCTGTTTCCTGGACTTGTGTGACTTTTTTCTTCACCAAATTAGGAAAATTTTCTGTCATCATTTCTTCAAACAGATTCTCTTGTCTTTTCTTTGATTCTTCTCTTTCTGTTACCCCTTACGATGCAAATGTTGTTACGTTTTGTGTTGTCCCAAAGACTCCTTAAATTTTCCTCCTGTTTTTAATTTGTTTTCCCATTTGATGATCTACTTGGGTATTCTTACCTTGTCTTCTAACTCAGTGATTCATTCTTCAGCTTCTTCTAATTTACTATTGAAACCTTCTAAGGTATTTTTCATAACAGCTATGTCATTCTTTATTTCCTCTTGATTTTTATTCATAGCTTCCACCTCTTTTTTTTAACCTGATGTAGTTCCCTCTGAGCTCTTTGTAATTCTCATTAAGTTGCTTGTAGTTCACACTAAATTGTTTGCACTCCCTTAAAATCATTGGTTTGAATTCTTTATCTGACAGATTGCTTTCTCCCATTTCATAGTAATCCTAGTAGTCCTTCCTCTTAGTAATCCTTCCTTTTCTTTCATTCAAGTGTTATTTCTTTGTCTCACCATTTTAGCAATCTGGTAGTATTAGGCCCAGTGAGGGATGTTGGAATGTGTTGGCAGGTCATTGTGTATCCAATAAGGCTGCTGTGCCTCCAGACTGCTTGGTGTGTGGCACCTCTTGGCCTGCTGTGTATCCTGGAGGATTTGCCGCTGGTGGCTGGTATTGGGTTGTCGTGGTAGGCATTGCTGAAATACATGTGCACTGCTGGGGCACATGGTTGTGCTGGGGCACTGCAGGAGTTTATGGTCCTGCTGTTATGCTACTGGGATGTGTGGGTCCTGCTGGGGTGCTCCTGGGGTGTGATTGCCTGGTGTTTCTCAGCTCCTGATCAGTCACAGCTGATGCTTCTGGGGGCAAGTGACAGTTCCTGGTTTGTGGTTCTACTGCTGCTGTTATCAGGGGGTACTCTCAGCTCCCAGTCGTCTGCAGATGTTGGGGGCTGAGGATGCTCAACT
The DNA here is from genome assembly GCF_014108415.1 of Molossus molossus. Taxonomy (NCBI): domain Eukaryota; kingdom Metazoa; phylum Chordata; class Mammalia; order Chiroptera; family Molossidae; genus Molossus; species Molossus molossus. Next base: position 21,916 of record NW_023425364.1, on the reverse strand, counting down.
CCCAGGATTTTGCTGCTGTTGTGGAGGGGCTCCACTCCTAATCCACTGCTTCATTTGTCAGGGGAAGGTCTTGGCTGCCCAAGCTCTGCTGCTGCTTGGGCTGGGGCACCACTCCTGGTCAGCTTCTGCTGATGCTGCTGGGGATGGGTCTCAGCTGCTGATCTGTGCTGCTGTGGCCTGGGGATTGACATCCACTCCTGAGCTTCTGCTGCTGGGTGTGTCTCAGCTCCTGAGCCTAGCTACTATTGCCCAGTCACTGATGCTGTGGGGGTTGGTGCTCAGCTTTGATCAGGTGGCTGCTGTGGGAGATGGTGCTCAGTTCCTGGCCTGTTGTGGTACCTTGACAGTGCCACGATTGTGCGCTGCTTCGCATTGACACAACAGGTTCCACTGGTCCAATGTGCAAGGCACTCTGGTGGGCTCAGGTCTATCGGCCCTAGGTGCTCCCACTGCCTCCTCCCAGAGAAGACAAGGGACCTTTCAAAATTCCAGGCCCTTTCAGCCACATAGGGAAAAACACCCTGACAAGCCACTTATTGTGGTAGCCACCTGCTCCCTGTCCACAGCACAGGAACCCTGTGCCCCACATTTCTGCATTGCTTGAGATTTCTCGTTTACACTCACGTCCACTCACACTCTCTCTCACACTTGTTCTCACTCTCACACACTCCTCCTTGCTCTGGTCCTGCCTGCTGCCAACTTCTCATCACTTGGTACTGTCAGTGAATATATTTTATTTAACCAGGCTGTCTATTTGTGGTGTTGATGGCTTTTAATTGTTCAAAAATTTAGTTTAATAATCCCATTTGTTTATTTTATTTTTTTCATTTCCCTTGCCTGGGACACATCTCCAAAAACATATTGCTGACAGCAATGTCAGAGACTTTACTGCCTGTTTGTTTCTAGGAGTTTTATGGTTTTAGGTCTTACATTGAAGTTTTTAATCCATTTTGATTTTATTTTTGGATACAATGAAAGAAAGTGGTCTATTTTTATTTATTTTTTTGCATGCATGTTTCTATTTTTCCCAAAACCATTTATTGAAGAGACTTTCTTTTTACCCCATTGTATGTTCTTGCCTCCTTTGTAATATATTAGTTTACCATACAGGTGTGGGTGTTATTTCTAAGCTCTTGATTTGATTCATTTGATCAATGTGTCTGTATTTATGATGGTACCGTGCTGTTTTCATAACTGTAGCCTTGTATAGTTTGACATCAGGTAGTGTGATCCTTCACTTTGTTCTTCATAACTGTAGCCTTGTATAGTTTGATATCAGATAGTGTGATACCTCACTTTGTTGTTCTTTCTCCGTATCGCTGCGGCTATTTGGGCTCTTTTGTGGTTTCTTATAAGTTTTAGTATTATCTAGTCTAGTTCTGTGAGAACTGTCATTGGTAATTTGAAACAGATTGCATAGAATCTGTAGATTGCTTTGGGTAGTTATGAACATTTTAATGGTGTTACTTCTTCCTATCGATGAGCACAGTATATCATTCCATTTATTTGTATCTACTTAAATTTCTTCAATGTCTTATAGTTTTCCAGTACAAATCACTTACCTGTTTGGTTAAATTTATTTCTAAGTATTTTATTCTTTTTGATGCAATTGTAAATGGGATTGCTTTCTTAATTTCTATTTCTGATCATTTGTTATCAGTGTATAAAAATGCAACATATTCCTTAATATTAAATTTGTATAATGCTACTTTACTAAATTTACTTATTAGTGCTGATTTTTTTGGTGAACTCTTTAGTGTTCTCTCTACATAGTGTCATGTCATTAGTAAATAGTGACAGTTTTACTTTTTTCCAGCTTGGATACCTTTTATATCTTTTTGTCTGATTGCCGTTGCTATGACTTTCAATACTATAGTTAACAAAAGTGGTGAAAGCTGACATCCTTGTCTTGTTCCTGACTTTAAAAAAAAATGTGCAGCTTTTCAATGTTGTGTATGATTTTAGCTGTGGTTTTGTAATGTAAGTTTTATTATGTTGACATATGTGCCTTCTGTACCCACTCTGCTAAGAGTTTTGATCATAAATGGATGTTGGCTTTTGTTAAATGCTTTTTCTGCATTTATTGATATGATCATATTTTTATTCATCATTTTGTTTATGTTGTTTATGTGGTGTATCATGTTATTTGATTTGTGGATATTGAATGAATCTTGCATCCCAGGAATAAATCCACTTGATTGTGGTGTATGATCTATTTTTTTTATTATTATTTTTTATTCATTATAGAGACAGAGGAAGGGAAAGCGAGAGATAGAAACATTGATGAGAGAGAACATTGATTGGTCATGTCCTGCATGTTCTCCACTGGGAATTTGGACCACAACCTGGGCATGTGCCCTGACCAGGAATTGAACTGGCGACATCTTGGTGCACGGGTTGATGCTCAACCACTGAGCCACATTGGCTGGGCTATGGTCTTTTAATATATTGCTGGATTTAGTTTGCTGATATTCTATTGAGAATGTTTGCAACTATGTTCATCAGAAATATTGGCCTATAATTTTCTTCTTTTGTCATGTCTTTTTCTTGTTTTGGTATCAGGGTAATGCTCCTTGCATAAAATGAGTTTGGGAGCCTTCCCTCCCCTTGGATTTTTGGAATAGTTTGAGAAGGATAGGTGTTAGTTCTTCTTTGAATGTTTGGTAAATTGACCTGTGAAGCTATCTAATATCTGTGTTTGTATGTATGTATTTTTTTCTTTAAGTCAGTGAATACTTTACTCAACCCATCAGAGAAATGGACAGGCGAGTTGGGTCTGTAACAAAGCATTATGTTTTAAAGCATAGGCTGGTAACTATACACAATTGCTACATACAAATTAACTGATCAGACTACAACAGCTTTTTGATGTTTAAAACAGAATGAGCTTCCCTGTAAAAGCAGCACCTTTGTGACATTTTAACTTTAGTATTCATCTTTTTCTTCCTCATCTTTTTCAACAGAGTCTACACCAACCTCCTTAAAATCCTTCTCAAGGGCAGCCATGTCTTTTCTGGCCTTAGAAAACTCTCCTTCCTCCATCCTTCACCCATGTACCAGTGGTCAGCAGCAGGCTTGGCATACATCACGTCAAACCTGTGGTGCAGGTGAGCCCAGGCCTCAGCATTAGCTGTGGTGTTGCTCAAGATGCACACAGCTCACTGTACTCTGGCCAGGTCTCTACCAGGTACCACAGTAGGAGGCTGGATGGTAATTAATGCCAACTTTGAAGAGTGGGGCACAATCCACAAACTGAATGATACGCTTGGTCCTGATGGTGGCAGTGGCAGCATTGATATCTTTGGGAATCACATTGCATGGCACAACAGGTAGCAAGTTATATATATCACCATGTAGTTGGCTGGCTCAAATCATACATTGGTGACCTCTGCTGCAGAAAGCTGTTCATGATGAGCTTTCCAAGCAGAGATGACAGAGGCATATGTGGTCAGAGGGATATAAAGGCAGGCATAGAGAACCAGGTTGGTCAGAATTCAGTCAGGTCAACATTGAGGGCTCTATCCTATCTGAGCAATGTGGTGATGGAGGACACAATTTGATCTATCATCCTATTGTGTTTAGTATTCAGCATTCATTATCAAGATTTCTATGATAGATGTCATAGCTGGCCTTGTTGTGAACTATGAAGGCACAATCAGAATGTTCCATAGGATTATGATTGGTGAGAATGGAATTGTAGGGCTCACCTACAGCTGTGGAAACCTGGGGGGCTGGGTAGATGGAGAACTCCAGCTTGAACTTTTTGCCATAATTAACAGACAGACATTCTGTCAGCAGGGTGGTGAACCCAGAACCAGATACTCCACCAAAGATGTAGAAAACCAAAAAGCTTTGAAACTGGGGTTAGTCAGTTTCCAAATTAAGTCCAAGACTAGCCAGTGATTTTCTTGCCAGTGATGTAGTACCTGTGGGCATAGTTATTGACAGCATCTTTGTTGCCTGTGATTAGCTGCTTAGAGTGGAAGAACTAGTAGTTGGTACCAGTGTGAACTTGAATGACTGTGGGTTCTAGGTCTACAAATATGTCCTAGGCACATGCTTGCCAGCATCTGTCTCACTGAAGAAAGTGTCGAAGTAGTGATCCTCCGTCTACCCCATGGTCTTGTCACTTGACATCTGTCTTGGTGCCATGTTCCAGACAGTAGAGCTCCCCAGCAAGCCGTGCTAATCTGGACACCAGTGTGGTCAGTGTGGATGGATATGCACTTAGGCATGTTTATTGCCTTGTGGCTGCCAAATGGATGGTGGAGAAGAGGAGAGGTTGTTGCTTCTTACAGAGTGACTCTTAGATGGTTGATATAAGAGATCCTGTTGGGAGATTTTTGATTACCTATTTCATTTCATTAGTAGTTATCTGTCTATTCAGATTTTCTGTTTCTTACTGAATAGTCTTGAAAGGTTGTTTCTAGGAATTGATCCATTTCTTCAGGATTGTCCAATTTGTTGGCATGTAATTGTAATATTTTCTTACAATCCTTTGTATTTATGTGGTGTCGGTCATTAGTTCTCTTTCATTTCTGATTTTATTTGTTTGGGTTATCTTTTTTTTCTTGCTGAGTCTGGCTAAAGGGTTATCAATTTTGTTTATCTTTTCAAAGAACCAGCTCTTGGTTTATTGATTTTTTATATTATATTTTTATTTATTTCTAACTTCTCACATGAGAATTTTTTTTAGAGGAAGGGGGAGAGGGAGAAAGAGTGAGAGCAATGGAGAGAGAAAAAAATTGATATGAGAGAGAAACATTGATCTGTTGCCTTCCATATGTGCCCTGACCAGGGATTGAACCCACAGCCTAGGTATGTGCCCTGACTAGGAATCAAATTCACACTCTTTTTCGAGTATGGGATGATGCTCCAACCAATGACTGAGCCACCCAGTCAAGGGTGTATTGTATTTTTAGACCCTTATTTATTTGTGCTCTATTCTTTATTATCTCCTTCCATCTAATCACTTTGGAGTTTTTCTAGTTCTTTTAGGTGCAAGTTAAATTGTTAATTTGAGATGATTCTTGTTTCTTGACCTTGTATTGGTATAAATTTCTGTTTTAAAACTGCTTTGGCTATGTCTTATAAATTTTGTGCTGTGTTTTGTTTTCATTTGTTTCAAGGTATCTTGAGTTGTTCATTGATCTCATTTATTCATTGTTAGGAGCATGTTATTTAACTTCCATGTGTTTGTGTGTTTTTGGTTTCCTTCTTGCACTTGAGTTCTAGTTTCATATGATTGTGATCAGAGAAGATGCTTATATGATTTAAATCTTAAATTTACTGAGACTTCTTTTGTGGCTTAAAGTGATCTATTCTAAAATATGTTCCCTGGGCACTTAAAAAAAGAAAGTATATTCTGCTACTTTGTGGTGAAATGTCCTAAAAACATGAATGAAGTCCATTTGGTCTAATGTGTCATTCATTTAAGGCCACTGTTTCCGTATTGATTTATGTGTGAATGATCTATCTATTGATGTCAGTGGTGTGTTAAAGTCTCCTTGTATTATTATTGCCTGTTAGTCTCTCTCTTTATATCTGTCAACATTTGACTTACATATTTAGATGCTCCTATGTTGGGCATTAAATGTTTACAAGGGTTATAGCCTCTTGTTGGATTGATACCTTTATCATTATGAAATGCCTTCTTTGTTCATGTTGCAGCCTTTACTTATTTAAGTCTGTTTTGCCTGATACAAGTATTGCTACCCAGCTTTTTTCTCATTTCCATTTGCACGAAATATTTTTCTGTCCCATGCATTCTGTCTGTGTGTGTCTTGAACTGAAGTGGGTTTTTTGTAAGCAGCATGTGTATGGGTCTTGTTTGTTTGTTTATTTATTATCCGATCAGCACCCTTTGTAATTTTTTTTTTTAATCTTCACCTGAGGAGAGAGAAACATTGACGTGAAAGGGACACATCGAGTGGCTGCCACCCGCACAATCAACCAGGGCCAGGGACAAAATGCAACTGAGGTACATGGCCTTAATGGGAACTGAACCCAGGTCTCTCTGGTCCACAGGCCAATGCTCTAACTGCAGAGCCAAACCGGCCAGGGCACTACACTTTGTATTTTGATGGCTTTGTAGTGTAACCTGATATCTGGTATTGTGATCACTCCTACTTCGTTTTGTTTTGTTTTGTTTTTTCAAGATTGCTGTGGCTATTCAGAGTCTTTTTAGGTTCCATATAAAATTTTGGAGTATTTTTTCTAGTTCTGTGAAATATGTTGTTTGTATTTTTATGGAAATTGCATTGAATCTATAGATTGCTTTGGGTACTAGGGACATTTTAATGATGTTAGTTCTTCCAATCCATTAACAAGGTATATGCTTCCAGTTTTTTATATCTTCTTCTATTTTTTTTCAGTGATCTGTAGTTTTCTGTGAATAAGTTTTTTACTTCTTTGGTTAAGTTTATTTGTGTCGTAATTATTTTTTGCCGCAATAGTAAATGGGTTTGCTTTTTTAGTTTCTCTTTCATTGAGTTTGTTGTTGATGCACAAGAATGCCTTTGGTTTTTTTAAATTTAATTTTGTATTCTGCTACCTTGCCAAATTCACTTATCTAGTAGATTTTTGATGGAGTCTTTAGGCTTTTCTTTGTACAGTATCATGTCACCTGTAAATAATGACAGTTTCACCTTCTCTTTTTCAATATGGATTTCTTTTATGTTTTCTTCATGTCCAATAGCTGCAACTCAGACGTTTAGTACTATGTTAAATAAGAGTGGCTGGAGTGGTCATCCCTGTCTGGTTCCTGTTCTTAAGGAAAATGCTTATAGTTTTTGCCCATTGAGTATGATGTTGGCTGTAGAATTTTCATATATTGCCTTTATTATGTCAAGATATAATCCCTCTATTCCCACATTGTAGAACGTTTTTATAAAAAATGAGTGCTGGATTTTATTGAATGTTATTTCAGCATCTATTGATATGATTTTTTGTTTTTTATCTTTCATTTTGTTTATGTGGTGTATCACATATATTAATTTGCAAATATTGTACCACTCTTGCATCCCTGGGATGAATCCCACTTGGTCATGATGAATAATTTTTTTGATGTATTGCTGGATCTGATTTGCTAATAGTTGGCATGTGTGTTCATCAGGAATATTGGCCTGTAGTTTTCTTTCTTTGGGGTATCTTTATCTGGTTTTGGAATTTGAATTATGTTGGCCTCATAGAATAAGTTTGGAAGTTTTTTATCTTCTTGAATTTTTTTGAAATAGTTTGAGGAGAATGGGTGTTAGGTCTTCTTTTAAAGTTCAGTAAACCTCCTCCATGTAGCCATCCAGGTCTGGGCTTTTATTTGTTGGGAGTTTCTTGATTACATCTTCAATTTCCTTAGTTGTCATTGTTCTATGCTAATTTTCTGTCTTTTCCCTGTTCATTATTGGACAACTGTGTGTTTCTAGAAATGTGTCCATTTTGCATAGATTGTTCAATTTTTTGGATATAATTGTTCCCAGTATGTTTTAATGGTTCTTTGTATTTCTGTGGTGTCGGTTGTTACTTCTCCATTTTTGTTTATGATTTGTTTTATTTGAGTCCTCTCTTTTTGTTTCTTGTTGAGTCTGGCGAAGAGTTGATCAATCTTGTTTATCTTAAAAAAAAAGCTCTTTGTTTCATTGATTTTTTGAACTGATATTTTAGTTGCTGTGTCATTTATTTCTGCTCTGACCTTCGCTCTTTCTTTTCTTCTACTTGCTCTGGGTTTTTCTTTTTGTTTACTTTCTAGTTCTTTGAGTTTTAGGGTTAGAAAGTCAATTCGGAATTTTTCTTGTTTTTTGAGGTTGACCTGTAGTGCTATGAACTTCCCTCTCAGAACTACTTTCCCTGCATCCCATAGATTTTGTGTTGTTGTGTGTTCATTTTCATTGGTTTCCAGGAAGTTTTTAATTTTTTTTGATATCCTTGGTAACTCATTCCTTGTTTAATAGCATGCTATTTAGCCTCCATGTGTTTGAAAGTGTTTGTGTGTTTTTGTTGTAGTTTATTCTTAGTTTCATGCATTGTGATCTGAGAAGATGCTTAATGTAATTTCAATCTTCTTGAATTTGTGGAGGGTTACTTTGTGTCCTAACATTTGGTCTATCTTCAAGAATGTCCCACGGGCACTTGAGGAGAATGTATATTCTGCTGCTTTGGGGTGAAAGGTTCTGTAAATATCAATGAAATTCAGTTAATCTAGTTTGTCATTTAAGAACTCTGAGTCCGTGTTATTTTTTTGTCTAGAAGGTGTATCCAGTGGTGTCAGTGGGCTGTTGAAGTCACCCACTATGATTATATTGTTATTGATCTCTCCTTTGAAGTACTCCAGAAATTTTTTAATATGCTTTGGTGCTCCTGTGTTTGGTGCATATATGTTTACCAGGGTTATATTCTCTTGTTGGATTGTTCCTTTCAATATTATGTAGTAACCTTCTTTGTCTCTTATTATGGCCCTTGTTTTGAAGTTTATCTTATCAGATGTGAGTATTGCTGCCCCAGCTTTTTTATTTTATTTTATGTTTTTTCCATTTGCCTGGAAATTTTTTTTTTACCTCTTCACTTTTATCCTTTGTGAGTCTGTACTTGTGAGGTAGGTCTCTTGTAGACACTATATATATGTGTCATGTTTTCTTATCCAATTATCTACCCTATGTTTTTTTTTTCTACTTTTTTTCCCCACATCTTTATTGTTGGATGTAAAATGTATTACAGATGTTCCACATTTTTCCCCCATTGACCCCCTCCTCCCCACTCCCGCCCCCCTCCCACCTTTTCCCAAACTATTGTCCGTGTCCATTGATTATGCATATAAGTTCTTTGGTTTATTTCTTCCCACTCCCCCAACCCCTTTCCCTTTGAGGTTTGTCAGTCTAGCAATGAATTTGTGCTTCTTAATCCCTTCACCTTTTTCATCCATTCCCCCAACCCCTTTCCCAACTGGCAACCAACAAAATGTTCTCTGTATCTATGAGAATGTTCCTGTTCTTCCTGTTCATTTTGTTTGTAGATTCCATTGTTGATAGGTATGTTTTCATTGCCATTTTGTTTGTTCATACATTTTATCTTTTTCTTTAAAAAGACCCTTCATCATTTCATATAATAACGGTTTGGTAGTGATGAACTCCTTTAACTTTTTCTTGTCTGGGAAAGTTTTTATATGTCCATCGATTCTAAATGACAGCTTTGCAGGATATAGTAATTTTGGTTGTAGGTTCTTGGTTTTCATCACTCTGAATATTTCTTGCCACTCCCTTCTGGCCTGCAAAGTTTTTTTTTTTTTTTTAATTATTTTTTTTTTTTTAATCCTCACCCGAGGATATTTTTCCATTTTTTGTACAGATAGAGTGGGGGGGAGAGAGAGAGAGAAACATCGACGTGAAGGGACAGATCGAGTGGCTGCCACTCGCACGACCAACCAGGGCCGGGGACAAACTGCAACCGAAGTACGTGCCCTTAGTGGGTACCGAACCCGGGTCTCTCCGGACCGCAGGCCGATGCTCTAACTGCTGAGCCAAACTGGCCAGGGCGCAAAGTTTCTTTTGAGAAATCAGCTGACAGCCTAATGGGAACTCCCTTGTAGGTAACTAGCTGCCTTTCTCTTGCTGCTTTTAGGATTCTCTCTTTGTCTTGAACCTTTTGCATTTTGATGATGATGTGTCTTGGTGTGGGCCTCTTGGGGTTCATCTTGTTTGGGACTCTCTGTGCTTCCTGGACTTGTATGTCTGTTTCCTTCACCAAGTTAGGAAAGTTTTCTGCCATTATTGTTTCAAACAGGTTTTCGATTTCTTGTTCTCTCTCTTCTCCTTCGGGCACCCCCAAGATGCGAATGTTGGCACGCTTGAAGTTGTCCCAGAGGCTCCTTACACTATCCTCATTTTTTTGGATTCTTTTTTCTTTTTGCTGTTCTGGTTGGGTGTTTTTTGCTTCCTTATATTCCAAATCGATGGTTTGCTCCTTGGATTTACGTACTCTATTATTGAAGCTATGTAAATTATTCTTTATTTCAGTTAAAGCCTCCTTCGTTTCTAACTGTGCAGTGATCATTTCTGACTGGTACTTTTTTATGCTCTTGAGGCCCTCACTGAGTTCCTTGAGCATCCTTATAAGCAGTATTTTGAACTCAGCATCTGTTAGGTTGCTTATCTCCATTTCACTTAGTTCTTTTCTTGGGGTTTTGTTCTGTTCTTTCATTTGGGACTTGTTTCTTTGTCTCCTCATTTTGGCTGCCTCCCTGTGTTTGTTTCTGTGTATTACTTAATGAGAGGTATGGGGCTCGCTGAGACCCGATGCTGCTCGTTTGAAAGAATTTAGGAAAAACCTGAAGCAGGATCCAAGACAGGCCAATCCTATGGTTAAGCAAGTAGCAACAGCTTGGGTGGGCTTGAAAGTTGTGTGGGGCGGGGCGGGGCAGGGCAGGGTGGGGCGGGGCCTCAGGGAGTCATCAGGGCGGGGCTACCAGTGTGAGCCACGCTGCTGGAGTCCCAGATATGGAGACTGTCTGCCGCCCCAGGGAAGGGCTCACCAAAGGAACAAAGGCCTCTTACAGCACGTTTGTCCCCGAGAAAGCCCCCTCTCCAGCCCTCGCTCTAGTGCCAAACAGCTCAGTTCTTCCCTGTATGTCTCTGGTGCCCCTCGAGCTGCCTCCCCTCCGAGCTTAGAGGGAGAGAGTCTGACCAGTCCGTGCGCGGGCCCTTTAGGGAGCTGCCTGTGGCTCCAGCCACCTCAGCCTCCCTGAGCCTCAGTTTCTGTTGGTTTTTCCAGCCAGAAGTTATGGGGACTTCTCTTCCTGGCACTGGAAACCTGAGCGGGGCACCTGGTGTGGGACGGGGACCCCTCAGTCCTCAGGAAGGACCTTCCCAGCCGCGGGAGCCTCCTGATTTTTATCTGGCACACTTGGGTGTGGGACCAGCCCGTTGCGCCACCGCGCCGCTGCTGCCACCGCCACCCCTCGTGCCGCCGCCCCTCCTACCGGTCTGGATGTAGCTGCTTTTTTTTTTTTTTTTTAATTCCGTAGCTGTAGGACTTCCATTCAGCTTGATTTCAGGCGGTTTTGGATGATGATTGTTCTGTAGTTTTGTTGTAACTTGGATGTGGTTGTGGGAGAACGCGGTACTGCGTCTCCCTACCCCGCCATCTTGACCGGAAGTCTCTACCCTATGTTTTTTGATTGGGCATTTTAGCCATTACATTTAAGGTTATTATTGATAAATACTTATTAGTTGCCATTTTATTTTATGCCTGCATTTCTCTCTCTCTCTCTCTCTCTCTCTCTCTCTCTCTCTCTGTCTCTCTCTCTCTCTCTCTCTTTCTTTCTTCTTCTTATAGCGTTTCTTGCATTGCTGGTTTGATTATGGTAAATTACTTTAGCTTTTTTTTTGGTGTTTGAGGCTCTTTATTTCACCTTTGATTTTGAATGATACGCCTTGCTGGATGGAGTAGTTTGGATCCAGACCCTTGCCTTGCATTACTTTGTACACTTTGTGCCACTCCCTTCTGGCCTGCAGTGTTTCTATTGAGAAATCAACTGAGAGTGTAATGGGAGCCCCTTATAGGTAACTTTCTGTCTCTCCTTGCTTCCTTTAAGATTGTTTCTCTGTCTTTAGTGTTTGCTGTTTTAATTATGATGCGTCTAGGTGTGGGTCTTTGTGGGTTTATCTTTCTTGGAACTCTGTGTTTCCTGGACTTGTGTGACTTTTTCCTTTGCCAAATTAGGAAAGTTTTTTGTCATTATTTCTTTAAAATGGTTCTCTATTCCTTTCTCTGATTCTTCTCCTTCTGTTATTCCTATGATGTGAATGTTGTTATGCTTTGTGTTGTCCCAAAGCTCCCTTGAACTCTCCTCCTGTTTTTTATTTTTACCCCCATTTGCTGCTTGGGAATTTTTTTTTTACCTTGTCTTCTAACGCACTGATTCAGTCTTTAGCTTCTTCTAATCTACTATTGAATCCTTCTAAGGTATTTTTCATATCAGCTATGTCATTCTTTATTTCCTCTTGATTTTTATTCATAGCTTCTGCCCCCTTTTTAAATTGGCTGTAGTTCCCCCTGAGCTCTCTATAATTCTCATTAAGTTGTTTGTAGTTCTTGCTGAATTGTTTGGTCACCCTTAAAATCACTGTTTTGGATTCTTTTTTTTAAATCCTCACCTGGGGATATTTTTACATTTTATCTTCATATAGAGTGGGAGAGAAAGAGAGAGAGAAACATCAATGTGAGAGAGACACATCAATTGGTTGCCACCCGCATGACCCCAACTGTGGCTGGAGATGAACCGCAACTGAGGTATATGCCCTTGGCCAGAATGGAACCCAGGATTCCCTGGTCTGCAGAGCAGTGCTCTAACCGATGAGACAAACTGGCCAGAGCTGCTTTGAATTCTTTATCTGACAAATAGCTTTCTTCCATTTCATGTAGTTTCTTTTCTGGTAATTCCTCCTTTTCTTTCATTTGGGTATTATTTCTTTGTCTCCCCATTTTAGCCATCTGGTAGTTGTAGACATGGTGAGGAATGTTGGGATGTGTAGGCAGGTCAGGGTGTATAAAATAAAGCTGCTGTGCCTCCCAGACTTTTCTGATGAGTGTTGCCTCTTGCCTGCTGTGGGTCCTGGAGGATTGACTACTGGAGGCCGGTGTTTTTCTGTCCTGGTAGGCGCTGCTGCTGGATTGCATGGGCTCCACTGAAGCTGCTCCCCACTGGTTGCCTGTGCTGCAGGCAGGTGTGTAGCTCAGGCCCCACTGGAGCCACACACCCCGACAGTCCTGTGGGCAGCTGTATCTCACAGGCACCCCTGAAGCCCCAGGTCTCACCACTGGCTTCTGGGGAGTGCTGCTGCCTGGTGGGTCTCAGCTCCTGCTCAGCCTCTGCTGAAGCTTTTGGGGATGGGACTCAGCTGCCAATCTACTGCTGTTGCTGCCTGGAGATAGATGTCTGCTCCAGAGCTTTTGTTGCTGGGGTGGTGTCTAGGCTCTGAGCAGGATGCTACTGTGGGAGATGGTGCTCGGCATTCAGCCCTTGTGGCTTCTGCAGCAGCCACCTTGACAGCGCCACTACTGTGCACTGGTCTGTGTTGACACAGTGGGGTTCACTGGTTTAATGGTGCTAGGTGCACTGGTGGGCTCCAGTTGCTGGGCCATAGCCACACCCACTGCCTCCTCCCAGAAAAGACCAGGGTTCTTCCAAAACAGCGGGGCCTCCTGGCCATGCAGGGAAAAGCACCCTGAAGAGACTCTGACCACAGTAGCAGGCTGCTCCCTATCCACAGCACAGGAACCTTCTGCTCTGCGTTTCTGTACTGCTTGAGGTTGCTGGTCCACAATTCCATCCACTCACATTCTCTCTCATGCACTCACCCTTCCTCCAGTCCTGCCCACTGCCTTTCTAGATTTACTCTCACTTTACTTTTAAATAAGTTCCAGTATTGCATAGAAGGGTAAACTATGACTATTACAGTTTCTAATGTGGCCATCATGACAAGAATAGGTGTAATAATTAGAAATCTCCTGAACTGGTGGCTGAAAGGCATGTTGGTCAAACATGTTTGGAAAAAATTTCAGTAACATGTATTAAATTTAAATATATGCAGTCATTATGACCAACATTTTATTCATAGGTCCATACTTAACTAAAATATGTATGTATGTATGTGAACCAAAAGAAATGAACAAGAATGGTCCTAATTATATTATTGTTTCTAGCCCCAAAATGGAAGTAAACCAAATGTCCATGAACAGTACAATTGATAAATGTGGCATATTCATAGAAAGAATAGTGCATAGGAGTGAAAATTAATGAATTGTGCAATTCCTACATGGATGAATGTCACAGATATAATCACAAGGAAAAAAAGCCAGACACAGAATCATTCCTAGTGTATGGTCCTAATCCACAAATTTATATAGCAGGTGACATTAATCTGTATTGTTAAGAACTAGATGATGGTTAACTTTGGTAAGATGAAATGTGTGGTGATTGGGGACTATCAGGAGCTGAGCTTCTGGGTTGCTAGTTTAGTTTAATTTTCTTGAACTGTGTTGTAGTTACAAGGGTGTATTCACTTTGTGATAAGTCATTGAGTTGCAGAGTGGTGATTTCTGTGCTTTTTTGGTGTGTATGTTACACTTTAATAAATGCATTTGAATACTTTTTTGCTACTAAAACAAATAATGCAAATTATAATAAAACTTTGCAATCTTAATATTATTTCTATTTTGTGAAAAAGTCACCAAAAAGATTGCAAAGTAAAGCATGTCAACTATATAGCTTGTTTTACAAATACATATTTTTCTAGATCCACAATTATCTGATTTAATGCCAGTTGCATATAAAAAAGCACAATTATATTTACAGTTACCTTAGTCCATAATTTGTTAGATGAAACTTGAGCTGCTTTTCCACACCCATCAATGACACTGCTTTCACAAGAGAGTCTAATCCATGACAACTGATAGAAACTTCAGAGAAGTCATTTCTTTATTATCTGTGTAAAACATCAGTTTTGGGAGGCCGTGTGTTTCTAGAAATTTGTCCATTTCACCTAGATTGTCCAACAGTTGGCATATAATTGTTCTTAGTATGTTTCGATGATCCTTTGTATTTCTGTGGTGTCAGTTTAACTTCTCTTTCATTTCTGATTTTGTTTATTTGGTTTCTCTCTTTCTGTTTCTTAATGAGTCTGGCTAAAGGTCCATCGATCTTGTTTATCTTTTCAAAAAACCAACTTTTTGTTTAATTGATCTTTTGAATTGCTTTTTAGTCTCTATGTCATTTATTTCTGCTCTGACCTTTACTATTTCCTTCCTCCTACTACCTCAGGTTTTTCTTTTTGTTTACTTTCTAGTTCTTTAAGTTGTAGTGTTAAAAAGTAAATTAGGGATTTTTCTTATTTCTTGAGGTAGGCCTGTAGTGTTATGAACTTCCCTCTCAGGACTGCTTTCACTGTGTCCCATAGATTTTGTGTTGTTGTGTGTTCATTTTCATTGGTTTCCAGGAAGTTTTTAATTTCTTCTTTGATCTCCTCAGTAACCCATTCATTGTTTAATAACATGCTATTTAGCTTCCATGTGTTCAAATGTCTTTGCATGTTCTTGTTGCAATTGATTTCTAGTTGCATGCCATTGTGATCTGAGAAGATGCTTGATAGGATTTCCATCTTCTTGAATTTGCAGAGGATTAGTATGTGTCCTAACATGTGCTCTATCTTTGAGAATGTCCCCATGTTCTCTTGAGAAGAATGTGTATTCTGCAGCTTTGGGGTGAAATGTTTTGTAAATATCAATGAAGTTCTACTGATCTAGTTTGTGTTGTAAGGACTCTGTTCTTGTTAATTTTTTGTCTAGAAGCTCTATTCAGTGGTGTCAGTGGCATGTTAAAGTGTCCCACTATGATCGTATTGCTATTGATCTCTCCTTTGAATTCCTTCAGAAGTTTTTAAAATATATTTTGGTGCTCCCATATTTGGTGCGTATATGTTTACCAGGGTTATATTCTCTTGTAGGATTGATCCTTTTAATATTATGTAGTGACCTTTGCTGTCTCTTATTATGGCCCTCGTTTTGAAGTATACCTTGTCAGATATGAGTATTGCTACACTAGCTATTTTCATTTGCTTGGAAAATTTTTTCCATCCCTTCACTTTCATTCTGTGTGAGTCTTTTGTTATGAGGTGGGTCTCTTGTAGACAGCATATATATGGGTCATGTTTTTGTATCCAGTTAGCTACCCTATGTCTTTTGATGGGAGCATTTAAGCCATTTACATTTAAGGTAATTATTGATAAATAGTTATTAGTTGCCATTTTAATTTTGTGCCTGTGTTCCTCTTTCATTTTCTCTCTCTCTCTCTCTCTCTCTCTCTGTTTTTTCTTCTTACTACAGTCCCTTAAGCATTTCTTTCAGTGCTGGTTTGGTGGTGGTAAATTCCTTTTGCTTTTTTTTTTTTTTTTTTATTTTTAATCCATGAAGCTCTTTATTTCTCCTTCAATTCTTCAATTTTGAATGATAGCTTTTCTGGATAGAGTAGTCTTGGATTCAGACCCTTGCCTTGCATTACTTTGATTACTTTGTACACTTCATGCCACTCCCTTCTGGCCAGCATCATTTCTATTGAGAAATAAGCTGAAAAGTCTAATGGGAGCTCCTTTGTAGGTAACTTTCTATCTATTTCTTGTTTAAGATGCTGTTTTTTTGTCTTTAATGTTTGCCTTTTTTTATTATTATATGTCTAGCTGTGGGTCTTCTGGGGTTCATCTTGCTTGGAACTCTCATTGTTTCCTAGACTTGTGTAACTTTTCCTTTACCAGTTTAGAAAAATTTACTGTCATTATTTCTTCAGATAGGTTCTCTATTCCTTTCTCTGATTCTTCTTCTTTTGGTACCCATATAATGTGAATGTTGTTACATTTTGTATTGTACCACAGCTCCCTTAAACACTCCTCCTGCTTTTTAATTTTTTTTTCCCATTTTCTGCTCTATTTGGGCATTTTTCTCTACCTTGTCTTCTAAGTCACTGATTCGGCCTTCAGATTCTTCTAATCTACAAGTGAATCCTTTTAAGGTATTTTTTATAACAGCTATGTCATTCTTTATTTTCTCTTGACTTTTATGCATAGCTTCTACCTCTTTATGCGTAGCTTCTACTCATTTTTTTTAAGCTGAAGTTGTTCCCAGTGAGCTCTTCATAAATCTTATTAAGTTGCTTGTAGTTCTCACCAAGTTGTTTGAGCACCGTTAAAATCATTGTCTTGAATTTTTTTTTAATTTATTTTTTATTGATTAATTTTTGTTACAGATGATTCTCCTTTTTTCCCCCACTGATTCCCCCCTTCCCCGCCCCTCCCTGCCCCTTCCCCATATTGTTGTCCATGTCCACTGTTCATGCATACATGCATATAAATTCTGTGGTTCATCCCTCCCCCACCTTCCCACTCCTTAGGGGATTGTCAGTCTGTACCCCGCTTCCGCGTCTCTGGGACTACCCCATTCCTCACACTGTTATGTTCATTATATTCCACAAATCAGTGAGATCATATGAAATTTGTCTTTCTCTGTTTGGCTTGTTTCACTTAGGATGATACTTTCCAGATCACTCCATATAGTCTCAAAGGATAGGAGATCTTTCTTTCTTACCGCTGCGTAGTACTCCATTGTGTATATGTACCACAGCTTTTTGATCCATTCGTCTACTGATGGGCACTTGGGCTGTTTCCAAATCTTAGCGATTGTAAATAGTGCTGCTACAAAGATGGGGGTACATATATTCTTTCTTATTGGTGTTTTATGCTTCTTAGGGTATATTCCTAGAAGTGGGATCACTGGGTCAAATGGAAGATCAATTTTTAATTTTTTAGGTGACACCATATTGTTTTCCATAGTGGCTGCACCAGTCTGCATTCCCACCAGCAGTGTACTAGAGTCCCCTTTTCTCCACACCCTCGCCAACACTTGTTGTTTGATGATTTGTTGATGGCTGCCATTCTGACAGGTGTGAGGTGATACCTCATTGTTGTTTTAATTTGCATCTCTCTGATGATTAGTGATGATGAGCATTTCTTCATATGTCTCTTAGCCATTTGTATGTCCTGTTTGGAGAGGTGTCTATTTAGTTCCTCTGCCCATTTTTTAATTGGATTCTTTGTCTTCCTTTTGTGGAGTTGTATGAGCACTCTATATGTATTGGAAATTAACCCCTTATCTGATATATCATTGGCAATGATGCTCTCCCATACAGTGGGTAGCCTTTCCGTTTTGATGATTGTATCTTTCGCTGTGCAGAAGCTTTTGAGTTTGATGTAGTCCCATGTGTTCATTTTCTCCTTTGTTTCTATTGCCTTAGGTGATGTGTCAGTAAAAATTCTGCTGCGTATGATGTCTGAGATTTTGTTGCCCACAGTCTCCTCTAGGATTTTTATGGATTCATGAGTTACATTTAAGTCTTTTATCCATTTTGAGTTTATTTTGGTGTAGGGTGTAAGTTGATGGTCTAGTTTCATTTTTCGGCATGTAGCTGTCCAATTTTCCCAGCACCATTTATTAAAGAGGCTGTCCTTACTCCACTGTATGCTCTTGCCACCTTTGTCAAATATTAATTGAGCAAATTGCCTTGGGTCCATTTCTGGGTTCTCTATTCTGTTCCACTGGTCTATATACCTGTTCTTGTGCTAGTACCAGGCTGTTTGGATTATGGTGGCTTTGTAGTATAACCTGAAATCTGGTATTGTGATCCCTCCAACTTTGTTCTTCCTTTTCAAGATTGCTGTGGCTATTCGAGGCCTTTTTTGGTTCCATATGAACTTTTGAAGTAATTGTTCTAATTCTGTGAAGTATGCCGTTGGTATTTTGATGGGGATTGCGTTGAATCTATAGATTGCTTTGGGTAATATGGACATTTTAATGATGTTAATTCTCCCAATCCATGAACAGGGTATGTGCTTCCACTTTTTTATATCTTGCTCTATTTCTTTTTTCAAAGACCTGTAGTTTTCTGCGAATAGGTCCTTTATTTCTTTGGTTAAATTTATTCCTAGGTATCTTAATTTTTTTGCCGCAATGGTAAATGGGATTGTTTACTTAGTTTCTCTTTCCGTGAGTTCATCATTGGTGTATAAGAATGCCATCGATTTCTTGACGATAATTTTGTATCCTGCTACTTTGCCAAATTCATTTATTAAGTCTTGTAAGCTTTTGGTGGAGTCTTTGGGGTTTTCTATGTATAGTATCATGTCATCTGCAAATAATGACAATTTCACTTCCTCCTTTCCAATTTGGATCCCTTTTATTTTTTCTTCCTGTCTGATTGCTGTGGCTAAGACTTCCAGTACTATGTTAAATAGGAGTGGCGAAAGTGGGCATCCTTGCCTTGTTCCTGTTCTTAGGGGAAATGCTTTTAGTTTTTGCCCATTGAGTATGATGTTGGCTGTAGGTCTTTCATATATGGCCTTTATTATGTCTAGATATGATCCCTCTATTCCCACACTGCTGAGCATTTTTATCAGAAATGGATGCTGGATTTTGTCGAATGCTTTTTCAGCATCTATTGATATGATCATGTGGTTTTTATTCTTCAATTTATTTATGTGGTGTATCACATTTATGGATTTGCGAATTTTGTACCAGCCTTGCATCCCTGGTATGAATCCCACTTGGTCATGGTGGATAATTTTTCTGGTGTATTGCTGGATTCAATTTGCTAGTATTTTGTTCAGGATTTTGGCATCTATGTTCATCAGGGATATTGGCCTGTAGTTTTCTTTCTTTGTTGTGTCTTTTTCTGGTTTTGGGATTAGAATTATGCTGGCTTCATAAAACGAGTTTGGAAGTCTTTCTTCTTCTTGAATTTTTTGAAATAGTTTGAGGAGAATGGGTATTAGTTCTTCTTTGAATGTTCGGTAAAACTCCCCCGTGAAGCCATCCAGGCCTGGGCTTTTGTTTGCTGGAAGAGTCTTGATTACATCTTCAATTTCTTCTGTTGTTATTGTTCTGTTAAAGTTTTCAATCTCTTCCTGATCCAGTTTTGGGAGACTGTGTGTTTCTAGAAATTTGTCCATTTCGCTTAGATTTTCGAATTTGTTGCCGTATAATTGTTCATAGTAGTTGTTAACGATCTTTT
Source organism: Molossus molossus (assembly GCF_014108415.1). NCBI lineage: Eukaryota > Metazoa > Chordata > Mammalia > Chiroptera > Molossidae > Molossus > Molossus molossus. Next base: position 2,316 of record NW_023425364.1, on the reverse strand, counting down.
GTATTTCTGTGGTGTCAGTAGTTATCTCTCCTCTTTCATTTCTGATTTTATGTATTTGGGTTCTCTCTCTTTGTTTCTTGGTGAGTCTAGCTAAGGGTCCATCAATCTTGTTTATCTTTTCAAAAAACCAGCTCTTTGTTTTATTGATCCTCTGGATTGTTGTTTTGGTCTCTATGTTTTTTATTTCTGCTCTGATCCTTACTATTTCCTTTCTTCTACTTGCTCTGGGGTTTTCTTTTTGGTTGCTCTCTAGTTCTTTAAGTTGTGAGGTTAGGTAGTCTATTAGAGATTTTTCTTTTTTTTGAGTTAGGCCTGTAGTGCTATGAACTTCCCTCTCAGAACTGCTTTTGCTGCATCCCATAGATTTTGTGTTGTTGTGTCCTCATTTTCATTGGTTTCCAGGAAGTTTTGATTTCTTCCTTGATCTCCTCGGTGACCCATTCATTGTTTAATAACATGCTATTTAGCTTCCATGTGTTAAAATGTCTTTGTATGTTCTTCTTGCAATTGATTTCTAGTTTCATTCCATTGTGGTCTGAGAAGATGCTTGTTATAATTTCAATCTTCTTGAACTTGTAGAGACTTAGTTTGTGCCCTAACATGTGGTCTATCTTTGAGAATGTCCCATGTGCACTTGAGAAGAATGTGAATTCTGTAGTTTTGGGGTGTAGTTCTCTGTAGATATCTATTAAATCCATTTGGTCTAGTGCTTCATTTAGAGTCTCTGTTTCCTTGCTAATTTTTTGTCTAGAGGATCTATCCAGTGATGTGAGCGTGGTGTTGAAGTCCCCTGCTATGAACGTATTGCTATCGATTTCTCCTTTGAAGTCCTCCAGATGATTTTTAATATATTTTGGTGCTCCTATATTGGGTGCATATATGTTTATCAAGGTTATATCTTCCTGTTGGATAGATCCTTTCAATATTATGTAGTGGCCTTCTTTGTCTCTAGTTATGGCCTTCAATCTGAAGTCTATTTTATCAGATATAAGTATTGCTACCCCAGCTTTTTTTTCTTTTCCATTTGCTTGAAAGATTTTTTTCCCCATCCCTTTACTTTCAATCTATGTGAGTCCTTTGTTGTGAGGTGAGTCTCTTGTAAACAGCATATAGATGAGTCATGCTTTCTTATCCAATCAGCTACTCTGTGTCTTTTTATGGGCACATTCAGTCCATTTACATTTAAGGTGGTTATTGATATGTACTTATTTATTGCCATTTTTGTTTAGTGTGGTTCTATTTTCCTTCCCATTTCTCCTGGTAATTACAGCAGTCCTTTTAACATTTCTTTCAGTGCTGGTTTGTTGCTAATGTATTCCCTTAGCCTTTTTTTGTCTGGGAACCTCTTTATTTGACCTTCTATTTTGAATGATAGCCTTGCTGGGTAGAGTAGTGTTGGATTGAGATCCTTGTTTTTCATGACCTTGATTACTTCATGCCATTCCCTTCTAGCCTGTAGTGTTTCTTGTGAAAAGTCAGCTGAGAGCCTTATGGGGTTTCCTTTGTAGGTAACCTGTTGCTTATCTCTTGCTGCTTTTAGGATTCTGTCTTTGTCTTTAATTTTTGGCAGTTTGATTACTATGTGTCTTGGTGTGGGCCTGTTTGGGTTCTTCTTACTTGGGGCTCTCTGAGCTTCTTGAACTTGAATGCCTTCTTCCTTCACCAAATTAGGGAATTTTTCTGTCACTATTTCTTTGAATATATTTTCTAGCCCTCGCTTACTTTCTTCTTCTTCAGGGACTCCTATGATACGAATATTATTCCGTTCCCAGTTGTCCCACAATTCTCTTAAGCTCTCTTCCTGTTTTTTAATTGTTTTTTCCTTTTGGTTTTCTGATTGGTTGATTTCTTCTAGCCTGTCTTCTAATTCACTGATCCGGTCCTCAGCTTCCCCTACTCTGCTTTTTAGACCTTCCAGTGTGTTTTTCATTTCTGATATGTCATTCTTCATTTCTTCCTGTTGGTTTTTCATTTCCAGCTGGTTCATTTTTAACATTTCTATGTCTTTACTCATGTTGCTCATGTCCTTACACATGCTGTTGAGCTTCCGTAACATCATGGCTCTAAATTCTAGTTCTGTTAACTTGCTTAACTGCACCTCATTTATTTCATCTTCTGTAGAGGTCTTTTGATCTTTCATTTGGCTTTTGTTTCTGTTTCTCACCATTTTGGTTATCACAGTGGGCTTTGGAGTCTGCCAAGTTTTCTCAGTGGGTGTTGGTGTTCTGCTGTTTGTGGCTCCCTCTCCTGGGTTTGGATGCACCAGGGAGGACCCACTTTAATCCCGCCAGGTCCCCTGTTCTCTGGGAATCTGTG